>NC_086285.1:114979792-115586773 GCF_963924245.1 Chroicocephalus ridibundus | reverse complement strand
TTGAGAATCCTATGAGAAGAAACACTACTACGTGCACTTTTTTTTTTTAATAACTAATCATATTTATATTCTTAGATCTTACAAGGGCATAGAAACGAGCAGCTTTTCCACATAAACCTTTTTATGTAAAAGAATAAAATCTTTACGGCTCAGACTTGTAGTTTTGCTGAGTTTGTGGACTGCACGGTACGGACTGATATAGCACATATTGAGACGTAAATGTAGCCACAGGTGAAGAGCTCAGACTGCTTATACAGGTGCTGTGAGTTGACTGCATGCCTATTTCACGGTAACAACAGCAACATAGGAATGTCTGTGGAAGTAATAGCAATTACAAAGATAGGTGCTAACAACATAGCAGTTTTCCAGTAATTTTGTAGTATACTTAACGTCATCACATAAATCAGCTCTCATAGCTGTCTTTGCTAAAAAGTACATTTATTCAGAGCTGCCTACAGTATTTTATTTTTTCCTTATTCTGCACATTGTGAAGTTTTATATACTTGAACAGATGCCATAATTCCATTCCTATACCTACTTTTTAATTTGTAATAGTGTCCAGAGCTCCAGATTGCAGATTACAACACTAGCATAGCTGTCGTACATGCACAGAGAAAGTCTCAGTTTCAATATCTAAGTGTCAACAACTACTCTTGAACCCTCACAAACACACGAACAATTCTGTTTCCCAAATAAGAAGGAAATCCAAATGACTCAACTCCTACCATGACCTAGAAGAAGGGAATTCCTGACTCGGCCTGTCAAGCAGACTGGCTGGTAATTCTTAATTTTTTGACTGACTTTTACTATTCTTTTGCTCACTTCTCTCCCATATTAAAAACCTGGAGTAAACTTACATGAATTTCCACACTGGTCATACCACAGGTTCACATAGTTCACTTAGACTCCTGTCTTGTAACAGTGAGTAGGAATAGACGTTATGTGATACTTTGCTTTTGTCTTGCACCACTGCAATCACATATTTTATTTTCACTTTTAAAAAGGATTTTTAAACCACTTGAACAGAGAATTCACCTAGCATTTGTCCTGAAAGAGCCTGGCTCAGGACTGGATGCTGCAGACTGTCAAGTGGAAGGTACATTAAAAGATTAATCTGACCATCTCAAGAGATCCTTAGAACTGTGGCAGAATTACTGAAATACTCTAATGGAATGTGACTGAATTATAATTTGTAACATTACCAATTTTTCCAAGTATATCTAGAGATTATGTTCAAATAAGAGCATTTTCATATGCCTTTATGCCTCATATCCAGAGAATTCTCGCATTAGCTCAAACCTATTCCCTAAGCAGATCTCTTTCTGCCTGGAAATACATGTTCTGCTTGGCTACGCAGTATGGAAGGTAGGGAAAAGTACCACTTCACCTTGTGGCCAGTGAAATGGGAGGGGTTCTGTACAGAAAAAAGTATGAAAATAAATACTGTGATGATATTACAGTGCATCTCAATCTCTAAGAAACATTCCATTCATTTCAGCAATCCTTTTGATCTATTCCATATAAACCATACATAAATCTATTTTAAATCCATATAAATCTATTCCATATAATGGACTGACTTGAAAGAATAAATCCCATTCCTCTGACAGAACCTCATTCAGAACAAAGAATCAAGAACTATTCCGGAGAGCTGGTAAACAATTTCATGTAAAATATGGCAAAATACAATCTCTGCAGTTGTAGTCACTCTGCATTTCACATAGCAGTGTGCTTGCAACTGCCGCTGATGGCAGTCAATGGAAGCTTTTATTTTGAAGAGAAAAACTGTGGTAGGATGCCAACAACTTTGAAAAACTCAGACATGATTTTTCATATATTTGAAACAGGTCTCTTGCTCCTTGACAACATCTAACATTAACCTTTTTCTATGTGACGTATTTGCATACAATGATGAATGTTCTTCACATAATAAATAAGAGTGGAAGAAGAAAGTGGGAAGGGGAATCTGGACTCAGGCAGAGAGGAGGTAAGATGGAGAACAGGAGCATGAAAAAAAGCTGACAGTGGAATGCCAGGGTGGGTGCAAAGGCTTGGAGAAGACTAAGGATCAAACAGAAAGTAGAAGTAAGAAATAGAGATGTGGAGTAGCAGAGGGAGACGAAAATTTGCTTACTGGCCTATACCAACAAGCAGAGCCAGCAGGTTAAGGCAAGTGGTTCTTCCTGTCTACTTGGCACTTGTGAGACCACATCATGAGAACCACGTCTGGTTTTTGGGATTCCCAGAAAGACACTAATATGCTGGATCAAGTCTAGCAGAGAGCTACCAAGACGACTAGGG
This sequence comes from Chroicocephalus ridibundus, assembly GCF_963924245.1. Taxonomy (NCBI): domain Eukaryota; kingdom Metazoa; phylum Chordata; class Aves; order Charadriiformes; family Laridae; genus Chroicocephalus; species Chroicocephalus ridibundus. Next base: position 115,584,472 of record NC_086285.1, on the reverse strand, counting down.
GCCTGGAGCAGATGAAATACAAGGAGACTCTGAAGGAACTGGCTTCCTCAGTCTTAAGAAGAGAAGGCTAAGGATGGATATTTTAGCAGTATTCAACAAATCAGTGGGAAGGTGTAGAGAAGAGAGAGTCAGACTCTGCTTGGTGGTGCTCAATGAAAGGTTGCAAGGCAACAGACACAAGTTGTGACAAAGGACATTCAAATTAAATTTGACAAAAAACATGTTAACCATGGTCAAAGCCTGGGTCAGGTTTGCCCAGAGAGGTTGTTGAATCTCCATTCTTGGAGAACCTGCCTGTACAAAGCCCTGAGCAACCTACCCATGCTTGGAAATTGGCTTTCACTGAGTGACTTGGCCTTACTTTGTGGTCCAGAGGTCTTTTTCTACCCAACTAGTTCTGTGATTCTATGAATTTGAAATGAGGTTAGACCTGGAGGACACAAAGGTAGAAGACTGCAGGTAAGCAGCCATAAGACCATACTTTACATAGCCTATAAATGAATTTTCTAGACTCTCAAGACTTCTGCGACCAAATACCTGGAAAACTTCGTGACAAAACATGTGTCTCATCCACCCTCTAGTGGCTAGTACACATAGGACAAGTCACTGCTAAAACCACTTTGTAGTGGCAAGTACTTGGGAAGAGGAGTGAAAGACATCTATCATACATCTGTATATCAATTCTGACATCATGGAATTAGTGGGGTTCCTTTTCAATTCTTTATTTTTTTTTTAAAAAAAGTTAGCAAATGGCATATGACATCTATTCCTAGCATTTAAGATTTCCCTCTGTCCCTAAAGCCACCTTAAGTGTGCTTTTTCCTGATTTTACACTCTTTTTTTCTTCTATTTTCAAATGCTTTTTGCATGTTCTGTATTTATGCATATATGTTCATGCATATTTATATATATATTTTTTAATATATATATGATTATCGCTCTGTGTATGTGCATAATTTTTGTGGTTGTATATATATTTACATTTATGTGAGTATTTTCTTGGTGGACTAGATTCATAAAGCATTTCCAAGACAAGGTCGTCTAAAGTTATCATTTAGGTCTATGAATGAATAAAAATGTCTAAGCTTCAAGGACACTTGTGCAATTACCAATTATGTCAAAGAAGTTCATGTATTCAAATCAGAGAAAAACACATTGTGCTTCCATGCCTAAGCATGAAAGGAGGTATGTACGATAAATATTATCAAAAATCTAGGTTTACATGCTTTGGTCAAGAATTTTAAGAAATGTGGTATAATCTACTGCAACTTAAAGAGAAAATATAGGAAAAAGGAAATAATAAAAACATTACACTGCTTTTAAGTTGGAATACTACAAAAATATTTACTTACAGAGCTACTGGTCAGATTTGACGTATGTCAAATAGTGAAGGAAATACAGAAACACTATTGATGTTAATTATGCAAATACGATTATTATAGCCAGGACAAATAAAGAAGTCAAAGGAGACATTTAAAGTATTATTGACAAAAAAAATGTATGTCTAGCTACTGGGTAAAGGGATGTGCATTTTCACACAGCTGAGAGAACAAGAGAATGTTTTCCAAATATTTCAACGATAGTAAATGAATTTAAATCATTAGTTCATAGAAAATGATATTACTGAGGAAAAGATGCAAAGAGTGCTATGTGATTTTTACCATAGTTTCAGCTATGGTAAGACAACCAACATTGTCAGACTGGTTGGCCTCTAGTGTACCAAAACCATCTTTCTTCTTATTCAAATACCAGTTCTTCACTTGATAAGCTAGACGTGCCTTCATGCAGCTCTTTGGTACAGGTAAGTGATATACAGGCCGCAGCTACCAGAAATAAATAGCACATGCAGAAGCTTAACAAGCTATTTTGCAAGCCATTTCCTAACCAGAGTCTTGTATATTCACAACCGGGCAGCTTTAATTTAGGTACCAGTCTGTCAAATGGTTCTACACATAACGTTAGTTTTAAGCATCCAAAGACCTAACAATTTCAATGGGGCAAACCACTTGCTTAAGATTAATGTGTGCCAACCACGTGCAGAGTGGGGCCATGGCACACTTCATTTGGTAGCAGAGAGAGGCAACCTGTTATAACCAAGGGGACAGAAAGCACTTGTTGCCACAGCACGAAATTAAAAAAGCATCTTTGACCATCTGCCAGTACTGATAGCCCTATTCTCCTACCTCCAACAGCTGCTATTATTATTTCACAGCACCAAAAAATGTACTAGGCATTACAGAGAAAACAGTAAAAACTGCAGCCCGTGCCCAGAAGTTTAAACAATCCAAGTTACACCACTCACTACAGATAATGGCATTTAACAATAGAGTGGAAAAAGGCTGTTGGTGGATATGATTTACAAGAGCAGACTTACGGGGCAATGTCTTTATTAGGTTGCTTTTGATATCTACACCCATTAATCTATTGTTCTAAATATATCTGGGTTATTTCCTCTACAGAAGCAACAAAATACGCCATTCTTCGTCAGACATTGCTGCCCAGGTACATCCTCTACACTTCAGTCTTGCACACCTGAAAAAAATGTGGCAGTACAGCTTAAATTGGTATCACCAGTCTCGCAAGCTGGCATTCTAAGTTGGGCTCCCATAATGGAAAAAGGAGAGAAACTGGCATCTCTACCTTCTCTAAATTATTAAAGTACTTTAAAATGGGAAGAATCATCCTTTATGAATGTCTTTTTCTCACCACTGCCTACAGAGACACCTTTAACAACCAGCTTTGACTAGACACTTAGTTCTCAGCTCAAGTTAAATAAAATCTCCACTTTCATTTTCAGACTTCACATGTACGTCATAGAATCACAGAATGATTTGGGTTGAAAGAGACCTCAAAGATCACCCAGTGCCAACCCCCCTGCCCTGGGCAGGGACACCTCCCACTAGACCAGGCTGCTCAAAGCCCCATCCAGCCTGGCCTTGAACACTTCCAGGGATGGGGCATCCACAGCTTCTCTGGGCAACCTGTTCCAGTGTCTCACCATCCTCACAGTAAAGAATTTCTTCCTGATATCTCATCTAAATCTACCCTCTTTTGGTTTAAAACTGTTACCCCTTGTCCCCTTGTAGACATGGATATTGGATTAATCAAGGTACAACTGGTTTAGCACCAGCTAAAAAAAGGATAAATAGGCTATACCAGGAGGTAAACCTTTCCACAAGCATGTGAAAAAACCTGAAGAAAAGCATATGAAACAATCCTGTTTTAACAGCATGCCAGAACTCCAGTAACAAAAGCTGACGGAAATTTAGTACTGCCAATGCAATGCTGGTGATCGCCAAGGAAAGGGACACCTTCTTCATACTCCTACAGACTCCAGGAAGAGAGACTGATTGGGGAAAAAAAAAAAAACCAACAAAGAAATTCGGTGAATAATTTCACCAGAAGAAAAACATATTTGCTAAACTATATGGTAACCTGAATATCAGCAAGCACCTCAGAAGATGTAATGCATGAAAGCAATTTTTCAGGTGTGCTGAAAAAAGAAACAGAGCATCCTTAAGGCAAAACGTTTATGTAACAGGGCATAAACTGAGGAGTCACGTTCCACAGAGGAACACTTCCTGTAAGATTTGTTCTTGCATTTTTCTTCTAAAATAGCACAATTTTCCTTAAGTTGTACAGTTCCAGGATACAAAATGAAACAAAATGATTCAGATGATAATTGGCTGAGTCACAGACTGTTAAATATTTGAGGATATGAAAATGGTTCTTTTCCATAAAAGATGATGGCCAATTTAAATATCATATTTTTAGGTTCTGAAATACAGTTCCATTAACAATCATTTCTTGAAAAACAACAACTTGTACTATTCCACGAACTGATCTTCACCTTTTGTATTATAGAGTTCAGGACCTGCTTGGCCATGGTTGGGGTAAGATACATTTGTTAAACTAACCCCTTGCAGCTGGAACTTCTCCAGCTCCCAGTGATTAGGCTAAATAGGATTCCACTGGGTACTATTTATCAAGCCTTTCAGTAAAACGAGTTTGCCCGATCAAATGATACAAACTAAAAAAACGTGTGTGTGGCAAGTCACTACACTACTTTGCTCAAAAGTACTGTTTCAGGAAGTACGAGTGAAAAAGCAAATCTACCTGTGAATTCACTTCATCAGTTTGGAAGGTTTCAAGAACCCACCAGTAACACGTCTTCCCAAATGATTCACTGTTGAGCTTTGTCACTTTAGTGACCCAATGTGGGATTTAAAAAATGCCGTGTAATTATCAGCGTAATAATATCCTATAAATAAGTTGAACTAAAATATGACGTTATCTGTAGTAAAAATGCCTAAAAGGAAAAAGCAAAGGGCACAGAATGGAAAAGATAAGTCAGTTCCAAGTATGACTTAACGAACAGAAATACTGAAAAAAGTATTTTTTTAAAACAGTGAAATTTAAGATAATGATAAAAAAAAAAAGAAACTGGATTTCATTTCATGCTATCCCGTATCAACAAATAATTCTCTGATTTTTTCCCTGTGGAAAAATGATACAACTCTAATAGAATGATTCACAGCACTAAACAGTTTTCTTCAGCAAACACCCTGTACGTTAGAAGGACTGCAAGAGGAGAACGTTTATTTGGAAAATTTATTATTGTAAGATTATGGTAAGTTGATCTGGATGGCTCTGTGTATAAAATCTCGTCATCCTGGCAGAAGTACTTTGTACTTCCAAGAGGCAGATGCACATGTGAAAGCAGGCAATAGAGCTCAAATTCTGAAGCTGCCGAGATAGAGTTTGCACTGGTTCACGTTGACTTGTCAACAGGCAGTAAACCAGCAGTAAGTGTGTACCATTAACCCCACACCAAACAATACACGCTGGCATGAGCAGTGGAATAGGTCCACTTATTTACTGAATTGAAGCAATAGCAAAGCATGCGTACAGGCACATAAGGGAAGGAAGAAAAGCATGCACTCCTACACTTTTACCGTGGCTGTTAGAGGTTTATTTACCAAAAGAAAAAAATAAATCTCTTCCTATGACCAGTGTCAATACACCAGAAAATAACTAAAGGAAAAGCAATCTTGCTGAGCAAATTGCACATAAGATATAAGGCACGCAAACTTAAAAATAAGGTTTTTGCGGATCAGATTCTCAAACTACCCCATGAAAATATTTCCTATCTAACCCCACGAAACAGATGGATTAAAAAATAACAACACAAGCTATAGCTTAAATAGTATCTGCTAGAGCTGCAAAGGTAATATAATTGACTACATCAACAGCTACATATACTGGTTCAGCTTAGGTTGCATCATCATAAAAAGTATAAAAGTGGGTGATAAACGTTTTTACATGACCCATGAGGCAAACCAGATGGCCTAATGAGTTCAGCAGTGAGCCCACCTACAAGTTGCTGGATGACACTGAAAGGAAATCCAGCTACCAGCTGGATTACTAGCCAACATGGTTCACAGACACCAGCTGCCACCCTCCCCACCCCTTCTCTGCCCCAAAAGACTCCGTATACAAAGCAGGATTCTCATAGCAGATCATCACCCGACTGTAGGCATACTGGGCAACACAAGAAAGTGGGGAGCTCAGTGCTGGGACGCAGCTTGCAAGGAGCACCTTCCTACCAGAGCTCTTGACAGGAGGGTCATGCATGCATGGCAGGCCACGGACCAGGCTGAGCACCTTGGGCTAGCAGACGAGATCTCAGAGACAGAGACTAGCTAATGACTGCAGAGATGCCACAGGTATTCCAAGCACAGCTCTAGCTGCAGCCCTAAGGCCATCTTCTAAGCCTCCAACATCTTGCTGATAAGATGTTGAACAGGTCGTAAGAAGAGCGCTTAGAGGCGGAGGCAGTTCTGGAGGCTTGGCAACCTCGTATGAGTACAGCTTGTACGTTAGGGATGAGAAGCAGGGCAGGCAATACAGAGTTAGAGCAGCCAGAAGGTGGGAGGACATGGAGCTGGTTGAAGAAGCAGAAATACGGAATGAGGGAGTGGGACTTGTGGCAGGAATAGCAGAAGATCTTATTTTGGTTAGCTATAGGGAATCCATCAGGAAGCTGTGGCTCTTGAATTCCTTGCAGCATGGCTTCAAGAGCCAGAAAGTCTGGCAATCCTTACTCTGTACTTTCCACTGTAAAGTTACTCTTTTCTCTCAATGCCACTTGCTCCTGCATTAAACTGCTCTCCTCCCTCCCCAACCTGCTTCGCATCCCACACATCCTCCCAACCCCACTACACTTAGAATACCTTTTGTATACAAACTAGGGAATACACTCTCCAGGGGCTTACGTGCCATACCTTTCTGTAATATCAAATAAAATGCAAAACCAAATGTACAAATTCAAACTGTGAAAGTGGACCGGTGAAGGCTCCATGACCCTGTGCGCTCATCGTTATCCTGGCAGGTGGCAGGGGAACACCACTCTGAGGCGGAACCTTAAACTTGTTCGACTTCACTCTGTGCCGTCCACGTGCACCACACAGGCCTCACACCTACAGACAGTCCTACTATACAAGTTAATTAATTTCAATGGGATTTAAGTGAATATTGTTCATTAGTCTGTCATCTGTGCTTCAGGAATTACCCAGGCGTACCACGTGGTAAAAACAAAGCCCCAAATGCCAATATGTTTAAACGACTGGTGCTATCTTAATTATTGCTATTAATGTCAATGCAACATCACAGTGGTAACCTTCTAGTACAGTTAAGAGAAACACAGGCTAAACCCCCAGTGCTCAGGCTTACTTTCTGTATCTAAGGGGAGATTTCTGTATCTAAGGGGATTAAAACCCTTTTGAAGATCACCATCAAAGGCTATTTTGCTATTGATTTATACTGAATGTTAATAATTAAACAGCTGGCATATTTCTCAGCTTCCTCTCATTGAGATCCAATAAAAGGTAATCTATTTATATTCCACTCAAGATCTCTAGTGGTTCTTTACTACCTCAGTATCCAGTAAATACTCACTAAGCTTATTATGGAGCAGGACTAACATTTCACTTGAATTGGTAGGAAAATGGCTTCTTTAGATCCCAACAATAGCTGTTGCCGAATCTGTAAAGTGGGAAGGAATCTGTGTAACATGTGAAGAAGCTACCCAATCCCTTAAACAGCTTCTTTTAAACAGGAATTGGACCTGATTAATGAAAAAAATGTGTATGCTCAGTGGGTGGTAACTTTGATGTAGTTCTTTTATGTATATAAGGGTTAGCCAGAGTGTCTGAATAAAAAAGGAAGCCAATCTGCTTTTATTCAGACATAGCACCATGTGGGCTGAATGTGAAAAACAGAAATGGTATATTAAATGCGATTCAGAGAAGAGACTCATTTTCTTGTTAGTACAAATTATGGGAATAGGAGCCCAGCCGAAATGTGTAACACAATGATATGAATCAGTGATGACTGTAAATGTGGGTCTCGGAACAAAACTTGTTTTTCCTATAGCCAAGGACTACAGTGACATATTTGTTTCTACCATCCTCATGGAAGAGCTGGAAACACCTGTGAGAGAAGTGACTGATGCCCAGTGATGTTCCAGCCCTTCCCACACTCCTCCTTCCTAACGCTGCCACAGTGTGTGTAAGATTGCCCTTAAAACCTGATCATTCAAGGGTCCGCAATAATTGTCACCTTAAAACCAACCCACGTTTGATATCAAAGGTACATTCTTCCTTCAGCTTTTATGTCCTTGTTTATCTCCATTCTGGGGTAGAATGCCAGGGGACCAATTGCTGTAGAAAATTCGTGTACTTTTCCTAGATGAAATTTACATTTGTAACTCACTACGCATCTCATAAAAGGAACAGCTGTTTAAGACTGAAAATCAAACCATCAGTTTCTGCTAGATTAAAAAGAAAAAAAAAGTAGCAGCAATTTAAGTCACATTTAAAGTTCACAGGGTTTACTGCATTTTATTAAAACAGGTCCAGTATGAAGCACCTTTGTCATTAAAAATCCATTGCTGCAAAAGAAAGTTCTTTTACAGGGATAACACTTGAAAACACCTTCCTGATAATTTTGTAATCAGATTTCTAGAAAAACAACATTGAAAAGGATCCAAAAACCTTCAGACTTCTGTACAAATTATTTTTTTCTGTTTCCATGAAAAAGTGGAAATGAAGAAGACCACCATGAAGAAGCTGTCCTCACAAATTAATCAAACCAGCATCACCTAGAAGTCTGAACTTCTTACAGGGTTTCTGTCTTTCAAACCTCTTCAACGAGGCTTTGCCTGTACCATTTTTAACAAAGTATCTTGTATGACACAATGCACGAAAAAGAACTAGACGGTAAATAATTTTACTATCATTCAGAAAGGGCAAAATATTTGCATGAAGCAGATCAACAATTTATGGCTGTCGAAGTGGACTGCCAGTACCACATGCATGATTTAGACCGTGGCTGTTACATAAATGACTGACAGATTTGGGTTTAAAAATCACAATTTGCAGTCTATCCTGAACACAAAACTGCAATACAGTTCTACTCTCTTCTTTCAAAAAGTGATCTGTCGATCATCTGTACTGAAGCAAGAGCAGAAGACATGGAGACACATGCCACTCGTGGGGGGCCTGTGATGGACTGAAGTACATAAAAGCATACTCAGGCTCGTCGCGCTCCAAATGTGACATTCAGCACATGTTAAGACAAGATGTATCACTGCTCTTCCAGTGGCTACAAAAGGGACCCACATGGTGGCTCAGACTAGACGCTCAGTTTTCAGACGGCTAAAATGTCCAAATCAAATGGGGAAATGAATCTTGCGTGCAATCACTACCAGCACTTTATTCATCGCCAAACACACTCCACCACAGGCTTTTCAAGACCACTCACAACTCTGAGTGGGTCAGGGTCTCCAGCACGCACTGAAACTCATGATGTTCAAAGCTGTCACTTAACTAGATTAATGTCATCTTGCACCTATCTACATCAGCAGCCGCCTCATGTTTAACAGAAGTGTGGCTACGCCTTTCAGGAGAGTTGTCACATAGGCAAAACCAGTGAAATTAATTTATTGACCCTTGGGTAAAGCTTCGTTTTCAAGGAAATCTGAAGTTGTTAGCCTTGGTTTTATTCAGCCTGTATCTGCATTAAAATATGTAGGTTATTTCAGCACTCTAAACTAGTGAGCATACCAAGACAAGCCGTATACTTCTTACATAGCTACAGTGTAAATCTAGCAAACTAAATTAAAGCCAAACTATTGTGAATTAAAGAGTGTCCCTATTGCATTGGAAGTATTTCAGTTCATACATACCAGCTTCTTAGGTTTATTACTTTGCATCAATTGTGCCTACGGCCATTAAGTATGCCTTCTGGCCCATAACAGACTGATTTATCATGTCACACAGGGATCTCTATGGCATTAACTACTCTACTGCCAGTATCTGGAATTCTGGTGAGCAGAAATATAGCAGATAAATAATAACCATAACATGAAATTTGAGACCTATAAAGCAATACACAGAATTATACTTCCACGTCAAATTCCTCTACTCCATTTTGACAAGCTGAAAACCATACTGGAGAAAGCTCCTCTCCAAATCAACTGACATGGGTTATTCCACAAAAAACAGAGGATGCTCTGTTTCATTAATACTCCTAACAGTTCCCTTAAAAGAATCCTGTTGGCATATGGTAATTTTGGGAAATAGGGTCATGGGGGAGGGAACTTCTTCTCTCCTGAGCCCCATAAATCTCTCCCTCTCCCAAGATTTACGCAGGCCAAAGGCAATTATGGCTATTTACATGGAAAGCCAATGCTTACATATAGTCTCTCAGTTTCTATGGCAGCACAGCTCCTATAAAAGCACAGCTCTCCAAGCTCACCAGCATCCCCGTGTACTCTCAGCCATTCCCTTAACGGTGAATTTCCCCTCAAAACATGCCAGACTGCGTAAATTAACGCTGACCCCACCATCGGCGGAGCGAATAGCAAGGTGCTGGGGAACGCTCCCGATACGAATGGCCCGTGGTTACACTGCTGCTTCCTGGCCTCCCTCCTGCCTCTCGCCGCCATCCTCACCGGGACCGCCGAGGGTCTGCCAGGCGAGCAGCGGGATGAGGAAACCATGCCAAAGTGCACACTTTCATTTATGTCCTGCCGCCTTCTCCTCCTCCTCGTGAACTGAAAAATCCATCACCCAGAAAATTAACATGGAAAAGACTGAAATCACTTCTGCTTTCACCGTTGCTAGGATTACACAATAGAAACGCTTCCTAGATAACGGGATTTGTCAGCATCAGCTGAAAAAAATGCCTACTGTGTGATAATATTAAGAAACCAACTACCCCTATAAACAGGAAGTGGCTGATGTTATTTTTCAGTTAATTCAATGCCTGAAGCAACGCTATATATTATTGTTAACTATATAGATAACTGGAGCACTTATACAGAGTTTACTTAAATTTTACATTGCAACTAAAGTGTCTGCTTTACACAGACACCTGTTTAATCTTCTCAGTACCACCTTGCCCCATTCCCAGGAAGAATTATAGGATTTGCATATTACTACTGGAACATCTAATTGCAGCCAATAAAAGAGAATCTATTGTCTAGGGTATCAGAAAGTATCCTGTATGTTTATTAAAAATTAAATGTATTAATGTATAAAAATATATTACTTCAGTCATAAGTCCAATGGGAGGGATATTCTCATAGAGTGAAAAAGAAGAAAAAAAAAAACTTCTTAGGACAAGAATATTCCTCACCAAAAAAATTAAAACTGTATTTATGGAAGTTAAGTATCACATCATTATGTGACAGTTTTCCCTTCAGACGCTGAGAGCCTTGGATTGGCAGGAGACTTGGAAGTTTTGATTAACAACCTACTGGAGCTCTTGGCAATGTGCCTGGGTGCTTCAGATTACTGCTGCTACAGAAACTCCCCTGGGTGACTGCACTGCTTTTCTTTTTCTCACATTTCTAAAACGTTGGTCTTCAATTTTTTTTTTTTTTTTTTTTTGTCCTTTTGCAGTTTGCTCCACTTGGTAGGAACTGCCGCACTAGTGTTCTACCCTTGCTCAGTGAATAGCACAGCCACACAAACAGCTACCATTACAGATAACAGGCATCATAAAAGAATTTGCCATATGCCTTGTCAGCTGGCCAAACCGATGACACAATTCTTTTACAGCAGTCTGGGTAGTTCATAGGAGGTATATATATTTCAAGAGGCTAGCAATTCATTAGCGTTTCTCTGACTCTAATACTAGTTAACATACTTTTAAGGACTGATTATATATGAGCTTAATATTATCTTAATTTTAAATTACTATTCAAAAACCGTAATTCCAACTTACCCAAGCTACAAAAATCACACAGAGACTTTATTTTTGCAAAACATTCAGTTCACTTTTTCAATTCTTTTTCTTCGCCCTCCCCCCCACCCCTCAGGATAATCCGAATTACACTAACTGAGTGAACGAGCTCTCTCTTTTTCCAGCACCACCGACCGACAGACTCTAGTGGTAGCCGGAGTGGGACCCAAAGCACTTTCCATTGCTACTTAATCAAAAAGAGTACAAAACAGTGAAGCAGCGTAGAGTGCAGCGCCTGACTGGTGCCCTCAGCATCTGACCAGGCTGAGGCACACAGTTCACACCAGCTACACAGAAAGCCTATCCAGGCCATCATCGGTGAAGTGACCGCACCTCCTCCACACGCCAGTCCGCAGATGCACGCAGCTGCAACTGTGGTCCCCAGAAGCCGGGGGTTTAGCAAGCGCGGACGCAGACATTGCATCAAGTCCGGTCCATGGGCTCTGCGCAACACTGGGGTTCCCACACTCCTCCCCTTGCGAGCAGGGCAGCCACTGCCAGGCTAACCCCTGCCCTTCGTTCCTGGTGGCCTGCCTGCCAGAGACCACTTGCAAAGGGCACGGGCTGCAAGTGGGATAAACTGGTTCAGCAGTGACAACACATTTCTTGGCATCTCATCTGCACGCACACGGAAAAAGTCTGATCTGATGGGGCATAGCAGGGGCGTACAGCTCCTGCATCAATGGATCAATGGATGAGCTGCCTCCATCAGAATAGCTCATGCAGCTCACACCTTGCTCTGAGGGCTCCTGGGAAAAGAGGGATACCGAGAGACTACCACAGGAGGAATGAAGAGTCCTCAACTGAGCTCAGAGGAGATGCCGAACGCCCTTCCTGAAAGGAGAGGCCCAAACATGATGCAAAACCCACATGAGCATCTGACTGACATGTGGAAATAAAAAAAACTGAAAACAAACCGTCTGAGTCAGATGAGTGGCATTGGTACGTGGAAATCCTTGCTTGGGAGATTTTTTTTGCTAGCTGGACAGCTGCCCAGTCGGTACGGGCTCAAAGCAGGTGAACTGCTGAGCAACTTCAGCTCTCAAGGTCGATGAAAGCAGTCTCCAGAGGGTGAAGAACATTTTGCAAATGGGTTCAAAGCAAGTGAGTGATTTAAAATAAAGCTACACAAAATTTATTTTTCACGTTCCTCTTTCAAAGTAATGCCATCAGAGACTGGATTACACTATGTCTCAGCTGTTTGGAAGACTGGTAGCTTTTTATCTTGTCCTGCAGAACTTAAAGTTACTACACGTAAAACAAGTTTCTAGGATCATGGTTCTGAAAAGAACCTTCTAAATATTGCTATAGCCTTTCATAACCATTTCATATCTGTGGAGCTCGCTGAGAGCCTGAAGCAGAAACTGAGACAAAGAAAAGTGTAAATCATCTCTACTGCATACAGACAGTACCCAAGTTAAACCCAAACCAGAATAATTAAAAAACCCGATTGTGTTACGTACTTCACTGATCAAAGCTTACAAAAAAATGGGGCATTGGATCATTAAGGTCCTTATCAGCTGTTACAGTTATTAGGAGAAAGAAGATTTACTGTTATCATTGCAGTTCTAGCAAACATACAAATAATCAAAACTTATCTTAAAAGGAGAAACTACAGAAATGTCTTCAAGTAAATTAAGGCAAAAGTAAGAGCCAGAAGGGTTTCAATAAAAAAACCCCCACAAAACTCCAACCCACAAACATTCATACAATTCTAACTAAGGAGATGCCTCCTATGCTGCATAGCCCTGTTGGAAATCCAATTTATCTCCCGCTCTGGTCCTCTTGTAGTATACACAAAACCGTGTAACGTGACACCAATCTTCAGAGCACATCTGGTCTAAGCATTCAGCTCAAAGCAAGTCCAGCTGAGTTCTGTGTACCTCCATGGATGGAGATCCCACTGGACATTTGCTCCAGTGATTTTATCCCTGGTAATTTCCCACCACCCCAACTATTTAGTCAGAATTCCTGTGTTTCATTTTGTCTGTGGCTTCTGGTCCTTTCACTACACACCTCGGAGAAGAGTTTGGCCCTGTTTTCCCTGTATATGCCAGGTATCTGAAGACAACAATAAGACCTCCCATCAGCCATCTCTTTTTAAGGCTGAACAAACCCAGTTCTCTCAGCCTTACCTCGCACAACCTCAGAGCTACTCCAGCCCCGTGACCATCTTGGTAGCTCTGTGCTGGACTCGACCCAGCATGTCAATGTCTTTCTTTTACTGGGGAAGCCCAAACTGGTCATAGCTCTCCTAATGTGGTCTCGCAAGTGCCAAACAGAGGGAAGGACCTGCTGGTTGTGCTTGCTAACACTGCCTGGGACATGATTGCCTGTCTTTGCTACAAGGGCACACTGCAGACTCATGCACAAATTGTTGCCCATGAACACCTCCAGCAGCTACAAAGCTGCTTTCTGGCCAGTTGGCCTCCCAGTCTGTGCTGCTGCACGGGGTTATCCCAGCCCAGACACAGGACTCTGCATTTGCTTCTGCAATAAAAACAGAGGCAGCATTTGTAGTCTTTGAGTGGACCCTGGGTTATTTCAGCCTTATCCAGACCACTCAGCTTAGACGGAATGTCATTATATGCTGCCATCTATTCTTTTACAGCTTAGGGGAGAAAAATGGCCAGAGGAAACTAGGAACTTTTACTGCCATCATTAATACAAAATTTAGAAGAAAGGGTCCAAGTTCCACACGTATAATATAAAACAAAGCCATAAAATTAAAGAAAATAATATTAAAAAATATTACGCTTTACTGCTAAAGTATCCCACTGTGTTGTATTTATGGTTCCAATCTTAAAAAAAGGCCACCTATGTAATACCTAGCAGCAGTACTTTCCAGGAAGAATATATCGAATTTTTAAAACGTTCAGGAAGAAAATATTTAAATTCGTTTTCATGAGGAAAAAAGTGATAGACATCAAGAGTGGATTCAGAGCACTTTTAGAGTCTCATATTTTCTACTTTTCTCCCTTCGCATTTCCAGTTCCCAAATAACATCATACCACAGCTCACTTCTCAATCAGAAAAAAATGGCAGAATGCATCTCAGGACTCATAACATTGCTTCCATTGCGGCTGAGGTTTATCATTTGCACAGACGTGAAGAAAATGCACAATATCAGCATACCAAGGCCTAAACGTGCCATTATCTCACGTGATCCACAACGCCCAATAACCTAATAATCACGGAAAGAGGAATGACACATAAGAATCTGCTGCTCCACCACCACCTTTCATTGCAAAGAATCAGTCTTTCCCCGATGTCTGAACCACCTAGACTAGAACTATTTACGTGAGACTAGAACTTACCAAAGAAATGGGCAGAGAGAACATTACAGTGAATTACTAGAAACAGTAATAGTCCAATATGCAGGAGGTATTTAAGGAAATTTATGAGACAACTGACCACAAGATAGTAACATCTCCAGAACGGAACCGGAGATGATGTGCTCTCCTTTCTCTCCCACATAACTCATGAACTATTTCAAATGCTGTGGTGTAGCAATGGTGTCTCTGCTCCTCGTTTGCAGAGTCACCATACACCACTGAAACACTGTATTTGCACATAGTCCTGATAAAATGCTGCCTCCCTGCTCCTCCTTGCAAGGGAACTGTGGCTAGAGAATAACAATTTACCTCTCCATTTTTCTCTTCCCTTTTCCTCCTTTTTCCTTCCACCCTCCAATCTGGTTATTTTTGGACTGCCAGTTGGGATTATTGCTCTTTTTCCCTGCTAAAATAAAAACAAACAACAGTTATACTTCAGATTCCGGGCTTAAGCATGAGATCTGTCTCCAACATTAAACAGTCACATTTTCTTGCCTGAGGTGCAATGCTACCTCCTATGACACCGACTAAAGCAAGCCTTGCAACGAAAGGCAAATTCTGCTTATGGAGTCGCATGTGCAGTTTTCTGACTTCTCCAGTAACTACCTATCCCCAATCCTGAGCAGAATTATTCCCTGAGAATTCAGCACGGGCTGACTTGTGCCTAGTCCTAGAGCATGAAAAATTCGCCTTTCTGAGCTGAACTACGGCGACAGTTTAGAGTACACACAACTAAATTAGGATATTTATAACATAAAGCACCCTTTCTGTTTAACACATCTTCTTCATTTCAGACCATCTTTTATTACAGTTTGCTTTTTTCCAAGCATCCTGAAGCTTACTGCTTGCAGATGGGAAGGAATTTAGCATCTACAAAATAATAGACAATGTAATAGTGTCAAAAATGATGCTTTTCCAGGAAGCAAGGACAAAGATTCCCCCGCCCCCAATTTCATAATGTCACACATGAAGTCCCAGCTGAAATAGGTCTCAAGTTTTTTTAATGTTAGCAGTATCAGACATTTCCCAAAGTAAACCAAAATACCACCAAGTGTTATTCAGTTCCCCTTTTTTCTTTTTTCTACATCAAAATACTTTCAAGAAGAGCTCTCCAGTACCTGAAAAAAAAAAACCATTTTATTGTGTAAAATTCAATATGCAAACAGCTGACAGGAAATAAAAGAAGTGATTAAGCATTTCAGTGAAAGTAATTGCTTTCCACTCTGGACAAGAGGCCAATGTGTGTATGCTTCAGTTTTCCTGCTTTACCATATGCTAGTTATAAAGGGATAAATTGGGTAGAGTTCTGACTTGACCAAGATGCAAACTGGGTGCGTTGCCTTCTTTCTGCAAGGCAGAGCGACACTGTCCTTCAAGAAGTGTTATACACTACTACCTGACAAAAATACTTTTTTATTTTCAGGATAGTAGGCAAAATGAAACCAACATACAATAGATTTTCCACAGTGTGAAGTTCAAGGGACACACGGGAATGAGAACTGCGTAAGAAGAAGGTGGAAAAGACAAACATGCTGACAACACGCTGGGAGAGGAAGAGAAAACCTAACAAACTTCATCAAGTACAGGAATGACTCCTCACCTTTCTGAAGAGGACTCTGCTAATAAAGCACCTGACTCAGCAACTTAGAAAAGACAACCTCTTTTGAGAAAGAGGAGTCCAAAAATTATGCACAAAAATTATCCAGTCACAGCAGGGTCTCTTCACAGCCCAGACGCAAGGACTTTCTGATAGAACCTAACAACAAAGTAAGGGGCTCAAAGCAGAAGAGTTTTAGACTGCCCACTGTTAACCTGAAAAACATCTACAGTGTTACTGGAAACAGTTTTTAAACTACCATTATCATCTAATATAAATGCATAGCAGGATGTGACCTATTCTGTTTGACTGAGTTTTCTGGAAAATAAATGCCATTATATGTGCAGAGCTGTTAGTAAGCACATTGCTTAGGAAGGAATTTTTATTTTATATTTTAATGACTTTGAGCACCAGATTTAATGCAGTCAACCTTAGGAATACATGTAATTCCTTTTCACAGGTGTTTCCCGGGTCTTCAAAGCACTATCTTATCCCCTAGAAGCAACATAACCTTTCCCAACGTATATACATCATTTTAGCAACTACAGTCTGACATATAACTTTACATAAATAAATGTCTGCAGATTTTGACGTGTTCTAAAACATTTCGCTTGCTCAATTTATTTCTTCCTGGCATATAAATACTAACCACTTGCCTAGTGACACTCCTTCCTCTCCCTTCACGGTAGTTATGTTACAGTGAGGCCCACAGCCACATTCCACTGAAGAATTCAGCTCAACTATCTAGCTAAGTATCTGGTATAGTATTGCAGCTTGGTGTAAATGTAAATGTCAACTCTGTTCTCCAGCTGTGCTCTCAAAGGGTCAGTTAAATAAAAGGTCACACAGCCTTTATTGTATTTCAAGTTTATGAAAAGTTCGTAGCTTCATTTGAACTAATGCAAGACTCTTCATTCCTAGGTTTACAAGACTGGTATTGACATTTGGATATCCTCAACATGTCTTAAGCTCACCAAAAATGATTCCTTTCAACTTAACCACTGCTATCAGAAGATGAAATTAATATTTATAACTAGAACTGAAGGTGCGCCTGTCTCAGCCAATGGGGCAGTTATCTGTAACCTGAGCCACAAATCCACATGGCACAGCTCAGCACCGCTGTACATGCAATGCTTGAAGTCTCTGGAAGCAGCATGAATGTCTTGGTAGGACTTGTTAGCTCAGGCACCACCAAATTGCACAAAAGAAGTCACGTCTCACCAGTTCTGTTTCCAGCCATGACAGCGTGAGCATCTGCGCAACCAGTGTTTGTCACTCTACTCCAGCAAGTTTCATCAGTTAGTCTCTCCTTTTTGTAATACTTTCTTAGAGCTAATTGAAAGAAAGAACTGATTCAGCTTCCGATACTAAGGTATCAAATAAAATCAACCAGACTTTCCATAGGTGGTCACTATATTAGTGTTTCTCATCTCAAGGGTGTCTTGAACAAGACATTTAGTACAATTTGTCAAAGTGCTCAGACCTGAGGACACCATGGAACCAGCGGCAGCATTGCTTTGACTACGTAATGGTGAATAATTTGTAATATAACGGACCTAAAAATCATGCACTCCAGCACTGTTACAGACATACAAATACATTTGGATTATAATAATTCTTATGCCTCAGATCCATAGGCCTAAATACCATGTTCACTTATCTGCGCTGAAATGGCCATAAGTGATACTACATGGTCTTCTTCCTAAAAGTACTTTGGAAGGGAAAGAGGGGTCTGAACAGCAATCCAAAGTGTATTCTCACCCTTGTTGAGTTTCCCTGAGAAAGTAAAGGACGTGAGAATTTTACTTCCCGATACCACACTATCAAGCACACAATTTTCTCCTGGGTGTCCTAGAAAATAATAAAGGTTGAAGCACACCTCTTTCTAAAATTATTTATAGAATTCCCATTGTTACCTAGTGGTTTCTTCCAGTTCTTCCAACAGTTCAAAGAACCAACACCAAGCTTTGGTTTAGTTTCTTTGATGTTCAGTTGAGTAGCTCTCTCTTTTCAAGCTAACAACTACTACACATGCAAGGGTCCTTATTCGCTTTCCCATCAGAAATTCTGCTGGTTGTGGTCCAGACACAAACCATGGTGACTGACTGATATGCTGTAGAAGAGTCCACTAATACAATTTAAAAGGATGCCTGAAAATCTCCACTGCTCTTCTCAAACATCTGTCCACTGGAAGGGTAGATCAGACCATTATTGCTAACATGCTGACATTTTAAGTTTTGTGAAAATGTTTCCAAAGTTAGCTGCATACAAAGACATTCTGTATGCTGCTGAAGATGCATTTCTTTGCTGTTACCCAGTGCTAACGTTTCTTTTTGGATCTGTCTGTGTTGTAAAACATCATCCCACTGATGTCTTACACGTCTTACCTTTTACTGGAAGTTTCTGCACTTCGTGGATTAGTGTTTTGCTTCATCTTTCACAGTTTCCAGTTGTGAACTTTACATTTACGCTATAGGGTCTATTTGCTCTAACTGCTTTTTCATGAACGTGTCTCTGGGACTGCCTTCTGTCTAATGTTGTCGTCTTGCAGACATTTATTTGCAGTTATGTGAATCTTCAGCTTTGCTACAGTATCTGCCGAGTCTAAATTACTCTGTGCTAATGATAAAATGGTGCTTCTTTTGCCAATACCTGTTCTTACTCCCCTATTAGTTTTTAACAGTGAAATGTCAATTCACATCCTTTCACAATACTACAAACACTTAAACAAAATCTTCTGTTTTCCCTACAATTCTGGCCCTTCTAGATATGGTGTTCTTTTCTTCCCCCCCCCCCCCCCCCCCGCCATGAACATGCGTTAAAGTGTTCTTCTGCCTTTGCTGAGCAGACATTTTTCATATTGTAGTTAATGAGCCCCTTTCTCTAGAAATTCCCATTCAGCCTTTCTCATGACTGCAAAACCAGAAACTCTATCATCGCTCCAAAGCGAGAACATACAAAATGATGGAAACACTTCCACTACCTCAAAAGCCTTGTACACTGCTACTGTGCGTGCACGAATGAAAAGTTTGTTGATGCACTGTCAGTTTTAGAAAAGACTTACTCTTCCGCAAAACTGTTCCTCAAGCAACAGTTTATTGAACTAGATACACTCAAAAGGCTGAAGTGACAATAATACTCACATCAACTACATTCCCAGAGTACAGTTATTGTGAATATATTCAAAAGGACTTTGAAGTGAGGGAGCAGAGATCTGAACACATAAAATGTAGCTGATAAAAAGGAGAGGACTAAAATATCCACCTGTGGAATTAAGTATTTTAAATCAAATGTTGTATAGGATTTGGAATCTATGCCATACTATTATGAAGATCAACCACAGTTCTTCATTCTCCACCTGACTACCACCACAATGAAATATTATTATCAAGCAAATTTCTGATGTATGTAGTTCAACCATATGCTTCTGAAAATTAACTTCTAATTTTTAAAGGCGCCCATTCACATTTTACATTTAAATGGGAATTTGCACACAGACAATGACAACATTACCAGTGCAGCTGGTACAGCCACATGCAGATTCCAAAAGATCAGCAGCATTTGCACAATCTCCTCCCAGTACCAAGAGGCTTGAGGACAAACTGACCCTAATTCCATCTAAATAATGCTAAACACATATTAAAAAAAAATCTTAATTTGGAAACTTGAAGAGATTACAAAATCACGGCTACAACACTCATAGCGAAAACTAACGTGTTATTCCCAAATCTGCAGTTGATAGCTTAGTTTAAAGAAGTGTATAACAGCGTCTTCTGTAAAACCATCTCCACGTTGGGTTGGCAGTTTGATCAGTATGTATTCCAAACTACATTATGTCACTTTAACCTAGAGAGAAACACCAGCCCTTTGGACACAGAATTCAAGCACACTGCTGTCCTAATACTGTGATTAATGCTGTGAGCTACACCCTGCCTAGCCTTCCTAATCTCTGGGCTTTCTAATTTATAACAGAGATGGATAGGCTATCAGTGGGGAATTATGAGGATTACTAGCTGTTTATCTCTCCTTTACAGAGACACTTTGCTGCTTATGGAATTACCATAAACCCTCCAGCCACAGTGCCACTTCTATACTTACCCAGAAGTCTAGCTACCTATCGGGTGCAGTGTTCTGGTAGCCAAAATATTAGAAAACGTTGGAGTTGCTGGATGTATTTTTTTCTGTAAACGATTTGAACATACTGTCAAGACCTGTCATGTTACTGCAGTGGTAATTTGTCTGCAGGTTATCTTGCATTCCCTTGAAATCCAGTGCTGTGATCTTGTCTACACTGATTAGAGTTCAGCATTAAGGCTTGGAGGATGCCCTCAAGCATCACCACAGGTGAAACCATTAAACATGTATGCCAAGCCATTTCTGCACTTGCAGCAAGTTATGTAACCCATTTCAAAAGATTTAAATTCTATGGCCACCAGGAACATTACTGACTTTCCTACTATCTGAAAATTAAGGGTTTCCTCCATGCGTCTACAGAAAGTCCTTATGCTGTGGAGCACAAGTTTCATTCTGGGATGAAACTACTCAAAGAGTTTTACGAGAAACAGGTATGTTATTTGTTTCAGTTTCCTAAGAGGAAGAAAGAAAGGGATCCTATAACATTTATTATTCAACAGACTTTTAAAAAATGAATATGTACAGAACAACTTTGTTCATTTCAAAAGAAATTTAAGAATGAGAACCATCATGAAGATAAATGTTAGCCCTTGTACAGCATATTTTTAATAATTACAATTGTCCTCCAACATTACCTTTTAAATATGGACTGCATTTATAGCCAGGGTTTTTATAGTCAGGGTATCTCTGTAACCAGCATTTAATTAAGTGACCACTTGAACACTAACATTTAGGTAATTTGCACGTATTTCACATTGCTTAGACGCAAATTGTAGCCTACCTCATATAAGCATGTTCTGACTCGACTCAATTCCTCACCATTTACTGTTGAGCTAAAACTTTGTCTTTACTACTTAACTAGCCTGCTAAATAGAAGACATTAGGAGCAGTTAATTTAAAAGTTCTGAGTCTCTAATTCTATGCATCAGAAGAGGTGCATGCATATTTATAAACATAATAAAAAGATGTACAACACAAAGATACTTCCACACTCAAAGTCACAACATACTGTCTTGATTGTCATTGTACAGTCACCTGTATTTGTCTATCCTTACTTTATATTCAAAGACTGTAACAAAAGAAAATTGTTAAAACATAATTGTTGGTTAAAAGAAGAACTCTTTTAATCTCTATGTTATGTTCATTCACTTGCTTCTTATACCTACACACATCTTTTGAAATACTTAATTTTTTAAGACTTAAAAAAGCCCACCTAACGAAAACCAAACCGCTTCATGCCTGAATTCCTTTCAGAACATTATAAAATGTCTCAGCACAAAAACCACACAGTTGTAGTCACCCAGGTTCTTCCTTCAAAGTATCACATCTTGTAGTAAGAAACAAAAATACAGTTGCCAAAGGGGAGAACCCCCACCTAGGAGCCAGTCAGTCTGCCAACCCAGTCTCAGCTGACATTTGCGCAACCCTGTCATGCCAACTTCTGTGGTTTTATCTCATCATCTAATCTCTGGTCAGATCCTCAGTGAGCATAAAACAGGAGAGATTCGTTTCTACCTGCTCAGGGTTTTAGCACTTCCTCAGCCACCTTCTGCAGCGCAGGACCTCGGTTGCCTGCTAGGGCCATCTAGGCTTGTCTTATCTAATTAATTCCCTACTGTCATAGTGCCTTTGCATACTGAAGATACTTTCCTCTTCTCTGAACCCCAAGTTTAGTCTCTATTTTGTCTGAATAAAGTCATTTGGCCAAAGAGAAAGTTATCTTCCGGAAACTTAACAACACACAGAGAAGACCATACTAATTACCTAGCCCAGTCTCACACCCTGTGAAAGCCTGCTAACAAAAGTGGTACCATGAGCGAGCCTGTCCTCTGTTCCATTGAGCCATGTTAAGTCCATGCCTTGGTGTGCTGTCACATCCTATTAGCAGAATGAAATCACTGTATTTTCTTCCGTCCTGGGTTTGTTTGCTTTTCCGGCAGGGCATGCTGAAAACATTCCAGGTTGTTTGGATTTATCAAGGCATGTTTGGCTAGATACAGAAAGGCAGAATTGGGAACCTTTCCAACTGGTTCTTGAAATCAACTAGCACATTTGCATGAGATGTGAGGCTTTTACTTTAAAAATGGATCTAAATAGGTATGTGTTAATGGATGAAACACGGATAAGTCACATTATCAATACAGCTCGCACATTTCTCAAGTGCCCATCACTCTGGTCCCACTAAAACTGTTCTTGTCAGTTCTGATGTACGTATCCCAACACTTCTTGCTCATATTCCCCTGCCGGGTGCTCCGCACCAGACTCTATTCCAGGGACATAACCTGTATTAGTGAGGGACAACAGCATTGCTTCGACACTCAGAAACAAGCCACAACTCCTTTGTGCCCAAGGAAGATAGAAATTTGCTGCTGACAGCTGCAGCAAAACAGGCTCCAGCCTCGCCAGCTCTGCTGCACTGGTGAGTACGTGGGCAAGAGTGATGCCATTCGCATCCCTTCCAGTTCACCCCTCTGCCGTGGATGAGTGAGCGAGCACTGCACGCCGAATGCCTGTGTACAAGGACTTAATGGGTGGATAGTGAGGAGACAGGTGTCAAGCTGGCTACTCTAGTTTTTGTGTCCACATTATTTGTTTCGTTTTGCCATTATTAGTTTTGCTGCATATATTCTTTCAATTGCAAATGGGGGGGGGGTGTCTAATCTCTTCTTAAAAGAAAAAAATATGTTAAATCACACAGACATTTAAAACCAAAAACTAAATCATATTCCATGCAAACACTCTACACGGTGTATTTCATTTTAGAGGAAATACTAGGTATGTTTCCTGTTGCTGCATTGCGCTGGATGGCAGGGTGAATTTTACCCCAGTACTATTCACCTGTTTTATTCACATGTGGAATAGTAACAGATCAAGCGTTTACTGCAAGTTGGGCATGTCGGTATTCTTTGTTTTTTTATGTAGCTTCCTTTTTATCTGTGAAAACTTGTCAGCATAAGTTCTTGCTAGGATATGTCTCTAAGGAGCAAATTTTAGTTACAGATAGACATACGAACTACCTAATCAATTTATTCATATCATTCTGTATTTAGGACATGAGAGTTATGCTCTGCTAACGGGCAGTCCTGCTACCAACCTGTCAATACAAAGTTTCTCTGTTTTGATATCGTTTTATGCAATTCTTCAAAGCAAAACACACTGAAGAGAGATGAAATCACGTGCACTCCCCCATCAGGCAGGAGAGCTCCTGCTTGCACATGCAACACAAATACGTGGTCTCTGACAGTGTTAAGAACACTTGTGCAGTTTAAAGGGATGTAGCACGCTGCTAACCTGCAACAGTGGCGCTGCCATTAAATCAGAAGAGTTTAAGACTTACTGCAAATAAGAATATGGTCTGTGACGTTTTTAAAAGTGTAAGAAAGTGCTCAGAAATTGCTAGAAATTACTCAATCTTCTGCCTTAGAGAATTAAAGAATATTAGAAAATATTTTATTTTTATACTTTTCTAATAATTTGTACTGTTACTAGTATTGCTCTAAATACAAACAGATCACTTCAAGTTCATGCTCTTCACCCAAACTGAAGTTTTCTGTTTAGCAATTAAGAACCACAATTCCATCTTCTCTGCAATCAACTAGTCATTGCAAAGCAACTCCCCCTCTATAACAAAACCCTATAACAGCAAACCAATTATCTTTGAAAAACAGAGCTAAGTGTGACTGGGGAACAAAGTAGGGACCCTGTACTGTCAGGAATACAAGCGCCTTTGGTTCTCTAATACGCTTACAAGCTCTGTTCCATTACGAAAAATGACTGCCATTACTAATTTTTTCTCATTATTTGCACAAGATTGGAAATAAGGCACTGTCAATATGAGAAGAACTCAAAGAGACACCTCCCTATTATACTGCTAGCCTATGTCACAGCACTGTCCATTTTATTTATTACTTCACTGAGCTGGGCTTCCCAAAACAAGCAAGCTGATAGAATTACCACCAAGCAGTTGCCAAAATGATGATAAATATTATTAGAAACTAGTGCTTCTCATAAAACAGAGACATAAAACAGATTTCCTTTGACATGAGCTGCAAAAATTCCTCCTTGGCTCAGAGGCTGCACTGCTTGAAGAACATCACCTGGCTCTGAAGATAAAGTTCACGCATTGAACTTCCCAGCTGAGGCCACCACGTAGCTATTCTTACCTTCGGATTACCAATCAATGTTGGCAGTGATGAGGTCTTCCTAGAAATATCTGCGCTCTGCTAAAACACACTCAGCCACATCTTATTCACAACTGACTGACTGTCTTCTACTCCTTTTCTTTCCCCCCTCCAACATCCACAGTCACTCCTCCTCCCCACGCCTCCTCCCCTAACTCCCTTAGTTAAAAGTACATAGACAGAAAATGGGCAAAGTAAACTCTTACACTTAAAATGAAAGATCCACTGGTGTACTGGAAAAGCGTATCACAGACTTATTATAGGAAGGAGGGGAGTTACATTTTCTCTTCTCCCTGGGATCCAGTGATGGGACATGCAGGAATGGTTCTAAGCTGTGCCAGCGGAACTTTAGACCGGACATTTAGGAAGCATTTATTTATCTAGAGGGTGGTGAAACACTGGAACAGGCTTCCTAGAGAGGTGGTCGATGCCCCAAGCTTGTTGGTGTTTAAGAGGCATTTGGACAATACCCTTAACAACATGCTTTAACTTTTGGTCAGCCCTGAATTGGTCAGACGGTTGGACTAGAAGATCGTTGTAGGTCCCTTCCAACTGAAATAGTCTAGTCTAGTCTATCTTCAGACTTTACAGATGAAAGTCTAAGACCGAAAATATATATCTGAAAGACAATTCTGTCTAGCAAAGAGTGGTGTGGAGATAAAGGCAGAAAATATTGTTAAAAATAAGCCATTGCTTGCTGGAAGATATTTAGGACAGTCAGGTTAAATGAGGTATAAACTGTAATCAAAATCGTGACCATCAAGCTGGAAAGACTGGCAAAGAAAATGAAGACACGAGTGCTCTTCTGGGGTGATAATAATGCACACTGAATACAGCAGCAGTGAGAAGACTAAAACCTATCTAATGCAGATTATATAACGCTGTATAGTCAACCATAAAAGAGAGCTTTCTTAAAGTTTGAAGCATTAGTGTTCAGGCACGCACTCAGCTGAAGCAGAAGAGCAAGCCCTTTGTTCCTCACAGGAGTTGCTCCCTGGAATCTGCAGTGGTACCAGCTTTGGGTGACATTTGGAAACAGGTGAGCAAGAGCCTTGGCAAGAAATGGAAAAGGTACCTGCAAGAATAAGTCTAGAAAGCTTTTATTTTATCTGAACTCTCAGCTATGCTTGATATCACTCACCAAGGTAATAAAGATGGAAAAGGCAAACACATTCTCCCAAATTGCTGTGCAGCTTTATCCTCATGTTAAATCAAAATTTTTGTGCCATAACAAAGTTGATTCCTTTGGAGTAGAATTTTGTCTCAGAACTATTTTTATCAATTAAAAAGATAATCAGAATGATAAATTATCAGATTTTTACTTGTGATACTTGCAAAGTATGAATGGCACCTAGCAAGAACATCATCTGCTGATGAAGCTCATGACTTCGCACTCAGCATGTAGAAATCACTGACTATGAAGTCAGCTTTGTTTTACGAGGGCCAGGGAATTCATAACATGAGAGAAATGACTGTCAAAGTTATTTCCTCTTCTTTGTGAAAACCTGCTCAATTTTGATTCTTTTACGTATATATATTACGCTAACAAAAGGCATCCTATATTTTTATTCCATCTTCCCATAAGAGCTGATTAAAAGCAACAGTATAAAGTATGCAAATGACACATTGCAAGAGAAGACGCATGTACCATGGGGCCACGCTGTGGGGTTCTGTGATGTTCATGTTAAACACAAAAGGTGTTTAACTAGAAAATAATTTTTCTTTGAGTGATGTATTTTGGGTGGAAGTATGAGTTTCAATGTATTTCAAAGAACGGAGGCAAATCTGATTTCCTTTTACCCTATCTGTCCACAAGAGTTCCTGGGCAACTGGTGGACAAATTCCAATTTGCCTTCCAGCCTTTAAGTTTTTTTGTACCCCAATGTTTTTTAGTATGGTTAGGCATGCTTTTCTCCCAGAAACCTTCGGTGCGTTTCAAAAAAGTTGGAGCTCTATTCACAAAGTACACTCAAGGTTCAAATTCATTTTTCTGTCTGTGAAGACGGCTTATGCAATTAAAGCAGGTCTGACGACACTCATTAGTTAAACAAGGTAAAGCTTCCATCAGAGGTCAGTCTCAGAAGAGAGGCTACTTGTAATAAATGAACAAAAAAGGGGGGGGAAAAGTCTACTTAAGTACTACTGAACACAACACAGAGCTGTTAATCTCCTTTCAATTACTATTAGCTCATTATACTCCCTTCAGTTCCAATAGTCAAATGTCTAGATACATTATGCTTCATTAATGTAGGTGGACTGAGGAAACTGGGGTGACTTCATTTGAGAATTACACAAAAGATGCTGAACGCAAGAACAGTAAGTGTGTAAAACAAACCTGGGATAGTTTATTAAGTATCTTTAACAGAGACAATCCCATGGCAACATTAGATTTTTATTATTTTAACTTACTAACTCTACATTATGACCTGTATATGTGCACTGTTTAGTTTTGCCTCAGATACAAGCCTTACACATTCTCCTGTGATGTTAGTAGCTACAAGAGCTCATCTTAATTTTATTGTGACTATTTCTTAAATTGAATTCATACCTGAAACAGACAGTCAGCAGTCTATGCATCTATAAAAATGTAATTTCCAGATAGTGACTTATGTTGAGCACTTTAGTTGCAAATGCTAAAATAAAAGTGATCATTTTGATAATAATATGAGGGGGAAAAAAGGACATATGTCATTATCCTTTTCTCACTCTTTCTGAAATCTGTTTGACTTTCAGAACTTTTTTGAGAGAAAAGCAGCCCCTCTGTTTTAGCAAAAATAATCTCCCCATTTGAAAAAAACAGTAAGTGTAGCGACTAAAAAAACCAAACTAAACCAAACCACACCACCAACCCTAGGGGAAAAAAAAAAAGTTTCCTTCTAATTGTCATCATTCAAAATCAACTTTGTGAGACAGTCTATATACTGAACATTAAAAAAATGGGAAGGAAAGACCCTCCTCTGTTTTATCTCTACTGTATTTTTTATAAGAGTAGAGTGCTGATGTCCAGAAACATGGTCTTCCTACCATTGCAAACTGCTTTTCTGGAAGAACCACCCAAAGAAGCTTACCCTATAGAATGACGACCCTAATCAGACTTAAGTCATAACTGCTGTTATTCTGAGGTGTTTTAGAGAAGTCAATTCTGTAGCATAATTTGCACTTTAAAAAAAAAAAAAAAAAAAAGGGAAAAAAAGGAATAAACCCCTATCTGTTGACCATTACTCTCTTTAATAAGTCATACACTGTGGTCCTTTGGACTGGAGTAGTTAAGCTCAAAAAAAAGTACATCATAGGAAAACACACCTCTATAAATTCCTACTCATGTGCTGCAAAACTATCAAAATCCTTATTTTAGAATATAAGGAAGGATTAGTTTATTTGACTTTGAATCTGCCTAGAAAAAGAGATATTCCATTTACAATGGATATAGTTAATGAATGGTAAAAAGGTAACATCACTAAATAATTCAATTCAAGCTTTCTAAACTCCGTTAGCATATTGTAACTTTCAACTATATCAACATTATTTATCAACCCACTTATTGCATAATGCCCTGAAATACCTTGTACCTGTCGCTCTTCACTCCCATGTACATTCTAACCTTCCATGATTCTTTTAGTGATGCGGTATTTTCCATAGTCTAAATGTTACTTCAAGATTAAAACTACAAATTACTATAATTTTAACATTCCAAGACTGAATTTACTTTTTGTCATTTCATTGTGTTACGCACTGATCACTGATTCAAAGGTAGTATTAATTCCAGAGGTGATCAATCACATTACAAATGTAATTTTTTCCACATGCAGTAAGAATAAATCTCATGACTGTACTATCTTTCAAGACATCACCACCCCTAAAGACAAAACGATTTACCGACTTTGCTGACCTATTTTTCTTCTAAAAATTTAGAACCATCAGAAATATTTAATGACTTGATTTAAAGTGCTGAAATGGAAGCATGCCAAAAGCGTATTAAAAGCTTTTTTTTCCCCAAGAATTAACACCTGACAAATTAATAGGTTTTGAAGTGGAAGACCTCAAGTCCATTTCAGCTCGCAAGTTTGCAAGTAAACACTGTAAAAGGAATGTGTCTTATTCCTAAAGAAGCATGAAAGGATGTCCCTTTCTGATTTTAAGATTTGCCTTCAGTGAGACTTCACTATGGAACCTCCATATTTCTTACTTCAAAAGCTAGTCATGTCTGCAAATTAACCCCTCTCCCTTGGAAACTACTGGCTGTAAGAGAGAGGTGGAAAAGATAATTCTGAGACTGATTTAACTATTACAGCACTAAAAAAAAATAAATGCTTACAAGCTTTGTCATACCATTTCAAAGTGAGAGGCCGAATGCTAACAGGCAAACTTTCCCCGGTATGTCATACGGAAGTAGCTCTGCACTGCAGCTAAGACACATAACACACCTTCAGCTTCAGCACGATGGAACAAATCACAGTTCAAATGTTCTATCTACGATATTTTTCCTGATAAACTTTGATGCCAAGTGCTAGAAAAATCATTATTCATTTTAAAACATCAACATTTTTGAATAGGAATTCAAAATACACACTCCTAACACCACTCTCATTAGGAGAGGCAGCATAGCTGCAGCTGACCAGTGTTAGCCTATGCCTGGGAACACAAAACCTACCACCGATCTCTTTTTAAACACACAAATCTCTACTTTAGGTTATTTTCTATGAAGTTATGATACAGGATTAAAAGGTTAACATGTTTCTAAATATCTGAGAAACATCAGCAGTGTTTCTATTGAAGAACATTTCAAGCAAATGTCAAAATGCATTAGAAGAAAGAAAACTCAAACAGCAGGTGAAAGATGCAGTAGACGAACAAATCAAACAGAAATCAAGCATATATATGTATTTTTAATATATATATAGAGAGACATGCATTCACAGAAACAAAACCTCCATCTAGAACTAATGATTGTGTATAACAAAACTTTTAAAAATTCTAAATAATTGTTTCCCTGCAATTCACTAGACAAGCTGAAAATGGCAATAAAGAATTCCTTTATTTATTAAACTATTTATAAATGCATGAAATGTCTTCTGCACGCATTCTCCAGAACCAATAGAATGATCTGTACATTTACGCAAGTTTATGCTATTGACAACATATTTGATCAGTTCAAGGTTCAAACAGAACAAATTTCAGAGGTGGTAGCTTGAAAATAACAGAACGGAACTAAAAAAAATTAATCTTACTTGAGGGTATGGGAGTTGGTTATTAAAACAGCAAAATCAAATACATCTTGTCATAAAGTTTTAGTGAGCACTAATTTTACGCTACTTGCTTTACTTAACTACTAAAGGGAACAATCTTGAAACGTACTGAATAATGGTACAAGTGCAATAAAGTTTTATGAACTATAATGGAATGCTTCTCAGAAACTAGCATATAGCACGAACTACAATCGTTAAAAGACCATCGTCAGTGTGAAAAAGTATGAAAATAATTCTGGGACATGACCAATGACACAAAAAAACACCTCATTCTGACATTGATACCAACTGACCTGTATTTTCCTGAATGTATGGTTAAAAGCAGTTAAGTTCTAGCAGACATCCTTTAAGATTTTTGATGCAACTAAGAAAAGTTCCTTTGATGGCTATCTGGTACCTGTCCTGGTTACACTCCAATTACACTCCAATCTTCTTTTTTCTAAGTTGTAGGAAAAGAACTGTGGCATTATGAGCACACTCTAAATTGTCTGTGGCTCTTCTTGAAGCAACACAGGCACTAGCATCTTACCTAATCCTGCTGCGCATGTCAGGCTTTTCTAGGAAGGAGGTCACCAGCTCAGCAGTACATGGCCTCTGGTATAGATAGGAGTGACCAAAATTTGAACACTCACAGCCACCTTTCTACTCAAGTATGCAACTGACTAAATAGTAAACAACAAAGCAAGATCACGGTTCCTGTGTTCCAGAGCCTGCTCAAATCCTGCTCTTGGAATTCATACAAAATACATCAAATTCACTGTTGATTTTGTTATTGTTCTGTGATAACTATGCTTTAGTATTGTATTTATTTTCTACTTTTTTTCTTTAAAAACATTATTTTTATCTGAAACACTACTATAAAACAGGGTATGTATTTACGTAGTGGTTTGCATACTTTTGAAACATCCTTTCTTTTTGTTCACAAGTGAATGACATTGATGTTTTCTACTTTCCCTTCCAGTTTTACCAGTTATTTTGTAATAACGGCACAGGCAAAAGGTAATTTATTATCTTTTTGCATAATGCAGCTCTCACCCTACACAAGTGTGTCATAATTCAAAAGTAAGTAATTGTTTATTTTTGCACAGGCATGGCTAGCAGTATGCGCTAGGTTATCTGTAATACATGACTTGTGATTAAAGGAATAAAGTATGGCTTTAATTAGGAAGGTAAGAAAAGTTATTTCAATGTTTTCTTAAATATACCGGCAAGTTTTTGCTCCACTGATATGGGAGAGAGGAGAAAAAAATATCCTAGAATGACCTGAAATTTCTCCTTCCTGGGCTTCCCTAATTTTCAGGAAGGGCTAGTTTTCTAGTTGCAACTCAAACTTTCTCCTTTTCGTGTGTTTGCCTTGTAGCACTGATAAGGAAGTAGGATTTAAGTTTCCTATCTTTTAACAACAACAAGGGCATCATATAAAAAAAAACAAAACAAAATTCAACAAACCCCACCCTGAATCCTTCTGCTGTTTCTTTTTCTGTGCCTTCACAATTTTTTAATGCTGATTGTAACAACAAGTTTTCACAAACCACTTTAATTCCCAACCTTTATTTTCTATCGTACTACAACAGGGTTAATTCAATTAATTCTGTATCCACATCTTTTGCTACCGGAAAAGGAAAATTACTGTCCTCACATCTTCAGTTAAGGGGAAATTGTTCTTCTGCCTTTGTCTAACTGCACTTGTGCAGAGAAGCTACGGGCTGCACTTCTTGAAATGATGTATCGTAAGATTATAAGAAAATTCAGGCAGGGAGGGACATCTGGCAGTTTCTAGTCCAAGGTCCTGCTCCAAGCAGGGTCAGCTGTGAGATCAGACTTTGTTGCCCAGGGCTTTGTCCAGCTGGGTCTTGAACGCTTAAGAGAAGGGAGCCAGCCCAAAATCTCTTGCCAACCCAATGCAGTGCCTGGCTGTCCTCAATGTGAAAATGTTTCTCCTTATACCCAGTCTAAACCTATTGTTTCAGCTTGTGCCTGTTAACTCTTGTCCCCCCCCCAACTATGCATCCCTGCCTGGCTACATAACCTCCCTGCAGGTACCGGGGGCTCCTGTTGGATGCCCCCAAAGCCTTCTCTTTTCCACGTTGAAACAGTCATGGTCCCTCAACCACTCCAGACCTGACCATCCTTGGTGGCCCTCTGCTGAACTTGCTCCAGTTTATTAATGTTTTTCCTGTACTGGGGGGCCCAAGACTATCCCAATGCTATCAGAATTGACACGTTCTAATCAGGAGCCAGCTTTTCCTGGAAGACCTCAAAAGTTGTTCCAAAATAAGTTAAAAGCAGAGCCTGACCCTGCTGGGCAAACTCCAAGCACAAGAGCAAACACCAGAGCAGCATCGCAAGCCACCTGCAAGCGCTCTACCCTGCAAAGGGTCCCCTTACTGCTGAAGCCCCACTAGCTGCCTTCACCATCACCTGCTGTCAAGTCCCCCTGGCCACCCCTAAACTGCCCAAATCTGAATTACAGTCCACACTGCTACCAAGTGGCCAAGGCCCTGCTTGGGCTCCTATGGTCCCAAAACAGCTGAGGCCCCATTTACTGCCCCAGACACCAAAGCTCTGCTCAGGATCTCCAAACGGACAAGGTCATGCCAGCTGTAGTCCCACCCCAATAAGGTTTTCCCCCCAATGGCTCCCTGGTGGGAGACAACATGCCCAGCTGAATGCCTGCTGCAAGCCATTGATTCAATTAGCACAAGGTCCTCACCCAAGTCTGAATCCAAGGGACTATTTTTTCCTGATTGCATTAGGCAATACGCTGGACTGTTACGTGTACTCACCCAAGCTCCTGCCTCTGCCGCTCAGTTTACCAGCAAGTCTGCACTGGCAGCTCTTTCAGCTGCTTCAAACCAAATTTTCATGGGTGTGCCCTTGAAAGTATCTCTCTGGTATATCACAGTAATGTCATACTCCTACATGGCACCATCATAAGCAAATGAGACAAAACCTGGATGGTACTCTTTCATTCTCTATGTGATTCTCATGTCAGTGAGGGTCTTTGCAGAAAATACAATGAAGACATAGTTACACATGATGAAGATCAGCTTCATCACACCCAGGGTCTGTTGTCAACACACAAGAAAGATGCTCGAGTTTGCCATTACCTAGACACCTAAGGCCTAGTTCAGTTACCCTCAGAGATGCCCTGGAATATTCCTTCCTGGCCTCCAGCTACCGCTTCAGGAGGCTGCAGGTCTCCTACAGGTCCTGTGACGCATTTATCTGCTCCATCTGGATGTTCCACATACCCTGCAGCATTTCAAATGGTACTGGCAGCATACACAGGTGTCAGTGATTGAACCTACAGCAGCTGGTCATTCGAGTCATTCTTTTGGCCTGACTACCATGAAGACATATAGTCCATTGATTATGTACCACAATTTAGACATCTATCACACATTTAGACACTGACATATGCTTGCACTAAAGTGTCCTCACCACAAACTGAAAGCCAACTACAGCCTAAGATCATGGCAGATAACAAATAGCAGATACTTACAGCTCATGAAATCAAATGTCAGTGCTACATGGTATGGATGAGGACAATGCTTGAAATGGTATTACCATACATTGGGAGCTAGCTTCTTCACAGTTTGTCTCAGGCCTTCCACCAAATGCACATTTAAGACAAAGTTCCACTTGGGAGAGCAACAATATTTACTCCTTTCTCTTCACTGACCACTTAATCTCAGGACAGACTACTATTCAAGGAGCAACAACTAACGAAGTCCAACCATGGTTTGTGAGTTGGAGATGTCAGGTAGACATCAAATCCCACCTAATCTCTAATTCCTGCTTTCTGTGAACCTAATAATGACATGTGGCCCGAAATAGTAGGCTCGTTAAAACGTCAACAACAATAACATACAGAATTACCATGTACCTTTTCAGAGACAGAAGATAAACTGAGCTCTCAGATCTTCATGACTTTCATACTTCAGGGAATACTAAAACGGTCTTCCATAAGTCTTTCTCTTAGCTCAAGAGTAGCAGAGATTTCCATCTATTGTTGAGACTGTTGCTTTAAATTACAGTGGCAGTCCCTGCCCTTAAAAAAGCTCCAGTGAATACTGATATCTTTTTTTAATACTCTGCCTTTCTAGTAAAAAATTCATACACATTGAAAAAGTGCACTAAAGTAATCCAAATCTGCTCTACAGCTGTAAAAGAACCATGAACAAGGAGTGAACATTTGAAGATTTTAAGTAAAAATGCTAATGCAGTCAGAAGCAGACAATATTCCTGAGACACAGACTTTTCTAGCTGCTAGGGGTATTTTCATCCACTCCAAATTTCTTGCTCTTGACTTGTACTTCTCCTCATGCTTTTCTCAACTGGTAGCCTGTTATTTTCAGCTGGGTAACCTTTATGTCCCAGACAGGCACCTAATTCTGCCCTATACTGTCAAGCTTATTTTCCCCAGCTTTGTGAGCTCAAATGATGCAAAACCCAAACTTTCAAACTGCACAGAGGTGCCAGCTGAGGTTGAGGCATTGCTTTGATAGTACTATAGGTAAAACTGAATGAATTGTGAAAACATTAAGCAGATGCCTTGATTAAATTCCTCTAAGTGAATGTTCATGAATTATTCACTTGACTAAAAGCTGAAAGATTCATTTGAACAATATCACAAAATGACTTGAATAAACTATTTGATGATGCTATTCAAACTATCTCCAGCTACAAGTTCTCTGAAGCCATCTGGATGAATGCCTAGATGCCCCCCCAGATTATCCTACATGTTTCTTTGTGAAATTTTTTGTTGGGTTCATTTGTCCTATGTCTAGGCCAATGCAATTACTAAAAGGTAATACTACATTATCTTTCTGAAAATTGTGGGGTCTTACAGATCTACAGGAAGCTGGAGACCAAACCCATCATCCTCCTACGACAAATGCAGTTTGTCCTAAAGTACCTGCACAACTTTACGCTAATTGTGTAGGGAATACAATGAGCAACATTGTGGGATCCATTTATTGGAGGAAGTCTTCATTTCATAAATGAATAAAGCCATTTTCCCTTCTGATATTTTGCAAAATGCATGTTTATGGCAAACTGTCACTTGTATTCAGATTTAGAACCTAGAAACTACCATGATAGTTCCTTGGAAATGCTTAAAATAGATAAGATGGATTGACTGATTGCATATTCCTTTGAATTATTGTGAAAGCACCAGAACTATCTAAAGCATGCCGTGAAAAAAGTGGAGTTAGAAGTTATGTAACTTCAAGTTGCTATAAATTGCTTCTTGTTGAAAGCTATATAAAACATTTTCAAATCTGTCATGTTCCACCTCTTCTACTTTTTTTTTTAAAAAAAACCCCAAGAACCTACGTGAAAATGTCCAAGAAAAACATGAATCAGGCTTATGTTGTTAAGTTGCAGCAAAAGCTATGCCACCATGAAGCCAGGATACTCTTCCACCGTTAAATATAAGAACATGGTCCATTTTTATGTCCAGAATGTATTCATCATTACAATAAGACACATTTTATTAGGTTAGCTAAACCAATGTAACTAATTCAACAACAAAACCAGTTCAGACATGTGTCTTTTCTCACAGATACACTATCTTCACTGTTACTTTAATCCAAGTTAATGTCTTGAATACAGATTATATTTACCTTTTTTTCTGCTGCTGATTTACCTTTTTTTCTGTGCCCTCAGAACAAGCTATCTGGCAAAGCAGCCAGGAAAACACATTTTCTACTTCTCCTCCCACAGCACCACGCCAGATGACTGCACAGCCCAGAGGATAACACTCCTCAATGTCTGATCTGACCTCTGATCTTTGCAAGAAAACAGCCTCAAATCTTGGACTAGTTTGTCCTACCATAAAGCAGGAGGAATGGGGTATAAACAGAAAGAGGGCATAAAGGAGCCAGAAACTGCTTTCTTTGTAGTGCTGGGAACTGAAGAAATTAGCACAGTAGATGGCAGAAGATAGTACAGCTGTGGGACAACACTCGAAGACTACTCCTGCTAGTCCTGACATTAACCACTGTAGCCAATAGGAACTATAAAACCAGTAACAGTGAGATGAGTGTCAGGTCCTTCTTTTCTATCCTGAAACACATATTTAAATTTAGAAAGGAAACCCTTTTCCCTCCTTTGGCTATTTTGTATATATATACACATATATATACACACGCACACACATTTTACAACCCCTATTCTGATTTATTTTTTTTTTTTTTTTTTACTGGCAGTGAAATTTTAAAAGCCTTTAAAAGTGTTTTAACAGTTTCACTTGAATCAGAGAGTGAAACTACTACCAAACGAGGCTTTGAAAAGGAACAGCCAGAGAAAGCACTCATCATTTTCAGGACTGAATATCCCTCTCCAAAAAAACCCTTCTTGCTTCCTAACAGAGGTGCCTTCCTCATTAAAACACATGGGCTGGCAAAGTAGAATAACAAAGGGGTCGTGGCAGAATTGCATTTGATATGTTGAAAGGGTGCATCACTCAGCACTGAGTACCACTCTATGATTATATCCTATTCTGTACTCTGAAAAACAACAGCCTCCTAGCAACAAAGACAATTATAAGACAGCTACCATTTATCCCAGAAAAGCTCTTTGCTACTTAGAAAAATACTAGAAAGGAAAAACAACCCCTTGCTAGTGAAATTAGCTGAAATTAGCTCCTGTGATGATCTGTTCTTTAAATTGAGAAAGAAGAAGGGATATGTTTTTTTTTTTTGTTCGGCATGATTTATTTTTAGACTGGCAAAGAGACAATGGTAAACAGAACTGAAGCTCTGTGGGCACCTTCTGAGGTTAAATTACCTTTCATGCCATTTGCACAGAAGACTGTTCTCAAGCAGCTTGAGCAGATGGTCGGGACACCATTGTCCGTTTACTTGTATCCACAAAGATAAACGATGGCTCTTTGAAATCCTGAACAATGTGACCGTTGTGATGCTTTAGGCTGCCAAGGGAAAAAAAAAACAAAATAAAAATAAAGTTAGCTGAACAGGAGAAAAGAGTTTTGATTGATGAAATTTCATTTTAAACTACTAAAATCCCCTCTTTTAGAAATATATGTATCTGTAATTCAGAATTATTTTTCTAAGAGGAACTAATATGTTCCAGAATACTTAGCAAAGTAGAAGACGCAGCTGAAATGAATCATAAACAGTAACTCTGACTGAAATAAGAATCTGCCACATCTGCAGAACTGCTTCTACTAAATTTGCTGGAGCATGCTGCCAAATAACAAGTTCTGCTTACTGGGCCACAGAGATTTCCAGGACCAAGCCAGAGCAGACAATGCCAGGGCACAGCAACCCACCCACCAAGCCACGTATTGGTAGAAAAGGTGATGAAAGTGGGAGAACATGCTGGATGTAGCTTTTAGTTGTTGTTTTAAGAACTCCCCAAACTTCTTTGGGAGCAGGCCTGGTGTGAGCAATCCCCAATGGGAGCATTTTGCCAACAAGCAACTTGCTAAAAAGGCACTTTTATTGAAACAAATTACTAATAACGAAGAATCAATTTAAAGGATTGCAGACAACATGTTCAGCTATGAAGAAAACCCTGAACTTTCAGGAACAAACTTTGGGATTTAAGAGTAAAGTAGGCAGATATTAGTCTTTGCACTTGCAACTAATAATTGCATAACCTGTCACTCTTAAAAGCTCCTGAAAGAAAAGGAAAAAGCAAGGTTGCTGAATATGTAAAGAATCACATGGAATCAGTGAAGGGGCCCAGACACTGAGTTCAATACACACAACAAAATAAGACAGAATTGGGTTTAGAAAATAACAGTGAAATTAGATAACTATGACTCACCAGCCACTCAACTTCCTAAAGCCAGCAGATACTGCAAAGCATTTAATTAACTGAAGTTGCATATAAAGACGGATAGTAGGTTTCTGCAATAACTGCGTGTTCAAATAATGACACAACAAATAAAATTCATATCCTCTATCTGATACCACACACTCCACAGCAACAGCAGGTAATTCCCCCTCTCTTATTTCAATGAACAATGACTTTTTTTTTTTTTTATCTCTTCTTGCTGCGCTGTTGGCGTATTCAACATACCTTAGAACAAATGTACAATTTAGACATTGAAGATTCTTGTCAGATTTGTATACATTGCTAACACTCATTGGAGTAATGAAAGAAAGGAAAAGACAGGTTGAGATACACGTCAAGCAGCGGCATCCAGCAACTCAACGTAGTATGCTTTGATAACGGAGGAGTAATTATAGCTCATATAAGAGGAAATAAGTGTGAAATAATGCAAACATGAACGGGAACTTAGTAAAAGAATAATGTTAAAAAATTAGGAAAACAGAACAATTTATGTTCATACGGGAATACGAGAGAAAGCCCAGATGGGAAAATTTTTCCTAATTCTCCCCTCTGCCTCAGAAAAGGGGAAACCCCAAAAGTATATTTGTTCTAAATATCAGCGCCTCGTGCTAGCTTTCATGCTAATCTAATTTCCATAAAAAAAAAATAATAAAATTCAAGGCCTTTCTTTCTCCAGGGAGCACTCCCTCTGCTTCACTTCCCCCACTTTTTTCACAATGTGAAATGGAGGACCACTGTCCCGCAGCCGCTTGCCTTCACTTAACATCTCCAGCTACATTTGCCTATTTGCAAATACAATGTAATCAAAGTCATGAATACACTCATGAATATGTTTAATGTGAACACACTGTCTGAGAGAATAAGAAGTTGGACAATATGATCATCCATCTCTCAGCAAACCAACAGTATTTCTTTCAATATCAGTGGACTTCACTTAGAAGCATCTCCATTATTACAAAATGGATACTATTTTCTTCCTCATAAACAAACCGATAAATTGTAAAAAACGCACAAGGTATTTATATTAAAAAAAAGTGATAAAGAGGTCTTGATGAACATGATAAAAATGTCACTGACCTCAAAAATAAAACATATTCCCTGGAAACACCAGAGTACACACTTTGGTTGTCCAGTAAAAACAAAGAGACATTGAATAATAAATACTAAGGCAGCTGCATTGTGATCAGATATCCTGGTTCAATGATATAAAGAATCTGACGTTTCATAGTAAATATGGCAAACCAGCATTATTTTTAAGTGTGATATTTGAAATGTGTTCTAAATAACTTCCATACTGAATGAACTGGAGCATCCATAAATGTTTCAGCTCTCTGCTTACCTCCCTCCAGACATGAAATTGCCCAAAAGCATATAAACAAAATGAATTTGAAGCTGCTGTGAATAAAACTTCAGCAAATCAAATGAAATTTCACTGTTTTGTTGCTATTATCAGGAGCTAAGAAGCGCCACAAAGGGTAGACTGATAAGAGCAATACACACACACAGGTAAGCACACAGATGTATAAATGGACAAACTAATTTCTAGGGAAGTGAGAATGAAAACCCAGGTGTAGAAGTGTTGGTAGTTAAAACAACCCTTTATTCCTTGGTAAAGCCAATGAGATTTCCCTCCACAATTGGCATGCAATAACGAGTTGTCAGTTGAGGACTGGACTCTTTAAAGCCGCTGCAAAAACCGAGACACAGATTTAGGCTGTCTTTCCCTTTGTACAACTGGGCATTAATACATCTCCTGATGACCAAAGACACTTTCTTTCCGCAGGTTTAGAAGTATAAAAGGCCCCAGTGGTCAGGAGTTCCCATCTCTCCATTATGCAGTAAGTTAAATCGATATTTCTGGAGAGGGAATATGCTGCACACTCTCAGGAGTAAGACTCACTAAAACCAAGGAGTTGAAGAACAACTTTCAAGTTTTAAAGGCATGGTTGCACAGCAGCTGATTCCAGAAGGAATTTCTCAGTACTTAACTCCTTTCAGACTGCACCTTGTTTGTGAGTCCACATAAATGTAACAGAAGAATACAGTAAGATCACTGAAATGTCATGTATCTCCCAAGGAGCTGAAGATAGAGCACATATTTTTCCATAATCACAGAAGGGAGGTAACAGAGAATGGAAGAGCTGTCCTTAGTCTCTATACCATGAGTGACCGGCCCTGAACACATTTTAAACAAACAGCTATTCTGACTGAGGTGCATCAGAGGTAAAAGAGTTTAGTAGAAAAATGCTGGATAAGAGACAATTTGGTGCTGAAATTAGTAAAACTTGCCTTTTAAATCTTAGAAAATGGTTTATGAAGTTTGCAGTTAAGACATATCTGCAGATTCAACTTCACTTTAACAAATACGTGTATTGAGAAGAAAAGACTACTTGAAACTGTATATTCCAGGACTGTAGTTATTTCTTCTTTCCTAATTCTTTTTTTCACTAGGTGTCATCTCCACTATAACACCAGAGAAAGAATAGATATGCATATGAATAATCTCATAAGTCAAAGGGAGAAAGGATGAGCCCACGATAACATGGACTGATCACAGAGCGTTCCATTAGGACCAAGCAGAAACCTCTCCCTGTGCAACCAATGCCATGGTTGTAAATAACATCTCGGCTCCTGACTTGCTGAAACTAGTAGACTAAGAATTTACAGACTGTTTGACACGTGATTTTACAGTGGTAAATGAAATGGAAGCTTTCAAGTACAATATACATTTCTAAGGACAGAAATATTTGTGTCTTTAAATAAAAATTAATACCATGACACATTTGGAGCAATGCTTCCTTTGAACATGCACATCTTTCAGATACATGGCAGAAATCATGCCCATTTATGCAAGGTCAGAATTTCATTACCCAAGTTCCAACATCTAAAGAAGCAGAAAGGGAAAACTAACGTAATATCCAACTCTATACAAATTCTGAGCAAGTCCTTAAAGACTCTAGGTGAATGAAATTTTGTGATGTTAAGAAAATATAAAACGCATGATTACCTATTATTTCCTACTTTGTGCAGACACATACACTTGTGCAGAATGGGTGCTAAAAGTGCTACCAAATCAAAATTACGTTTCACAGTATTTTTACAGGTATAAAGAAACACCAAAGATACTAGTAAATGGTGAAACCTTATGCCTTTCAAGAACCACCAGGACTGTAGGTTGGTATAATGTGCAATGTCATAAACTGTGATAAACACTAATGAGTTTCAGGGTGTCTTTTCTAAATGTACACCTCTGAAATCTTTAACTGCACTTCCAAGAATTTGTTTCAGAATTTCTGTTATTTATGCTTCCCCCATACTATTGTAACATTTATCAGAATAAAGACCTGTTTTCAGTACACACACAATCCCTTCTTTCATTCAGGGAAGTGAAGACTTCTTTAAACTTACAGACCTACTGATGACAGGGCTCTACCAAACACAAGCCTTATGTCTCTCAGTTAATGTTCTGGACATCTGAAATCTTCACAGAGATAAACGATGATTACCTGGACTCCCAACAACCTCAGTGGAAGTTCTGTTAACCTGGAGATCACTAAAGCCTTAACACTTACACATTACTCCAGGAGGCAGTACCAAAATATAATTTATTTGGGGAAAGGCAAAACAACTCCTTTCTATATGGAACATTTACAGAGCAACTGACAATACCTACCTCTTTCATCATGAAAATGCCAAACCCTAGAGTGAGCTACTCAGAGAGATCGTGGAACCTCCACCTTTGGAGATATTCACAACTCAATGGGACAACGCCTTGAGCTACCTCATCTAGCTATGAAGTTGTCCTTGAGGTCCAGAAGCCCCTTTTAACCTAAATGATCATTTGAATCTACACAAAACTATTTTTACCTCAGCTGACCCACAGCAATATCCAGAAGACAAGGTAAGAATTTGATTTGCTCCAGTTCAGGCACTTTTGGAAAAGAAGTAAATCTGAGCCAGGGAGTTCCAAATTATCTGCATTGCTTTGCAATAGCCATAGGAGAAGAGCACCTCAGTTTTATGTTTCATAAAGACAATAGCTGCTCCAAGCACTATAAAATCCTTAATTCCCAGCTGATGCTTCAGTAGTGATTCCAAAGAAGGATTGCTAGCAGCCAAAAATCGCCAGTATAGTTACCTGCCACATCTGGGTTTTCCTTTGAGGTCTCCTATCTCACTAATGGTGAGGTTGACTTGGCTTTGCATACAAGATTTAGCAAAGAAACAGCCTGCAGTGATACTGAAGTGGAAAACAGAGAAAATTAAACTGGTTGTCTTCCTATTTTACAACCAACTGCAATTATCATACTGGGGAGATGCCATCCAAAGAAAACACTGAACCACACAAACAGGAACCATTTCATTAGCTTCCACAGAGTGAACCTTTCCCCAGGTATAATTTAAGGAGCCCTTAAAATATGCAATTCTATCTACTACTTTGAGTCCTCGATTGCTTCCTACTGTAATTCTAGTTTCCCTCTACATGAAATCCTGTGGTGAAATCTACTTTCAGGATGACTGCCCTGATTAATAACTCTATAATGTCTGTACTCTCTGTTGGATAAAGCATTTCTTTGTTCAAAAGTAATCCTTTTCCTCTGAACGCTGGCAATTTCAGTGCCGAGGGAATGAATCACTACTGCTTGGTGCTGCCATTCACACTGCTGGGATATGTAGTCATGTGAAGTCATTCTGAGCCATAATTTCTTATCCTCCTCAGTCAGCTGTGGATTATGACAGTGGAAGGACTATATGGATGCAAGTAACTCACAGGTCACCCAACGTGTCCATCCAAAAGACCAGAGCAACTTCACAGATACTGGATGAATTCTGAATACCTCTATTTTTTAATTTTGAATGCTAACTTGAGAAAGAATAATATTTGCTGGAACAAGCAAAGCAACCAAAAAGGCAGAACACAGTAATGCAGGATGCAGTTTCTGGAAGGAAATGGAAAGAAAAGCATGCTTTGTTCTACGTTAAGTTCCATTACAGCTTGATGAAAAACAAATCTACTTGGCAAAAAAGGTCAGTATTTTGATTTTTGCTCCCCATACTGGAATTATAAAGAAAGTAAAGATCTCTCGAGTTCTCACACACAGAGGTACTCTTTACAGTGGACAGCAAATGTTCAGTGGCCTGACTTGCGTATCACAAAGGATCATTTAGTTGACTGCAGAAATTTGAGCATGAGTCAATAATCCCTCCAGGTATTGCCGATGGGCAGGCAATTAACTATTATGGGTGTCAATGCTTTTTTAAAGGTCATTTCATCTGGATGTAGAAAAGAATCGTTTTAGGAAAAATATTTCCACAGAATAGGATAACATGTACCTGCCTGCTTCTATTAGGAAAAAAGTACCTTTCAATAAAGGATTTAAAAATTACTAAGCAAGTTTATTAAACACATTTTACAA
Source organism: Chroicocephalus ridibundus (assembly GCF_963924245.1). Lineage (NCBI taxonomy): Eukaryota > Metazoa > Chordata > Aves > Charadriiformes > Laridae > Chroicocephalus > Chroicocephalus ridibundus. The sequence goes on along the minus strand of NC_086285.1, from coordinate 115,541,422 downwards.
TGAACCTATGGAACAGCATATTAATAAATTTATTTCATGACTGAGGGGCAGAATTGTATAGAAAAATCCACTGAGGAAGAAAGGCTGAAACACGCATTATCTCATCAGCTTAGCGGGGCCCATTTTACCTGAATTTAAATGACTTGAGTAAGATTATGCAGTGAGTCAGCTCAGAGCCCAGAATAGAACCAAGGAATCGTGGCTCATTGTCTCTGACTTGAACCATTAATTCGCACTCCCACACTAAGAAAAATGGTTGTTACTATTTTATTAAGGCCCCCAATGTATTCAAATCATAACAATACACTGAACCATGTTAGAGAAAAAACATAAGCTGAAACAAGCCTAACATCCAGTCTTAGGCTTGGGTCACTATCAATATGGGTAGAAAAGCAGCAATACTTGTGTAAACTGACAGACCTACAAGCTGTACCGTTCAGTTGTCTGGCTTAGATTGCTTTGGGTTCTCTTATAACTAAAATATTTCAGTCTCACTTTCAAAACAAAACAAAACAATCGCAGATGTTTCCAACCACAAAGGAGCTCTTTAGGTTATAAATTATATATGTATTTGTTACTTTAAAGGTTCGTTCAATCACAAATATTCATTTTAAACTTTCTGTTGTGATCTCCTTTAAAATCTCATGAGAGCACGCTACTGCTTACAAAGTGCTTCAATAGCTAGAGCACCGGATAGCTGTCTCCTAACACCAAATCTGCCACTTCAATCTAAGGACAGTAGTGGATGGATGCCCTGAAAAATCTCCATTTACGTAGTGCTTTACAGTACAACTTAAAGAAACTTTCCAATATTTAAATAAAGAATGCACATTCTAATAATATTTAGCTAAAGTTAACATCTAGTAAGGAAATGGATCAACTCTTTATTCCTAACAAAACTCTCTCTTTTAATTAAATGAAGATTTTAAAATGAAATATGCACTCTTTCTTTCCTTCTTTCTTTCACATGTTTTTCTTTCACTTATACTCAGATGGTCCCCTTTTTGCCCTGCAAATGTGAAGGATCTGTTTTGGAGTCTGTCAGGATAGTAACAAGTCTGCAAATGCTGCAATCTCAGCTTAGCAGGACCATGTCTGCTCTGTTATAAAACCAGTATCAACTGGTTACAGACCTCTCCTGATGCTGCATATTTACAAACACATTTTTCATCACAAACTTGAATACTTGAATGCATTTGAAACTATCAATACCCACTAAGAGTGAGTGGACAAGCCACTGGATATGTATAGATATGAGCAATTACTTCATGACCTGTTCCAGGTAAGAAGCAATCCACAGCTTCCTTAAAAGAGGCCCAGATCAAGAACTCCTTTACATCTGCACCAGTTCTTCCCCACCTTCCCACTCCAGTTAACTGGGATAAGCCGGTTTTATTTCCCTTTTTCAACGCTGCACAGAATTCACTCTGTGCTCTCAGTCACTCCTCCTCCCAGCTTTCACTCCCGCTCCCTCCAGTTGCTCACAGCAGATAATAGCAGGTAAACTGTCATCGTTCTCTTCCCCACAGCGAGAGTCAGGGGCTGATCACTGATGAGTTAAGGAAGAGGAATGACTCTCCCCAAGCAGCCAAGAGGTAGAATTATAGAACCATTCGGGTTGGAAAAGACCTTTCAGATCATTGAGTCCAACCATTAAACCTAACACTGCCAAGTCCACCATTAAACTATGTCCCTAAGCGCCAACGTCTACACATCTTTTAAATACCTCCAGGGATGGCGACTCAACCACTCCCCTGGGCAGCCTGTTCCAATGCTTGACAACCCTTTCAGTGAAGAAATTTTTCCTATTAGCCAATCTAAACCTCCCCTGACACAACTTGAGGCCATTTCCTCTCATCCTATCATCTGTTACTTGGGAGAAGAGACCAACCCCCATGTCCTGGTTTGAGGTAAAACAGAACCAACTTTCTGTTCAGTGATTTTATTTCTTAGCTAGACCTCTTCTGTCTCTCTGAAATTAACAGACTGTTGTGTCTGAACCGGTTCATTCAGGGTGATAAGACAGTTTGTGCCAAGGAATGGTACGCAGAGAGGCTCTTGCTTATACATATTGCTATAACAACCAAGGTCAGCTATTTCATTATTTGCCCCATTGGAGGGTCAGAGGCGGAAAAGCGTAGAGGGGTTCCACCTGCAGGGAGGAGCGGCTAGGACAGGTGACCAAAAATTGACCAACAGGGGTATTCTATCCCATGTGCCCCATGCTCAGTATAAAAGCTGAGGGATCAAAGGGTCAGCTCTCTTCCTTCAAAGGCTGACGTCCAAGGAGGACCCTGTCTGTTCATCTGCCTTTGATCCCGATCCATGTGTTCCTGACTCCATCAGTGGAACCCAGTTCCCACCCGTCACAGAGTCCAGTCTGGGACCTCCCCAGTGCCTGCTGGTGACATCCTGGGAGCTTAATACGTTTTTGTATATACTGTATCTATTACATTATTTTCCTTTTTATTTTATTATTAATATTTCATTAATTTATAATTCATAGTTTAGTTTCTTCTAAACTTGTAAATCTCTTTATCTCTCCTCCTCCCCTATGTGTATGAGAGGTTAGGGCGTGAGGGAGAGCATCTGTTGCTGGTCATTGGCCAATTTGGCCAATACCACAACACCCCACCTCTCTACAACCTCCTTTCAGGTAGTTGTAGAGTGATAAGTTTTCCCCTCAGCCTCCTTTTCTCCAGGCTAAACAGCTCCAGTGCCCTCAGCTGCTTCTTGTAAGACTTGTTCTCCAGACTCCTCACCAACTTCAATTGCCCTTCTTTGAACATGCTCCAGCATCTCAATGTCTTTTTTGTAGTGAGGGGGCCAAAACCAAACACAGTATTCGAGGTGGGGCCTCACCAGCACTGAGTACAGAGGCACAATCACTTCCCTAGTCCTGCTGGTCACACAATTTCTAATACAAGCCAGGGTGCTGTTGGCCTCCTTGGCCACCTGGGCACACTGCTGGCTCATATTCATCTGGCAGTCGACCAACACCCCCAGGTCCTTTTCTGCCAGGCAGCTCTCCAGCCACTCTTCCTCAAGCTTGTAGCACTGCATGGGGTTGTTGTGACCCAAGAGCAGGACCCGGCACTTGCCCTTGTTGAACCTCACACGATTGGCCTCGGCCCATTGATCCAGCCTGTCCAGATCCCTCTGTAGACTCTGTAGAGCCATCCTACCCTCAAGTAGATCAACACTCCTGCACAATTTGGTGTCATCTACAAACTTACTGAAGGTGCACCTGATCGCCTCATCCAGATCATTGATAAAGATATTAAACAGCTGGCCCCAATACTGTGCCCTGGGGAACACCACTTGTGACCAGTCACCAACTGGATTTAACTCCATTCACCACCATTCTTTGGGCCTGGCCATCCAGCCAGTTTTTTACCCAGCAAAGAGTCTGCCTGTCCAAGCCATGAGCAGCCAGTTTCTCCAGGAGAATGCTGTGGGAAATGGCGTCCCAGGCTTTACTAAAGTCTAGGTAGACAACATCCACAGTCCTTCCCTCATCCACGTGGGTCACCTAGTCACAGAAGGAGATCATGTTAGTCAAGCAGGATCCACCTTTCATAACAAAAGAACAAAGGCTGGTGTCTGTGAGACTTCTCCCAGCTGCTTATAGAATATTTCATCTGCCTCTTCATCCTGGTTGGGTTGTCTATAACAAACTCCCACCATTGATATCTGCCTTGTTGGGCTTCCCCCTCATTCTTACCCATAAATACTCAACCCTATTGTCACCATCATTAAGCTGTAGCCAGTCAAAACACTCCCTAACATACAGGGCCACTCCACTGCCTCTCCTTCCTTGCCTATCCCTTCTGAAGAGTTTATAGCCATCCATTGCAGCACTCCAGTTGTGCAAGTCATCCCACCATGTTTCTGTGATGAGTAAGTAGGTAGGTGAGATGCTGTTCTATAGAGTGTTTTACAGCCTGAAAAGGTCATTCTCAATGGCTTTTTACAGGGCAGACCACTTCAAAAATTTTAAGCTGATGTCTGAATATCACTTAAAATGTCACATACAGAACTATATAATATATATATATATATATGTATGTTTCCTTGTCACCTTCCAAAGCTCCTTGTTAGGCACACCTTTGAGGCCTGTGGATCACAGGACTGAAAAATTATCAAATAAAAGCTGTTTCAACACATGAAATAAGGAACAAAACAGAAGAGGGAGCTGAGAAGGCAATAGGGAGCTGTGATTATACAGAACGTGGAGGATTTGCATATTATCAACTTGCAGACTCAAGGTGAAATTTTCCTGAAAGATGCAAATAGACAAGAATTACAAGTGTTATCAGCAAATTATGGCCATCTGACATAATTAAGATAGATTTCTAAGCTATACATCTCTTTTCTGACTGTAAGAGAAGGAAGGGTGTCACACATGGCGTCATATACCCCTGCAGAATCTTCCCAACAACTGCTTGGCAGAAAGAAAGAGCGGTTTAATTGCTTCACATATTTTTTTCTTCAAAATCACCTTTGTAGCAGTGTGGGCAGACACCTAAAAGTGAACTGAAAGATCATTTTGATATACTGTGTGTCAATAGGTATAATAAAACACGGCTCTTTGAAAGTTGATAGAGGCAAGATATGCAACGGATGGGTTAAGAAGCAGTGGCACAGAAAAATAAAATAGTTTGCCTAAGATAAAATATCAAATCACCAGCAAAGTTGGGAATACATTTGAGATTCTAAGGATATTCTATGGAATTATCTTTTGGAATATGTTTTCTCTGCAATATCAGACTTTATTTTTTTAAAAAAATATATAAATTACTAGGATATACTATTTTCTATATATGCCCACATGAAGCAATCTGTAAACTTGTAGTCTTCAGAATACCATAAACTATTTTTTATACCGCTTGAAGCTCCATATACCACTGGAAATTCGTAAAAGGTGGCTATAGAGACATTACCCCTATCTGTAACACAAAAATTTGGTGCTGTCTTATAAAATTAACAGCCAGAAGGTTTAAAATAAACCAAAGGAAAAACATTTTCACAGACTGCATGTAAAATGAGGAACTTGTCCTGGTTTCAGCTGGGAAAGAGTTAATTTTCTTTCTAGTGATTGCTGTGAAAGAAATGCCTATAATACCTATTGGTTTTAGTTGTTGCTAAACAATATTTACACTATTCAAAGACTTTTTTCAGCTTCCCATAGAAGAATAGGCAGAATGGCCAATGAAACATTCCATACCATAGACGCCATGCTCAGTATATTAAGTGGGGATTAGCAGGGGGGCGGGAAACTACAATCACTGCTCTGGGTGGAGCCAATTCCCTGGGTGGTGAATCATGTCATTATTATTATCATTATTGTTATTTTTCCTTTTCTGTTATTGTTTCAATTAAATTGTGTTTATCTCAACCCATGAGGTGTTTCGTGGTTGGTTTTTTTTTCACCCTTTACCTTTCATTTTTTTTCCTTACACCCCGACCCTTCTCGCGGAGTAGGCGGGGAGGGAAGGGGTGAAGGCTAGTGGCTGCATGGTTCTAGTTTCCAGCTGGGGTTAAACCCCAACAAAATCATTCTCTTAAGATATTAAGGAGGTCAAAAGTATAAAGCATGCAAAAAGAGACTGACAAGTTCACGGAGAGTAAGCTCACTGATCATTATTAAATACAGAAGCAAGCTTCTTAACCCTTGATTGTCAGTCCTGGTGTACCTCATTTCTTACACCGCTGGTCACAGTAAGAGAAAGACAAGCTGGACCTCTGGTCTCACCCAGTATGGCAGCTTTTATGTTCAGCAGAGCACTGGAGAGGATGCAAAGCTTGTACACCCATTGTGTACAAGCTTCTCAATTGGCAACACCTTTCTTCCTGAAAAGTCAAATTCATGAAGCAGACATCTAGAAACATCAATCACGCTTTGCTTGGTTTATTCTTCCAGGTTTTTCAAGGTCATTAATGTCTGGTAAATGATCGAAAATCCCCAAATAATCTTAACTGGTCACTGTTTTGCAAACTAAAAGTAGCAATCTATACTGCAGTTCCTCTGATTGTCTGGGTAAAGCCCTATAGGTTCCTAAATATGGATTTTAGCTGAGTGCTAAGGAAAAGGTAAGAAAGAAGGAACATATATAAAGAGAAGTCAAAGGCCTTTCTCTCTAAAGAGCCTCAGTTCATTTTTTCCATGGCTACCTTCAGGTGGTAGTCCATGCATTGTTCAAAACGCTGTATTAGTCAAGATAAATTCTTACACTCCCTGCACTTATCTCCACCGCAAAAATCTGCCTTTCGGAGTGGCACTTCTCAACAGCACCAAGTAGAGTCTGCAGGCAAAGCCAACTGAAAGGCACAATCAGCCGAAAGCCAATTTGACACGCAGGGAAGTCATCAGTAACGGTGTAACATCAGCTGATAGCGGCACTGGTGTGCGAATACCCAGAACTGCTTGGCTTTAGATCCCCTAAGCATTTGCTAGAGCATTTGTTTCTTTGGTGGGAATTGTTGAAGGTGTTAAAGCAAGTGCTTAGAACAGGACGGGAGTTATAAATTTCGAAACTTCATTATGAGGGTGGTTTGGGGCTAGCATAATCTCATGCATCTTGTGGGAGAGTAAGGGACTGCTGGGAAAAGTCCCACAGTCTGAGGCGCTGGTACTGTTTTTTATCCTGAGAAACGTAAGTAAAACCTGGCAAATTGTTACTTCACAGCAGTGTGACTGCAGAAAGCATTAGCTGCCTTTGACATTTACTGGTCTCGCATTGCTACATACTGAGCATGAAATCCTGAGCCATTTCTTTGTCTTGTAACAGTTATCAGAAAACAGATAGGTAAAGACAGCGCGGTGGCCCTAAGGAAGTGGTACGACCCGCGCAAGAAAGCAACAGTCAATTTCTGTCTCTTTCACAAAATCTACTTTCTTTCCCAGGGAAAAAATATGGTAGAAGTTGATTTTCACAATAAGAAAAGATGCTTCTTTGGGTTTCATTTAATAATTTAATTATCAGGTTTGACATGAACAAATGTTCAAATTATGGCAGATTTTTAATGTGTATTGTAAATAAATGTCTCCTCTATAAAGCTATCTATTTTCCTGTGTACTTTTAAACTCTTCTAAATATGATTTTGATAATGCAATCAGCTGCTTGAATAAACATAACCTAATTGAAGTAGTATTCCAAAGAGCATTATTTCTATTATTATAACTTCCCTGGTGCGTAGCTGTAAACAGACTGATGAATGACAGCAAATGACCTAGATAAATGTGTCCCAATAGCTGTCACTTCTTAGTCTTGACCTTCTGACACTGTTCCAGCTGTGCAATAACTTGTCGCAGCATTAAGGGAGAGAATCTCAGGCACGTTCTATTCTGGGCAAACTACTAGTATTTCTCTACGGACACACAAGCTCATAAAATTTGTGGACCAAAACGTATTTCTAATATAAGATCAAAAGAAATATTGAACCTTTCTACAATTTCTCATCTCCCACTATAAAAATAAGTAATAAGTAAAGAATTATAGTAGTAAATTAAATGTTATGCATATTTTACAGGTAGTTACATGTTTTTTGCATTTACGTTGAGCTTTGTAACTCAGAAAGTACAAGTCTCATCAAATCTCATTCCTAAGGAACCTTATTTCCAGTGCCTTTTAGTAAACAGAAATAAAAGGAAGATAAATGACAGAAAGTAGTTCTGACTCTAAGGTATTCAGAATTGTAATCTCTATTCTCTGTAATTCAATGCATAGTGGTAATTCACCAAAAATATGCTGGGCTACGAAAGAAATGCCAGAGTAATCAGAGAATATGTAAAAAAGGGTGGGAAGCTATGACCACTGATGAATCCCAGCGTAACCAGTAATTCAGAGAGAAATGTGTATGCTACAAAATACATGCTCTATTATACACACGGAGTACCCATGTTTTTTACCTAAGAAATCAGTTTTACAGTTCTAGGTGATGCCTGCGTTCAAGCATTTCCTTGCAAACGCAGTTAAGAAGCTTAATACAAAACCACACCATTAATTTACATAATCAGACACTGAATTTAGGTATTCCCCTGTGTAGCCCAAAATGCCCCTAGATTTTAAAGCAAAAACAATCATAGAGATTAAGCGGCAGAAAATGTTACCAAAAGTTTTAAAAGCAAATAAACCATATGTGCTGGAGCAATATCACTAGTAAAACGCAGATTCTGCTCGCACACTCTAGCAAGAGTGAATAATCTATTGTGATGGGGAAGAGAAATTGGAAAACTTTTCATCAGTCACATTAATCATCACAGCGAATAGCCAGAAATAAGGCTTTCTGCCACGAGCATTGCATTTTAAAATCCTACTAGAAGAAAGTTCTCCTAAGAATGGGTTCACCATTTTGTCCTTTCACCCTTACGTACTTCTTTACATTAGGTTAGGAAATCACTGCTAGAGCGTGCACGTGTAACAACAGGCCCATGAGACAGGGGGGTATATTTTCCAAGGTCCAACTACTGTAGCACTGTATAACAAATTACATGCAGTTTAACTATAAAGTCTTACTGTAAAAATAAATAAAAAAAAACCTAAAGTACAACTACGTAATTCAATTTAGATTAAAGTAAAGCCAGAGAATTTTCTTGTGAAGTTCCGTTTGCTTGTTTTAGGACTTACTGGTATTGATGTTAGTAAGTGACAGATAAATACAACTGTAAAATGTTCAAAAGACCTTTTTTCAGATAGACACCGTGCACACCTTTAGGCGTGCCTAAATGATTATGAGCAATGGGTGCTTCTAGAAGGCTAGAGGAAGGGAAGTCCTTATTCTGTAAGATAATACCCTTCAGGTAAAGAGTGACATCCTCACTGAAGAGTCCGAATAAAAGGTGAAGCAGCTGTAAAGACCATACTACATTCAGAAATGCACTACACTAAACTTCTGTATTCACTGAGATAATGAAAATCTAATTTGATGTCCTTCTGCAAGCAAGAGTTAGCACTTAAGGCTCATTTTGAAACCTAAGTCCAGTGTTAACTTGTTCCTGACACCTTTGATTTAAGAAAAAAAAGAAAGAAAAAAAAAAAAAGAAAAGAAACTTCTATTTTATTTTTGGCTAGCTTTTCAGCTATTGTATACAACTTTCCCACATGGTAATTTTGACACCAAGATGACTCTGTTTTGAATCCGGACATGGTAAGATGGCACCTTCCCTGTGTGAAACACCTGGGAACGCCCCCTACCAGAAAGCATGCCCAACACAGAGCTCCAAACAGAAGCAAGCTAAAAACCTGCAAGAGCTACAGAAAGGAAGTAAAAGGTTGATTTGAGATCTGCAAAAACAACTTCCTACTGAAAAATTTAGGAAGCTCAAACTATTTGAATTGTCTCTAAAAAAAAAAACACAATCCAGAAACAAACAAACAAACAAACCCCAAGCCTCAGTGAACCTATGCCTGGATCAATGGTAACTGCCCACATAGCGTTTTCTTGGCTCTCTTCCCACTCAAATTGCACTAGACACTGCCATGTGGCCCACAAAAAAAATATTAAAAAAAAAATCACAATTGAAAGAGTGACCTATGTAGGTAACTGGACAATTTAAATGTTTACTTTAGAAAACGACAGAGCAAACAAGAAGGTGAGAAAAGGGTTGAATTTCATCAATTAGAAATTGATTCACGGGGTCCAGGATTTCACACAGCTATATTTGAGCTGATTCATTTTTAAAAACCCAAATCAGTATAAGCAATAAGATTTTTCAGTCTTATTTTTTTCCCATTTTAATGTAAATTAGTGATAATAGGGCCTTTTGAGGCTATTGCCTGTCTTTTCTGAGGGAAAATTACTTAAATCCATGCATTTGGTGACTGCTTTGCTAACAGTGCTTTTACCTCCTCACCAAGCCAAAGCCAAGAACAATCTAATCCACTTTCCTGCCAATGCTGAATTGATCCTTATTGTACTTCTACACTAGCTAGGTTTACGTGACCAAGCATCGATGTTTCGGTTCCATCTCTCAAAGACACCCCACCCAACCCCCACCCCCGCCTAACAGTATCCATTGAGAAGTGGATTATCATGATAACTTCCCTCAGAGTTTCTGGTGCTTGTGCTTTATTTTTACCTGCAAGCAGGTCTTGGCCCACAGAAGCTATCAATGGCAGCAGCATCTAAAGGTGTCTGTATCTTATTCACAGGGAGGAAAGATACAGGTAATTTCTTTTGACATTAATGGGACTTGCATATACATGTCCTTTAAGTTAATGGAAAAAAGGACCTTGGAGTTGTCACAAGGAAAACACAGTAAATCAGACACTGGAAAGAACAACAGGGGAAAAGTTTGTTTTCTTTTCTACATACATACAAATCTCTTCACCAACACATTTTTGTCTGTGGCTTTATTTACCAGCCTTAATCCTGAGACATTCTAATATTTAAATGTTTAATGAATACCTTTTGCAAGTAAAAGAAATATGCTTAAAAGCTGACCTCAAAGAATGCTTAATGGGGTCTAGATAAAATGTCAAAGCAATTTGTTGTGATCTTTACTGTTCTAAGTCCCTGGCATTAGTGCTAAGTCCCACTCAAATGAAGTATTCCAGGCTCCTCAGAAATATAGGGCTGTTTTTAATAATGGACACATAGATCTGTTGCAGCTCCTCATTTCTGTATGCAGTGTTACAGCAATAGCTAATGTACTGAGCAATGAAGGACCTCTCCCCCCAAGGAGTATAGAACTCAATGGGCGAAGCAGGTTGAACGCAGAATAACAGAGTTGAAATAGTGACATTTTTTTTCTCCACAAAACAAAGATAAAGTGATTGTTTGGGTACTTTTAGAAAAAAAGGGAGACAAGTCAGCAACAGCAAAACGCATCGTCAACTTTTTAGCAGACACCTTATTGCCACTGTGTTAACAGACAGGTAGAAAATGAAGTTTACAACCAAAGGCACTAAGTGACCTCTACAGTGAATAAAATAAGCTACAGGTGAATAAAATGGGAATTCCACCCTCCCCCTACCTCCTCAAAGCAACTTGGACACTCATACAATTGGAAATGCACACACAGTCTAGTGCCTTGGAACAGAGAGAAAGAGTCTCTTCCCTGTCTGTGGATATTGTAAGACATTGAGATTCGGGATTTGGTAGCATTTCTAGTGGTCTACATTTGACAAGACCATAACAGATATTATTTGCACTTTGTAAATTAAAACTTTTTTGTCCTAAATCCTCCAGCTAAGATGGAGGACAACCGTATTACAGACTGCATGACAGTAAGTCTTAGTCATAAAGATTACACATTCTCAGCAAATGAGAGAATGATGAAGACTCCGTCTCCCCTTTTAGAGAAGTGAACTTCAGATGTAGAAATTTTAAATTCACCTGCCCAATACCACGCTGAAAGTCTAGGACAGAACCTACCCTTTGTTTTAAAGGTCACTGCCCGATATCACAGCAGCCTTTGGCAAATCACAACTCTGTGTTTCAAGTGCATTCATCAAAGAAACAACCGTGGACAAATCTTATTGTGCACTGACTCTTTTAATCAAAGTACTTGAAGTGTATCAAAATCACCACATTTTCAATTTGATGTTAGTCTAGAACAAATATACGCATTCTGCTCGTGGCTACAAACTGACAGATATCATACCTTAGCTATAAAAAAACATTGGCAGGTATTTTAACTTTGAGTTTAAAAAAAAGAAAAAGAAAAAAAAAGGACACTGACAGAACAGCAATACCACAGGTTAATTTTTAGCCTATTAGAAATAAAGTCTCCACAAATTAGGAATGGGTTAACTCTTGTGAGAATAAATGGAACCGAAAAATGCATTATAACATTCTCCAGCAACATTCCCCACCTGAATATACCTAAGTAGAAAAAACTTCCTTTTCTGAAGGAAAACCACAACAGCACAACTTCTAGCATTGTAATGGAAAGAAAGGAGGCACCGCTTCCTCCCCAGAGGCTCCTGATAGAAGATCTTACGGAAGAAAAAGATGAGACCACATTCCAAAACCAGAGGGTCTAAAGCCTTGCAAACAAATAAAGCTTGCAATTGATCATCTGGGTGAGAAACGACAACAGAGGACAGGAAAAGAAGCTGTACTTTAATTTCTTCATGAGACTTCTAAGAAGGAGAAGAAAACTTGCTCCAATTAAGAAAATTTCAACGCCTCAAGCTAGCATAACTTTGATCTTATTCTTTGCCAGAGAAAAGAAATTTCATCTCTTTAAAGCTTCAACCAAGTAGAACCAAGTTATTAAGGAGCAAGAAAACTTAAATAAGAGCCCTTTAGAGAGACCAAGGGCAAACTGACAGGTATAATATTTTAATTGATTGCCTACATCAGAGGAATTAAAATAATAATATAACTCTATTGGTACAAAAGTAGTCATATATATTCGTCTGAGAACTGCGCAGCCTAAAATATGCAAAATTTCATAGTAGCTTCACCCTTTTCATTTCTACTTTACCTTTTAGGTTTGAAGAGTCTCTTTTTTCTTTTTTTTTTTTTTTAAACAATATCATTTACCACCACTTAACCCTTACAATATTAAAAAGTATTATTAAAAGTGTTTTATTAAATTGTATCATTGACTTTTGAAAGTGTACTTAATATTAATTTACAGCATTAGGCTGACAGCCACAGAAACTCAGATCCTATATTGGTCCTCAAAACAAATTACTGCCCAGCCAGAAGCAGGGGGAGGTTTTTCAAACCAACTGTGAGACACATCTCTTCCCTAAACCAGAAGCAACTTTCTTTTGCCATACCACTTAGTACTGACCTCCCCTAAAAATGCTGGCAAGGGGTAGCGCAGGCGTCTTCTGAAAGCGTTGGGGCAGGTGTTAACCTAGAACGGGATGTGATGGTCCCCAACCAAGTCAAACCAAGACAAGGCAGACTTCCCAAGAGCAGTCAAGTGACAATAATTTTCAGTCACTATTTGTGACTGAGGACTCTGCAGCAGTACTCAGAGCCCCTGAACAACTGCAAACTTTTCCATCTTCCAAAAGAGACGAAAAAATCTTTAAATAAACAACAACAAGAAAACAGATTCAAAAACTCAGAGGAGAAAAGAGGTCACTGTGGCAAGCATGAGGTAAAAATAACAGGATGTTTTCACCTTTATAAGCTAGATATGAGTAGCCAATCCATGTGGTAAACTTACTTTTGCCATCTGCCTAACCATTAAGATCCGGTCAGGAAACTCGCAGCAGTTTATAGATTTCAGTTGTCAGCTGTTTCCTCCAACCCATTCAAACAGCAAGGGCTGTAGTAAAAGCTAACAGAAAAAGATTAATTTGGTTAAGAAAAGATCTAGTGGCAGCTCTAACTAAGGGCATCTGTATCTTAAAGGATTAAACTTAAGATCAGGAACTTCACCGACGTGTGTTCATGTCTGAGCCAACAAGAGCCAGATCCTACCACAAGTGCTTGGGTTCCTGGTGCCTCAGCTCGGTCATATTTACATAAACCGCCTTTAGTGCGTACAACCTGGGGTCGAAGTAAAGTTAATGAACACAAAGAAATCTCCAAGGTAAGCAAGTTCAGAGTCAGACCTTGAAGTTTTTTCATGGCAGCTGTTTTTCTCAAGGTGGGGCAGCACATTGTCCTCAGCTGGTTCTTCAGACATTGCTGCACTCTCTGCTGTTCCTAAGGATTTGTATTTATTTCTATTTACTATTCTGAATTCTGTGCTGGTATCTTACTGGAAGTGAATAACTAGTGACTTGGATTACTGTTAATTTTACAACATCACGATGCATATTATACAATAGAAAGGTCTTTATTTTTCCCTTTCAAATGCTTGTTTGCAATTTATTTGAAAAAAAATCTCCATAAGGCAATGTGATAAGGAAAAGGAAGACATCGATCATTCACTGGGGAGGCTCAGGGTCAGATTATTGAAAATATTTGCCACAGATAACTAAAGCAAAAAATGCATGATTTCTTGCTTCGTGAAGTCATCAGTTTTGACTTTTATATTATTAAATCCTTCTTGTAGACAAACTAACACTTATGGACTTAGTCATTCCATAAGTTAATCAGCACCTAAAATCTTTTTCATCTGACTTTGAATGATACCTTAACAACTTAATATCAGCTCACACTGAAAACCTGATTAGCAGAGACAGGTGACAATAGCAATGAATTCTAGTGTGTGTGGGACCATTACTATGCTGTTAAAATACAAAAGGAAAATATTACCTCCCACAGCTTTTGCTTTTGAATTTGAGGAAAAGCCCATGCAAAGACGTTTTACATGGAATCCAGTTTGATCTCCCTTGCCGCATCTATAGTCTGCACCTGGATCAAATGAATGAAAACTTTTCACTTCCCCAGCATACAGCCTAAATCAGCATTCCATTACTCTTACAAATGAACATATTCTGAACCTTAAATATGCACAGTGTTCTTCTGAACAGAAGATTCGCTAAGTCTCCAACCAATCAAAGAACGAGCTTGGTATAGCTATATAATTTAAACATAACAGTTGCCGCTAAAGGAGGCCTCAATTTGATTGTTAAACTGTCCCATTAGTCTTGACAAAGTAATGCACGTATTCTGCATTTTGAGGAAGGACTTCCACGCACACTGAAAAGAGGCATTATAGAATTGACACTGGCACTATTCTGCAGACCATAAAATACTAACGCAGGAACAAAGGGAACTGATTATAAGGAGTTACAAACTGAAGGGCATCAGCCTGTCCTTTCCTCGGATGTTGCTGACAAACAGCTCTTGATGATATTGGCATTAACAAAACTCAGTGAAGGAGACCCCATGGCCTCTACTTTCAGTATTTAATATCACTCTGCCATAATGACAGGAGAAATAGTGCCAAGATATTCCATTATCTTGGCATAAGCTTTAAATTGAGTTACTTTGCAACAGTAAATAAGAATGCCTATTCCCTATTTCATAGCTGATGAAAACAATGCACAGAGCCATTGTGCAACATGTCCAGGAACACTTAGGACTTACTAAGGAAGGATATCCTGACGTAAAGGCAGGGGCCTTCACATTTTGATTTTATCTATGTCAGCTAGATTGTGATGCTACCTATATGCTTTCTATTACACGATACTGTCAATTAAAGTATAATTATATTTTTCATCGCTATTCCCTCTACATGCATGCTGTGCCTCAAGTCATTATCACACTCATTAAAACACAGCAGTACTGTATCCCATGTCAGCATTTAAATGAAGTATGAGGATATATAACAATACAATTAACAGAAGTATTCCCAATGAATGGGGCCTTGAAAAACAAAGAGAAGCCTTGATGGGAATGATTCTGCACTTGAGGCCTATACACAGCAATCACTAGGGCTTTTAATCTTTCTTTTTTAAGGAGAATTGACAAGCCTGACGGAAGCAGAAAGAGAGAGAAACTACAATTTTGAAGCTTCATTTTTATTCAAGACGTAGCACAAGGACATCCAGAGGCAGCCCAGGAAACACGAGATAAGAGTCAGAAATGAAGCCTGATTTAGTAGCTGAATCCATTTATTCTTTCTGAGGTTCTGTGCAGCACCTGACACGAGGGCCTCTCTCCTGCCTTGTGTCTTTCAGAACTTTACAAATAAAAATAGCATGTCAGTCTCAACCAGAGCCCCGAAAGACAAAACAAACAGTAAGTTTGTATCTTATATTAAAAACTTGTGTACTTTCTGCTCATGCAGCAAATACCTCTGCATATTTATTTACCTTGGACAAGACAAAAGGTCACTCATTATGTGCATAATAAGCTAATCTCAATTGTAATTACGCTGCAGAAAAAAAAAACCCTTCATTTGAAGGTTAACTAGATTCAAAATAACCCAGTTCTCATCAGGGTGTTGCATTTATTTCAATTAAGTCAATCAACTTAACAAGGATTTAATTAAAAACAAGTTAGCAAGTCAGAAGAAGTATTTGAAATGTAATTAATAAATATTTTAAATAAGCAAGAGGTAGCCAAATCAAATATATGATTATAAATGCACGAGCCTATTATTTCTTTGCAGGCATTTGCTGGTCAAGAAGAAAAAGCACTCCACCCCGGGAATCCTGGCATGCAGCTCATCCTTGCAAAGACAAATGAACACCGTGCCCAGGAGGTGTAATACTGAGCTTTCAAAGAATTAGGTGAAGAGATGAGTACCTATTTCCATTTGTTTTACCAGAGGGAGAACCCACGGTTTACCCACACTTTCTTTGCTCTGCTTCACCCGTTGCTGTTGGTACAAAGTAGCTGTTCAAGGCAGTTAAACGAAACATAAAGTGCCTTTTCACTGAACCGACATGTTTTGTTAGTTGTGCAGTTTCTTTCCTCTGTGAGCTAGCAGAGCGGGGAGCAAAACACTAACGAACAAAACCAGACAACTGTCAATATGAAGAGGCTAATGTTCATGATGGCCATGCAATCTCCCAAAAAGCATCAGTAACTTACATCAGATTTGTTGATGTCCTGTGCCTTTATATTGTCTTTTGGAAAATTATGCATCCCTGGCTTTGGAGTCTAACATCTGTGCTTAGACCTCTGCTTCCCACAGCATCCTTCAGCATTTCCCAGGGATCTCTCTCCTATGTAATACCATTATATTGTCTCCCTTGTATCTGACACTGCTGAAGACAAAAACCAAAACAACCCAACAAAAAACCATCCCCCCACACCCCTTAAAAAAACCCAAAACAAAACACAAAAACCCACTCAAAACCCACAAGCAAGATTCCTGGTCTCCTTAAGCCATCACTAAAAATACTTCATGTTGTCACCAGCAAAGAGCAATTTAATTATAATACAACAGATGCAAGCATATTTCAATAAACATATTTTTAAGTTAGTGGCATATATATACCCAAATGAAAGTTTTTGTCTACCTCCATTGTTTACAACTGACTGAGCCCGTTTTCTTTCATGTATCTGACACATTGAGAACAGAAGCACAAAGATTATGACAAGAATGATCAAAAGTGTCAGCTCCTCTTGGGCAACCAAATTTGAGAAGCCTATGCCTGATCTTTCAGGTTACTTCACGTTATATGGCACTTTCACCTTCAGACCACAGTTCAAGTGCTCCAAACTTGAGTAAATCAACCCATAGTTCCTGATAGGAAGCCCTTAGAAAATAAGCAACACAGTGAGGAGTTATGCTTGAGAATTTTTTTATCTACGCGATTCTCCCAGCATCGTGGAGGAATTTCGGAGCAGAGGCAAAGCTGAAACCCAATTAGCCAGGTTGCAAACACTGTCCTCTTAAGAGTCCTCTACTTTACTCGCTATGAGTTGCACCTTGTATATAGAGCCCTAAAGCAAATCCACCGCATACACCGAGCTAGTGAGGGTTTTGTGGAAACTAGGGAGGAGAGCCTCTTCAAGCATATATAAGGGACAGACTGTAAATTCCCTGACGAGGGGCAGAAGGCCCTCCAAGCCTTCAATGGAATGCCTCAGACACTCGCAAGGAAATAAATAATGCAGGCCTGGCCTTCAAAGAACTGATAAGGCTAACCCTTCTGGCCCCTGAAAGTGTGGAAGAACTGTCTTGTGAAGACAGGACAATTCTGCCACTCGTGTGGTGAGCTTGCTAGTTCTCAGTTCTCAAGGCCATTGTGTCCGATGAGTGACCTTTGCTTCATTATCCGTGAAATGCATATGAAAGCGCACACCCTGCATATGCTAATGAAGATTATAGAGATCATGCTAAACATGTACGACTATGGCACTCGTCTCTCCACCCAAATCATGCTACACATCACCCGGGAGAAGGGAGAAACCTGAGACGAGGATGTCCTCAGCAAGGGGGGTGGACCATGCTAATTCAGCAAACATAAAAGAGGAAAATAAGTGCCCCTAGGGGGGAAACAAAGAAGAAACAAAAGAAGATTGTGCCTGGGAAGATTCTCCCAAGAAAGAAGAAGATTATGCCTGGGAAGATTCCCTGAAAAAGACGCTGGAACCAGGACCAGTGATATCTTTATCTCTGTCTTTTTCCCCGTCTTTTCCTTTCTCTATCCCTCAGCTTCACTTTTCTCTTAGAATTGTTAAGTAACAGTTAGAGTTGTTAAGTAACGACCTTAAGTACAACCTTAAGTACCACTTGCCATAAATTGTCCTATACCTTTTGTTAAGTAACACAATGCATACCTCACCATTTGCCATAATTTGTTATATACCTAACCAATTATCGTGGACTTGTTAAGACCTATACTAACCATTTTGGGAAGCTAATAAATGTTTGTATATGAAACTTGAGATATATCTCACCTTACTCTCCGCCATTGAGAATTTATGAATCTGAAGTCACTTACCCCACCTCTTTCCTGAGAGTGGGACGTGACAGCATATAATTAACCAGATGCATCATAACGTGTATGCACAAAGGTGCTAAAAGATGTCCCTGATCATTGCAGGGGAGGTTGGAGTAGATGACCTTTAAAGGTCCCTTCCAACCCAAACTATTCTATGATTCTATATGGTAAAACTATATGCGCGGCATTCCTGACTTGCAAGCACCTAACTTCCAGGTTTCACAGCTACTTGCCAGAAAGGAAGCGTTATTGACTTGAATAATGAGTCCAAGTCTAGAGAAGGTCATTGAATAGGCACTCTGCAGTCCTATTCTTAACGGCTTTTAGTTTAGTTTTGTTTTTTTTTAAACTCTCTATCACCTCCCCAGCTCGTGCATCCATGCCCCTACCTGTAACTCTGACCAGTTCCTTCCATTTTTTTCCCCAACTTCTCTCAAGGTTTAGTGAAACAACTTAATCCATTTCTTCAGAAAATACTGGATGGGAAGTGTTCTTTGAGAGCTCTAAAGTCTTCAAATGACTCACTTCAAGTAAGTGATCTGAAGCAGAGAGGGAGCAAGAAGAAGATTCTTTTATGATACTGATATTGCGCCACCCAGGTGACAATCTGCAGAGAGCAAGACCTCTCTATAATAGCACCAAACTGTTTCTTATCCCTTTTCACCTAGATTACTTTGGAACCAAGCTGTCATAAATTGGCAACTGCAATTTATGCTTTAAACCTTTCTGTTTCAGCTTTACTGAAGATACTCCATTAGAAGTATTTTGAAAAGGACTATGCTAAATTCTAACGAATGACATGTATGGATCAAAAAAACACAAGTTATATATAGTGATCCTCTGGACTGAAAAATAGAAAAAGTTTTGTGAGTGTCGGTATCAGTTTGCACTAAAACCTTACACTGTACAGTGAACCTTTCAAGGACTTCAGAAAAATACTTCCAGAAAAGTGCATCTTAATATCAATTACCTCATTATAATGGTGATTCCTGTAAGAAAATGTTTTTCTGTTGGTCAGATATATTTTGTCTGGTATATCCATATGTCCACATGCCCAGGAAACCTGGGAGTTTATCACAGACAAGGAGGAAAAATCCTTGTCAAAAATACTGGCAAATAAAGCACTGACTTCTCCTGGCTACCTAGGCTCCTCTATTTCCCCTTCTGCCCCATCCCAGAAGAACAAAACAAAATGAATGAAGGATCCAACACTATTGTGCTACACAGAGGGAATTCTGCTATTCCTGGGAAGAAAAACAGAGCACCAAATGCCTTCTGTTCCCTCTCCAAACTTAATCATCTGGATAGAGCTGGTATTTTTGTTTGATTTCTTCCATGCCTTGCAGCAGAAAGGAACATATTGCCCTGAATAAGACAGACACAAAGCAATCAAAGATGTTTGGATGCGGTACGGAATGTGATTATTTTTCCTTTTACCTCTTTGACTCAATTTATTGCTGCCCGCCGTATTTTGCTTTATGAAGCAGCACTGGAGAAAAACCAGCCTCATTCTTTAGCTGAGAGAGTATGTGCTGGTTTGTGAGCCAGCCTCCCTCTCCTCTCAGATAATGCTCAATACAAAGTAGTTCTAATACAAACCATTTGCACGGTGAACGATGCAGTATTTTTAATTGAGTTACCTAGGGCAGACACCAAATTTCTACAGGAATATTATCTGAGATTTAAGCTGGATTTTTTGTGTCTTCTCTCAGACTCCATGCAGATGTCATCCCTCCTCCTATTTTGAAGAAACTTGGCAAAGAAATGGTGAATAACGAGTAGCAGGAAGAGAATGAATACTTTGGCGAATTGAACCCATTTTGTTTTAGCATTCGCCTAACTCCCAACTGTCAAACATAGTTAAAACAGATGATATGAAACAAAGCTTTGCCTCTTATTCAGAGGTAAAGATATCCCTAGTACCACGTTATTGAAAGTCCTCAATATCCACATTCCCAATATCCATGGAAGCTCTCTGAAATGCAGCATATTTTTAGCTGACCCACTATTCTGCTCGTTCTGCTGAAGAAAAATTGTGGGATTTGTTTTAAGTGGGACTTTTAGTAGAGTGTGGGAATATTTTCTTCTTAGAAACCCCTTGAAAAATAGGGAATCCCAACAAAAGTAAAGAAGAGGCGTCTTTCTGCAAAAGGATGACAAACAAAATCATGGAAGGGATATTAAGACATCTGACTCTTTTTCTCTGATGAAAGATACATATATAGACCATCTCTGAAAGTGTTTTTTTAATCTGATGTTTAAAATCCTCAGCAAGGAAGATTGCAAAGACAGCCTGCCCCCTTTCTAGCAATACGTCATACAATGACAGATGTTGACTGCACTCGCCAATTAAATACTTTCCAAAAATTAAATTTAAAATAAAACATTTCCCCATAGATATATTTCTAGACCTCAAACAAATGTTGCTGTGATGCAAAAGACTTTCTTCAACTGCTGCTAAGAGTACAATGTCTACAGCTAGACGCAGCCGCGCATCCGAGACCTGAGTGACATTTATTTAGTTGCGTAGACCAATTACCTCCCCACATTTCACAGAAGAGTAACATTGGCCTTTTTAACGGCAGCATATTGACAGATTTCCATTGAGCTTGAGGTCCAAACAAACAGACCCTGTTATACTGGCTGCATGTCGTTCCCCATCATGCATTTGTGAACCTCATGTTTCCCGAGAGCAGCACTTCACACTTGCATTAAGTTTGGATCAAATTTAATCTTGTTGCCATTATGATACACGTATCAACTCCTTCGCCAAGAACCACACGGTATCTCCCAACTGCCCCATCGACATGCTGTGGTGCCTGGGAGAGGGGCTGCCCTCCGTGTTTCCTGCAGATGGCTGTGCTTGATGGGCTGCAGAAATATTCCTTTTAAACTAACATGTCAAATAAACAATGTTAACTAAGCAAGAGCAGTACTGGTCCCATATCTATCTTAGCTACTGAAGCAGACTAAACATGACGGAAAATGCTACAGCACTTCAAGGGCAACAGTAAGAGCTGTACACTGACTGAGAAACTTCTGTATTCTAAGCAAAATTTACTTCCAGGGTTTCCCCAGTAGCAGGAATACTCACAAAGGGCAGTATAGGCACTGCATGCTTGGACCCCAAGCATCAATAGATGCAAAGGTTAACAGAAAAATTTACAAATACTTTCAGTTTCAGGTGAAAATGTGAATGGAAAAAAATCAGTTATGCCATTTAAAATAGAACTGCTACTCAACAGGAAAAAAATATATTCAACAACCATTCCCTCACTATTTCTCATTTTCACTTAGACTCAAAATGAGAAGGATGCCACTGACAAGTACACCATAACCATCCATTATATCTGACACTGAGATCATTTACGGTATATTAAAAAGAACTGTTCTGGCACTTGTATACAGTGGTGTCAACCTTAATTGCTAAGATGCACGGAACAGCTCTTCTAAACATAGCAACAATTTACATTTTAAAAACAAATCAAAGACACAAACAGGTGGAAGCACTCCATTGTGCCACATGAGACCCTTGTTCCTACAGCTGCGAGTCAGGACGAGTGCACATCCACTAAAATATCAGCTTGGGAGTAAAGAAAACAAGTACAGTGGCTAAATCCTCAGAGTCCAGTAAAAAAAAAAAAAAAGAAACAACAACCAAACAGTACTGTAGGGTTTATTCCAAAATAGTGAAACAACATGCTTGGAAACAAAAGGATTTTACAGGCTAAAAAGTGGCATGTACAAATAAGCTACGGTTACTACATGACATCCTCATAGACAAACTAGGGAGACATGGTCTAGGGCAAACCACAGTCAAATAGGCTTACAGCTATTGATAACAACATCTAATCGCTGACAAACACAAGGATTACTTGGGTGAAGTTCACAAGAGCCAATGTTCAGTACGGTATTATTTATTATTTTTATCAGTGAATTAGATGATGGAACAGGGAGCATATTTTATTAAATTCAGAGATCACATTAAGCCGGGAGGGATTACAAGCATTTTGGAGGCCATGACTATAATTCAAAAGGCACTCAAGAAAACAGAGAAACACTCCGAAAGCTACAGCTCTCTTATGCATGAGTACACCACACTGCAGTAATACAGGAATGCTCATTTGCCTACACTGAGGACAGCAAAAGTTTGACTGTCAGAGATTCCACAAAAAAGGACCTGATGGCTACAATTTATCACAAAATGAATGTACGTCAAGTGTGGTCATACTCTTAAATAATAAAAATCCAATCAGTCATCCCACTGGGATGTATGATCTGTCTTCTACATATGAGACACGAAGTAACTTTCCATTCTCCTACTGAGATCTTGAGACATACTAGCAATCTCTCCCTGGAAACTTCAGTGGGAAGTCCCACAAGGCAGGGGCCGTGCTGACCTTGGTCAGAAAGTAAAGGAAGCTGCCTGGAATCAACCAAAAGCTCCAGTTGATCAAACTCAATTCATCCATGGATTAGGTAATTTTTGCAACTCTTGGCAAGATTCCTGTTAAACACAGACAAATGGTAAAATTGAGGAAAATGCGTCTGGAAAGCATAAACAGCTAACCTGTCCACTCTTTTAGATTGGATAGGTCACCCTACAGGAATGCTGTGGCTTACACCCTTGATGTAAAAAAACGCAAACATTGGACTAAAAGAATAAAGAGAAGGGGTTGACCCTTTCTTCTTAAAAAAAAAAAAAAAAAGAAAAAAGAAAAAAAAAGGGAAAAAGGACGGCTCCAGGTGGATTGATCGATATCACTGTATCCTTTCTAGAAGACTTGAAACCCTATAGGGGTTGCAAAGAAATGTGGCTGGGGAGGAGAGAACAGCAAGAGTGGAAATGAACAGATGGGAGATAAACGGCATACGGCAGACTGGCTGACGGAGCAAAGCAGCCGACAGAGCGAGCAAGAACAACTGGCAGAGAAGGCAGCTAGTGGGAGCAGTCGGCAATGGTCCCGGCTGGCAGGGAATGAATGGAGGTGAGTGGTGTGAACATCAAGGTCAAAAGCATTGCTCCAGAGAGGCGTCCCGATGCAACCAATACATGGCAGTCCACTGGCCTAAACAAAAGAGCCTCAATACCTGTTTCAGCAGCAAGATAAAACCCGCTCCTAGATGGACTCTTCTTACAGTTCCAACTGCTTTATCCCACAGACTCTGGTGGCTGTAATTCAACATCAGGGTAATCAGCTCTCACACCTCTTTGATCATGCTTCTGAGATCAAGCATTTGGTGCCCATGGTACACATGGAGCATAGGGTTGGTCTGTGCATGAGCGCTGCACCTCAGATGTCCAGAATGATCCATCTGGGAAAGGAATGACTATGCAGAGCAAAAGCAAGTGGTCTCTCTCACGCTGGGTCTTTGAAGGTAGGCACATGCAATGGAGGGGAGTTTTACAGGTGTGCCAGGATAAATCTAGCATGGTCTGGAAGGGGATCTTGATAAAAAGTCTGAAAAACTGGTAGATGCCTATGAGATAGGAACACTTTCTCAGCAATCTTGTCAACATTTCACAGTTAAACAAACGATGCGCTAAACTGATATGACTAAAACGTGACTCAAGACCGAGTGGATGAACGTTTATGACGTTCTGGTGCAGACTCAGACTGGAGGTCACTTGGGAAGTTTTGTAGTTTGGAGTTTTGCAATGCAGTCCTATTCCCCGTTAACGTATTACAGTCTCTTTGTGACTGACCACATTGAGCACACAAAAATGGACATTAACTGAACAGCTGAACGAACGCTTTCATACTGTCATCACAACACAGTTTATTGGCACTTCATATTGGCATGTTAAGTGTCATGACTAATATCTGCCTCAAAATATTTGTTTTCTCTGATTCTTCTCCAAAGGGAGAATCCTGCATGAAGAGTATCATTTGCTTTGGCAAGTAATAGTATCGGGAATTTCTGGTTTTAATTTAAAGAGCAAGCAAAGTTAGATGTTCTTATTGCTCTTCTGAAGGCAGGTCCTCCTTCTTCTGCTTGGAGGAAAAGGCAGTGAGGCTTACGTTGCTCACTTGAAAAAAAAACCCAAACCTTCATGAAGAAAAAAACCCCAAACCTTCATGAAGAAAAAAACCAGCTTCTATGAAAGCTTTTTCTGCTGCCTGGATAAGGCTTTGTTTGTTTGGAGGGGAATGGGGACAAAAGGAGGATAAAGAAGGCAGCACAGGTTTACTCCGTAGAAAAACCTCACAATTTACAAAGAGGTTCAGAAATATTTGATTAGCAGAGAGTAAAATTAAGGAAGAAGTTATACTTCCAGATGTCACGGCTAAAGCCACCCGGCTGGCATCTCTAAATCTTCTAATTATTAGCCAGCAAAATGGGGTACCGAACGTTGCTTTCTCTTATTTTCATAAAGGCTTAGAAGTAATTGTCCTTGATGTATTCTTGAAAGCTGTTAGCAGAGTTTTCTATGCCATCTGTACATCAACAGCAGGTTTTTTGTTTGTTTTAAGAGAATGAAGCGGCACAGGACTGTCCAGGACTTTAACTCTTATTTTTATGGAATCAAGAAAAAGGGGATGGTAGGTGCATGACCCCGAAAAGGAGGACTTTATTTTTAAATGGATGAATGTCTTTTACATCACGTTTAGACCTGCAGGATAGACTTAAATTGTGTTCTGGGTGAAACATCACACACAAGGCTACATCAAGAGCAAGGAAGAAGTTCTGCCACCCATTTTCCCCACACAAAACGCACTGATGATGTACATGTAGATTTTAGCTGATGATCCCTCTTGCAACCCCCAGTTCTGACTCTTATTTATACTTACAGTGACTCCTACCTTACACAGCCTGTTTGAATTATTTAGGGTAAACAATGAATATGATCTATATGCATGAAATAAAAATATAGCCCAGGATATATTTATCTATAGAATCACAAAGAATTTAGTTAACGATGTAAACAACTGTTGGTAAATTTTCACAAAAAGATCTGCATGCCTTTTTTTTTTTTTTTTTTTTAAATTAAATGTATAATTGTTGACAAATGGTATCTGAATACCTGGTAAAACTACCCCTACATAATTACCAATGTTTTTTATCGAGGAAAAAAAACCCTTGAAACCCAAGCCTCCCAACTTGCTGCTTTTTCAAAAATAGTCCATGATTCGGGTTTACTTTTTATAGGTTGTGACTTGTCAGTTATTTCTTGCTCACAGAAGAAAAAAAAAAAAAATCTTAAAAAAAAAATAGAGTCTGTCCTTCCTTCCAGAAACCGAGCTCGCATGTGAGTGGGCAGCTCTCACCACTGATGCCAGCGGGTTTCTCAGAACAGAACCTGTAGAGGCTTCTTGAAATAACTGAAGGAGAAAATCAAATAATTGTTAGCTACATGGATGCCCCAAAGAAAAAGGAGGCCTGGCCTGTGTCTGTAGCTATATGCAGATATATCTTCTGACTTAAGGACAGGAAATAACCCTGTCTTCAGATGCATATATGGCATGTAACTAAGTTATAAACAATTGAAAAAAACCAGTATTTCCCCTACAAAAATCAATGGGAAAATGCGCTAAAAGTCTTTAATTTTTTTATTTTTTTTTTTAAGTATCAGGCCTAAACATTTGCTCAGGAATTAGAAGAGTCATAAAGAGACAAAAGCTTTTTGAAATGAGATGAAGTACAAAATTCACATACTTGGATCCATTCCTGAAGTCAACAATTTCTAATAGGTTTTCTTAGTAAAGCAGAGTTGCATGCTTTAGTGTACATGCTTGAGTTCTATGGCTGTTTACATTCCCCTTTGCTTCTTGTTATCCGTATTATTATTATTATACAAGTATGGAAGCACATAATCATTCAATAGGAAAATAATGAAATCAGCTTTGCTAAACGTTTGCTAACTACACGGGAACTACAAAGTGATGCTTGAATTTTTTCCAAGTCTTATTTTTGGAAGAAAATATGGATTCAACAGACTTAAGATGTTCTATGAGAACTAATGGATTTTGTTGAATGTGAATGCACAATCAACTATTTCTAGGTAAGGTCAAAGTATTTCCTTTCAAAAACATCAAAGCAAACAACAAAGACTTTGTTTTTTCGACTTAGTATTACTGCAAGGTTGAGTCAAGAACATTTCAGCTAAATGCTGCCTCTTTATCCAGCTTCCCTGGGGATACCAATACCCAGAATCATTAATACCAGCTCAACAGAAGAATAGAGAAGACCTAATTTCCACTAACCCTCAAAACCAAAATATGTATCAGCAATTTATTAATTGTGATTCCAATGACAAACACGTAGCATAAATTATCAAATTGGTCTCAGTTTTACTGATATTTTGTTCATTAAGATGAAGCAGGCTAGCCTTCACCAAAAAATACATTTGGTAAAGCCAAAGGGACAAAATGAGTTAGCAACTGAACCGAATGCAAAAAGGCATACCATCGTGTCTTCTTCTTCCATGATGTCACACTCCGGCAGAAGTGACATTAAAACAATTCAACTTTTTGGAGCATTTAATATTTCGGTTATCAAGGACAACAGAAAACGTCATTCTAAGTTCAGACAATGTCACAGTAAGTTTACCTTTGATTCCTGTCTATTATCATATAGCCAATAAGCTTTAAAAGATGATTTTTAAGTGAATGCATTCCCACTAAGAGGAACAGGATAGAAAGGAAGGATGAACAGAAAGCTTGGGTGATCATCCCATGGTGGAGACTGGTTATTGAACGCTAATGAAAATACCTGAACTATCCATCACAAGTGCTCTTTCCACTGCTGGCCATAATGCTAATTTGCAGGAGTAATCCCAGACACTTCAACTCTAGAACTGAACTCTAAGAATAAATTGAACTGGTAATGTTTCACATCTGAAGCTTTTAATTACAAGTACTTGTTCAGTCTTGTTAATTATATTCCGCCCTCTCTCTCAAAAGACAGGAAAAGCAGAGAAAAAAAGAGAAAAGAAAAAAGGTGGCAGGGACCAAAAGCAGAAGCAGAACCACAGTGTTCCAAGTTCTTAAGCTGACACATTTTCTCACAATTCATTTTTAATCAATAAAATCTACACATTCTTTCTGAGCTTCCAGCCATATGTAGAGCAAAGCTAACTATTTGGGTCAGCAAAAGAAACCTAGGATACAAGTTTTCAAACCCACCACATAGTCATATGTTTAGCTGTATGTGTTAATAGCCAGGGAGATGATGGAAAATTATTTTCCAATAAAACATTCTAGGTAATGCCAAGAGTAACTGCATTAATTTAAAACTACTATTCCAGTCCCTGCTGATTATACCTGCTGGAGTACGGAGGAACACATGGACCTCAGGGTCCTGCTTCTCCTTCAAAGTACCCTCCCCCTCCAAGCCTCTGAAAAACATCTACAAAAGGATGCACAGAAACATGAAAGTCAACACTACAGTTGAGAGTTGCCCCTCAAAACTTCAAAAGCAAAACCCTCTAACTTGCCACACCACAGAAAGGACAAACCACCAACCCATCACTGGTAACTTCCTGTAAGACCATGGTCAAAATACAGCGGCATTCAAGGCTTTTCCCCCAGAGAAGCACATTCACTTACATATTTATCATCACCTCACAGCCACCAATCCACTAGAAAAAACTCAGTTAAGAATGCATTAATAATAAATCAAGAACTAAATCTGCAGCAGCTGTGACAGTTACAACTTTACTCATAATGAGGCAGGTGCCAGCAAGAAGGTGCTGCTCAAAGTCCAGGCCAATCAAACGTCATCATCTTATTTACAGGAACTCCTACTGACAATTCAGCTGCAATCATCATGCTGAAGTAAACTCACCTACAAAAGAACCCTAGTTTGATCATTTTAAACTTACAAATGCTGCATTTATGGCAATGGATCGAAAAATACTTATCAGATCTTCGGATTGTACTATTCATGCTCTTAATGAACATAAGTATTACTCCAATGGCAATTACTTTTCAGCTATGTATTTTCACTATGTCGGTTAGAATAAATGTAGAATGTATCCACATTCTTTAAATACAATTGTATATACAGAATATTCAGTTTTCTAAATTGTTCCTCTCCTATTTGTAAATTCAGCATTGGATGATATTAAATTGTCCTTATTATTGAATACTTGATATAACTTCTCATACACAGATATTCAATGTGGAGCAACAGGTTAACTGGAAACATTTACTAGCACCCAGTGTCACTTAAGAGATGTCACATATCTGACTCCTTGCATTCAGAAATGCCATAAGATTATTCATTAATTTGCCTTCAGAAGCTGTACGTATACTCTCACTGCTTAATTTTTCAAAAATACTCCAGATGAACAATCTTCAAAATTTACAGCACTCTAGCAAACTATACTAATTTCAGAAATTATGAAATTGTTCAAAAATTCTGAACTGAAACTCAGAAATGTCAGTGAGTTCTGACAAAAGTCAGATTCTGAATCACCCTTGCGCAGTACCAGGTACTCCACCAAAGAGTCCAACGAGTGGCATGTCTGGCTTGGGATCACATTATCATGGGACCCTACCCAAGCTTCATGATGCACTCCAGTGTAAAGCTGCCCTTTTTACACTATGGAAATAGATGACATTCTGATACTAACAACTTTTTCAGAGCAGCACTTTGAAGCTGTTGTCTAGGTGGCATTGCCAAGCTGATACAAAACTCCACAAGCCTTTTTGTCTTCAAGAAGGGCTAACAGCAGCAATACAGTAATAAAATAAAAAAAAAAAGCCAACACCCCAAAAAAAACCTGAAAGCCCCCCAAAAAACTTTAAACCAAAAAAACCTGACTGTGTACCTCTCACTAATTCATTATCACACTTGATCCCTCTGCTCTTTCATAAGAGTAGCTTCTCTCCATTTCAGAAGAGTGGAAGAGACAGAGAGGTCATGGCATTTAGACGTTTTTATGGAATAATAGTCCTTTAAACGTTTTTCAAGTTACATGTGCCAAAAAAGAAACTATTTTCTATTTACTGAATAGACCATAAAGGCACCTTCAGAAAAGCCAAAAATTGCACTAGAGCTGAGAGCATGTGTGCCAACTTTCAGCCAGAAGCAAATTATTCATTCAAATGATTGAAGTCCTACAAATACGATTTTTACAAGAGAACTTGCGACAAACTATTATAGCTGGGAAGAAAACAATTGTGTATGATTTTGAATTATTTTTGTCCTTTTTGCTCTGGAATTTAATGAGGAACTTTTTATCAACACGACATGGAATCCCTCTTTGCTGTTGTTGATTCTTTCTTTTTAATTACAGATTTTCAAAAGAAAGCTAGATTCCATTCACAGCTGTGACAAAGCAACATTTAAATTCCTTCCCTTGTTCTCTGAGTGTAAAGTGACTGGAGGGAATAATGAAGTGATGCCTATCCATAAAGAACTGATGTCAGTGCACCAGGATTAGTAATCCGAAAAGAAGTTATTTTTACTAGATAATCTGGTTTGTCTATACTACGAAATAGATAAGGACCCCAGGCCTGTGTTATATGTTCACTGTATTCACATTATTTTATATATATTCAGAAGCTCTACCAATGTTCTTCCTCTGTACCCAAAGCACGGCCACAAGAGTTGGCAAGAGACGAGGCCCTCTAAGTGTATTTCCTGCAGCATCTGGACCCCACCGTTAAATACAGGCAGGTGATTAAGATGCTTCAAGCACTGAATTATGGAAACACTTAATAAATGATGCTGGATTAGCAAGTTGTTAAAAAAACTTCTATTCAGACACATCTCTGCCACAGCAGTGACAAAATGGGGAAAGAGAGAAAATTACATTGCCATTTAATGACATTTTTAGGACAATCTAATATGACAATGCTTTGGCTGAGGCTGCATTGACCCTGGCAGTATAGCCATTACAGACTTTGATATGCTATTCACAACTCACCCATTACCATTTACATTGACATCAATTCTCAGCTTGGAAATTATTCCTTTTAATTAAAATGAGGTTAGTATCATTTTAGTCAGAGACATAAAACTTTGTAACATTTCAGATAGATAATTTTCTTTGCTAACTCAGATTTCGTTCAGAGCACTGTAGGGGTTTGTTTGGTTGGTTTTTTTTTTCCCCCACAAGGGACAGAGACAGTTTATAAATAATGAAGGCTACGTGGTAGCAAGTCACAAAAAAACCAAAAAATCACATACAAAAAGAAAATAGGTCAGAGCTGAATGCCAGGAAAAAAGAAAGTACTTGCATAATGCTCTGGCAACATGGAGAATTAATTCAACTTTGCCATGGAGCATCTATTAAATCAAAGAACAGCAGGCTCCTATTCATCATCCTAAAGGAGGTATAGGGTTATACCTGCGATAGAAACACTTCAACAGATCAGATTTCCAGGATCCTTACCTGGGGCTTTCCTCGCACATGACCAAAGTCAGCACAACTATGGACTCAATTTCTCTACTGCCAGAAAGAAACGCGCGTGTATATTAATGCAAATGAGACTCCAGCCCCCAAATAAAAACCTGTCTGCTTTAGTGATGAGCCTACCCTGAACAAATTACACTTAGCAACACATGAACATGTTTAACTCTGTTATAAAACCATTTACTGCTGGGGGTGTGGGAGTGTCTGTGTTAGATTTTGCTTTTA
Source organism: Chroicocephalus ridibundus (assembly GCF_963924245.1). Classification (NCBI taxonomy): domain Eukaryota; kingdom Metazoa; phylum Chordata; class Aves; order Charadriiformes; family Laridae; genus Chroicocephalus; species Chroicocephalus ridibundus. The sequence continues at coordinate 115,510,564 of NC_086285.1, read as the reverse complement.
ATAGTGCTATCCAGAGAACACTGGATAATTACTTTTTTCAGCTGACTCAGAACAGGTATAGCAGCACGGGGACCAGCTGTGCACACTTTCCCACTCCAGCATTTCCAAAGTAAAGACAAACTAACACAGTGCTTTGATTAAACTAGGCTACAGATCTTCGTCAGAATATCTCCCATCTCGTACTCCAAAATCCGTAATTGCCCAATTGTGACAAACGATATCCAGAAACTTGTTTAAAAAGTAGAAATAACATAAAGGAATGATACGGAAAACAGTTGCATCCAGAATTATTATTGAAATAAATTATCCATAAAAAATAATGGAAATGAACACATGTACGTAAAGGAAACAATATATACATATAAATTTACATAGGTAAAAATTAAATTTAAATAAAGACAGACAGCAATAGGAAAACTATCCTCAGATGATCTTGGTGTGACATGCACTGAGTATGGATGGCTTTATCACATTAGAATGGGTCCTATGTTCATTTAGTCCTGTCTCTAGTACCTTGTAAAATAGTCTCTGCACAATCACCTAGTGAAAATACTCTTCCTGAAAGACGTATTACCTGCCCCATGAAGGCACCTCTATCAAAAATCCCATACTCAATGTAATTTAGGCAAAGGCACACAAGTGAAAATGAAAAAAAAAAAAAGGCACAGAGAAATTATGCAACAAGTCCAAAGCTACACAGCAGAGACTGGGGCAGAATTCAAATGAGATTACAAGATCTGAACTCCCACATACACTATATTACGTTTTCTTTCAGACCACACTGGGAAAGCTCACCTCCACCCACTCCTAAGGATATCAAAAAATGTATCTGCTCAAAAGATTTGTGGAGCCAGTCTCTTCACTTCATACAGCCAAAGAATCCACTCCACTTTAATAGAGAATTCACAAATAAATAAATGTGGTTGGATATTCTGTATTTTTAAAAAAAAAAAAAAAAGAGCATTTTTCTCTAAGCATAATTCAAGATTTTGCCCTTGAAGAGGTGAACACAGAGTTTGAAAATACAATAGAAAAACTAGTCTTTTGAATGAAGTTCAACTTTTGAAAAAGATTTTAAAAGATTATTTTTATACAGTTGATTTTAACAATACAAAAACCTCTACATGATACGCAGGTAGCTTTGATGCTAGCATATTTATAATGATGTTTTATTCATGCATTTCCTTTGTAGCTCTGTCACTAAGAATTGAACCACTACATACAACTTAATTCTTCCACTGCTAGTTGTGCAGTGAGAAAGATACTATTGCTTTCTGATTGCAGTAAAACAAAATGAAATATATTACCTGTCTGTTCTACTACGATTAACAAACGCAGCGAGTGTGAGATATGACACGTATGGCCACTTTTCAACAGAAACGTCATGCATGGAGAACTCTTTGTTATACACATACCAAAGATTTCTGGATTTTCAAAACCGCGTGTGCATCTGTGGATCCAAGATGCTCAAGTACATTGCCCTACTACCCTTTATACTTAGTTGCAACAGGTATTTTTTGTCATAACTTCAGTTAAAGGAAAAGAGCATGTTGTGGACCTGAAAATTTCCATACCTAAACATTGGAGACATTAGAGGTTTTACTTTCTTTATTGTTTGTTTGTTTAAAAACCAGAACAAAACAAAAAAACCAAAGCCCACAAACAAGCCACACCTCTGTGTCCACTCTTCCTTTCTGCTGTCATCTGAAAATTATTTTAGAGGCCTATGAGGGAATTTTATTTTATTTTTTTTAAATCAAAGGAAATGAAGAATCAGATGTTAAATTTCTCCTTAGATTAAATGAAGATTTCAGTTGAAAGCATTTTTAACTTTTTGGCAAAGCAGCTTGCCAATGGCTGTGGATGACGACAATCCAGTGTCATGTGAAAAAGTAGAGCATGGTATTGAATACTTCAGGATAGAGTTCACAAGTTCCTAAATTATCTTCAAAGAAAACTCCAAGTTAACTTTGCTCTGGAAAAAAGGAAGTAAATGACCAACTAGGAAAATCATGCAGTGATAATACCCTTACATTTCAGTACAAGGAACATGACACTGATGCCAACTTAACTAGAAGACAAACCCCAAACTTCATGTCCTGGCATTCCAGGTAAGACATAAGACCCGTTCGTTAGCCCAGCTCCCTCCTGCAGCCCCTGCATAAAAGTGGCATCTCCCTTACATCAATACTCAAAGCCTAAAAAATAAATTTCATAGAACGTGCAAATTACAGACTCCCAAGGACCTACAGTCTTAGATTTTATGTGCAAACAGGAAGTTTTAGAAAGAAAAAAAAACCCAAACCTCAGACGATTAATTTTATGAGTTACTCTGGAAACACCAATTTGATATCTAATCTGATACCATGAATGTCTTTGGCACGTTTTTCTTCAAAGGAACGTGGCAGATGCTAAAAGCAAGCAGTAAGAGTAGTTTCATATCAGAGGTATTAAGCACAAAATCTGTAACTTTGGAAGCATAATGGGAATTCTTAATTCACTGGAAGTGTAACATGAAGTTAAGATCCCTTAGAAGCAGAATATACTGCTCTAACTCACGCAGATGCTGCTCTGGTGCTGTTGAGTGATGCAAGGAGAGGGATTCTCCTGGTGGCTAAAAGCAATTTTGAAATTGTTGGTGCTATTGTATATGCAAAGACAAAGGCATCACAGACGTAGCAAGAAAAGGCAATGGAAAGCAATGAACTATCAGAGGAACACTTGTAACACAAGCACAGAAGAAAGCTCAGAGAGTGCCTCTCAAGCGTAATCTTGGCACTAAGGAGAATTTTGAGAATAAAGAATAAGGAGACTGCTCCCTTTATTATTCCTACTTTTTTTTTTTATTATTCAGGGAAATATAATTTTGCGAAGATTTGTTTTGCAAACAAATAAAGATGCATCAAATATTACGGGCAATCCTCTCATCACTTTTTCTTCCCAACACAATGATGTATAAGACTTTCCCTACTGACTAACCATTTAGTTTAAAAGAGAGTATGCTATATACTCCCTTTTGAATATCACTGGACCACAGCCAAATATGACACCGATTCTAATTATGTTTCTGATATTACAGAGGTCCAAAGAAAATATGACCCTTAAACCACTTAGCAGCATCCCAACCAATATTTGAAACACCTAGGTATAGCTCTGTCAGACTGCTCACCAAGAAAGCCACCACTTTGCCATTGTAGGCACTGCAAAATGGTGCTGAAAGCTCCCTTGGAAGCAGCGTTGAGAGAGAATTACGTAGCCCGTCTTCTTGACCAGTTGTCTGTGGGTTTACTGGGGATTCAGCTAACGCCATAGGCTTTTGCCAGCTGGCAGTATGCGCGGTGTAAAACGTCATTCAGCTTCACTGTCTCGCTCACTGTGCTCCGCAGAGCAGAAAATTGAGTTTGACAGATTTGAAGGAGGTTCTTGTAATTTACTATAATTTATATAAATCATTCTACATATGGCTTTAAAATCTCATCTGTAACTTCCAAAGAACTATGACTGAGTCAGTGTGGTTATTTTATAACATAATAGGAAAAAAACCAAATTATGAGTTTAGATCAAATACTCATTTTCTTTCCTGTGGACAGAAGCATTGTCATCATTTCTATCTTTAAACAGTCTATCTTTAAACTAATTTTCAGAAGAGCTTAATTTCTGTATCATCTAGCCTTAATTAAGATGACATTGACTAGTAGACTTTTATACTGTCACTGGCTTAAGAATTTTCTGCTGCAACTGCCATTTATTGGAATTGGATGATTTTTAGGTGACTTTTTAGTATAAAATACCTGTCAGGTTTCATGAACTTTCTATAAAATTTAAGCAGCAGTCTACTGCATTCTGCAGCTGTGTGTGCTGCTTTCAGGTTGCTACATACACTGTGTTGGGGACAGGTATGTCAGAATCTGAGTCTCTCCAGCACCTTGGGGATGCAAACTGTTCTAAATCTGGAGAATCCAGGACTTTCTGCCAAACACTATCTTTCCAAGGTTCCCATCGATGCTGTGAAGCACCCTACTTGGGAAAGCCTTCTTGGAGTTCCTGGCTCCAGCACACATGACAATTTCTATCTATGTCGTCAAATTATTTCCCTTTTCTGTTTCACTGCACAGCCCTCGGCCTCCCAGTGTCCACACTGCATACATATTAGTTTGCACACAGATTCCCACTTAGAGCAATCCAAGCAGTTCCCTTGGAGAGAGAATCTGAGCACAGAAGAAAAGATAGCGTGCTCCAAGATCTGTACAGTACAGATACAGGCCAGTTCGCATCAGCCACCGCAAGTCCTGCTTCTTGGCCCCATACTGAAGAGCCTCCCAGGAGCGGTGCATCTCGGTCTTCAGCTATACTTTCTGGAGCAGATACTTGCTTTACAACTCCAAAGTTTTCCACTGGCCAGACACGCCAAGTCTAAACCTCAATTCATTTGCAACAAAGAAGTCAGGGTTGGATGCAGAGCCTGTGATAACACCCTTAGATACGATACTGAAAGTGCCACTGGGAAGCTACCCTCCTTTCAGGCCCTCTTTGTACCTCTACTGTTGAGGCCACCAGTTTAAGAGCTATGAGAGGCTCTGATGGAGTGCACTACAGCATACTCTAAGCCTTTAATATTTATACTGATGGCGTGTTACTTTTTTGCATATCATCCACTTGATTGACTTATTTTTATGACAATGATGGGGAAGAGAATAGAGAAAATGCTAATGTATTAAACAATTTCTCCTATTGTTTGTCTTGGCTTTGAAATATTTGGGTGCAATCAGGTCCTTTAAGGAAAAGCGTCTGTGAAGCGATACTTAATACATATACAAAGAGTTCATTTTACTCTCTAGTGACAATTATTTGAAGATGAAGAGAGGAAAAGAAAGCCTCATTTCACCATGATCTTCAAGACCTTGGTAATTTTCTGGTTACTGAGAACTCTTGAACAGAAAAGTGTATCAAGTCTAGAGCTCATCCCAGGGTTTTGGTACCATAGTGACTAAAAGGAAACACAGATGGCTGTTAACAACTTGGTTAAAGTTTCAACAAGTACCACAAAACCAAAATACAGAACTCCTGCAACTTCTTTTCCCTCACAAGCTAAAAATCCCAAACCTCTTCCCTCAACTGTTAATGGTCTCATGTTACTTGCAGGATGTTTTTTAGATTCTCAACAGCTATCTTGACTTAGTAGCTTCGGAAATTGAACGTTTACTTAATGTCTTCCTTTGTTGATCTATTCAGTTTGTAAACTGACTAATGTCTATTTATCAACCCAAAGAAATGACATTACATAACAGAATTTAACACTGGCAGCCATAATAAGAATCCTTAAAGAAGCCTAAAATGTTAGCTAAATGTAGACTTCAATTATTAATTGAAGCAAGACCTACTAATTACAGTTCAACAGGTATTCGGTATGCTAAGCCAATGGCATGCAGACATCAGAAATTGCAACTACTGAGCTATGGGATGCAGGCTACTGCTATTGACTGCTAGCTTCTGTTATCCCATAAGCAGCTTCATAGGGAATGGGAGAAGGCATTCTGCAAAGCTGTCAGTGAGGATTTTCCTTTTCCAGTGGGAATTTACTGTAGTTCAGGAAATAAGAACTGTAAACACCCCTCCTCACGTGTGAAATTTCAATCTCAACTACGCGTGCTGTCAGCTGCAGGCATCCAGTTCTGCCTGGGTTCCCTCCTGATGCCCCCATGGTACATCCCGCTTCCCCAAATAAAACCCAAATATATGGGACACAATCACGTCCCACTCACTTCCTGCCAATGTGACTGATTTTTGATAAGAAAAATGATAAGAAAACATTTACTGAAATAGCTACCTAGTCTGCATTTTCTCATTTGTTTTTGTACACCTGAATGCAGGCTGCGCACACAGTTTCATTAGTCCTGCTGTGGACTTCTCAGGGTACTCTAATTGGGTCAGAAGCAAATCAGAGAGCCACTTCTGAGGTGCATCAAAACTCACGAACTATTTTCTTAGACGTTTTTAATTGACAAGAAACAGCAGCATCACCCAGTGATGGATTCCACAGCAGTTTTCCAAAAATAAAAGATTAGACTCAGAAGCTGCTGATCCATTGGTCAGCCCAAGTGAGGTCAAACAAGAGCCAACAAGCAGCCTCCCTTTTCTCCCCTCCAAGTGTGATCACTTCAGAGGAACATAAAAAAGAAATTTCACACAATGATCAAAGAACAGAAATACAGGGAAGGACTACTATTTCCATAATAGTACTCATCTCTTTAAACTTTGGCCTTTAAAACTTTCAGGTTTCAGAAAACAAAAAAGGTCTTACAGCTGCACAGAAAAACAAGAGAGGAAGACATTTGCTTCTCCTCCTGTCTTGCAAGAAATGATGGGAACAGAAGCATCCCCTGTAATAGCTATTTAAATGTCTTCATTTGAACTGAACCTGACACATGATTTCTAACTGCTTAAGACAGTTATCCAAGCCCCGCTTCCAGAACAAACCACATGAAAAAAACCCCAACAATCAGGAGTTACCCACTCATTTAGGTTGCAATGGGTAGGATTACATAAGGAGGAAAGCAAAAGCAGACTTACACACGCACCTCCTGCTCTACACACATCATTCAGACACCACCACATCTTCCGTGGCTTGTTTTACCACAGCAACACAGAGCAGGTGCCTCTTGTTTGCTGGGGAACAGCAGACACACGACCAAAGCACCTGAGTTCTCCGAGAATCCACCCTCCCAACCCCCATGTAGGAAAGCAGGTAGCAAGGACATCATTAGTCACAGCAACAGCTTCAGGCAATTAACAGACCCATTTTACAATCTGGTCCTGAATTTGTTTTCTCTGTCCCACGCTAGTCCTCATATAAAACTTGGTTCCGAGGACTTTTTTATTCTATTTTCTTTTTACAACTGACACGACAGAGGTTACATTTAAATATAAAACCTAAATACTTAGTATTTATGCTTCCAGCTGCTTATGTCCCTCTGACGGAGTCAAATTTCTCAGTCCACATAGTTAATGCTTGGGCTGGGATAGGGGAAAAAGTGGTTCTCAGCTGAGTTGAGAACCACACCTGCAGTCAGGTTTACGACCATCAATTCAATACATCTTTTGATTTTTCATCTCACCCTAATACCTTTACTCACTTTTATCACATGCACAAGATTTCGGGAGTCAGATTTTGTTCTCCAGTCCTCCAGTGTGCCTGAGTTGATCTGTTAAATGTTCTCGGGTTTTTTTTATTAAATCCTGCTTTTAATTAAGAATCAGACCATATAAGATAAATGGGGAAAAAGCTATAGAAAAAAATGACAATATTACAAAATGCAAACATATCACATAATATTATGCAAAATAGCTGTTTCGGTTAATAAAATGTATCACAAGAACAGCATTACAAATACTAACAACTACAGAAAAAAATCTAACTAAATTTACCTGTGGACAGCCATGACCTGGAAATATTAAATTCTTTATATTATAACATTTCAATCTCTTTTTACCACCTCCACTATTGCTACATGAAAAAAAAAAAGATCAAAAACCATCCACGGACCCTTCCTGAGGAGCGTCTGTCTGGAATTGTTAGCCATGCCTGTTCTCCCTGGGGCAGAGGCAGTCCGTACTTCCTTGTCTTCTAATCAGTCAGTCGGCTCCTTCTGTTCATCATTAACTGATAAATTCCTCCCCCCAAAATACACGTCCCCAGTTTTGGGCTGCAAACTGTTTTTCATATCTAATGTAATCTAAACATGTCTCTTCGGTCCTGCAGCAGCACTTTGTACGCATTTCAACCAGAAAGACAGGTGTCCATTTGTCTGTTTTACAGGTTCAAAAGTTGTCTTTGTGGGTTGCTACTTACTGCTTTGCAGTCTTTTATTTGCAGTAGGTCTAAAAAGATCTTTCTCTTATCACTCCAGTACCTCAATCTGGGATCCTGTAATCATCATGCTGGGCCTCATCTTGCTTTGCATCACTTGGCAATTTAGGTTGTGCAAGCTATATTAAGTGCTCACAGATTTTCATAGCAATGGCATGAACAAAATGTTCCAGCTTAGGTATCTTGAACCCAGTAACTGCAATTTTTTTGTTATTTTTTAACAGGTATTATACACACAATATCTCTTTGTTACAATATGAAGATGGCAAAGTCACCCATTCAAATGTCTGGGAATACCAAAATTAATTACTGATGCCTGCACCCTTATGTTCCAAAGCAGCTGAGAGTACTCAGCACTTCTGTAAATTGCAACACGTTCTCAAGTCCAGCAACCAACTACCTAAAAGTTCGCTTAACTGTTACGACGCTCCATCACCTTGGCAGAGTCAGAGATAAAATACAGCTCCGAAAATCCATTCACCCACCCCAGTCACGCGTTCATCCTTTTAGTTCCTCAAGTTCCGTGCTTATTCAGTACATGTTCCCTGGTGCAGGTAGCTTCTACAGGGCAGGGTTCTCTGCTAGAAACCCTGACTTGACTACCACCAGTTCTGCCCATTGGTGCCTCAGCCACTTCTATATTCTCTGCCCCAAGCAAACCCTTTAAGCAAGTCTTGCCCTGTTCCCCAGCTTCTGGACCATCTTCATCCCCGTCTCTTCACAGCAGTCTCTATTGCTGCAGCTCAAAAGTCCTCATGCCCTGCTGGGCTTTGTCTGAGACTTTAATGTCCTCCTTAATGTCATAGAACTGGTTAATTTGTACACGTTAAAGAAAAAAAACCAAACTGTCATTCAAACAGAAAAACAAAAGATATTAATCACTTGGTATTATCACCACACAGCACGTGTGCATATATGACTAAGACATGAGGGAGGAGAACCATATGTACCTAGCTATTTGCAATGCAGACCTAGCGAGGTTTTCCAAATTAGGTCACGGATGACAAGAGTATCAATACAATACACACATACACATAAATTCAGTTGCAGTATTTTTACAGTCCTAACGGAGATGAGGTTGGACGAGGACCCCTTGGGAGCAATTTATGCAATGTGGGTTTTCATAAGACTGAGGTAACACTGGTAATATTGTGGAAGCTAAAAAATAAAAAGATTTTGTAGATTTTATTTCAGTTCAACTAGCTAGGGAATTTGATCTGAACTGGAGCTGCTCAATTGCTTCTGGACGACCAGGTGTCAGTAAAGGATCAGTAACATTTATTTCCAGCTATGTGCAGCTGACGTGTTGCCATTTTTTTTCTAGAAATAGACATTACAGAAGCGAGCTATCTCTCCTTACCTTCCATTTGGATTACTGCAATCTGCTCTGAACTTAGAAAATATTTGAAAAATTCATCGAGCATAGAAGTAGGCAATATTTTAGAGGCAAACCATTTGGAAACAGCCATCTGTGCTTGATAATAGTTGGAAATTTTAGAAAAAAGCTACTTATCTCTCTTCTCACTTTTTTTGTCAAAAAATTACTTGAAGTTTTTTTCACTAGTTCCACTCATTTTACCCTTTCTGCAGTGGATTTCTTTGTGGTAATAGTTGTGAAAAAGAAGATAGAGCTTCGCAGCCATGTTTTTTGTGATAGCCTACACAATACTAATTAATTTGTGTTGACCTGAGACCCTGGCATCCATGTGCCATTGGGCACATGTCCCATTTTTATTAGCTACCCCATGTCTTCTAATCCCCCCCACTCCAGTATCTCCTTTTTATTTATTTCTCATTATTTGCCTCAACCACCGACACCATCCGAGCAGTCAAAAAGCCAATCTCTTGTTTTAGGTGGGATGCAACTACCAGTAAGAGCACCTTCACCAAAAACCTACTCCAATAAAATAACCAATTATTTCCTTATTCTAATAGAGCTTGAATTTGATGACTATTCAACAAGGTACAAACCTTCTTGCAGGTTTCTGAAGGAGACATCATTTAGTATTAGGTGATCACTATTAATTTTCAATAAACAGTCAGGTATGGTGCTAGCAATGATTTCTTTATTAAGCAGCAGACCATTCCACTTAACACATAGTTTGAGTATTTTTCTGATTTTCTTCCACTCCTTTCCTCCAAAATATTTAAACAAATACTAGCAAACCCTGTTTGTAGTCTCAACCGAAGCTGAGAAAGCTGTTAGTTCAATGTACATACACTCCCTGCACTGACCTAAATTATAAGAGACCAGCTTCAAAACCACTGACTGAAAACTAATCTTGAACACTGAGCAAGTGTAACAGATCCTGTAACTATACCTCCAGAAGAAATGCATTAGAGATGTGCTAGAAAAAAACTGCCCCAGAATAAATACTGAACCATTAGGTGTCACGTTAACTCAAACACGACTTTCTTTTTTGCAGGCCAGTAGCCCAAGGCAGCTCCTCTCCAATTCACTGTGTTACTGAAGCACAAAACCAGTAACCTCAGAGGGTTCTGGCACACAGCAACATCGCAGCGGGTCAGCTTTCTTGGGGAAATGGCTGCTGTAGCTCAGCTACCAGCTTGGTATCAAACAGATTGTTTCTGCTCTTTACCTAAAATTGACACACTTGGGCAAAAAAAAAGAAGAAAAGACCTCGCCCGCTTGAATCCAGGGGTCCTTCCCCAAATGCTCAAAGTTCCCAGCTGCACCTCACTACTTTGTGATGTTAAAAAGCAGTCTGTTGACCACAGGGCACCCCACTGTTTCCAGACACTACAGAACGACCATCCATCCTCCCTGAAGCTTGGTGAGACACAGACTGCTTAGGCTACGTATTTGAATTGCAAGAAAGTACAAAAATAAACATTTATACTTACTGATCCCAGGTACTGATGCAATGGAGAAGTTGTAAAAGCCTTTTTCAGGACAAGAAAGAGCCCAGCCTTTTTCAGAAAAACACCTTTTTCTCCCCTTTACACAGGTGATCCATTAGCATGTATAACTTTAAGACCACTGACCTACCCAAGAGCAGGATGGTAGAAGCAGGTGCGACCTGTTTCTGGATCTGAACAAATTTAACACAATCCAAGTGCCTCCAGGGAGTCAGCTTTGCTGTCTAATGAAATCTATCACTTGCTATCTTTGAGCTCCTTCAAAACACTTCTCTGATACAGGCATTTGCTCTACAGTTTGTTAAGCCCTTCATCCTGTTAGTTGCCATTCATCTTCTGGATTTTAAATGGTTTACCTAACTGAGCAGAAAGGCATATATATTTTTACAGTGAGCAATCCCAAAGTACTTCAAGTATGCACAATATGTCAGGTTTGTATCTTCAGGTAAAAATTAGCAAGTCATCCAGCTTCTAGCTTTGACTACATTGCTTGTTTTAATTCAAATAGAGGACTGCAACAACTATGCCCGGCTAAAGCCTTTGGCACAATTCTGCGTGAAAGCAGCACGACCTTGGGAGGCTCAGTGAAGACAGAGGGAGAAAGGGTATTTTTCTCACAGCGCGGCTGTATACACGCACACCACGTACCAATCCTGCTCTGCTGCTGCCCAATATTCCGTGCAAATCAATGTGGTACCCGTTCCCCCGAGTCCCTTTGCAGAGAAATCTGGTTACCTTCCATGATTTTATCTCTAATATTATCAACATCTCAAAAATAATTACTGTTTGAGTACACACGTTTTGCGCTAGTTCTGCTGCTTTTCAGTCCCTGGACGTATCCCCCCATTATATCAGTATCGATCAAAAAAAAAAAAAAAAAAAAAAAGAGTTAACTTTCCTAGAAAAGCTGTCCTCCTCCATTTTGAGCACAGTTCTGTTTGTTCCTGCCTGACAGAACAAGAGTACATCAAAGAAAAGTAATAACGAATTTTGGCAGCTACAGCTAATAAAGAAAGCATCTACCTTATGACTTGAAGACAGCAAACTAAGATCAAGTTCATTGAGTCCTAGCCAAGAAAACCTACAGAGAGACATGCTAAGAGTGAAAGCAAAGCTGGAAGGTTAGCTTTTTCACAGATTTCAGTTACTGATAAAGCTAAAACTGCAAGGAAGGGAAAAGGGATTTCTAAACAGGTTGTGGAATTGTTTAAAATCAAGTTAGAAACAGGCACTCAGTCACTCCTGATCTGTGTCACAGGTATCAGCTAGTTTCATACATGTATATCTGAGAACTCAACCACAAATTATTTTAGGGGTGCTTTAGAGTCTACTGCAATTGCACAGGATCAGCCTTTGGTGACTTTTTTAGTTTGAGAGTCCTCACAAAAGCATTTATAAAAAGAACATATTTTCTCCCTCATGTCTGATTTATCTGGGTATAAAATGTAACAGCAGAGGGGACTGTCTTGAGTTGCAAGGAAATCTCTGCTTTGACTGACACAGCAGAGGAATCACTTCAGATACAGCAACTCATGTCACTTCTACAAACTTGTAAGTGGTCACCCTCGAAGCAAAACTGAAGTCAGTGGGATGCCCCACATAGTCTGGTTTCCATCTGGGCTCCAGTATATTTCAGCATTTGAAATGAATCGTTTCTACAGTGTTGATGCAGAGGGTCCAGACCTGGGGCTGAAGCTCTTCAAAGCTCTGCTCTCTAGAGCCATGTGTCTTACTGCTTTGTAGTTCAAGAACTAATGACAGCACGCACACACTGATCTGTCAGAAGCATCCCCAACAGCTCAGAGGCAATCTCAGCATGGAGGATTTCACTCTCTCTGAACTGTCATTTGCACCTTTCAAACAAGTACCCCAAATCCTTGAGCCTACTTTATAGCCAGAACTGATTCACTTCACTTCTCAATTTTTTGCTGCTATTTTTATACTAGCACCTCCTTCTCAAAAAAAAAAAAAAAATTTCCAAAGTAGTCAATTCCTGTTAAAGGCGTGTGGTATTTTAAACTGCATGACTGCATTTAAGCACATACTTAAATTGAGTGTCCACTGCCTAAATAAGCAGAAAAAAATCCTAAATTTGATTCAAAAGGGAATATAACTATTAAAACTATTATTCTCATCAACAACCTTTTACAGTAACTGAAATAAGGACTATCTGAAGTCAGCAGTATTTTTCCTTGTATGAATCTGAAGGGTTTCCTAAAGTGCTGTGTCTTCTTCCTAGTTCTTCCAAAATCAACACGAATTCTACCTGAACTGATAAGAAATACATTATTTGCCTATGATCTCAAGACAGAAAAAAATAAATTTCTCTTGTCAAGTAAAATTGTATAAGTAGTTACATCCGTTTAGCTATTACTAAATAGTAAAAAAATTAGAAAAGTTTAAATTTTGTACACTGCACAATTTCATGCAACAGTAAAAGTGGACTGTAATTAATTGTTACCTGTAATTTCATGCACCATCATCTTACATAGCTGAATATGTAAAGGATGGGACCTACATAGTCCGGTTTAAACTGGAAACAGCCAAAGTCATCAAACCACTCTCCTGACCAACCTAATGTGTAAAAAAATTCAGCACACACACTGCAGTTATTTTAAATGCTGCATGTGGGCACAAGCAATAACCAGCTGTTAAAGTACTGATGCTCCTACACGACATTTCAAAATACATTTTCTCCTGTATTGCTAGTAGCTATTTTTGGCACATGATCTTACTTTATAAACCTGTTCTCCTCTACTACCTCCGCTATTATCTTGACCTGTCATTTTTCCTTCTGCTCCGAAACTCCACTTTGAACATAGAACCAAAAGCCAGTACCTTTCTGAGAATCAGAGGCACGCTGTGACCGTAGCTACAGCTATGCAGATCCAGGGTAATTTGGTGTGGAGCTCGTTTGGATTTGCCCCATTTGGGAGATAAGAATTTGATTAAGTCTGAGCCAAAGAAGGGAACAGAGTCATAGTAAGTACATATGACTCTGTGTTGATCCTTTATATATTCTTAAAGGAAAGGAGCATTAACAGTCTATTCCAAAACCCATAAAGTTAACCAGAACATTCCTCTAGTAAACCTGTACCCGAAACTATGAAGAAGTGAGAACTCACCCATGCATTTGTTTTCTGAGGTTGAGTTGAGCAAGGCATCAGAAGCTATTGTAAAAATGCCAGCTCAGTTAGCATAATCTATCTTTTGAAAGCAAAAGAAAGAATGACACCCCTTGCCATGTAGTGCACAAATGCCCAACCACAACCGCCGACATCTGCCTTGTTGGTATAAGAGGAACACCAGGACTTTTTGTGGATAAGGACTATTATTACATCTAGCCCATCTAGAACAAGGGCGGGGGACACAATTTTCTTTGTAGAGCATGTGCCTGTCAAAAGTGTCATGCTTACAAACCTGACGTTTTCATAACCAGTAAAATAATTTCAAAATGTACTTCACTGCAATACAAGTCAGACATATTAGGTTTTATGAACGAAACTTTGTGAAATAAAAATTGTATTACCCGAGAACAAATAGACTCACTAAGAGGAAGAGTCTAAATAAAAGAAGATCCAACTAGCAATTTGCATTTAAAAGAACAATGGTCAACACTTGGTAAATATCCATTTCCAATGTAATCATGATCATGATCAATTTCAGAAAAAAAAAATGCCACTTGAAACAACTTTCTTTACTAATAAGATTCTTAAAAAAAAATCAATTTCATAAAATGCAGGATGTAAACAGAAAAAAGATCAGGCTATTTGCCTTCATGTACCATTTGATCAGATAGCATGTAATAAAGGTGACAAAACGCTTTGAAGTTTCCTCCGAGACTTGAATTTCAACTAATTTTCTTATGCAAATAAGGGCCAACTAGTTACTTTTAAAATTCCAGCTCTTTTGACTACAAAACCTCTAAATAGATTATTCGTAGCTCTCATGTTTAAGAAGTTTTGAGCGTATTCTCATCTCATTGCACAGACAGCTATGCATAAGCCTCTCATTAAGGATAAACCGCCTCTCGTTGAAATGAGAATATACCCCTAAGGGTTTCTGAATTAAATTCATTTTCGGTTATTCATCCAAATTATTTTACATTTTCATAGCACATATTAACAAAGTCTCTATAACTTCATGGTAAAGACAGATACGCTACTCATAATCTGCACTAGAATATGAAAACACGTAAGACTGCAGCGTTAGCACATCTGTTAAAAGGTGGGGGCTTGGAAGATGCATTTGACAAGACAGTTTTGCTACATGTCAGGACTTCTGTCAGTGCTCAAGGATTGTTTGCTATTTGTCATGGGTTTTCTGTTATTTTGAACACAGCTTAAGGTATGTTTTGCCAGACAGAAGACGGGATTCGAGAAGTTCCGTTTGACATAATACATGGAGCATTTGATAAAAGCCCAGGCTGAAGGGAGACAGAAACAGTACAGAAAGCTCAGGTTCAGCACTTATTAATCCAAAGCTTGACTGTGTTTTGCTGCAGGGTCTAGGTTGTATCTAGATCCTGATCTTCACATTGATTTTTTTTATTTATTCATTTGAAGTATCTATGTAACCGATTTGTCAGTTTGTGTTACACTTTCCCTTGCCTCTACCCACAGAGGGAGGATACTCATCTATCAGCCTTCAGCTATGGACTCTCAACTCTTCAGCTTAAAGTTAAGATTCCCACATTTTCCTTTGCTTGTTCTTAACTCAGTTAGAAACCAATTAATTGGCCAAGAAATCAAAACATGCTTGAAATCAAGACCTGATATAATTTTTTGTCCTCTAACTTTAATAATGGGTAAATAAAAATTACACGGCAATGACATGCAGGAGATGTGAAAAAGAGCAAACTTTTTTTTTTAAATTTATTTTGTAAACTCATGCACTTCTGAGGCTAAAGGGAACAAAGAAAAGTAAACACTTTTAATTGTTTGGCTTGGCTTTTTTTTTTCTTCCCCATGGTTCTACAGTTTATCTTATGCGTATATTATGCGTTAGGGAGAAATTAGAAGAACAACTTTTCCAGACGTTGCTAAGCAACCTACTTCTTTAAAACTTCCTCAGAATAACAGAAATATTTTAAAACAAATTACTTCAACATTTTCTTATGCTATGATTAACACATCCTGGTTTAAAAAGCAAACAAACAAACAAGTCTGTGAAAGCAGTGACCAGTATCATTTGACTTTTGATTTAAAACAAATATGCAAAAAATTAATTTGACTGAATGCATCCATAGATTAGCATAGATTCTTTTGGTTATGAAGGTCTCAGATTTACTGGTTGAGCAGGTCCATATTCATTTGGGATGTGACATTGTGCTGAGCACCTTATGGCCGGTCCCAAAAATTCTCTTTTCTAACACCAGTAGTAAATAAAAGCTCTCAGTCTGTAGGACAGGCCTCCCAGAAATATCATACTTGACTGCTAACAGAACAGTCTCTTTTCAAAGATGATCTGAACCAGTATTTGCCTTCATCATTCGTCATGTAGTTCAGTTTAGAGAACCTACAGAATCAACACAATAGTAGAATTTCACAAAGGAAATAAAATCGTTCAGCTAAAAGTCGCTTCTCACTTTAAATGCGAGATGTTCCAGGATTTACTGAGATATCATTCGTACAGCCAAAATCCAAGCTAAATGGGAGAAAATATTACTTAGAGGGTAATATTCAGGTACCAATCTGGTTTAGAAGTCATTATCTTCTGTAAGATTAACATTTTTATTTACAACTCCATAAAAATATCATGCATATTTATAAAGCAGGAGAACAGAATTTATAGTATATTGAAATGCTTTTTGTGTTTTAAATTGTAATAATTTGGACATTTCAGATTTAATCAAACTGACAAAAAGAAAATTAATGGGAGCCTTCGTTGCTCTGCAACTGCCTCTCAAATTTGTACACAAACTTTAATAAAATACTGAACATACCAAAATAAAGCTTTTTATATCGGCAACCCTTTACTGCTCCTATTAGCTTACATTTCACAATCAGTACAAAATGGAAACCCGAAAGTAACAGTGCTTCACTTGACAACAAACTTTTTTTTTTTCCTAAGAGACACTGAAAACAGTTTTTTAAAGTCACCTAAGGGATCTGGATATCTAGCTTCTATTAATTTTTATGGTCAACACAGAAAAATCTCAGTTTAAGTACTTAATGTCTAAGATTACAAAGGACTGAACTCACCCGGCCATGCTCTCTTCCTACTGATTTCAATATGTTTTGCATACAAAATGATTGCGGCCCTTATGGAGTTTCACTTAGCATTATTGCACACGCTTTCAGGATACGCAGAGCATATTATTTATCACACATGTACACTCAGACTGGAACTTGACTCTGGAACAGGATGAGTTAAAAGCACTCAGCAACTCTCCTGAAAAACCCAGCAGGCAGGACAAGATGTGAAACACTTTTGCATCACGTCAGCAGTAGTGGTGTGCACTGGACCAACATGAGTCAGAAGGATGCATCATGCACCAAAACCTTTTTGAGTTCATATTCTGTCAGGACAGTTATTTCGCTGCACTGGCTCACAGTCTCAACAACTGCGGAAAAATGTTCCTTTCCAACAGAAAATTTTCTGCCTTTGGTCTCAGCTCAGAGATTTTTTTTTTTTCCCTTTTCTAATCTGATTCCCTCCAGCTGTTTTTAAGCAGAAAACTATTTTAAGCAGAAAATTAAAACATACAAAGCAAAATATCCCCTAAATTCAAATGAGCTGGCTTCTTATATTTCATATTATCCAAAAGGCTTATTTTGACTGACTGCTGCTGTTCACTGAGGTGTCAAAAATGAGCAAATAAGAACCCTGAGGCAGAAAGGGAGCTCACAGCCACTAAAGACAGCAGCAGCATCAGTCAGCGTCTTTGCTTCACCAACGAGCAATGGTAACTTCTGTTAAAATGGAAGGCTACTGTACTGACTGCCCCATTTACAGGTAATTATAAGAAAGCCAAGCAATTAAGCACCTCAGTGGTAGTGCTTAAAATTAGAGTGGTAACTAAAATAGACGTGAAAATGAGAAAAGAAAGAAAAAACAGGCATTACTTCAACCGCGCAAGGAAAGTCTACTCTGAAATCCCAGGGAGGGAGAAATGTTCAATAGGTCATAAAAACCTGAAGCAAAGAGAAGTCTCCAACATATTTTTTATACTCAAGTCCGCAGCATATAAGCGAGATCTGTAAGTTTGCTGCCTGCGGATCACAAAATGTATCTATAAATCATACTTCAAGATTGCTGAGCACATGCTGCGCAGGACAGGTTATTCTGTAACAAACAAGAGACATTAAAATATAAAACCCTGGATGCTACTCTAAAGTAAGAAAGTTAAGAATGTAAATTGCCAAGATAAACTGAAAATGTTATGATTCCATAGGAGGATTAATGTAGTCATATAATCTGACGTAATTCATATATTCAAGGATTGCTTTTAAAAATGCCTAGCAGTATTGTTAAGTTAGATCTGTCAAACCCGTAAACTTCACAACACAGGAACTACTGAAGATTTATATCCTGTGTTAATAGGATACTTGCGCACTTTATATGTTTATGGACAGACAAAATCCCTGTATGAATACATGCACAAAACAAAAGGAACTCTGGATATGAACTTTTTTGGTGAGAGATTGTAAGCATCTGTCATTACTGGCAAGGTGTCCAAACCCCGTGTCATCCAATGTGTTAGAAGAGTTCTCCAAGGAAAGAAGCCGTATTTGGCACAGATTTGGAAAGGAATCTAAGAAATGTGTGAACAGAGTGAATGTTTCAGCCCCTTGGGGACTCCTACTGGTTTCTCAGAACAGTCTTTGGGTTTAACACTACTTCTAAGGTCATCTGAACACACAACATACAACGTGCCTCTCTCCACTGTAGCCAGACGTCAAGCCCCATACTGGATGGAAATGACTAAAGATTTCTTACATTTCTTTGATGCCAAAAAAGTCAATTATTAAGTTATGAGTAGGAACAGCATGACTGCATAAATACTACTAACATATATATATAAAAGATATGAATCCAAAATACTGATGCCCCCCCAAATCAAATACTTCATTGGAATATGTTTTGAATCTCAGAGGAATATATGTTTTAGTTTCGTGTATTTCGTTTACCAGTTTTAACAGTATGTTCTTATTTCCACAGCTTCATGAATTTGCATGAAGATAATGGCTCCCAAGGGAACTGCCATTTTATTTGTATTTTTCAGTAAGTTACTGAAACTGACATTGTTATGAAGGAAATACGTAGTTTACGCTTCAAATGCTTGGAAAAGGAAAGAGAAGAGAAAAGAGGATTGCATCTTGCATATCTGCTTTTTTATTTCATGGTATTCAACTAACTCAAATACTTCTCTCTTAAAAGTCTGCTCGGGTCCATGGACAGGGCTATGCTCTGTTCAGATGTAGATTACATCCCATGCAACTAGAGCCATATCCATCTATTCATCAAAGAATGCAAGTGACAAGTGCAATGGCCAGTGACTTGAAGGACAGTAAAGCCTTTTTTCCCATCAGGATCAACATAATATAGGTAAGATGTATGCAGACTTTAAGCAAAGCATATGGTTTAAATACATATGGAAACATATGTGGCACAGAGGATGTGGCAAGAGAAAGTACCTTAGAATGTACTTACAGGAAAGACATGGACGTGTTGGAGCAAGTCCAGAGGAAGGCCACAAAAATGATCAAAGAGTTGGAACACCTCTCCTATGAAGACAGGCTGAGAGAGTTGACGTTGTTCAGCCTGGAGAAGAGAAGGCTCCAGGGAGACCTTATTGCAGTCTTTCAGTACTCAAAGAAGCTTGTAAGAAAGATGGGGACAAACTTTTTAGCATGGCCTGTTGTGACAGGACAGGTAATGGTTTTAAACTAAAAGAGGGTAGATTTGGACTAGAGATAAGGAACAAATTTTTTACAATGAGGGTGGTGAAACACTAGAACAGGTTGCCCAGGGAGGTGGTGGAGGCTGCATCCATGGGAATATTCAAGGTCAGGTCAGACAGGTATCTGAGCAACCTGATCTAGTTGAAGATGTTCCTGCTTATTGCAGGGTATTGGACTAGATGACCTTTAAAGGTCTCTTCCAACCCAAACTATTCTATGATTCTATGATTGTCAAATGAAGAAAATATCAGCTTTTCAGAACAGATCTCCATTCCAAAAAAACTCAGCTCCTCATTCTAAAAGACAGAATGCCTGATGACCATTACCCACTTTTCCATCCTTTACTCTTGGATTGAAAAGCAGCATCTTGATTTGAATGAGGCAAGTGGTGGTGACGATGATAAAAATGGAAGTGTTCAATAGTAAGGAGCAAAAAAGCTCACCGTAACAGATTTATATTGTGTGTTCACAAACAAAGCAACCAAGATTTTGCAGGTGACTGATCCGATCTGAAAAGCCAGCTGCCAAAAAGCCAGCATCCTAAATAGTGCATTCTCCTTTAGCCCCTGCACGCAACATCCTTCTTTTTAAGAAACCAAGTGAAAAATAGCTTTTTAGGAAAAAAACAAACAAAACAAAACATCATTAATTTCTATGATAACCTGCCTCTGGATTATATCCTTGGAGGGGTATGGGACAGTGTTGGTCAGCTCCAGGTGCATGATTAAACTGAGGTACTCTTGCTAATATCTCCTCAAGAAGAGAAGCATTAGTTATCAAGATGCAACTGTGTGCACGGCTCATAAAGTCTATCTGTAACTAGAGATGCAATGACACAATGCCACGCTCCAGCTCCTAAGCAGGAGAGATTCTAGAAAGATGGAATGCAGCCTGGAGAGGTTTTAAGCTCTTGCTTTTAAAGTAATCTTTTTTTGATTTTATTTTCCTGAAGAAAAACTGTGAAATTGTCTTCACCCCGCATCTGGAAAACTGTTGTAGAGATTACAGTGGTCCACAGAACATATGCATGAACTGTTCTATAGAACGTGAATGTTAAAGAGCTCATAGGTAGAACTAGCTGCTGCTTCTGGGTATTTTTAGTGCCATGGACATTATTAATAAATTTGAAACAACCTCAAAAAAAAATTTACAACAGAAAATCTTCTGTCAAGAAAATCTTCAGATCTCATGTTGCCTTTCTCCCAGATGCTTTCCTGAGTCAGGAAGCTTGAAGGTATATCGCAGAAAGCATGACCATAAACTTCACCTGTTCTTATATCCTACCACAGGTAGTCACCATGGCCAACTGTTGCAGCCAGAATGCTGGGATTAAGTGAAACTTATTCATACATTACACTACAATGTTAAATTAAATCTGAATTACATAGCGAGAAGTGTTCATAATGAAAAATATTTAGATAGGCAAGCACCATAGTTTGGGAAGTGCCTAATTCAGACTGTAGAGAGGCAGCTCTTTAATGGAACACACAAATATTTGTTCAAATTTGATGTAGGTATAGATTCAATGGCTTTTAGGAGCAAATCCCATAGCATTTATCCAAACAAAACTCCCAGTGAAGTGAATGAGTGTTTTCCCTAAAGACTGCAACATTTGGCCCTTAGAAATGGAAAACATTCATTAATAAATAGTTTGGATTCAGTAAATTCAATAGTAAATTAATCTACACAAATACCAAAGAGAAAAATCCTCTTTTGATTAACTAATTAAAGCTAGTATTCTTCCAAAAGTCTACTATATTTACACATTTACTTATAAATTATACATTTACTGTATGAATATCATGGTTTAGTACTCAGAAACCCAGATCAAGTATATAATAGTTACTGGCATAACCTAGTTAAACTGTTGGTATTTCACTGCAGATCCTGCAGTTCATGGTCTGTAACTTGGTTAGAAACGTTCACTCGGGGATAAAATGTTGCGTAAAATATTTTTCAGTTGGTGAATTTACAGTGAGAGGTAATAGAATTCAGGGTTTAAAAACAGATGCCACAGTGACAAACTTTACACACAGATTTGAAACGTCATACCTATGGACACTGAACTAAATTGGTTTAAATTAGTCTCCTGTGTATGCTTTAGAATGTGATGGCTTCTCACATCACAGTCCTAAAACCAAATTCCACTGAAAAACAAAAGGAAGACTCCTACTGAAATCAAAGTAGCCAAAAATTTACTACATGTTTAATCCTAAAAATTGAGAGTAGGACATAAACGAAGCCTGTGTGCTTTAATCACCAAGGTACAGTACCTACAGGTAATGCTGTAAGAATATTCAGAATTTTGGTTCACATAAGCACTGAAAGTCCAGGTGCTTCTCTACAACAGATCAGATTTCTCTGATCTTCCTGTCCTTCTTCCTTCACCCAGTTCATTGTGCTTCCTCTACAGCATTACCTTCCTTCATTTCTGCCCCCATTGCAACAATTCAAGCATGTTAATCTTCCATAATATACTTCCTAATGGACATTTGGAAGATCAATTTTCTTTAGTTAATCACAATGGTACATAAGTGTATTCTGAAAAATTGCAAAACGGCAATTCAGAAAGTAAAGAAAAATCTGGGCAACCACATGACATCTATGAAAAAGCTCTGTTCTACAAAAAAAAAAGGAAATAAATTCCACTCTTAAGCATGCTCTTGAGACAGAGAACTAACTCTACAAAATCATTAATATCTGCTGTATGAATGTATTATAAAAAGTCTTTGTTATTAGCTTGGAAGAGGCCTCCAGGTTCACAAAGACTTCTCCCTCATTATCACACACAACTACATCACATAAGCCAAGCCCTTAGATAAATTCAGCCAAATAAATCTGAAAACCTTCTTGCACTGTTGCTCTAAAACCTTCCATTACTGGAAGTAATAAACTTTACTCTGGTTTCCAGCTGGTAACTATCCATGGCTGAGTCATCTGCGTGTGTACCGACACTATCCTTTGACTCAAATAGTTGTCCACTCCCTGGTGTCCAGTTCAGTTCCTCACACAAATATAGCTAGCCATTTTGTCACCTTCCAGCCTTAAAAACAGCTCTACTTTTTCAGCCAAACAAAATATTATCTCTCTCAATGTCTTATGTGACCTTTGTCCAAATGTGAGCCTTCTTTTTCAAACGGGTGATCAGAGTTTTACACAGTATTTTAGATAAAATCTAACAACAAACTTTCTGCAATAAAATTCATGTTTTTCCACCTTCCATATCAAACAAAGCATTCTCACCATGTAAAACTCAGATTTTCAGCCACAAGGATGTAACAGGGGTCACGGAGATTTCACCAGTGCAAACAGAAAAGGTAAAAGGGATTGTAGGATTACGGGGGAGTGAAGAGGATGAGCAAGACTACAGGAAAGCTGCAGGATTTGGCCCTCTCTGGGGGAAGTAGTATGGGTGGGAACGTAAGGATTTCCTTGGGAAGGAGGAAGAACTGAGCACACAGAGTAAAGCTTTGGGGATAGACAGGGGCAGCAGAATATTTGTCTTCACAGGCGGCAATGCAGCCCACCCACCTCTCTCATCCCTGACCCCTCGGGCATAAGCCCTACCTTCCTCCTAACATGTCCTCCCTTCAGCAGCACCTACTTGCCCCAGCATGAAGCCGCATCTCAGCCTCACCCTCCCTGTGCCTTCTGGGCTGATGCTCCGAGAACAGGCAGCGCTGGGACAGGTAACTCATACGCATACGGGACAAGCAGAGCTGTGGTAATGGCCAACCTTCAGCGCAGGCATGGCAGCAGCCACTCCCTCTGCATGCTAGCTTCTCGGGCAAACACCATACTTGGCCTACATCTAAGGAAATCTCTGTCCTTGCATGTTCTGTGTTAGAAGTGGCCTTCGTCTACATGTGAACCATGATTATGAGCCTTCATAGTCATTCTGTACTCAGCTAGTTCCCCAGATTTCTCTCTCAAACAACGAATTCACAACTGTAAACAGAAATTATCTAAATTTGCACCCAAGCACTTGCATGCTTGGACACTGGTTTCTTGCACTCTGTAAAGCTAAACTTCCCATTTCTGTAAATTCAATCCTCCTCCTAACTGTAGATATCTCCAAAACATTGACTCATTCCTTAGAATACTCCTACACTTTATGGCAGGGTCAACAATGAAATACTAAAACACAACAGAGCTGAAGATTTATCTTTGAGAAACGCAAATTTCCCTCTAGCCAATACTGCTCCTTTCGCCAGTCAGTAGTCTCTCCTTTGTCCAATACCTTGTTCATCTCACAGTTCCTCACTATTCATGTTTCAATTAATGATTTCTCATGTAGCACCATAATAAGTGCTTTATTAATGTTCATATTTATTATTTCTTGCATTAAACAATATTTACTTATTATTTTTAAATGTAGAGTTTGTTTGACAACATCTGCCTCTGACAAGTACACACAAAATTCTATGCAAATTTTTATTTACCACCACATTTTAAGTTTTTCTCACCAGCAATCTTTTTATCTAAGTATTTACAGTCTGTTAAGTCAAAATAATGGTCTTGCAGTTGCTCATATTATTTAAGTAAAGGAGAATAGTATCAGCGGCCATTCCATAACTCCCATAAGACATCACTCGAACTGATGGACATTGACACACATCTTGTATCTACTGACATTTTTGTCCCGGGTATGCCTCACCCCTTTGCTCTCATAGTCAGCGGTATCATCCTTATTGATAAAAGAAACAGAATGTTATTATAGCTTTCACTCTACACCTAAGCTCTACACCGAAATCTCAATAATGAAATTTCTATTTAATGCTCTCAGTATTTCTCATTCCTTATTTTTCTTTTCCGTTACCCTTGCTGAAAAACTTCTTGTTAAAACATCTCCTATGATATCTAACTAACCCTTGCTTTTACTGGTTTTCATTCTATCCTTTAGTGGTTTTTACTGATTAGCTGTGAAGGAATGGAACAGATAGACTCCTGAATTCTAAATGATTTCCAGAGAATGATCATTTTACCCAGTTTAATCAGGAAGAACCTCTTAAAGGTTTTTTTCCTGTGCTGCTAGTTTCAGATAACTTTTTTTCAAAAGAAATGTAATGGTGTTCCTCTCCCACATAACAAATCCTGAATTCCTTTGCCCAGCAACTTCCTATGTGCTTTTCCCAGTTCTAAATTTTCTATTTTTTAAACTGAAGACCTGGAACATATTACTAATATACTTTCATTTATGCTTCTATTTAAGTCAAATGAATCAGCTTGCAAACACTCAAGTCAAGGTGGTTTTTACAACTTTTTTTTTTAAATAAAATTAATTTCTCTAGTAATCACAACTTGCCAAGTATAGAGCAAAGCATTTAAGGCTGTCACATTGATAACAGTATTTGTTCTCCACCTCTGAATTTCTGCAAGTGAGTTTTATCTTTGCTCATAACACTACAGGAATCTCTATCCATACTGAATCCTGTCTCTGGAGTATCCAGGTAGGTCTCTCTTCACCAACCAATGCAATTTCTTTTATCGTTCTTCCCCAAAGGATTTTGATCTAACAGCATCTTTCTACCTATGCTACTTCCTTGCAAGTCTACAGCATGATTAATTAATCATTTTCTCTTTAAGGAGCTGTCAGGACGTTTAATGAAGATATAACATATTATTGCCATGGGCAAAAAGAAAATTCAGCTACGCAAAAGACTATAGCTGTAATATCTAGCAGAATTTGTGTTATTAGCAGGTGCTATGGCTCAGACAATTAAGTAGTCATTGACATGATGAACCATATTATAATTAAAAAATCAGAAATACACTCCAGCATCTCATAAAATGTTTTTTTTCCTCACATATAAGGCAGGGCACACTTGACCTCCCAACTTCATTTATCCATGTTACAATTGTTTCCTCATATCTGTTTGGTACCTTCAAAATAAACACCGATCCAAGACCTTGAAGTGGTTTTATGAGGTGCAGCAGTGTATCCATAAACTATTAATATTTTTAAGGGCATGTGAATAAAATGCTAATTATTACAGACCCATATGATACATGTAAGAAACATCTCTTAATTAGAATTAACCATAGCAACAGAGGAGACCATACATCTTATAAAATATCATATCATTCTTTCTTCCTCCATACAAGAAATTATTGCTAAAGCAACTTTCCAAGGTTGCACTGGTTCTGTTAATAATTTAATTTAATAATGTATAATACTATAATTTATTATTACATATATTAATATATTATTATGTATTATAACAATATTATAGTATGTAATGACAATTGAATAATATAATTTATCTATTGCTAGTTGTAAAAGCACTCTATGAAAATACTCACAAAATATAGGGAATATAAGGTCACAGCCATGTAAAACAAGCAAGCAAAACAAAAAAAAACAATAACCAGATATAAAACCTGTATCTTCCGCCTCAAAGAGAACCATTAACTTAAAACATAACCATTAGATTGATTAATATTTTGAAGTTATTCAGAAAATAAAAGAGGATGAGCCATAAAACTAAGTAGGAAAAGGGAATCCGGAAATAAAAGTTACGACCATCTATTACAGTAGGATATGCTTTAGACACAGTTCCTTTGGCTTTTTCTTTTATTTTAAGATACATTTGTAGGTAGAGATCTCAAAGCAAAAATTTCACCGGGGCAACGAAAATTGTATTTTTCTTACTTTCCTTCCCTTACCTCACCTATACAAGCAATTGGACAGTTACTAAACTAGGAACTTATTTCTTAAAAAAAACTTGTAGATCTGCATGATCAAACCCTTCAGGAAACTACTTAATATATCTGGAGTATAAAACATTATAACATAAAATATCACATTTTAAAAAAAATAACCTAGAACACTGTTCTAGCTATTTCCCTCTTGAAAAACACTGACATAAAAAGAAAAAAAAAAGAAAAAACCCCTATTACACTGTTGCAAAGTAGCTCCCTCTACAACTGTAGCCACCAGGTGTTGATATGTTATAAAATGTTAAACCACTTGCTCTACTTTAATAGATATTCTTTTCCATTTATAGTAATAACTAGGAACATTACCAAGAAAGTAAAATTGTAGAGTAAGCATCGCTCAGGAAATCACATGGCAATGCACTTCTAATGTTTAGACCTCCTCAGAGGCCAACATTATTGAGATCAGAAGCAATGTTAACTAATGAGATCAGATCTGCACATGACTTCATCTTGTTTAGCTTCTCAGAAGACAATAATAGGTTTCCCTGAAT
The DNA here is from genome assembly GCF_963924245.1 of Chroicocephalus ridibundus. Classification (NCBI taxonomy): domain Eukaryota; kingdom Metazoa; phylum Chordata; class Aves; order Charadriiformes; family Laridae; genus Chroicocephalus; species Chroicocephalus ridibundus. Next base: position 115,483,700 of record NC_086285.1, on the reverse strand, counting down.
CCATGCTATATCCAGTCTGATCACACATACACATTCAAGTCCAAGTTCCTGGGTGGTTCACTAAGGTTTCAGGAGTTCATTAACAAACTCCAGGTAAAATTTGCCACCTGGCCATAAGAGTCTTTCAGATAGCTCTAACGTGGCAGTAATAGATTGAAATAGCTGTCTCCAAACTCAGAATCTACCTATGAGAAATTTACAGTTCCCAGAAAGTCAGATCTGGGGTACAGTTTATGAATTTTTTTGTTTGTAATGCCCAGATTCAGAGCCAGATTTGTAGAAAACTAAGCCTTTGGTAGGGAGCTTTGCATTCACTCTTTCGCCTTTATGTTTACTGAGCAACACAATTTACTTTTGCTTTAAGTAAATATTGAAGTAGATTATTCTTCAGTCAACATAAACTTCTTAGGTCAATACATTTTGATGCATGTCTGTCTTAATGCATGAAGTTTTAAGTAATTATTACCCAAAAGTGAGTGGAGATTACTGGTTCAGCAGCTCATAAAGACCTCTGGGGAGCAATTCCTTTAGCACAAAAACATAATACGACAAATTCTCCTAGTTACATGAAGGAGGACGCCAATCTTCACCAACCTTATAATAACCCGGTCTTGACAAGACTATTGCAGGCTACTGCTATACACAGAATTTATCAAGAAAATGTGCCCCCTAAGAAGACACCACTTAGTGCTCATTAAGCAACACAGATGTAATAGCATGAAATACAGAAGAATCTCAGGTGGGGTTTTGTGTAACAGGAGACTGGCTCCTACTGAAGTGATACAGGGAAGTAAATCTTTTTTCACACCTTAAAGTCCTAGCCCACAAGGAGGTCACTGATGATCTAGTTTTATACTAATCAAAGAACTCCACAACTTTCCTTGTATCTCTTACCTGTAGGACACCCGAAAAGCAGAGAGGAAGACAACATTCAGATGACTGTCTTGTTAGCCTCCATGTAGAGCCCATGACCACCCCAAAAAGTGTCATTTACATATATGAAAACACATGTACAGTGTATTCCGTTGTGGACAGCAAGGTTTTTAGAAAGATAAAATATATTCTAAACACTATCCTAAATAAGCCAAAAAGAGAAGGTTCAGGGAGTGTAGTTTGAAAAAAAATAAATCATATGCATTGGTTATAACTTCACAGGGTAGTGATAATAAAGGGCAAGAGGAATTATGGTTTTCTACAAGAAGGCACCAATATCAATCAGTCTTCAGATGTGGCACTGCAATGACTCAAATATTTACTAAAAATAGGTAAAATTTATGGAACTGCAAAGTATCAAAGAAAGCAGGATCTGGCCTCCTTTCTTGCCTCCTCCCACTTATAAAATGGAGATGGATTTATTAGCTATATTATCCCTGAGTATAACCACAGAAATATATAGAGTTGCAGGAAAACTCAATTTAGTTTTATGATCCAACATAATCCCAAAATACCCAGACACAGGTCTGCAGATATTTAGACAGCATGTGTTTATAGGCATGCAGATTTTGTAACTTTTATTTATGTATACATGCACAAATTTTCAACATAAACTGAAGTTATAAAATTTGCATACTTCATTTTGTTAATTATAAAACTTCAGCTAGTCCAATCAGGAGTGAATTTAGAGGGTCACTAAACCCAGATAAAAGGCACTGAGTAACTTATTGCACGTGCATTTTAAGTCAGATATTATTGTGCTTATTTTAAAGTCATTACCTATTCGTGTATCAGTGTGCAGTCTGGCCCAGGTCTCCTTTCCCAAATGAGCAGAGTATCTGAGACTAGCTCCCATTCTGACATTTCACCCACCAATTCACAAGACAAACTGAGCTCCTTTTGCTAAGTCTGAGGAGAAAACCTTTCGGGACTACGCCTCAGGAGTGTAAGAAATCAAACTCTTCACACTCAGAGGGAGAGAAAGGTGAGAATTAATGAACTTTTGGCTATCAAATACAATGCTCCCAATGCAGCACCCTCTGGCCACAGTGGCCTGCAATGAAAGCGATATTGTTGTGGTGTGCTTTAATCTAGGTCACAGCTGACAAGACAAATCTACGTTACCAAGTCTAAAAGTCATCAAGTGCAAACCGCATCAACAATACAAAAATAATTTCCAACAGTCAAATGCTTTATATAAGAAACAGTACTGTCACATGCTTGATACCACACATTTGTAGAAAAGAATATATTTTCTTGGTGTGATTCTGCATGCATTAGATATAAACCCCAAGCCATTATTCCAGAAGCATTCCTGGGAAGAGGTCTACACGAACAAATGCAAGATATAATCACTTCAAATAGCAGACAAGTTGGAATCCACTGAATTTCAGCAAATCTCTCAAGTTTTCATATACCAATTTCTCCTCAAGCATTATCATTATACAGCTACTGTAATGACAGATTGTAATAAACCCTTTCACAGAATCACAGAATTGTAGGGGTGGGGAAGGGACCTCTGGAGATCATCTAGTCCAACCCCCCCTTCCAGAGCAGGGTCACCTAGAGCAGGCTGCACAGGAACGCATCCAGGCGGGTTTTGAATATCTCCAGAGAAGGAGACTCCACCACCTCTCTGGGCAGCCTGTTCCAGTGCTCTGCCACCCTCAAAGTACAAAAGTTTTTCCTTATGTTCAGGTGGAACTTCCTATATTCCATTTGTCCCTTGTCCTCTCACCGGGCACCACTGAGAAGAGTCTGACCCCATCCTCTTGACACTTGCCCTTTAGATATTTATAAGCATTGATGAGATCCCTTCTCAGTCTTCTTTTCTCCAGGCTAAACAGACACAGGTCTCTCAGCCTTTCCTAATAATAGAGGTGTTCCAGTCCCTTGATCATCTTTTTAGCCCTCCACTGGACTCCATCCAGTAGTTCCCTGTCCTTCTTGAACTAGGGGACCCAGAACTGGACACACTACTCCAGATGTAGCCTCACCAGGGCAGAGTAGAGGGGAAAGACGACCTCCCTCAACCTGCTGGACACACTCGTTTTAATGCACCCCAGGATGCCATTGGCCTTCTTGGCCACAAGGGCACATTTTCTTACACTAGTTCCAAACTCATTTTTCCCATCTTATCATTTGTCTAGAAAGGATCTGAAAATAGGTCATAATTTCCATGCAGTTGTTTAATATGCAGGAATTTTCATCCAATATTTTTGCAGAAGTCTCCCATAACTATGTGAGAAACACAGGAGTATTAAATATTCAAAGTTTATTTTGATATAAAATGATCAGTATTAATTTATTTATGGTCCTTAACAGGATGTGATTATGAAAGAACAATAGTTTCAATGCCACAAAGGAATCACCAAGATGATCACAGAGGTACTTGATTTGAGTCTGTTTGAAACCCATGGTGGGGTCTGTCAAATTACATTAATTTTATATTAATTGCTGAAGCTTAAAATCCATTTATTCTCAGCAAGAGTGTAGTTTAATCCTCTATAAAATCAGTTCATAGACAAATAATCCTGTTAAAATATGAGGTTATTAATGCAATATTTTTAACACCAAGGAAAACAAAGAATACTGATTTCTCTCTGTTGCAATGTGCTACACCCACAGTTAATAAAAATAGACAAATTAAGAGGTAACCTCTGAGCTCTGTAGAAAACAAGAAGCTGCAGTAAGACACTTAAATAAATGACACATTACAAAGCCGTAATTAACTGGACAGGAACCAGTTCTTCTTTGGAACATCTATTTCAATCATAGCAGGTGTGTTTAATGGGTTGTCTGCCACAGGAGCAAAATACCCATATCCTCTCCCACACCACAGAAAAGAGAAATGCAAGTAAAGCCTAAACAAAAAGACCTAATTTAATCTTTTCTCTGAGGGACAGCAATATGTCCTGAATTGTCAGCTGAGCAGGAGGATTCTTTCTGAAGCTATTGCCTTTAAGATGCGGTACTAATGCAGAATAAAGAGATAAGCATTAAAAAATATCCATAAGCACAAATAGTTTCCCGCACACAACATACAAGGCTCCAGAGCTACATTCAACTGAGAACACGGGAAATATTATCTTACACATAGAACCAGTATTATCTCAGACGCTAAAATACGAAGACTGTTTGGTGTCACCATTACGATAGTGTTTTAATTGTGAACATGATCTGAGAAATATGTTGATACTGAAGATTAATAACATTTTTATAGTGCAGATGGGAAGGAAAAGAGAGTTTATTATTAGCAACCGAGTAAACTGTAGTCTCTATCAAGAGCCCTCTAAAATGTGAGCAACATACATAATTTTTGCACAAAGAATTCCAATGGAAAAATAAAAGCTAAAACAATAAAAAAAATTTACGTTCTGTTCGGGTGAAAACAATCTCTGTATATCATTGTTCACCCTATATAAAGAAGCTGATGTTATATTACATCTGATTTCATTGCATTAAGGAGCAAAGATCTGATCAAATCAAGTTAACGAATGCTTCTGTTCAACTAACAATGACTAAAGGAAAAATGAGAACTTTAAATTCTTTAAAGCCTTTTCAAGCAGATTGCACGTACATATTTATTAGGACAAAACCGCTGAAAAATAATTAACTATCACAAAAGACATTTTAAACTAAGAAAAATGAGCAAATATATCAGCAGATGAAGCTGCTGCTACAACTTTAAGATAGCACTGTTTTTAAGAATACTACAGATTTAGCAGGAATTAAAAGAAAAAGATTACCCTTCTGCATACAAAAACCAAAAACTGGAAGCTGCAATATCAGACCACGATGAATGTATTCACCATACCCAAGTCCAGCATATGTCACAGCACCTGGAAGCAGTTTCTTCCTTCTTTACAATTTTAGGCACTATTGCAGTCTCTACAACCCAATTCCCCCAAGAAATGGCAGTATTTAGCAACATTTATCCTCTTCCTTTTAAAGAGACAATCCATCCACTGAACTCTCTTGAATTGCAAATGCTTCCTGTCACAAGGTCAGTTTACCCTTAACGGTGTGGAAATACCTAGTGCAGTTTCATCCTGTATCTGCGGAGTATATGCTGTACACACCATGTCTAAACCAACATCTTCTCTGTTGTTGGGATTACTTATTAGGATATGCAACTGAGCACATCAGTTGATTTCTCAGGTCATCGTCTTTCTGACTAAGAGACCTTTTCAAAACAGCTGTGTGTCCAGTTCTGGGCTCCCCGGTTCAAGAAGGACAGGGAACTGCTGGAGAGGGTACAGCAAAGGGCTACAGAGATGATTAGGGGACTGGAACACCTCTCTTATGAAGAAAGGCTGAGGGATTTGGGTCTCTTCAGTCTAGAAAAAAGACAACTGATGGGGAATCTTATTTGAGTGGTGCCCGGGGACAGGACACGGGGTAACAGGCACAAACTTGAACATAGGAAGTTCCACCTAAACATGAGGAGGAACTTCTTTACTTGGAGGGTGGCAGAGCACTGGAACAGGCTGCCCAGAGAGGTGGTGGAGTCTCCATCTCTGGAGACATTCAAAACCCGCCTGGACACGTTCCTGTGCCACCTGCTCTAGGTGACCCTGCTCTGGCAGGGAGGTTGGACTAGATGATCTCCAGAGGTCCCTTCCAACCCCTACCATTCTGTCATTCTGTGATCTTTTCCTACAACAATCCTAATTGCTTGCTTTTGAGTTAGGATCTCAGTGTCTTGGCTCACCACCATAAGAAATTTTTGTATCAAAAGTCCTGGTAACTGCTGTTAACAATAACCTGCAAAACTTTTTCTCTTCCTGGCCACATTCCTCCTCCTGCCATATCCATCAAAGCACTTTTTCAGCACGATCTCTGGATTCAAGTTTCCTGTGAGTAGTCACCACCATCCACTCCTGAATTATGGACTCCGTAGACTGACCTTGAAAGCACATCCCCACATGAGTGGCAGAGACACTCTACGCAGCCCCCAGTCATGCTGTCGTCCATGATATCCTACCATGGGGTTCCTGGTGAAACAATCTCTCCTACCAACAGCAAATCCACCTCAAATGGCAATTGCCCACATCTCTTCAGTTTTTAAAAAAAGTTTTGCCTAAGTTAAATTCTTAAATATATCTTGCTGAAAAGCTACTGCTCCCACTCTTAAAAATAGGGCAACAGGGTTATTCTGGTTTGAAACCTATGAAAATCATCAAAAGGTGGCCTTAGAAAATTGCCATTTTATCTCACCCAATAGGAGTGCATTAGAAGCTGTAAGAAAACTCCTCTTTGTATCCCAGTCCCATAGAACATTCTCCCCCAGCATCAGGCACTGAACACGCCTCAATCTGCAGGTGAACAAAAGCCCTTCTGTCATTGCTTACTGCTGTTCGGTGGGGCGCGATGGCATGAATGCTAAAAAGAAGATAAAAATATACTGTGTTTCTAGTACCTTCTATCCTCCATCCACGCTTTACAGAAGAGAAGGAGGAGGTAGACATGCATTCACCATAATGCAGAAAAAGGGGAGAAAGCAGCATGGTGCACACAGAAGGAACATGAGTCAAGAAGAGGAGACAAAGTAGTCAGGCTAGGGGAGACAGATGAGACAGGGGCAGGGAGATATGCAGTCACTGAAGTATATTTCATCCCAGAACTTGGAGCGGAGCCCAGAACGCTGAAGTCTCAAAACCCTCCTCTGCTGTCAGCTAGTATTTACAAAAGCTAATTGCAAAGCTCTTCTCTCAGACTTGCAGCTGGCCACAGAAAGGGTAACAGTCCTCTACAGCTACTTGTCCCTTTCCTATTCCAAGAGGCAGACAGCTCTGCACTATAGTTCTTAACTTCTTGGGATACCTTTATGATACTATTAAACACAAAAGGAATGGTATTTTGTTTAAAAGCACAATATTTAATTGTGTTCCAAGATTTAAAGTATTGGGAAAAAAATATTAATTTGGTGCAGAGTGAATTAAACATTCAAATACTGAAATTGTTCCTATATACACTGTAGCATGCACACACACAACTGGCATACATCTCTTTTCCTTTGCAACCATGGGTAATTAACACACGGCCCACATAAACATGTATGCCAGCATCAATAAGGTTTCCTTTCTTCAACTGTAAAAGAAAACTTCATTCTTGTTCTGTGACACGTGGTTTCAGCCATATGTAAAGGTTGCAATACAAAGAAAATGGTCTTCTGAGATAGTGTGAATAGAAAACAATGCAATGGAAAAAAAGGAGAGTTTGGTCAGATGTGCATCTACTCCGTCCCCATCTGCTGCTCCAGCAATCTGCTATGCAATTTGTAGCATGCAATCCTTCCACCTTTTTTCTTAATATGTCTCTTGTATCGGGATGTTCAACACTTATAAATACTTAAAGGGTGGGTGTCAGGACGATGGGGCGAGGCTCTTTTCAGTGGTGCCCGGGGACAGGACAAGAGGCAATGGGCACAAACTTGAACATAGGAAGTTCCACCTAAACATGAGGAGGAACTTCTTTACCCTGAGGGTGGCAGAGCACTGGAACAGGCTGCCCAGAGAGGTGGTGGAGTCTCCATCTCTGGAGACATTCAAAACCCACCTGGACATGTTCCTGTGTAACCTGCTCTCGGTGACCCTGCTCTGGCAGGGGGGTTGGACTAGATGATCTCCAGAGGTCCCTTCCAACCCTATGATTCTATGATTCTATGATTCTATGATGTTCACAGTCAACAGTGAGTTCCAGAGCTGCTTTAGCAGGTGAAGACCATGAGGTTCACTGAAAAGCACCATAAGCTCTCAAACCACAGAACTAAGCTGAACACAACGATCACCCTCTGGGAGATCTATTACACTAACTCAGGGATTCTGAGTGTTAATTGCACACATCTCTACAACGCCTATTATTCTAAGGAAATGCTTTTAACTTCCAAAAGTCAGAAGATGTGCATTTTCCACTGTAGTTCTATGAAGTTACTATGATTTGTATTTATTTACCATTAATAAATCAGGATTTTCCCCATGCATTGTATTTCCCGAATAGTAAAGTTACTGCCTGCGAGTGCAATCTAGTGAATGTCAAAGTGTAGAACCCTGACGAAACATTAAACAAAGCAAGAGACAGGCACTGACCCACAAAGCAGATGTGTAGCATGATTTAGCATTTAACAGGCTTATGGACAAAATGTATTTCTGAATTACAGCATGCATCTGCATAAAGCTGACTGTTGATGGGAACCAGAGCTGGCAAAGGCTTAACAACATAAAAATGCATCTGTGATCTTATTCTTTATGTGGTGAAAGTGACAGCCCATCAGTGTACAATTATCAGATATTACTAATGGAATATTAATCAAACATTCATTACTCTAATTAGAAAAACTTGTCTTGAAAGGCAGTCTGACTTTTCACCTCTGAAACTGTAATTGACACACAAATGAATTTGACAGTCTTAACGACTATAAATCCTTAGTGGGAGAAACAGTGTCTTAATCTTCCAGCATTTAGCTTAACAGCCAGTTTCCACTCTCTGTGGGTAAAATTCAAGTCAGCTTAGATGGCCTCATGCACTACTTCAACCTCTGCTAAGTACTAAACATACATCTAACATAAGGCAAAGATAATACATAGGCTACATGCAGGTTTACTGAGTGGGGATTAAGTTTCTCTTTGAAAGAAACCTGGAATATCTGTCTATAATGTACAAAGTCAAGCTTGAACTGGGATTTCAGTTATCCATGGGATACCTTTTTGAACCTGTATAACACTTTTTGTCCCTTCAACAGCGTAATTTTTGCGCACATACAATGTCAAGAAACCCACAAATATTAACCAAATACAGAGGAGACCAGAGAGCAGTATAATGTCTGCCCTTCAAACAATGCACGTGGAAAAGAAAAGCATCTAGGTGATAACGCTTTGAAGTGCCAATAACCCAGCAGGTCTTGTAAAAAAAAAAAAAAAAAGAAAGAGATACAATCTTTGAGCTTATGTATTGACACAATCCAATCGCTGCTTAAGGCAATGACGGACATTAGATTCACAGTGTGAGCTGCAGATTTCAGTGAGTATCAGATCAGGCTCCTATTCATCATCCTAGCTATGCTAAACCATGAGACATTCTTTTAGCAATAAAAATTATATATGTCCATGTTAGAAGCCCCACCAGGCTTTGCTGTCTTATGGACATGCTTCTTTCTATACACCTTGCTGAAGATGTTGAAATCTGGACCCATTTATGTCACAATGGCTTCTGTTATTTATTTCAAAGGGTGTTCTGATTTTATCTGATGTAAAATCATAGGATCATAGAATATCTCAAGTTGGAAGGGATCCATAAGGGTTATTGAGTCCAATTCCCTGCTTCTTGCAGGACTACCTAAAACTAAATAATATGACTAAAAGCATCGTCCAGATGCTCCTTGAACACTGACAGGCACAAAATATACCACCTTATCATTAAAAAAATGATAATACTGTTTGACCTTACAGGATACTTGGTAAAGTTAATATAAATAGATTGAAATTCAGACTGTTGACAAAATATACTGGAGAAATAATTATAATTTAGTACTATGAGCATATTTTAATCTGCCTTGACTTGATCTATCAGATAATTATTTAGGGAATACGAAGAGTGTTACGATTTGTTTAGCAATGTAATTTTTTTATGCTACCGTTTCAAATTACTGTGTTATTTTCACTTATATTATCAGACATGGTCTGAGAGTGTAGGAAAGTGTATTTATCACCTCTGAAATAGGAAATTAATGTGGAACTGAAATCATAAACAAAAGTCTAAATATTTTAAACTCTAAAGTCATAACTTTAAATTGTTTAATGTTTGTCATTGGTTATACATCTTCATTACTATATATTATAAAAGTAATTCAAACTATGTGTTCACTTGTAACCAGGCTGGGAAAAAAGGCCAGAAATTATCTGTAATACTTCAGTTTGATGTGATTTTCTGTTGTTCAAAAAAATAATTTTTGTATGAACTCATTTCTTCTTCCTAAACACAGACTCCTTTCAAACCCATTACCTTGACAACAACATCCTACCAAATAAATAGTGACCATGTTTTTACCACAACAGGGATGGCAATATTATATGAGTCACTGAGGAGGAGACAATGAATACAGCTCATTTATTACTGTGGCCCCAGGACTACGCAGTTGTGAAATTCATTGATAAGATATTTCTTCCACACATTCTGTTCTTGCTTTATCCATAGACTACTCTGAGGCTTAACGTCATACACACTAACTCTTAAGGTCCTAAAATTCAAATTAATCCCTTAATTGGCTACAGAAACTGTTGTAACTAGCAATAGCGGGTTTTTTCTTGATTTTCATTTGGCGTTATTTTTGTCCCCTCCAGTTGTCATATATTCCACTATCCAAATGTTAAAATTTTACTCATCTCTTCCTCAAAAAAAAAAGAATCATAGAATTGCCTAGGTAGAAACGGACCCTTCAGATCACGTAATCCAACCATCAACGTAACTCTGACAAAAACCATCACTAATCTAAAATATGTATCTCTAACCAGCACTATGTCTAAACATCTTTTAAATACCTCCAGGGATGGGGACTCAACCACTTCCCTGGGCAGCCTCTTCCAATGCTTGACAACCCTTTCAGCGTCAACATTTTTTCCTAATATCCAATCGAAACCTCCCCTGGCACAACTTGAGGCTGTTTCGTCTTGTCCTATCTCTATTGTCACTTGGGAGAAGAGAACACCACCCACCTTTCTACAACCTCCTTTCAGGTAGTTGTAGAGAGAGAGAAGGTCTCACCTCAGCCTCAGCTAAACAAGCCCAGCTCCCTCACCTGCTCCTCATAAGACTTGTTCTCTAGATCCCTCACCAGCTTCGTTGCCCTTCTCTGGACATGCTTGGTCCATTGATCCAGCATGTCCAGATCCCTCTGCAAAGCCCTTCTACCCTCAAGCAGGTCAATGCTCCCACCTAACTTGGTGTCATCTGCATCTCATAGTTGTAGAGAGGCTTAAGGTCTCCCCTGAGTGTCCTCTTTCCAGCCTAAACAACCACACCCGCTCCTCAAGAGACTTGTTCTCCAGATGCCTCACCAGCGTCGTTGCCCTTCTCCACTCACCACTCCATTCACCACTGCTCTCTCAGCCCGGCCCTCTATCCAGTTTTTAACCCCACGAAGAGCACACTTGTCCAAGCCATGGGCAGCCAGTTTCTCCAGGCGAATGCTGTGGGGAAACTGTATCAAAGGCCTTACCAAAGTCCAGATAAACAACATCTACAGCCTTTCCCTCATCCAAGGTGAGGCAAAATTTAGAAACCTCTAAATATTAGAAGATGAAAAATGGTAATTACATAACAAAAACAGGTTTTTCATTTGGCTTTATGTATTTACTTTTATACCTACTTGAATCTAGCATTAAGTCAAATCCATTCCTGCTTTCATCCCACTTACCTCCCTGTAAACACAGCAGTCACAAATCCAGTCTTCTGCATTTTGTATCTACTGAGATAAACTCTACTGCAAATACATTTCTGCTTCCTGTTAATGCTATCCAGTCAGAGTACAGAAGGGAACAAGATCTGGTCTATTCTGATAAAATAGATGGCTTTGAGTGTTTTTTTTTTTTTACAGTGTATTTTCTTCAGTATATCTTTGGTTGAATTTCACATTTACTTATTAAGCACAAGCAGAGTTAGTTAAAAGTGGTTATTAGATAAAGCATGACTAATTTCAACCTACTTTCAAAAAGTATTTGACCTTGCGATAAATACAACAAAATTAATCCTACTTCTTAAAATATCACCATGTAAACTCTAAAAAAATGCTTAACAAAACAACCGTTAATACTACATTTGCCACACTTAATTTTCCAGGACATACACAAACTTAGCTCTAGAGAGACTCCACTGAATTAATTTACTTACTTTAGCTGGTATATTGTAGAGATGATAATGGAATCTATTAAGAAAGGACTACATGATTAGGTTCCACAAAATTGTGGGCAACAATCCATGACTAATCTGCAAATTCAAAGGGGGAAGCAAAATGAATTCTTCTATTTATCTATTTTAAACAGCTAAGATGTGCAGCACACATACTGATCAATGTATTTAAACATTTTCTTTCTAATACTGTGGCTTAACTTCTTCTTTCACAAAACGCACAGCAGGCAGCTTACCTTAGAAAAATTCATATTACAGATGAACAACCTGGAAAGCAACTGAGCATTTAGGTTACACACAAGTTTCAGTATCTAATGCCGGGAGGGCCCAGTTTGGCTCCAGGATGATTTGACATTGAAATTCAATTGGATTAAGAACTGTTCTCTTGATTGATGAAGTAAAGGTCAGCTGATGATTGTTTAAATAGTATGTGCTGAAAGATTTACTTCCCCCCCCCAAACACATATAAATACATCTTATTCTGTGAAATTTCAAGTATCTCAGTATCATGCAAAGTACGCATTCAGCTTTGAGTAATAACTTACTACACTAGTGTAAAGCAATTTGTTTGTATCCACTAAAATAGAATGAATCATATCCATGATACCAAATTGTAGTAATAAATTACTGAGCTCTGCTAGTGGTGGAAAAAGCTTTATAATACTAGATTTTACAGTACAGCTCTGTTATAGTCATCTTCTATTTATTTATTCAGCCATACATCACGGTATACTATATAACATATTGGCTATTTACAATCTGTAGAGGGCACACATCTGCCTAGATCAAACTGTTTAAAAATACTACTTCCTTTACCATGAGTAAGGGGTGTTTACTATAATTCAAAATATGCGTGCAGTGTGCTGCTGGTATCCAAACATTCTGGACAGTCACCGTGACTGTGCAGAAAAACTGCCGAATAATACACCCACTGAGTGAATTATTTTTGAGAACTGGACTTGTGACTAGTCAGGTCTACCACATGCATGCTGCTAAGCGAGTGTGCACCATAGGTCTGATCTTGCGTTGGTGGAGTCCGCTACTTATTTGAGCTAGCAGGTCTATAAATTCATGTTCTCAAGGCCACCTGATGGCAATAACTAAAGTGGCAGTTTCAGCCCTGAGATGCAAGTGAGATGTGTGCTCACTGCCTTCGAGACCTTCCAGAAAGGAATTCACGGTTCCTTCTCGAGGTCCTTGTTGCTTCCACCAGAAAGACAAGAAAAACTCTTTAAAGCATCCCATGTGCCCAAACAGCTAATCTCAGCTTCTCTTCAGCCTCCTCTACAACACCAAAGGGTAGGGAGAAATGCACATCAAGAATCAGGGAGTTTAATGGGAACTCACTCTCGCACTTTTTTCCTCCCTGCGGTTGAGGAAAAAAAAAATCCCCATCAAAAGATCAGTCCTATCTTAAACCTAAATTCAAAGCATATGTAAGCCTGAAGAGGTACCCTACATCTATCAAGCATGTCGCTAAGATGGGCAGTAGCTGCCATGAACTGAATATCGAAGGAAAGATGAATACAGCAGCAGTTTATGGTTAGACTAAACGTTAAGACAAAATCAATAGATACATCTGAAATAATTTATACTCTACAATAACACAAGGCTCTCATGTACACACAATATTGGAGTCAACATTACTTTCATTTTTTAATACAAAGCAGTAAATAACAAACCCAAATGCTCAAAACCAGGACACTGCTTTGTTCAGCAACTGTTCAAACCAATGTCTAAATCAGCTGCAAGGACCCTGCGTGCCAAGGCCTGTAGGGTGAAGGAAGCCAAAAAGGCTAAACTAGATCTGGCAAACTCATCAAATAATTAATTAATTATACCACAAATAATTAATTAATGATCCTAGTTCTGTATAAAAACAAGCAGACAAAAAAGAATCCCCCTTGAACCAAGGAAAAAAATCCACATGTATCACTTAATTTGCAATAAAATAAAATAAAATACTGGGCTTTCCTGCAATAGCCTCGGGTTCAAGTATTGTTTCTTGCATCAAGGACATATCTTGCACAGAGAACATTGGTAGGATTTGGTCTAAATGATGTACTCTACTAGACATGAAAATGAACTTTAGCATGACACTGTTACAGTTTAATAACACTGAAGCTTTTAGCAAATCAAATTTACATTTGTGGGCTTTCCTACATACTAGTCTCTCTGTTCTCAGAGAAACTGTAAGTCCTTGGGAAAATGGTCATATTATTTTTGGTCCTCTAGCAGTTCAGGAAGCAAGCTACAGATAAGTTGAATAGCCAAAAGCAAGTTATAGTCTCTATAGACATGCAAAGCCTGCTAGAAAATTGATTATTGAACACACAGAACTCAAGTCCTCAATTTTCTTCTCATTGTATGTAAAATTCTTCCTTTTAGCTCCAAAATAAACTGAAATGGGCACCAGAATGAACCTTCATCTTTGTCTTACTGTGCTCTGTTGTGTGTTGTCTTAGAGGCACCAGACATTTTGAATAAAGAAACGTGATATAATTCATTTCTTAGCAAACGCTTGTGTCTTCAGAAGGGCTCTACAAGTTGTCCTGGTTTAGGGTGGAACAGAGCCAATTTTCTGTTCAGTGACAGAGGCTCTTGCCTTGTCATTGGCCAACCTGGCCCAAACTGCGATACAAGTATAACACACAAAAGTGTTACTACTGCATTTCAGCATTTTTTCTTATGAAAAAAAAAACCCTCTAATATGGCCCTGACCACTTGGTGCTCAACATTAAAAACCTCCTATGGCTTTTTACAGGGCAGGCGACCAGCTCCTGCAGTTCATGTTCAAAATGCCGGTCAGCGTAAAGAGCAAAGGATCAGGTCAAGACTTTAGTAGACTTTCATATTTTGACTTGGTTCTGTCAGAAACATCCTCTGGAAGGTAATTTAACACACAAGATTAATTATTTTTCAGCACGCTGCACTGATTTTTAAAGTACCTAACATAATATCTCCTTTGTGAATGACCAAAGTATTCGAATGCTGTAGAACTTCCTTGTGTTTAGCTTTTTTCTTTCTGCATTTAAGATCCCATTGCTAACTGTGCAAGGCTTTTTTCACATGAATTTTTAAAAATGGGAATGGGATTTCCTCATCTTTTATCTAAATATACTGCTGATAATTATTAAAATATGGTTTTAGAAATATACGAATTATTATTCATTTTCTCCTGTCTATCTGCCCTGATGCTGATTTCTAAAGATATCCCTTTTTCTGAAAATACACTTTATTTGAAGACAAACAGTTTGCTAGATCTTAACCATCCATATAGAATAGTAAATGTCCTTTTCATTGAGATTATTAGAATATTTGTAATGTGCAAGTGGTCTCACAAACTTCATGCTGTTGCGTTTGCCCCTTGACTGAGAAATTATTAGCATATGACACAGCAAACAAATGATCCTTTTCATGCATAAATACCTTTGTTCTTATATAATTCTGCTATACAACTCTGCAAAATACAGCATGAAGATTCCCAGTGAGTAATTTTATATCATGCTATAGAGATGTAAAATACCATACAAGTATTCTGGAAGTCAGACCACACACCATCTCAGTATAGTAAGACACACCACATAGATTTGCAGGTTGGAAAAAAGTGAAAAATAACATTTTTTTTACATAGAAAAATCAACTCACGCTTCTACCTAAGGTGAAATGAATGCTCTTCAACTACCATGCCACTTCAATTCTGTAAACGACATTACATGGGTACTGAAATAGCTCTACAAAGAATATTGTCTTTGAAGTAGTTTTTATGAACTCCTGAAAAAAAGCCACAACAAAACAAAGTGGAAGAGGTAACCATAGTTTTCACATGAATAAGTCTGTAATATTTCAGGAATTAAAAACTTTTTTTTTTCTGAGATAAGAGGACAGCCAGCTGGTTTGAACACCATTCAGTATCCTTTCCTGAGTGCAATATCAGTAGCTTGTTTTTTTAATTTTTTTCTTCTTTTTTTTTAAAAAAAATCCCTCATTGTCCCTTTTTGCAACGGAGAGATCCAAATGCATAAGAAAAAGGTTCCATCCTCAGTTTATAATTCCTCTCAAGTTTATTTTATCACATAGCTCTGCATATTCCATTTTTTAAGAAATACATCTTTTTCACTAAAAGTTACAGTGCTTCCCAAATAGACATTGTATCTCTTCTTCTAGAGCTTTTCATTTCATATGGTGATATACATACCATACTTTTCAAAGTACCACTAATCTAGTAATTGCTAGCACTATTTCACTGTTGCTATTAAATGACATACACCATCTAGGCATTTGG
Source organism: Chroicocephalus ridibundus (assembly GCF_963924245.1). Classification (NCBI taxonomy): domain Eukaryota; kingdom Metazoa; phylum Chordata; class Aves; order Charadriiformes; family Laridae; genus Chroicocephalus; species Chroicocephalus ridibundus. Next base: position 115,467,577 of record NC_086285.1, on the reverse strand, counting down.
GGTGATTTTCTTCAGAAAATCATTTGAATAATCTCCCCAAATATTACATTTTATGGTTCCAAAGTTCATACATGAACAGAATTACAGAATCAACACTCATTTTCGATCTAAATTGTTTTTATGTGACAATGCTTGTAATACTTCATTTGAACAAAATAACGATAAATTCTCCTAATTCTACCTCTTTCATTCCTTGCTGTGGTGATTTTTCCTCTATTTATTCTACTTTGCCATCCCCTTGCCACTAAAAAGTTACATTTGGACATTCATCAATATTATTTACATATAATTTGACATATAAATTTACAAAAAAATTTGACAATAGCCACTTCTCTGAAGAGAAAAGGTCTGCTAGAAGGAACAGCTAGGTGGATGATCTCCTATGTTCTTACAAAATGGGATCCGATAACAGAATTTAGTGATGTTCTAAAAGACAGTCACAAAAAAAGAAAAACAAAACCCCACCACATTATGGAGGTAAACCAGATGCAGAGGTGTTGACAACTTTAAAGGACCAAACCACGCCTGAGCATCATCCCTGATGAATGGATAGCCAGAAGACACAGACTGAAGAGAACAAGGAATCTCCTTTGATAGCCTTGTGAAACATTTGCGCCAATGCAGTGCCAGCACCACAAACCCAGAAGCTGCATTCTCCTACAAAACACAATACGAAGCTCACCCTATATGAATGGCGTACTGCAAGGGCTCCGAAATTTTCAGCTGCAGGTCGGAAAGAAGATGGAGATTCCTGTGTACTTTGGACATCTGCGATACACCGCATGTCCATGGAGCATGTTGACTCCCAGTACTTCTGCTGGACAAAAGCAACTGAACACTGCCTGTTGTCCAGTGATGCAATGAACAGATACCATTGAGACCACTACCAAACCCCAGAAACCTGGATTTCATCTCCATTTAATTTTTCTTCTTTTTTTTTTTCTGATGACAAGACAAAAGAAAAACACGGGACAGTAGTGAGACACCCCTTCGCAATGTTGACTTTCAATGTTGGATGCACACTGCTAAAACTGAAGTTGCCATAATGAAGGTGAGACTGCTAATCATTGTCTCTTACTGTTATTGACCTCCAATGAGACAGATACATTCCCCTGTTCCATCTGGAAAACTAAACAGACACATGGGAAGAAAGTGTGTACAAGCACAGAATTAGCAACAGTAAGTCACACTCACTGGCTGAAAAAGACACTCCCTTTCATTTGAAAAAGTAACTCAGCTACCATCCTATCAGTATGCCCCTTGAATTACCTTCAGTGAGGATTTATGCCCAGAACATGAAATGGACTTTCAAGCACAATTCTTAGACAAATTTTTTTGAGATTCTCCTCCCCTTATCTCCCCTTTCCCAAAAAGAAAGAAAAACTCAAGGAATCCTTGACTGGATCCAGCACAGGCACCACATCAGCACATCAAGTTATGAAGAAGCTGAAACCCTTAAGTTGGTGTAAGTCAACTCAACCTGCTGCAACCGACATTTGAAATTAGCCCACAAAGCTTGAAAAAGCACTTTCTAGCCATAAGACATCATCTGTAACTATTGAGATCTTTGGTTATGAGTTGATGCCACGCACTTTTGTCATCTGAACCACAGCAACTGAGGTTTGAAACCTGGATCTAGATATCTAGAAGTGTACGTTTCCTTCACACAGTTAGAAGTCCATTTCTCAAATGCCTAGTTTCCTTGCTGTGAGAAATCAGAAGATGAAGACCTCTACAGTTAGTTAAAGGTGATGGTAAAATTTTCAAAGGGAGGGAAAAAACTGGGATGAGGGACATTCAGTGAAATGCTACCATTCAAATTCACCAGGGCATCACATGGATTTTCTCATATACAAACGTTAAAGGACAAGCTTCACAGGCAGCTATTCAAAAATGATTCTCATCTAGCAGAAGACACTGAAGATATGCATAAGGTCGAGCTTACTTGGCAAACTAGATTACGAATATACTAGCTGCTATCATTATGGTTTCTTGAGCGGATTTTCAAATGACACAGGCGATTCTTTCAGAAACACAGAGATACAGAAAGGCAGAAATACACTGTGTGATTTCAAAGCACCGCAAAGTGTTTCTATAGACAATCTGCCAACAAGACAAGTTAAGAAGGCCAAAGTCAGCATTAGCATCTGTCTTCCAATTACAGAGTCAGAAATGACATATTGCTCAGTGACAAATGATGACTGCTGTCTTATATTAAGATGGTTGCTCTAGCAGATGTTTTCAAATTATCCCAAGCTATGTCACAGGGAAAGGCAAAAGAACTGGAAATATGCCCAGAGAGACCTGGTGCACCAGCAGCCTAGGGGAGACATTTAAAAAGCCATTTGGTATCCTCTCATGAGATCTTAGCTACAAAAACTGAATACAGAAAGGAAAAGGGGAATAGAAAATACGTTATATTGCTCAGTGAAAGTTTTAAGTATCTGACTACGGGATCATCTGGAATAAAATGTGTTCATTTCATTTTAGCTTGGACAGAGACACAGTCTAGGCAGATAGTTCTTCAAAGAAGAGAGGGAAAAAAAGAACCACCCCAACAATTACCCCAGAAGAAGTGCTCCATATTACTGCTCTGTGATGACTGAGTCAGAGCAAAAGAAACTCTTTTTATCGTGAACATCTCCAAACAGTAATCCTGGTATCACAGACTAACTCAAAAAATAAAATTAAGCCCTGCTCCCTGGTGAGAGGAAAACTGCTTTTACTGCTACAAAACCTCTGGGACACCATGAGGAAACTCCATCCAAAAAGAGTACAGACAAATAAAAGAGAAAGAGAGAAAGGAGATGACCACCCTTCTGTCTGAAATGGACTAAGGAGGTCTCACACAGTTAGACCCAAGACAGGTCTTCAAATCAAAAGTCCTAGTCAAATCATACAGCTATAGAAACGCTGCTATACGATGCAAGCGGAAGGGAGGATGAGAGCGGGGAGAGACACACAGGCTGTGCTCATCCAGTGTAGCATCGTTTTCAAGGGCAGCTCTCTGGAAGCACGAGACAACAGTAAAAGCACACCCCAGTAGACAAAATAACCACAAAGAAGAAGGTGCCAATGGATGCTGCTACAAGTTAAGGAACGGGTAGGTGGCTGTCTAGTCCTGACCTATAGTGAGGGAGAAAATCCTCTCTCTCGTTACCATGGAGATCCCCTTTTCAGGTTTCTTTGGATGAGCTTTGTGCATAAGTACAAAATTTGGCATAAGAGGAGAACAAGTATTAATTATGTGCCCCTGACAAAAATAGCCTTCTTAAATCTTGAGAGATAATACAACAGAAGCTGTAAAAATTAAGTTTGGTTACAGAGATTAAGGGCTGAATAAACTATCCCATGTTAAAGTGCCTTGAGCTCTATCTTCTTAAAACGGCAATGCCAGTCTGAGGGTATTGCACCCGTCTATTACAATTTGGATGAAAGCTTGAGTTACTGGGTGGTACGAGACCAGAGTAAAAATTACAACAAAAAAATTGCATAGAGGCTACTTACGACTGTTCCTTGGTACAGGATTGCCTTTATTTATTATACTATTTCATTGATTATTCATGCAGTTCTTTTTGTATTTCCAGGTGGCAACATCACTAGCCAGGGCTGCACCGAGGTGCACCACCTTTATAGAAAGGGCAACATTGCAAAGTCTAACACAAACAGATTACAGTGATATGCTTGCAAGTGTTAATCCCACAAGAGATAGGCCAGAATGAGCCTTGAATTAAACAAGTATATTTAACCTATACAGTTCTGGTGAATAAAAAGAAAGGAAACTTTAATTCAGGTGGATATCTATATAATGGAACACTATTGTACCCTTTATTTTGAAACTACTTTATTATCTCTAATAAACAGTATATTTTGTTCCCATATGTTTCCATTAATTTACGCTATCTAATTTTAATAGTCCTGAAATATACAATATCAGTCAGGCAAGTAAACTATACAAAAGACTCCAAGGAACTGTACTGTTGCCTTAAAAAATTCTAATTTTCCGGTAATCATTACTATCATCAGCAAATTTATCTTTAAATATATATCCTTTAGACTTTTGGATCCATGAACACTGATCAAACTCGCAACATCTTTTAAGTGCGGGGAAATACCTTAAATGTATACACTGGACCCACATACCAGTAGAAATTAGTGTTGCCTTTTTAAAGGTGTATTAACATTGAAATTCAATCCAACACAACCAGCTGAGCATACACCATGCCTACAAGCACACCTACCTTTTATTTGTAAGTAGGCTATAAGGTTAAACAACTACTTTTTTTTTTTGGTGTTTTAATAACTAACGCCATACGCTGTCCTCTACGTTTCTCACCAGTTTTGCTTCTGTTACTATTTTTCCTTTTCTTTGGCTTCCTGTCTTTTAACAGTGTATTTACATATCTCTGACAGGTGCAGAAACCAACATGAATGAAACGGGACCATCCAAAATCGATCATGTGTGAAACCGAAGTGCCCCCTGTTAAATATTAATTACTCAATGATGTCTTTTTTTTTTCTTTTTTTTTTTTTTTTCTCCAAGATCAAATAAAAACCATCAACCTCCTTCAGAAGCAAGCACGGTGAAACAGTTTCCTCGCTGGCATGGTTTAGTAACGGCAACGACAAGAAGAAGGAAAAAAAGCCGTAATTACATAAGGGACCTCGCTAAACGCCTCCTGTCCCCGGGCGGAGGTGGGGGGACGGTGGCACAGGCCACCCCGGCTCGACGGGACCCCTCTCGGTGCGGGACCCCTTCTGGGGTTCCGCGGCATCCCCGCACCACGCGGGCTTCGCTGGGGGGCGTGGGGGGGGGGGGGAGGCAAGAATTCACCCTTGCTTCTCTCGTCCTGCCGAGGGACACGGGACAAAACTCGGCCCCAACAACAGGCGACAACTAGTTGTGGAGCTCGCAGGGGGCTGCGGGGGGGTGGGCGGCGGGACGCGGGTCGCCCCCCCCCCACCCCCGCGCCGGGCTGGGGAGGCGGCGGGCCCGGGGCGGAGGGGCGGCGGCTACCCCCGCCTGGCTCGCTCCATCCCCGGGGGCAGGGGAAGGAGCATCGCAATCCTCGGCGGCTGCCAAAACACCCGCGGATGGGGAAGGGGGCGGGGGGGGGGGGAGGGATAAAAGCCCCGCAACGCAAGGCCAGATAAAAATTACTCATTTGAATGATGCAGCAAACGATGCGGGGGGGGGGAAGGCTGCTCCTCCCGTTGCTACTCTCCAGCCCTGATGAATAATGTACAGGTTCCCTGCCGAAACGAAAAGCTCTCGCTCGCTCTCTCTCTCTTCCGCGCACACAGCAATTAACAGCAGCCTTCATCAATCCCCGCGAAACCTCCGCCAAAGCACTCCCACACGCTCGCAGACCGCGGTGGCAACTGCTTAGGAGCACAATAGCGGGAACCTCTCTGCCTGGCAGACGTGGGGGGGAGGAAGAAGCGGGGGGAGGACGGGAGGACTTGGAAAGCCAAACCTCTACCGGCAAAACCCGATCCCCCGAGACGGAGCGTCCCGGGGAGCCGCGGGGAGCGGCAGCCGCCGGCGCGGCGGGAGGGCAAGGCTGCCCGCCCGCCTGCCTGGCGAGCGGAGGGCGTACGGCGCAGCACGCTGCCAAAAAAACCATCGCCCCATCGGTATTGTCAGCAAACAGCACCACACAAGCATTTACCTTTTTTCTGCCCGCCGTCCGTCAGTTCAAGCGTTTGAGGGAGAGAAGGAGAAAGGAAAGGAAAGGAGAAGAAAGAGACAAGAGAAATACAGAGAGCGAGAGGCGGCTGCTAATCCCCGTGTAGAAAGACTTCCAGCAGCAGCAGCAGCAGCTTGTGTGCGTGTGTCTGTGTGTGTGTGTGTGCGTGTGCCGGGAGTGGAAGCACAGCCCTCCTGGCGATGCACCGGCTCTTGCACCCAACTACAGTCATGTGCGTATCTCGGTGTGTGTACCCATGGAGAGGGGGGGGGGAGAAAGAGAGAATCGGGGGGGAGACGAGTCAGTCACACGCCCGGCTGTGCACTGCTTGGGGAGGTGGGGGGGGAAGAGGAGGAGGAGCCCGGCGCTCCCCAGCCCAACCACCGGAGGAGCAGCTCGGTACTACGGCGGCCGGGCACCGCAAGCCTCCGGCGTGCTGCCCCTCCGCGCCGGCCCCGCACGCCCGCCCTTCCTTCCCCTCCCGCTCCCAAGGACGCGCCTTCGGGAAAGACCCCTGATGGTCTCCATGCCCGGGGACCCCGCTGCACCCCGGGCTGCCCGAGCCTGGTGGGAAGCAGCTGGAAAAACACCCCCCCCACCACCACGTTTCTGCCCCCAAAAATGCCGCCCCGGGGATGCGCCCGCGATATCCCCCCTGCCCAGCGGCCGCCGCGGGGGACGCGGCTGCGGCGACTCCCCGTGGGGGGAAGGGGGACAGGTCGACCCGAGGGGTGCCGTACCCAGCCGTGCTCCCCGGGACCGGACACCGCTGCCCCGGGGAGGGGACGGGGCTGCCTGCAGCATGGCGGGGGGGAGCGGGGGGATGCGGTGTCACCGCGGGGGTGCTGCAGCAGCCAGAGGCAGGGGCGTGACAGGCCGACCCCCCCCTTAAAGCATGCGGGTCACCCCGTTGTCCCTGCGTGGGGACACCGGCTGTGGGTCGGGAGGGGGCAAGGAGGTGGCGGCGCGGAGCGCGGGCTGGGTGTTTGGGGGAACTATATATGTAACTGTAAATATATATGTTTGCGAGTATTGAAACTGAAAACGCGGTGCCAGGCTGTGCTAATCCGGGCAGACACCCTGATACTCGCGTGTGCAGTCAGGTACACTCAAATTTCAACCACGGTGTGTGACCTACTAAAAGGTATTTAACACTGGTAATAAGTTCAAATCAAGTATTTGTTAAATAGTAAAACATCTTGTGGGTATATAGCCACATATATGCATATAAATGGGATTTTGACATACAATTCATGAAAGAGCTAAAATAGAAATGAGGAAATTATTCTTATAGTCCTAAATTTACTAGTGGGTCGTGTCAGCAAGTTTCAAGATGTGATTTCTTTAAGACCCAAACTAGGAAAAGTTTGTGAGAAATGTCCTTGATAGTTTAATCTTTGGACAAAACAAGTAATATCTATGGACTAAAAGTTAATCTTAGTAGTAAAAAAAAAAGGCTTGTTAAATGGCAGGGATGAAAACAGCTTTGGTGGGGATATCAGGTTTACTGTTTATACTAATTTTTTGTTTCTTTGTAGTGGACAATGTAGACCTAATGTCTCAGGGATAAAACAATGAGGAAAGGAAGAAGTGCTGTTGACATTTTTAATTAGAAATGTAGGTCACGTCTACAGGCTAGGTAGACTAGGAAATTCTGATGACTGATAATTATGTTAATTAGCAAGCAATCAACCAATTGAGTGGGGAAAAAAAATTGGTCAATCTATTTAAAAATAATTGTTGAGGTTTTTTTTAGTTGTAGACATAATAGGTGGTGTAGAGAGGAAATCACTGAAAAGACTGTCCATCTTGTTAAGATTTAGCTGCACACAATAAAATATTTTGAGACTTCCCAGAAGTCCTGCAATAAAATCAGAAAGACTGAATTTGTTGTTACTAAGTTGTATAAATCAAGTCAGTATGATATCGTTAAAAAAAACAAATTGCACCCCAAAGCCATATCATTTGTTTGGTTGGTTATATAAAATAAAGGTATACATACCCTTTTAGTTCTTTAACTGAAACACGGATGCTGAATCTGAGCTAAATCAGGTAAATGAGCTAAATAGCACAGGGTTCACTGGGGTTTTTTTTCAGTGTTTGTACATACAGCACTATACTATGCAGTATATTAATTTATATCTTAGCAAGAATTTTTTGACTTGTCATCAAGAACTGTATTTTCAAGCTAGTTTCAAATCTGGCATAATCTGTTCTTTAAAATATGACGGTCTGCGAAGACCTCATAGTATAATTTATGTAATCTTTCCTATGTAATTCTGTGAAGATTTAGCCTGCCCTCCGTAGGCCTGTGAAGTTATAAAGCAGATTTAGTCATGTTATGTGTGACAGTTCTAGGAAAATATTTATACCAAACAGGTTGATTACATTAGTTAGTAGAAGTAGCTAGTAATGAAGTCAAATAACGTATTTTTAGGCTTCGTACAAACTTGCAGAAAACAAAGTAGACCCAATTTCCTTTGAAGACTGGAGAGTAAGAAGGAAAGAGGAGACATTTTTGCATAAAATTATCTGACCTGAAAATAAAAGCCAGCATGGAGATTTTGTTCCACTTTTTTCCTTACACTCCCTATTGTGAATCTGAACAATTTAGTCAATTTTCTGGATGCTCCTTGTTTGCCTGACCTCAGTCTGGCTGGACCAAGAGGGTAGGAGAGGGGAGTCTTGTTATGAATTCTCTCCTGAACTGATCTAGAGGAATCTGCATCTTGGAGGAATAAGAAATTCAAGCTGCTTTACATAATGATGTAGACGGTCTTTGTGGGCCAGTAATTATTTTGATTTTAGGCATAACACTTGTCTGTACTGGTAGTCCTAGTGCTCATGGATGTCTCAGAAGACATGCAACTTGGAGGGGAGATTTCCAAGATGGGAGCAAAGATTCTTCACCGGGCTGTATGAAAGATGACACACACGAACAAAGGTGAGCGGAGGCTGTGAAGCAGAGGGTTTCAGTAAGGACAGTAAACAAATGTAGGTGAACAAGAAACAAATGAAAAATGCAAAGCCTGGAAGAAAAACGTTCCAAAATAGTTTTCAGATCAGAAAAGTAGGAATCAGGAAGGAAACATTTTAAACGGCCTGGGAAAGTGAGATAGTTCAGCGTTAATATCTTCAACCATCTGTAGTTTATCAAATTACTCCAAAGGCAAATGTCCTTATTATATACAATACACTTTGATCTTGTTCTTCTTGGAGGAAGTTCTCTTTGCTTTGGGTCATCATATCGACTGTCATTACGACATCATTAAACTATATGCATGCTTACGTGGACTTCCACATGCTGCTGCTATTTACCACGTTACAAATTTTTAAGTTTGAAAATATGGTTAGTTTTTGTCTGTCACTGCCCTCTACTGGAGAGAAGGTCCGAACCGCTCGATTAGGTCTTGCTACGAAGCCTCAGAGCCACTACTGCAGCTGTTGGTGGGCCTCATTTGTTGGTGAATCACCTTTCCGCGACCGAGGCTTACGAGTGCGAAGGTCTGGGTGGCCAGTGTCTATAAGATTTCCTTTTCCCTGTGAGTTCAAATAATTGATCGTACAATTTACTGTCTGCAGTTTGTTGACACAGGCAAAATGATGACTAAGCAATGGTTGAGATTTTAAGATACATGCCTTCCATTAACTTCTGGGGAAGAGGCATCTAAATTCATCACAGAGATGCTGAAAATCTTGAGCAGTGCTGCTTTGATAGTATTTGCCTGTAACTTTGTAGATAACCTCTCTGCCTTTCATATCTAAATCCTTTGGTTCGCTCTCAGTTGCATTACAAAAAGATTCCCCTCCATCCCTTTTCCTACTCTGGCCTTTCATGCCTCTATACTAGCCTTTCACTGTCTATATCGATACTGCCAGAGTACTCCATTTTAGTTATATTTAATCTCATTTTCCTTGCAGGCAGGGCATTAGCAGAACAGCTGGAACATGGAAAGCACAGCAGCGATATTCTCCCAGTTCTCCTGTGTCTCATTTCCTCCACCTACTGTCGCAACAACTCATGCACGTCGAGAGCAGTTTCTGTTGGAAGGCATTAAGTTTTCCAGCTGGGTGGGGATACACATCGCCAAGGCAAACATGAGAAATAGGAAGGATGAGGCCCACTTAGAGCGTACATTAAAGAAAGTTTCACTGTCAAACTCATAATATGTCTCTACACCGTAGAAGCTAGCAATTTCTCTGTTTGTTTTCAACTTCACCACATCTAGGTCAGATTTTCAAAGATGAAGATCACAGGCATGCTCCTCTCATTCCCTTCTGGCATCAGCTATTGCCGCAAGGCAAGAAGGCATTCTGAGGGTGGCTGTAAGGGTATCTTCAACATGGTCAAAAGAACAGCTTTGATGGCTTCTACCCCTAATCTGAATAATGGAAGAAATATTTAACCTAAACCCTTCCTTTCTCCTCCCCCTACGAGTACCCTGAGGCAGACATCTGCCTAGAAAATTTTATTTAAAATATTTTCACTTTCCTAATACTATAAATGTTTTTTACTGAAAAGGGTTACTGTCCACTCCACCCACTGTAGGTCTGTTTGTCGTATTTTGCTAGGTTGCACTGAAGGCAGTAATGTCCTAGGTGGATGAATTGTGTGGGTTGTCTCGTTTCTTGTTACCTAATTATCTGCTATAAAAAACACTGCAGCAAATTCCTTTCCCTGGGCTAATGGATAACATGGAGGAATGGAGTAGAACGGTTGTTCCCAATGAGTGACTCCTAAGTGACAGGTGCCCGCCAAGGAAAAGGTAAGCAGGTGCCAGCTCACCTTGTAGAACCATATTGACTATTGACTGGTCAGTTAAAGATGGATGCTAAGAAGGCCTGGTGAGTCACTGGTTACTCACCCAGAAAAACTGGAAATAGAGTACCAAGTAATCCAAATATAGTGTCAGTTCAGCATAACTACTTAATACAGAGAAAAAAAGATTTAAGATTAGCATGGGTTTACAATTGATACGTATTCTTTTATGGTTTAGAAGTAAAACAAGTGCTTTGTTAAAGGTATTGTTCAGTGACCTTTAGGCTATCAAACACATAATTACACAAAACCTGTGACTTTCTATCAGGAAATAAGTCAGAAGGTGTTTTGAGAGGCTTCTCAGCAGCATCTCTGTTTTGGAAGATGTAAAACAGAAGAATGACATCTTCCCTCCCACCCCCCAAATCTTTGTTTGTATTAGAAACAAGCAAGTTGCTGTGATTTTCAGATATCAGGATGCGTTTCAGTGGTATCAACAGTAATGTTCTGAATAAGCATAAGGAGAGAGGAGGAAAAATTAGTTCGTACCAATAAATCCATGAAATTCCCTCAGTAGAATGAGAATACTTTTCCAGATACTGAGATATACCAAAGCCCTGAGAGAATGACAAAGTGCAAATCAGTTTGTAAACATCTGCGTCAATGAGGTTCATTCAATTTCTTAATTAAGGAGGGCTATAATAACTTATAGTATCATGTTTTTTAGGTATGAGCATATAATTCTAAAGTGGAGTGCAATACAACCATACGAATATTTTTGCTCCTTTTGACAGAAAAGTGGGGAAACAGTGAAATCTTTATAAGAAATTTCTATCAATGAGCAGACTAGCAATCATGTAGAAAATTGTCTCTCACTTCAGATTTTAGGTAAGGTGTTTTTAGATAGAAACGATATTTTATATCTGCATTAATTCCCAAACAGGCAGCACAAATAGCACAAAGTAATCAGAGCTGGCTGAAAACTACCATGACTAGTTTGCACAGAAAACACTATTCTTATTCTTACACTTCTCTACTCAGACCAACTGCACATCAGAAACCCCTCAACAGTCAACTGAGGCTCAAACTGAGACTGTGGCTTCATTTTTCCAGCGATGCTATCAATTCAAACATTGTTGAAGACAAAAGGCTCTTGAAAGCAGTCTTTTTCATAAATAATTAATAACTTAATCAAATACAACATAAGCATGATGGGAAAAAGAAAACTTACTACTTCCATTTTGCAGGCGGCAATCTGAGTAGCAAGAGAAGTAGAAACAAGAGCTGGACTCCTATATTCAGGTTTTAGACTTTTACAGTAAGGTTATCATGTGTATCTAGCTTAGGCCATAGAATCATAGAATTGCCTAGGTTGGAAGGGATGTTTCAGATCATCTAGTCCAACCATCAGCCTGACTCTGACAAAAACCATGACTAATCTAAACTATATCTCCAAGCATTATGTCTACCCGTCTTTTAAATACCTCCAGGGATGGTGACTCAACCACTTCCCTGGGCAGCCTGCTCCAATGCTTAAGAACCCTTTTGGTGTAAAATTTTTTCCTAATATCCAGTCTAAACCTCCCTTGGTGCAACTTGAGGCTGTTTCCTCTTGTCCTATCGTTTGTTACTTGGGAGAAGAGACTGACCCCCACCTTGCTACAACTTCCTTTCAGGTAGTTGTAGAGAGTGATAAGGTCTCCCCTCAGCCTCCTTTTCTCCAGGCTAAACAACTCCAGCTCTGTCAGCCACTTCTCACCATTTCAGACACCAAAAGATTCTTAAAACAAGGGCCTTCACCCAAAGCGTCAGTGTCCCGGAGAGAAGAGTGCTAAGAACATTCAACAGGGCTTTCTGTTGTGACAGCTCAACTTCCTCCCTCTCCTTAAATGGCTGGATATAAAAAAGCCATAGCTGTGTTTGTCCAGATTTCCTGTTGCGCAATAATCTCGTCATTTATACAGAAAAGAGGGCGGGGAGATAGACGTTGTCTACCACATTATTAAGCCTATCCCAGAGTGAGAGGAACTGAGCATTAATGCAGAAGGAAAGGCATCCAAAGCTTTAGAGATGGGACTGTTCATTCTTCTGAGGTTTGTTTTTTGTTTGGAGTTTTTTTGTACGTTATGGGAAAAGGAGGCGACAATTTGGTTTGTTAACCGTTTTTCACCATGCTTTCATGTGAATCCTGATAAATCAAGTAGTACGAACTACACAACTGTCAAAAGGTCCGAATATCCAAGATTAAACCCACATTTTTATAACGTGCACAATTATTTTCCACTTTGTGCCTGGAAGATATGCTGATATCTCACAGTTAGGGTGTTTCTGAGGAAAGCTTTTAACAGGAACTTATAACAGACTTAGACGCCAGAAAGACCAATAATTAAGACTTATATCAATAAAGGTGCCAGTCAGGTATGGGAAAGGAGTTATTTTAAGGCACAATAAAGAGCTGATAACGTCAATGAATCATAGAATCGTACAATATTTTAGGTTGGAAAAGACCTTTAAAGATCATCGAGTCCAAATGTTAACCTAACACTGCCAAGTCCACCACTAAACCATGTCCCTCAGCATCACGTCTTTTAAATACCTCCAGGGGTGGGGACTCAACCACTTCCCCGAGTAGCCTGTTCCAATGCTTGACAACCCTTTCAGTGATGAAATTATTCCTAATATCCAATCCAAATCTCCCCTGGCACAACTTGATGCCATTTTCTACCATGAAGGTAGCATGCATGGATATTTCAGGCTTGTTTCTCCTCCCATGTAAGTCAACAGGAGTTTTACAATGAAGGTAGCAGCAGAGTAGTATAATAAAATATATCAACAGAATATAGGAAATATTATTTCCTATTTTCCATCAATGATCTGTAAAGTCCCCAAAACTGACACGTCTTATGGTGTAATTATAACTAAGAATCATGTTTCGTGGAGGGTCTGTAGTTAAAAAAAAGGCAAACCAAAGACAACACAGGAAGAAGCTACTCGTGATATTTTTAAAAATGTATGAAAACATATTCCAACATACTTTTGTCTCAAGTAGAAAGAAGTTTTGAGGCAGTGATAAAATTCTAGAGTTGTTCGCAAAACAGGGTCCTAGTATGGAAGGGCATGCTGAAAGTTTTGGGTTAATAGTAGCAATTTAAGAAGTGAGGGCTTCTCAGATCTCTTGAAGACCCTAGACTTTTGCATTTCATCAGTTGAATTTTACCTGCACCATTCCAGAGAAGTCCTTTCTTGTTAAAGTATGCATACATAGTTTCTGTTGTTACAGCAGTTATGAAAAATCACACACACCTCTTTCAAGAGTTGTCTATTAGTGAGGATGGGAAAAAAGTGTGTATTGAAAACAAGTAACTCTCTTCTCCATTCACTACAGCAGTTTCTGCCAGGTATTCAGGGTGGTGGTGGTGGTGATGTTTACCCCTCAAAAGCAAGGAGGACAGTTTATTCAACATTCTTGGCTTACCACCAGAAAGCCAGCAGCTGTTGAAAGGCATTGCCCTTGTCCACATGAACAGCATTCTGACAGCATCCTTTCCCATTCCTGGCAGCCATCCGATGTTAGCTCAGTCAGTGTACTTCTGCTATTGTGCTCTTACTTCCAAACACCTGAAGTAGCCTTCTGAACTCACCAAAAAACCCCAGACTTTTAATATATGAGGGGAAGAAGAAGGTACAAGGTTTATAACTCTTATAAGAGTAAATCTTTATGTGCTTCTTCCATTCCGGCATTCTATCTACCAGCTATCCAGAAACTTTTGTTTTCTGATAATCAGCAAACTAATCTGTAATTAGTCTTCAGTTGAGCTAGCACAGTCTTGGAAATCTGCAAGTGCCTGTAAAGTGCTGTGCAGCTCAGCATATTTTATAAAGTTGTTTGGAGGCCACAATAAAGTATATCTGACAGCATTCTTGTATAAATCATTCCCGCAACAGAGCTCCACCACCAAAAGCTTTGCTCTGACCTGGTAACATTTCATTCTTAGAAGCTTGTAAATAAAAATAACCCCCCCAATTTGCTCCTTTTTTAATACCCATTAAATTTTATTTTAATGTTAAAATGGCATTCAGTAAAGGACAGCAAACTCCTGTGAATAAATCACCACGCATACACAAGACAGCGTCTCTGAAGGCAGAAACCCTTGGTGAAAGCAAGACTAGCAAATTGCACAGTGTCTAACACCACGCTGTAAGGAAAAAGAGTTTGGCCAATGACAAGCAATCAGATTCCCCAGCTTATGGAAAGTGCCACAGTACAATTTAGCAATTTGGTGATTAGTTGTGCCTTGGGGAAGACCTTCTGCTATATAGCTGCTCTGGGCTGCTTCAGTGGCACAGAGAGGCCGTAAAGCTGGTGTGATTGACTACAACAGAGGGAAGCTGAAGGCAAGAAAAAGTGCCATTTTGAACTTGTTCATTAAGGAATCACATCCTGTGATATTTGATAGTTGAATATACTGTTATGATCAAGAGGATCCAAGAGCCACCGGGATGACGAGAGATCAACAAAGCAGGCAGAAGCACAGGTAAAACGTCAAAAGACATTATTACCAAGAGCACTGTAGGGTACCATGCTAATTTCTTCTCAGTACTTCCTCCATTTATTTATTCGAAGTCTCTTAAACTGCCATCCTTGAAAACTCAAGCTGGGGTTGAAAACCACATGTTGTTCTTTCTGCATCACTGAAGGACAGAAGACTCAGGAGTAAGACTTAATAATGTTGCTCTTTAAGCCACATATAAACCAGTTCTATCTTGCACTGATACATTGCTTCTGCACGGTTAACAAGAATAAAAAGTGGTAATACATGCGTTTGTCTTTAAAAAGAATAATCGTTACAGTTTTGAAGAAGGAATTCTTATGTAAAAAAGTGCCATTGTTTTAATTGTATCATATTTCATTTTCTACCATAAATGCTGTGGAAAACAGGCCTGGGAAAGGAAGGGAGGAAGTTTTACACGGAAAGAGGTGAGATAAAATGCCCTATCGTTTCCTTAAAGTTACCAAACTGACCTGCTACTTCATTTGTACTGGGTTTCTATTAGTCTCTGGAACAGATTCCTAAGGGAAACTGTGAAAGTCCCATTTCTTCATCTTTAAATACTCTTTTGCAGAAAGCACTTGAGATTATACTCTTGTTCTGCCAAAGCAGCTAAATAGGCCTATTCAAACATAATGATTTTTTTGGTATTGATTTCCATGCATATTTAAATGGATAAATTTGCAGCCTCAAAATAAAGTAAGGAGTAAATTCTAGAGATTGCTAAATGCTTTATGTCTGTGATAGGTGGGCATGGTGTTACTTCTTCCCTATAATTTGGTTTCTCCCTGCAGTCTGATTAGCATCCAGTATTCTTTAATGGAAAGGAGCAGACTGTAGGAACCAACAAGAGGCCATCTTTAAACTGTTCATCATAGATGAGCTGTTCTAAATCCTCTGGGTGAGTTTGAACCCAAGACCAGCAACTGTATTCTCACTTTCACTGACAGAAGCAAGTGGTGCCTATTTGAAGTAGATGGAGTTTCATTCAGAGATGAAATTCATACCGTTTAAGGTCAAAAGAGCTGGTAAGGTGGTCTCCTATTTATCAACGTTTTTTCTCCCATACAAGGTCTAATAATTTGATTTACTGTTTAAAAAAATCAACCTAGTCTGAAATGTGCTCAGAAAATGAATGATTCTTTTCCTTTTTCATGAAAACAAACTAATCTAACCAGCATTAAACAAACCAGTTTTGAATAGTTACAACCCAGTATCTGACTGGGCTCATAGAGGAGTTAGCCAAAGGCCAATTACAAGCTGATCTAGCTAAAGCCAGTGTATTCTGGACCTAGGAAAATCTGGATTTAGGCCAAGACCTGGGATGGAAGGAGCTTTACTGGATGATGAATTATCTCCTGCTGTCAGCAGACAGTAGAAAGACATACGTTCTCACCCTCCTGGAATTACACACCATAAGATAAGATAACAAGTGCCACTTAAAGGTAGCATGAATCCTGAGAAATATATTCTCAATTGCTTGTGATGCTGTTCCTGCTTATTTTCTAACATTTCTGTGAACATAATATGGACTATATATTGCAAATTTCATCCCTATGCATCCCATGTAATCAAAACAGCTCTCTGCACATTGAGAGTGCACCCCAATTTAGCAGCTGTCTTTTAAGAAAAGAGATTGTTTAATATGCATATTGTTTTAATGCCTAGGTACCATGTTCAGGGTGATCAGCTCTCCTGTGCCAAGTGCTTTGCGAATACAGAACAAAAGAGTATCTTTCAGAGAGCTAATAAAGCAAGAACAAGACTAGAGGAGACAGAAGACGCACACAGACATATAGGAGAGTGCAAGGAAAGAATGAGGTTGAAGCTAGCCAAGGGAACAAAAGCCTGGCTCTGCAACTAGCTGTACACTAAAGTGGAAAGACTGCAGGCTTAAGGCCAACTTATTCATTCAGCTAATAGAAGAGTCTTTTCATATCAGGCATGTTATTAATATTGTCATCGAGAATTTGTTAACTGGGTTCAGGGCATCCATTCCAGCTCCTAAATATAGGTGAAAACATCCAGAATTCACTTAGAAAGAGCATTTACAAAATGTATGGTATGGGAAGATGTCAAAAACTTTCGCATCTCAGAATTTTCTCTATATTGAACAAGAGTTTGATCTGGATAAGCGCCTGGGTAAAAGTTCAACATCATCCACGTGTCTGAAAAGGTTGCAGAGAGTCACGGACAACTATGCTTTATAAAACAGATCTAACCACAAGAACAAGGGCAATTATTTTTAAAAGTTAAGGATGTGCTAGCAGTGCAATAAAAGTTAATCAGAATTAATGCTTGCATATGTTCTTGCAGTCATCACATTAATCAAGTGTAAAGCAAACAGAAAGTGGTATATATGGCTGAATTTATCCTTCGCTGGAAAGGTTTTCCCACAGGGGCTCACATATTTGGGGAGGGAACTCTCTACGTCTTCAAATGTTTCAGTAATATGTAATATATGTGTCCGTGAAGGTGAAAACTACACAGTGGTATGCTCAAGAGCAGGACTGTTAGGCAGGAGGTAGTAGGACACGGAAAAAAGTTGTATAAGATTTTAAAACTAACCTTATTGCCTTAAGCTGAGGTGCTTTCTTCATACCCATAGTAAAATGGTAAAAAACATTTTTCTGTGTGATAAAGGAGTGTTTTCTTTATACACTGAAGCACATACAAGTCTCGCTCCTAGGCTGGTACAAATATAAGGTCCCATTACAACCTGTAAGGTCCCATTAACTCCCACTCATTTCTCTGAGGGTTTGAAGCTCTGAGCACCCAGTGCTCAGCGTGTTCCAGGTGTAGGTTCTCAGTGCAGTGACAACCAACAAGGTTACTCATAAGGATAAGGTGGGACATGTATATAAACATTTATAGAATTACGATTTTGACCTCTGTCTTGGAGCACACGCTCTCCATTTAGTACTTGCAGTTTCAAACGTTGCCCTCTGAGAAGCTCCTTGTACCACTGTTTAAAATGCAGTTCATCAACTTGCCATTCCCTAGCTGGCTTCATTGATGCTTTGTTAGCTCTATTTGCTCTTAGACAAGAACGCATATCCTTGTGTGAAGAGGCTGTGTCAAAAGAAGGGAATATACGCCCTTTTAAGTGCTAAACCTTAAACTTTTAACACTGATAAAACAACTTCTGTGGAAATTATTGACTTTCATGTAGTGAACAAATAGGTTCACTATGAACCTATGAAAAAATGAAAGTAGACAGTCAATACGTATATATTTCTTAAGTCATTTTGGACACATGCACATACTTTACAAAATAAAATAGGACAGTCTTTTCACCACATGTTTACATAATGGCTAATACTCCAGGCCCCTAGCTCATAACCAGAGTTTCTTGGTGCTTGGCTAAGTTAACATTAAATTTAATTCCTCTGCACAGCTAAGCAACTTATCCATAAACCTTAATATGTAGTTTTGAGCCTTCACAGTCTCGTGTCTGTGGCCAGGGCTGGATCCTGCTGCAGTGCAGAACATCTCACTCCAGAGGAACTCAGCAGGTGACTGGAGCTGCCACTTCCATGGCAGCAAGGTGCCAATTTGACCCACCAGGAGGCTGTTTGCTCCAGGGAGCTGTCAGAAGGTGATGAATTGGCCAGAGAGGAAGAGTTGCAGTTCTTTTTACTGGCAATAGCTGATCCACTGCCACGTCAAGACTGCAAGGTCTGCTCCTCCATATCCATATGAACACCACCAGGGCCAAGAAGAGCCTTAACTGGCTTTTCTAGCAGTAACCCAACAATGAAAAAAGATAAAATTATGGTTTCTGCTTTGAAACCTTGCAAAATATCACATGCACCATTCGCTTAGGCTATGGATAGCTTTCTAAACCCTCAGTACTAAAGTTCTAAATCCTACAGTACTAAAGCAATGTAAAGCCCTAAAATTCTATACAGACACATGAAATTCCTCACCGAAGCCCATACCTTCCTCTGAAACAGAGCACTTTGATATTAAATTTATAACTCCTGACCTATTTAGCTGCTTTATAAAGAAAGAATTTGTGTCCTCAGAAAAGGTAACATTGTAACTCATACCAATTCTTTTAGTGGCTGCCTTCAACTTCAGGCTCTGTTCTAATCTTTTTCATTTTTAGTTCTACTAGCTAACTCTCACTCAAACCTCAGTCTCTGTCAAAACCTGGGGCATTCATTCCACCGCATGTGCTGAAGCAGCAGAGATGGAGAATAGTTATGCGTGATTAGGATGCAGATAATGATGCTTGAATTTGTGTATGTCAAAAAAATTCTATTCAGAAAAAAAACGTTACAATTGAAATGAAGAAATGCAGGTACAGAGAGAAAGACAAACAATGCCATGAATACAATTTCTCACAGACAGATTTATTTTTTCACTTCCATGAAAGACTTGATTCCTAACACCAGTGACCTTGCACAAAATTTGTTTATAACTAACAGAGGCATGGAGAATAAAAGTGGGAGTCTTATTATGAAATTATTTAACAAATCATAGAATCATAGAATTGTTAGGGTTGGAAGGGACCTTCAGGTCATCTAGTTCCAACCCCCCTGCCATGGGCAGAGACACCTCCCACTAGACCAGGCTGCTCAAAGCCCCATCCAGCCTGGCCTTGAACACTTCCAGGGATGGAGCATCCACAACTTCTCTGGGCAACCTGTTCCAGTGCCTCACCACCCTCAGAGTGAAACATTTCTTCCTGATATCTAATCTGAATCTACCCTCTTCCACTTTGAAGCCATTACCCCTCATCCTATCCCTAGATGCCCTTGTAAAAAGTCCCTCTCAAGGGACATCCAGTGTGATATTTCTGCAATTCCTTGTTCTACTGAACAAAGAATGCTAAATCGTTATAGTGGTCTTTGCAACATGTACAAATAAACAGGGAAGAATTTTTCAATAGTTCATTTAAGTGGTACTCGAGGAACGCAGAGGAAGAGTGTCTGTTAAAAGTGTCTTTGTGTTTATGTAGCAAAGATGTAGCCTTATGACTGGCTTGTATTTTGAGAAAGTCACACCGCTAATGTCAAAAAAGCATTTTTCTTGGAACGGTTTTGCCATTCAGCTACTAGTATATACCCTAGTACACTGTGTTTGAAAGCAAATGTAGTAGATCCATGCAAATAGAAGCAAAGGCAATCAGGGATAATTTAGAAGAGTCATCAAAGCTCATTTATGTAGTTTATTGGGACCTCTCTATTCAAAATAGGTGGGTGATGCATATTTACCCGGTACAGAAAACCAATAGGTTAAAACCAACAGTTTAAATCATTCAGAGAGTAATAGTGTTCTCTGATTCTGTAAATAGCTACAAAAAGGCATGTAATTTCCTCTTTTTTTTTTTTTTTTTTTTTTTTTTTAAATCAAGCACAGGAAGTAAGTTTTATGACTTTGTAGAAATATTCCAGCTAATGGTATCTCAAAGGGAAGATTCTTCTAACTTTATAATTTAAATACAAAGATACCATTGCAAAGCATCGTTAGCATTCTTGCTAAATTTGAAAAAAAACCCGAACAACCCACAACCAAACAGCAGAGTAAATTAGAACCTTGCTGCTCTGCAGGGGAAAGCTGAAATGTACAATTGCCTTTGTGCACTGCATTTCCACTACAATCAAACGCAAAGTTACTATTCTCAGTTTTAACATTAGAATATTCAGCAGTGACTAGATGGGGAAAATGAACTGTGCAATGAAAGAAAAATAAAAGTTTAACTGCACACTATTTACAGAAAGCATATTAAAACCAGGAATAAAGATAGCTAGGAATGAAAGAGCATGGGGAAGCTACAAAATTGATCCTTGAAATATAACTGTCCAGTACACCTCAATTTTTTCTGTAAGTACATCTGTATATGCACACATTTTAGAAGTGCCTTTTCACATTGAAAAATTATGAATCACTACAAATCAAGTGAGGATGCTTTCCAAAGTATTTATTGCCCAGGAGGGTTGCTAACAGTTAATAAAAAGAATTAAAATTTACATAGTAGTAAAAACTAAACTGGAAAATAAATGTGCAATAAATGGGAACTACCATACTGAACATTTATTAGCTTGTAAACTTACTAGATCAAAATATCTTATTAATATATCTCAGGCTGGTAGTAGAACATATTTGAATTTATGTTTAGCTTTTCATAGACTATTTGAACAATAGGAGTAGATTTGAAATATTGTAGGTAAAAGAGAAATTGTTGTCTAATAAATATAGGAATAATGGAAGAACTACTTAGAAAGAATGTCTAACATAAAAGGAATACAGGCATGCCATAGTACATGGGTAGAATAACAGTTCCCAGCTCTTAAAAAACCCCAAGAGTTTATTAGTTATTCCGATGCTTAATTTGATATATGACTTGTCTACCAACCCCTGCAGCAGCATCAGCGTGTGGAAAGTGCCAGGGGACAGACATACTTTATGGCAAGAAATGGAGAGGTGGAATTTTCTGGCACACTGAAGTTATTTAAATACCAACATACATGTGCATTCACTCACTTTGCCTGCTCATAATAAAGAATGTTATCTGCACCGCAAAAAAAAAAAAAAAAAAAAAGCAAGATTGACCTCTTTCACATTATTCTTGCTTTTCAGGGTGTACAATTCCTTCACCTTATTCCTCTGACATACACAACATTATGGTAATCTGTGTACCACTGTTCTGTCTACAAGGCATCATTTCATGATGTAAGCGTAACAGGGAGTTTCATACTGAGCTAGCCTTATTCCTGGAGAAGTGAACACCACCACTGTATTTTGGGAGAGAGCATGGACAGAGAGTGCTCTGAAAAAAATGATTCTTCATGGATAAAAAAATCTCTGACCGCTTCTGCATCCGTGCAAAAGAAGATATTGGAGGCAGTAAAAATGTGGACATTTATGGAAGAGGAAACATGCCAGTAAGCTCCTAGGTGGAATAGGTGTGGTATGTCAGCTCTGAAGTCCTTAGGTGGCAGTGGCAAAAGGAATTGCCTTCGCCTTCTGCTGTGAACATTTATATGTTAAGTCTGCTGTCTAGGTCTTCATATAGGAGTTAAGTGAATCAAAGTACTTGGGGCAAATCCAAGTTAAGCACTTGAGTGTAATGCAAGCTTTAGAGATAGCCTTACACTGGTTATGTCACTAATGAATACATATGGCTTTCTACTGAGTTTCTAGATCCTGGTATTCAGATGCAGGATTAAAGACGTCTTTGACTAGAAATTGTAAGAGTAATGGGGAAAGAGTATGTTAGATGATATTCTATATAATGAGTATTATTATGACCAACAGCCTTTTGCCATTGGTCATTACGGGAAGAAAAGTAAAATGAAGAAATCGGTCCCTAGTCAACATTGATCTCATGGGTATTAACTTTACATTATTTGCTGAGAGCTGTCTATTTCTTTTTCTATTATTTCATTTGTTTTGCTCAGTGATAAATGATTTCTTTGTTGCTGTGTTATACTAAGTACTTCATGTGAGATCTGTTATGGCTGAGTTAGCCTGTAATGCTCTCACACTAATTCAGGTTGTCGGTTCCTTTTTGCTTCAGTAGAAAATGAATTGTCCTACCATAGACTGATAGCAAAATATATAATTTCTGTCTGATTTGCACATTTTTTTGGCCAGCTTCTAGCTACAAATAGATTTTTAAATGAAATTATTTATTCATAAGTATTAATTCATAAACAGTATTTGAAATTCTTCATTATGCTTCTATATATTAGAACGGTAAAATTAATATTACTGCAGTTCCATGGGATTTTCCAGGACCTGACCTTTACAATATAAGCCAATTAGGCCAGTCGGAGCATTTTGCTGCTCTTCTGAGAGGAGCGAAATTAGAAAACATCTTGTTATAACTTTCTGAAAAAGGTGGAAGGCTGAAGAATTAGTGTTTGAAGTCCTCCCAGTTAATCTCTGTGGACAAGAGATTTCCACGCGATTAAGTTACACATGCAGTTTTAAAAATTCTAATCTCAGTTCCTCTCTGAAAGTTTGCATTTTCTCTGTCAGTTCTTCGCTAGGAAGAAGTCCGTTGCAAACACTGAAGATGACGCCCCAGGATGTTTCAGAGCTCAATAATACCTATTGTAATTTTTAGATTTCCAGCCATTTTAAACACAGAACTGTTTCTGTGGGCGCTTACGGTCTCTCGTGTATCAGGGAGACCAATTCTAGATTTTAAACCTTTGTCCTGTACCAGTACATGATCAACATTTGGGAATTTACATAGAGATATTCTTGGCCATATGGACACAGAACTGAAGTGTTCATTTTTGCTTTCCAGAATTAGTCAGAGGAGAAAACTGTTTGACTTAGGACTTTTTATAACAGGCATAAAAAGTCTTTTTTTCAAGTCGTTTTAATTGTTTGCAGTTAGCTGAAACAATAGAAACCAACACAGGAATGCACACAAGCATGAAACTAATCACTACAGAATTTCCATTTTAAAGGTCAACCCATTTGCTTTACTTCACTTACCATTTTCTAAATGGAGAAGGAATTTAATAAATAGAGAAAGAATAATGAAATTAGGAAAGAAGAAATCAAGAGTTAAAGTCCATATGTCTAAAATAGTTCTTGGCATACTGGTTTATATCTACACTAAGAATACTTCCATTATAAAATAGATTAGTTTAAAGAAGGCAGCTTGATTGTAAATAAAATTAATCTAAACCAATAGGCTTTCACAAAACAACAGTAAAAGGTAGTCTGTTTTTTCTTCTCTTTAATGATTTTTAAATAGGACAGAGAAATTTTATTTCAAACTTATAGACTGATTTGTAATTTCATTTAACTTTCAGTAATCAATTTTCACTAAAACCAAGAAGAATTTCTATCCAAAAGTTCTATCTGGTTTTCTATCCAAACAGAAATACGTGAAACACTTCTTGGTAAAATTTTTATGAAAAACACCGATGAATCATTCCTCTGAAGAATCAGAATTCAACTAGTGTGCTATATTTATCAGAAAGGAAATTGAACTTTCTTTTAAAAAGGCCTTTTTTCAATTCACATTTCACCTTTTTGCTACCTCTTCCCCTATTTCATTATTTTGTTTGGGTGATTCAACTCACTAGCAGTGAAGATGACTATTGTTTTCACTGGTTTTCAGGCCAGCTGAGATAATTTAGTTAATCCCCAAATTCCTGATTTACAAAAGTTCCATCATTTGTGTTCATTAATCAATGCTTGAAGCTGAAGTTAAGTACCTGGCAGAAAAGCTCCTCGTTTAGAACTACAGTTTGTTCAGTGTCTATCACAGGCCTCAGTTACAAGTCCCAGTAAATAACACCTAACCCATTCAAACTGGCACATTAGTTCAATGTCAGCATTGTGGCCCAAATTTTTATATCGTTATGTTTAAGTTCACTTTCAGGTATTTGGTATTATTACTCTTTGTTTTCTAGACAGAATTATCCTTTGTCTGATTTGTGGCACTTACAGATTGATAAAATTACTCCTTAGTCTGTTTGATAAGATAAATTGATTGAGATCCTTGAATCTCTACCTGTAAGACATAGTTTCCAACTCCTTAATGATGCCTTGGCTCTTTTCCGAACCCAGTTTAAATTCTCAAGATCCTTCTTGAAATATGGACATCCAAATTACAAAACATATTTCAGTAGTGTTCACTTCAGTAGCATAATAATTACATACTGAAGGACAACATTATCCCAGGTTTCTCATTGGAATGACAATTAACTATCACCATGATCATAATACTGTATTTAGAATAATTGCTCCATGGTATAGAGTCATAAATGATTATCTGCACCTTGACAGGTGTCTTGCATCTGTCTCCCATTGAAGCACAGTGGTTTACTGAATCTATAAATCAAGTTACCTGCACTGCTTTGTATTGGTGATCTGTCCTTATTGTGATATCCCACTCCTTTACTAATGACTGTGTTTTCCTTGATGTCATTAACAGAAAAGTTAAATGGTATAGTTCAAAAGTTGATTTAGAGGGGTAATATCATAAGCGATTCAGAAAGTTCACTTTTTTCAACTTGTTTTTAAATTCTTAGTTGCAAATAAACTGCTTATTGAGAAGTACAAGTCTTCCCCACCCTTTCTAGTTTCATATTTAATCAGTTTGATTGTGAACTGAAAAAAATTAGACTTAAATTCATCCAGTGTATATTGTGGAATTCGCCCTTTGGTTTCAAGTTTCTTTTCCTACTTGATGGTATTGTTCCATGTATCACTTGAAGATTAATTATATATTTAACTATTAACACCTGTTAAATCTTAGAGAGTTTCTATTTTAAAGGGCAAATATAAATACCATGCTGATGTTCAAAAGTAGCAATACTACATAACCTCTTTCTATTTTAAAAATCATATTATTACAAACCCACATGTGATTAGATTACTCACTTTAAAAAATTAATCAAAGCTATTTGTGTATTTAAAGCTAAGCATATACTTAATTACTCACTGGTTTCCCTTTTAAAATATCTCATAGTTCTGACTGTTTCTGCTTCTCTAAAGGTACCCTAAGAATCTTATTCACGCACAGCACTGGCTGGTAGCTGTGAGATATGCCCAGGTTTGAGAGGCCCCTCCAGAAACAGTCACATATCCTTTGGATGCTCCTCCCTGAGAACTGCACATCCTCTTTTCTCTAACTTCTGCTCTCTCTGATGCCAGTTGGTGCTGCTGGGTCTGGTAAATGCAGCAGTAGGAGCAAGTGCAGCAACAGGGGCAAGGCTACCTGCCTTAAATCTGTACCTTGATTAAATCCTTATTTTTTATGCTTACTGGAGGGGTGTATATACATTTGGCTTGTATGCCTGAATTGTTTG
The DNA here is from genome assembly GCF_963924245.1 of Chroicocephalus ridibundus. NCBI lineage: Eukaryota > Metazoa > Chordata > Aves > Charadriiformes > Laridae > Chroicocephalus > Chroicocephalus ridibundus. The sequence goes on along the minus strand of NC_086285.1, from coordinate 115,441,788 downwards.
CATGTGTCTTTCCATAGAGAACTGTTTCTGAATTCTGGCAACAGGGGAAATAGTGAGAAGTAGAGGGAACTAATTTAAAATGGCGTAATTCATATGTTTTCCAGATAAAAATTTCTTTGAGCTGTTTTCTGATGAGAACACACATAAATGTGGTTAAAAGCCATGTTTCTATGGAAAGTATGCTGCCTAGCCCACTTCTTAAAATGGCTTAACAAAACTAGCAGCTGACTTAAATCAGTATTACCTCTGGAATGGGGCAGGTGAGTTCTAGCGATGAGCAATAGTTTCCATGGGCTTCCTTTGGGCATCACAGAGAATCCCACTGCCGGTGGTCCTTCAAACTCAGTGAAGTTTCCCTTGCTGTTTTCAATTTTATATATGATAAATTTCAGAACAGTTTGAAACTCTAATGCTTAAGGTTTGGAGTTTTGCAGCCAGGATTTTGGTTCTGCCCATTACAGTTTTAAGCTAGATTCTGAAAACATCACCTTACAATTTCGGACGTTTTAGCCCATTCATGCTGGACTAATTTACATGATCTAAGCACAAGCTGCTAGTATTTCTCCCAGTCTGTTTCACTATTTTTCAAAAGGAACTTGAAATCTATAATCTCATTTGGGATTCTTCTTCTGTGGGGAAAAAAACCTTGGGACATCAGTGCTAGTAATCCCATGAAAATGGATAGGAACTGCCCAGGTTCTGTAAATGTTACTTGACAATAGTGTTATTTTTTTATACCTGACCAAAGAATTACAAATTCCTTCAGATTACATTAGTACAGGTAGTAGGGTATTTTCTTCTTTTTCGTAGGCCAGTAGTGTCAAGTATTACTTAAATATTACCATGCAGCTGACTAAAATTCTGTTCAAGGGCTTTATCCAAATTGCTATGGCTGTTATCTTAAAGTGGATTTTCTGAACGCTGTAAATAGCGAGCATTGTTTCTGGGGCTACAATTCCTTTTCTAGTTTGAACACTTTTCTAATGGGAAAATTAGCTATAATATGAGCTTTTGCTCAAGAGTGAAATTAAAGACATTATTGAATTTTCTGAAGCAAAATATCTACAAAAAGGCTGAGTACTGTCTTGGCCTTTCTTTAGAGATGAAAGATGTACCTAGCAATGTGCATTCTTTCTATTTTCCAGCAAAGGAAATGTGCTTAAATTCATCTTCAATTTTCTTCATATTATCTGAGACACTTCTGATAAATGTTAGGGTCAGGAAAAGAATTAGAGTTCATCTGTAAAATAACTTTGAGGCTTGGAATGGACATCCCTTAGTCTCTGCAGTGATCTATTCCTCTTCCTTATTCCTCGTAATACTTGTCATTCATAAGCCAAATCATTCTTTCTTCTTCTTAAATGTGATATTGCAGAGTTCTGGCTAAGATTAGATGCTCTGAAGCAGATCAGTGGAGACTGTCACTGTACAAAGTTAAGTCGTGTTGTATTTGGTTGGGAAATTAATCTTAGAAGCAGGAACTGAGAATTTAAACCCTTTGAGTTACAGATACCTTCAAGGTAAGGTGATGTATTAAAAGGTAAAAAAATTAGGCAAGGCAAATATGAAAAATGGAAACCTGTGAACACCTTTGTCTTGGCAGGTGTATGTTAGGAAGTGTCGTGTGAAACATTAAAAATTCACTGTACTAAGCTTAATCAGCTAAATAAAAAAAAAGATAATTTTTTAGCAGGTTTTAAATTATCAGTAAAATATAAAAATTCAAAATAAAGATGTGATATCATGGCCAGCTTTGTAATACCTTTTAAATGTATCATTTTTTAATATGGAATACAACAAAAATGTAGACTCTGTAGAGTCCAAGTCATAGCACCATAAAAGAGCAAGAGTATCTACCCTGTAGGGTAAATCCTGTAGTCATTACCATGTCTAGTGACTCACACAGTGTATTTTCTAAACAGGAAAAAAGCTGGGAAGCTAGGGCAAAGACAAAAATACTACCACTTGAAGCTCTGTTTCTTCCATGAATTTTCAAGCAGACTTCTGGTTGTTCACCGCATCTCAGGCAAAACATTTCACAAAAAAACCTTCTTTCTCATCCTAATTTGGGAAAGGCCTGGCTACATGGTAATTCTGGAAAACTTTTGTAAGCTGGAAGCTGTGCAAAGCCTGCTGTAACCCATCAACTGCCAAAATCCTCAACCTATGTGGTTCCCCTAGATAAGAGCAGCTTGTGACAGTGTGGTGTAAAGATGACAGGATGCATCTTCCTGGCACTTTATAACACAAAATTCAGATAAGACTCCCATATTAGCGGAGGCTAAAAACCCCAGAAAAGAATAGTTTCATGACAGTGTTCACTTACACGAGCAACAGATGAGAGGCAAGTCAAAGGAGATGACAGAACTGATGATTTGTGCATTCTTCTATGTAGAAGGAAATGAATTACAGTGATGTGAAGGAAAGGTGCAAAAGCTAAGGGTATCCAGAGTGGATTTAGGTCTGAGGTATTTGAAGTAACAACTGTCGATATTTTCTTGGAATTTAGGGCCATGTGTCAATAGGTGGAAACACAGTAGGTTTAGAAAAGAATACGTAGATTAAATTGTACAGTCTAGGTTGATGGGAAGAGTTCAGGAGGCAACAGGAGGAGAAATGGAGGTAGAAGTGAAGAAGATTCATAGCCAACGGGAGATTGGGCTAAAAACATGAACAGAGAAATTAAAGGCTCAGAAATAAGTATTTTCTCAGTATTACCTTTTCTACTTAAACTGTTCTTGTAAGAGGACGTTATGCAATAGCCAGTGAAACCCCAGTCAGTGAAGCCCTCTGGGTTAAGACCTCCATTATGAAAGTGTTTTACACTTTGACCCAACACACTATGTCACCCAAGTACTTTACATCCACTTCTTTTGAAGCGTATACATATTTGGAAGAGGCTGACAACTGACTGGATAACCCGCAGAAAACATAAAGATGGTTTAAGATGGGTTTTGGTAACATTTAGCTGAATACAAGGTGTAGGTGGAGATAGGTAGGTTAGAAATACAAGCCCAGCTGGTCAAGTTTGTCTTGTATCTTTGAAAATTTAAGGATTCACCAACAATAGGTGAGTGGGGAATGCAGAAGAGAAGTAGTAGTCTAGGCCCATACAAAATATTGACCTGCTGATTAACAAAAAAGAGAATTTTAGTTGGAAAAAAAGACCAAAAAAAATTTATATTTTATTAAATACATGTGGATAACTGACGATAGCATCCACAAAGCCTTCAAAAAATACAAATAGTAAGAACAACATTTCATAGTTGCAAAGTGAAATGAAGAACCTCCTGACTAGCAAAAGCAAGGGCAAGAAGACCTTCAATTGGACATATTGCAAGCGAAGGTGTTAACGTGCTTAATTAGTTCATTTCCACAGATTTCATTCTGAATCATTCTAATTAAGATGGTGAAAAGGGAAGCTGAGGATGAGTTTCTCATAAAACATTGCTACTCCAGGAAAACTATTTCTTTTAAAAATATGCATAAGGAAATAGTTTGATTTCTTTAGGGTTTTTTTTGTTAAAAAACATTCTTCCTAAGCTAATGTTGTATATTGAATTTAATCTAGTTACATTTTATCTAGTCACAATATCTAGTATTTATGTCCTGTAAGTGTAAAAATCACCGTGTAAATGCGTTAGCTACCTTAGGGAAACCTAGAAATAGCACTGCTATTTTAAACAAAAAGCTCCCTAAGGTGTCCCACATGTAAGAATGAACTACCTATGATGGCTGTCGATATATTGTATTTTCAGTTCACCATGAACAACCACAGTAGAATGACTGTGCTCAACAATGTTAAAAAGTCCAACTCCAAAGTAAAGCTTAAAGCAGGCCCTAATTTTATGGTGCTAACCTGCACTGAAAATATTAGAGAACTACAATATGGAAAATCACAATATTTGGAAAACCAAAACAGCTTGATTGACACAGTGAAGCTAACATGCATGTGAAAAATTAGAAAATATCTGATATTACATTTTGATATAGATCAAAAATTAATGCAATACAAAAAAACCTAGAGAAAGGTACAGAATACCATTCTGTATCTTCCAAGACATAAAAGCGCCTTCACTTAGACTTGTGTTTATTTTAAGCACTTTTTAACAACAATCATTTTAGAAAAAGGTATTACAAATGCCCTACTTCTGGACATGAAGAACTGCTACTTGATAGACAATTGCTGTTTCTCTGACTTGGCCAAGCATTATCATTAGTTTGTCACCCATACTTTTCTTCTAAATTAGTTTTGTTTTGGCATTCTTGCTATCTTATTGGGGTTAGGAATTCTGCAGAGTAACCTTGTTGCAGTTGCACTCGGGTTTTGAACAGGAGTGATTTAGTTTTATCTCCAGGTGTCTTTAATTCTTTTTTTTGTGTGTGGTTACTTTAGTCTTAGTGAAATAAAGTATTAGATCTTTTGGAGAAGTCAGCCATGTGACATATTTTATCTCTCTATCTTTGCATGACCCAAATCCTTCATAGTACTCTGTTTTCATCAGGTGTGTTAAACTTTCTATTACAAGAAACTGGAATCTTCAATACACTTGATCATGTTAACCTGAGAAACTGAAACAAATGGAAAACAAGTTCAAAGCACATGAACTTTAATTCAATCATCTTTGTTAGGAATTATGAATTAAATGTGGCTGCTTTATTCAACTCTTGTTGAAAAGGACAAACTCAAGTCTTTGTTGGCTTCTATATCTTGAGAGGCTCTTCTATTAAAGACTACATATATTTGTGTGAGCTATTAAATGGCAGAGAAACACTTCATATTCAGCAAAGCTTTTTCTAGAGGCAGCAGCTTTGTATTGCCACACAGTAAATTCTGCACTTCCAGTCATCAACAGTCATCCTAAAGATGAATCCAAAACTAGTTGAAAGTGAATTTGAGTATGTTAATAACTCCTAACTATTTTTCCCTGAAGAGAAGGTCTCTTCCAGAAATCCTCATAAGTAAAATATATCTCTAAGAGAATCATAGTTGGAAATTACCTTTCTTCCCCATTTGCTTAGAGGGAACGATGTATGGAAAAAAAAAAATTGAGCAATTACTCTTCTCAGAAGTCTGTTAAAGCCACCAAGTATTTTTGAACCTTTATCTGTACTTCAGAAGTGTCATTGCTTATTTAAAAAATTAAATAAAAACAGATCAGTGACTTTGTGATGGTGTAGCTTTATCACCTATGAATGATGGTACAAGATGGTACAAGCTCTTCCCTTTTAAACATTAAAAAGTATGCTTTGGTGGTGTTCTTCATGCGTCCAGTTTCCGTGTGTCTAAAACTTTAAAATTAAATTCCACAAAGCTACGAGAGAAAGTTGTCCTACCTAAAGTGTAAGCTTGACTCACCATGGATGACAGAAATAAATGTAATGAAAGCAATTACAGTGTCTGCTAAGGTGTTAGGCTATAAGCTTAATTATGACAGGTGCTAATCCACAGAGGTAACAAAGGTATCTATTTTTATTGATTTTTCTTTAAAGTAGCAGGCTGTTAGCTAGTGATCACTGGTGGAACGTTTGCAGGGTATTAATCACAAGTAAGCTACTACTTCAACCCTAAGACTGCTACAAGTCTTCTGTGCTATTTCTCCTATAGGTATAGTGGTGGATAGATCCACATTCTCTTCCATCAGTTAAATCTCATAATTCCTGAAAGTAGCCACAGACCCAGAAGAATGAAGAAAGCCTTGAGAGGGCTCTTTTGCACACATAGGAAGTGTCCAAATGTGACAGGCAGTCGTGAAATACAGGATGAGGTCTGGAACTGCAGCCTGAGGTAGGAATACTGATTTGCTTCACTCTACAGCTCCAAAATACCTGGAGAATGATTTACAGAGAAATACGTTGGGGTACTTAATCACTTGTAAAGTTTTCATGGAATGATAGCTGTTCTCACAACAGTCCAAGTTCCTCATGTTCAATGGTTATGTGATGTTTCCTCCTTCTATTTTCCAAGAAATATTTTTCTTAGTATTGCAATAGTAAAAGCCAGCTGAAATACATTACTACAGTGTATTTGGGTGGCCTTAAAAAAAACGCACTCCGAAGCAAAAAAATAAAACCACCATTTAAAGTTTCATATTTGGGAGCTTAATTTTCACTTTTGAATACTTGGATGTGGCCACCACACATCACAGACCCAGGCTGGGCTTCTGCAAGGGCACAGTGCAAACACCTTTGGTCAGTTGGCTTTTCTGGCATAGAAATGCTAATGGATTTACTCTGGTTGACAGAAACCCAGAAAGAAAGACTCCAGTCATCCTTGTCTGGAAAGACATTCTGTTTCATCCTGGTGGACGATATTTCAGCCTTAATTATCTTTGTCTCTTCTGCGGGGGGAACAGAGCCCATCAATCTTTAGGAAACCAATCTTAATCCTTTATCTGCACCAATTCATCAGCGTATGTGACCATTCCCACTTCCACCTCAAACGCAAGGCATGCTTTTTCTGTCAAGATTTCTTAAACATTATAGGATACATATGAAAAAAGAGAAAAAAAAAGATCCTCTACTGCAACACTCTGTTGTCCACACAGGTTCTTTTTCCCCCTGGAAAGCGGATGAGTCTCTTGACCATGAGACGCATGTGACATCTTACTGCGTAGCTTAATGCGCTACCGGCAGCCACTTGGATGCTACAGTGATAAGGGTGGCAAAAGAGCCTATATAGAAGAGATTAGCCAGGGATTTGGGACAAAGGAAGCCAAGTGGCAATCAAACTGGCTGAAGAAAATGCAGGAAGCACAGAGAGGATTGTACAAGAAGCACCTTGTCAAAATACTCTGAGTATATATTTATCTCCCTGTAACTATTTTCCATGACTCAGACAGCACTGGTAGCTGCAAATTCAAGCACCCTCAGAATCCTTGGATATCAGCTTGGCCCTGTGATCCAATAGAAGTAATTATCTGTCATTGTACAAGAGCACCTGAAAGCTGCTTTTGTATAGCTAGAACACTTTATGCTATAATAGAAAAGCAAAATTGTTTCTACTACTTGAAATTGCTGGGTGAGATTTTTTATGACTACTTCTGAGACATAATAGTTCTCTCCCCCTTTCTCCCCTTTAATCAGGAATCTTGATTGCAATCTGTAGGATATTGTCTTCCATGATACATAAACACTAAATAATAAAAAGAGGACATTTATTGCCAGGTGTAATACTGTGCAGAACTTTATTTTAATAAGATAAAGTCAAGCAATTACCCTTTGGCTTCTGTGTAATTACATGAGAGAGTTAGTACTAAATGCTGCATCTTAAGAACACCGAGATAGGATTTTCTTATTTATAGCCTGAAATTTTTTTCTGACTATTGTCTGTTATGTGGAAGTCACAAAAGAATCACAAAAAATAAATAAACTGAGCAGTAAAATTTTTAAAAGAAGGAGAGAAATTTAGAGTACAACAACATATGAATAGCCATGCCTTGGTCTCAAATTTGGTTAGCCTCACGTCAGCCTGTAAGTAACGGTTAGATCATATTTTACTAAAATTTTTGTTCCAGCCATCTTTATTTGGGAACTATTTTGGCTTTGACTTATAGGAGACTAATTTTAATCCAGCTACAAATGTACCCCATTATCTCTATTGACACTGTGCATACCTAAAAATCAGATGCACTCTTACCATCTTATGTTGCAGGCTGCAATATGGGACTGCTTTTGCAAAAAGCAATCAGAGAACCAAGACGTGCTATGTCTGCTGTGGTTTTAAATTTAAATAGGGATTTAGATACATACAGAAGTTTATGGAAGACAAACATTTTTGATTAATAAATTAGCACAGAACTCTATTCAATCAAAAGTTCAAAAAAATGTGAAATCTCCCATGAAGATGATACCGTTCATAGATTTCTAATGAAATTTAGCAGTCGAAGTCAGCAGACAATTGTAAGGTCTCACTGATCAGTGAAGGTGACATAATTAACACCCCAGCATCTCTACCTCCTAGAGTGGATATAAATGGAAGAGAAGATGTCAAATCATCATAAACTTTTGTAACAGCAGATATGAGACACTGTCAGAACCTCAGCTAACACCTCACTCCCTAAAACAAAACCATAAACTGGAAATGCTAACTTACCTGATGAATGCGCTCCTTGCTTTGGAAAAACAAACCTAATAATCCTCAAAGGCTCATAAAAAAAAAAGAAATAAAGGGCCTCTATAAAGATGAAAGAGTCTTCGAGAGGTCATTTAGTTCATCCTCAATCCCTGAGAAAGGATCAGCCATCCCTAATTCCCTCATTACCTGCTCTCACAAACCTTCAGTAATGGAGACCCTGCAGGCTTACTGGACAGTCTTTTTCACTGCCTCGCTTAACAAGTGAACACTTTTCCTCACATTTAACGTAGATCTTTCTTGTTGCAACTTAAAGCTATTGCATCTCATCTCTACCCATTTTGGACAAGAATAATGGATTATTCCCTTTTCTTTGCAACAGGTTTCTCGTATTGGAAGCCTGTTGTTACATCCCCCTCAGATTCTTCTTCCATTTCTTAAACAGCTGCAGCTCTTTCTCTTTTCTCATAAATAATGCCTTCTAGATAACTAGACAAACGGTTGTTGCTTTTCTTAGTGCGCTCCATTTGGTTTACATCTTCCTGAGGTGCTTCTTGAAACATCAAATGGGGTCAGGTCTCCCCAGTGAGAAATATTACTGAAGAATTACTCCATTCATTTGGCAAACATATTCCAGTACAATGATCTTGTGCACACCTCGCATGGCATTGAAAGATTCATTTGGCTTGTGTTCCACAGTAATGCCCGGAGCCTCTCCTCAGAGCAACTGCCTCCCCAGTTGTTCCTCATCTGTTCTTGTGAAACAGATTATTCCTACCTCTTTCATTGAGTTTTTTTTTTTAAATGTCAAAGTTTTTTGTTCAAACCATCTGCAAATATAATTTTGAATTATAAAATGGTCTCTAACTTCACAGATTTGGGTTGTTGCTAAATTTAATGCTTTTAATTTCATTCTCCACATCATTAGTAAAAACACTGAAAATAAAAGATCTCACCTGTGACTCATCTGCTGAATTTGACTAGATGCTTCCTTCCAGTTTGACAGTGATCCCAATGATATTTAGTCTCCAGGTTATCCAATCAGTTCTTCACTGCAGATCGTGTTTCTTTACCTTCTATATAAGAACGTCATAGGAGACATTGTTAAGTGTCTCCTTAGTGTTAAGGGTGCATAAGTTAAGCGTTAACTTAACTAGAGTTAAGATACAGAACAGAACACAGGGTCTCTTATGGAAGGGAATCAGATAGGTTTGATCTGACTTGCTGATATGAATCCAGTTGGCTGCTACTCATCTTTTTCTTATCTTCTAGATGCTTACAAATATTTGATACCATAATAATTCATCCTAGTTATTTATTCGTGGGATTGAAGTTTAAATGCCTGGCCTGTGATTTACTAGATTCTCTACTTAAAAAAAAAAAAAAAAGGCCAAGTTTCTTCTGTGTATACGTATGTATTTAATCTTCTGCCCCATGCCTACTTTTACCTTAACAGTTCTGAAAGTGGTCTGGGGTCTTCTAGGGTAAAGTTCATCAGGCCCCACACATGTATAACAGCTATCTTGCCATTTTACCCTATAAACCATATTTTTTCTGTGCTGTAGACTGAGTTCTACCTGCCATGTTTTTGTGATAATCGTACTTTGGAAGTGGTCCTTGTAGACAGATCACAAAAGTTTTAAAATCTGATATCGCATCTTCATGGAATACATTTATGTCATGGTTTAACCCCAGCAGGCAACTAAGCACCACCCAGCTGGTCACTCACCCTCCCCATGGCGGGATGGGGAAGAGAATCAGAAGAGTAAAAGTCAGAAAACTTGTGGGTTGAGATGAAGACAGTTTAGTAGGAAAAGAAAAAGCTGCGCATGCAAGCAAAGCATAACAACGAATGCATTTACTACTTCCCATGGGCAGGCAGGTGTTCAGCCATCTCCAGGAAAGCAGGGCTCCATCATGCGTAATGGTTACTTGGGAAGACAAACACCATTGCTCCAAAAGTCATCTGCTTCTTTCTTCTTCCCCCAGGTTTATATACTGAGTATGACGTCACATAGTATGGGATACCCCTCTGGTCAGTTGGGGTCGGCTGTCCCAGCTGTGTCCCCTCCCAACTTTTTGTGCACCCCCAGCCTACTCGCTGGTGGGGTGGGGTGAGGAGTGGAAAAAGCCTTGACTCTGTGTAAGCACTGCTCAGCAATAACGAAAACATCCCTGCGTTATCAACACTATTTCCAGCACAAATCCAAAACATAGCTCCATACTCGCTACTATGAAGAAAATTAACTCTACCCCAGCCCAAACCAGCACAATGTGTAAGGTAACCCATTTAATTTTAACTGGTTTTATAATTGTTGCAAGATTTATTTCCAAAACAATCCTCCCTGGTTGTGCAATGTGCAACTTATAGCATGTGCAACACAGACACTCATAGCTAAATTGTCCTTAATCTTGCTACTGACAGTGAACATAGGCCAGTCAGGCTGTAATGCAAGTAAGTCAAGCCTGCCAGAAACCCCAGGTACTTACTCTGACTACTAATTAGAGCTGAAGGTTCTGCTGCTACATTTTATCTGCTAATTATTATCCTTTTTAGTTAAACTAAACTTAAAGATATAGTAGATATGCATACTAATGCTTCGGTAACTTGGCTGATGATATCTATCTATCTATCTATCTATCTATCTACATACATCACAGTCATGTGTCACTCAATAAAACAGCAGCAGTGATGAGGGAAGAATTAATACAGTTAAGCTGCTTTCTGTTTATGGTATTCTATTGGCAATGGATTGTTATTTCCTGTAATTCCTTCTTTATGCGTCACCATGTGATAAATTACTTTGTGACAGAGTTTTATTCTTTAATCAAAAAGGCTGAAGTCAAGTTGTTCTTTGCATTAATTATCTATCAGACTTGTTGCACAGCTCAGATTAGTTATTTATTCACTATATTTTAATTTACTGACTGCATAAATATGTAAATGCTTAGTGCATGAATTTAATCCACTTTAGCAGGTATTTAGATAAGATATATAATCATACACATACTACTAATATATATATTAATTTTAATATATAACTCAAATGCATAAAAGCAAGTATAAGCAAATTAGTTTTGAAATATGATACGATATCTAAATAAGCATAATCACTTACTATACATTCATTAAATACAAATGAAGCATACAACCTATTAGTACTATTTACTATTTTTCTTATTATTCCCTTAGAGTTCACTTTGTGAAAAGAACGGTTTGGAAGCCAACGATACCGGTTCCAGCACTTAAACATTTTGGAATACCTTTGTAGTTCACTTGCTAAGTCTCAGGCACAACCCGACATGCAGAAGGAACATAACGCGCAGTGAGATGCTGAAGCCAAGGAGAAGGGGAGCGGGGAGGGGATGGTAGAACTAGAAGTGTACTTCAGGTTCAATTTAGCATAATTTTAAATTAGTGGCGGAGCATTCAACTAGACTAATGTTTTCAGAAGCTATTAGTGTACTCCAGCGACAAGCAGAGGACGCCCTGAGGAGTCATACAAAGCAACACCTTCCCTATTTTCCCTTCAGGGCTTGCTGTGGCCCAGACCTTCACAAGCAGATCAGGAAAAGGAAAGGGAAGGGAAAAGGAGTTATTTTAAGCAGCATTAGGACAAATTTCCTGTGAAATTTCTTCCTGGAAAATACTGCTTCTGTCTCTGGGAGTTTAAAGCTGGAACAAAATATTTTTCTGTTTCAGCCTGACATCCTCTATTTCCCCCATGAACAGAACTCACAATTGACTGAACTCGGAAAATGCTCATGGAGTTATTAATCTGATTTCTTCATTTTGTATCCATACTAAAGCAATCTGCTTAACTGTCAAGAGACCTTTTTAATTTGGGTCGGTTAGGAGAAGGATCAGAGAAGAGGAGAAGAAAGAGAGGTTTCAGGGAAAATGAAAACCATGCAAGGAAGAAGTAATAATTCAGGTTAAGTTAAAGTTTAGAGTTTGTTGAAAGAGAAGCGTTTGGTTTAGTCTCAAGGTTACCTAACCTTTTTTCTTAACTCCCACTCTTTTTCAGTTACTTATTTAAAAAAGAAAAGGGCATTTCAACATGAGAAGATGAACTATTTCTTTTAAAAAATGTCAAAAGTATTTCAAGTGTTCAGATATTAGAACATTTTAACAGTTTTGAATACTCTCTTCCTTTTTTGGCTGAAGGTGTTTGCCCACACAATCTCTTTAGAACTGCATGTAATTGTGAGTTTGCTATTTGCTAAGGAAAAAACCCAACAACTCAAAGCTAGCTGCTATTGAAAACACAAGATTGCCTGGGTAATAATTATTTGTTGCGTTTGTGTGGCTTTAGGCTTTACGTCTAGAGATTACTGGGGAACTTCTATTTTTAAACCAAATTCCTTGAGAAATGTAGAAATCTCTGTAGATCCTAAAGATTTAAATTGTTCACATCTTTATTTTTAGAAAAGATCCAAGTTTGTGTTCTTGATGAACAGTGTGCAAGAAAATGCACACAGCTTCAGTTAGAGAAACATTCCCAAAATCCTCAAAGATTAGGAATTTTTTTAAAAAACCCTCTGTGCTATTTTAAAACTGCTGTCCTATTAGCACACCATCAAAACACTTCAGGTGACATTTTTTGTTATTTTTAATTGTAAAAACAGACACAGAAAAACTCCATTTCAGAGCAGTTCAGTGGTTAGGTTACGCACATGGGATAGGGGAGAGAGCCCCTGTCTTTTCTCAGTTCCCTCCCTTGGACCTGTTCAACGTTACAGAAGAGCCATCAACAGTCGTGTGTGCCCCTGGATTCTCCCACAGTCTGAGGTGAGGACTCTAATTAGTAGTCTATAGAGAATCAATCTGTCCCTCCCTGTGTGTGACATATTAATGAGACTGACGGTTTGGGTGATGCACAGGGTGAGGGTAAATATACGACTACTGAGATGACATTGAATATATGGTTGTATATGTGGTACTTAGGTGAAGGAAAACTAGAGGTTTAGGACATGAAGTAACCCAGCCTGCTAGAACATGAATTTGCTACCAGCCCAGGGGGAAGACTCCCACCTCCTTCAGTTTGAAACCTCTTTTATCAAGTGAGTGATATGTAGCTATGCCCATATTAAGCTGAATCATGGTCTGCAGTAATTTTCTCACTAGGTCTTAAAGCAGGTTAATTTTTAATCAAGCCTTAAATTAATTAGCTCTCTTTTTAAATTAATTAGCTCTTGCTCCATTTGCTCCATGCATTTTCTTTTTTTTTTTTTTTTTTTTTTTTTTTTCTTATAAGCAAAGCAAAAGCTGTGCTAGTGTCAGGCTGTTTGTGGCTGTCCCAACATGAAATTCCACATCTGGTTATACCATGATGTCTAAACCTTGTCAAATGGAGGAGTATTACCTTCTTTACTTAAAGAAACGTTTGTCTGCCAGCTTCCTAGTGATATGGGAAATGCATATGAAGCGAAAAACCGTTCCCTCCAGAAACAGTTGTTTTCCAAATGAGTCCAGGTTCCCTCTTCACTCACTGTGTTCTTTGGGGTGCTTACTGCTGTTCTAATAAGGATATCCACTCCTTTGCCTGTCACGTCTGGAGACACCTGCTGAGAAGTCTTGGTTTACTTTTTAATCCTCTTTGTCAATGCTAGTGCCAAGTTCAAATGTTTATACAAACAACTCTTCATTGTGCTAATGAGAGGCAAGATTTTGTTGGAACTAATTTTTCCTTTAAACTCTCAGAATGTTGCACAAAAGTTTTGTTGCAATCCAAGTCCTTAGGAAAAAAAAAAAAAGCCTTTACCTGTTGCTGCAGCCCTGGGGAATGTAACAATTTTTTAAAAAATGCTCCCTCCTTGTCCTAAGGATCCATTGCTGATGACCTGGCATGGGTGAAAAGCATGAACGCCAGTTGGGTTAGACTCTGTCGCTACACTCACTTCTGCCATGAGAGGCAGCAGCAAAGCACTGTGCCAGTGTGCTGTCAAGATAACCTCACCTTGCCTCTCTCAAATGCATCCATTCTTGTAGCGGCAAAGAAGCAGTAATCAGTGCTCAAAGCATTGAAGAATGATGATTAGAAACACGGCGGGGCACAGGAGGGGAAATTTTTTTTATTTCACTGCAAACCTATCACAGCTTCTCAAAGGCGTCCGAAAAATAATGCATCGGCTTTTTCAGTGGGGTTTAATTTTAACTCCTAGCTTTCCGGCTAGTAGAGGGGAAAAAGCTGTTGCTGTGGTCAGTTCAGTTAATGCACACATCCAGAATAAAACTGGTCTGAAAAAAGAGATACAAAACACCAGTGAACTAACTAACAAGTTCAAAGATAAACACCAAGATTATGACAAACTTCAAAGACATTATTTAGAAGAAATTTTAGTTTGCTAGTTAAAGGCCTGCCACAGGTGCCATGGAAAGACTGACTGAAATACCAAACCACCAAGTGCTGTTCGTAGATGCAAATCAAGAGAATGGAAGAAGATGGCCTTTCCATACATTGTAATGCGTTGGCCGGCTTCCAGCTACTGCTTTCAGCCCTAGTGTTCTAGTGTTTCAGCTCTAGCAGATAAAAGGGGTCTAAGGAGCTGGGAGCATGCAGAAATGGTCATCCATAGACAGGAAACATCTTTGGATACAAGGCTTAAAAAGATCTTAAGACACTCAGCGTATTTATCTCATTCGGCACATTTCTCTGGAGCACCTATTATTTGAAACTCTTAGATACACACAGGGGTGAACTGGGTGGGTCTTTGGTGTGACCCGCTGCTGTAATTCCAGCATTCCTACAGGATGCGCAAAGAGCTAGAAGAAAGGTAAGTTCTTACTATCCTAGGTTTATAAAATTCTTGAAATGCAACAGATCCCTCTACCATTGCAGCAGTAACTGATTCCATCATTTCCTAATTACTCTGATTTATAATTCAGTAATCTTTAACAGTCAAGCGTGTATGTGTGCTTGTGCATGTTTGTGTACCAAGAGAGGAAGAAGACAGCAAGGAACACAACTGCGGGCCATATGCTGGGAGGTATCTGTTCATTTCAAGATCAGACCAAAGGAGAAAAGCCTACTATCTGCTAGTGGTGGGACACCTGCATGAACCCTTTTTCAGTTCTGGGATCAACATTTTCTTCAGCTGCCCAGGTGCCAGTCTGCAATCACTCTCACAGTATCACCAATAGAGCTACAACATATGAGTGTGGCCAAACAGGCAGGTGAAAAGACAATGTTTTCTGAAGTTGAGCCCCAGTCATGAGTTTGTACACAAGTACCCGTAACCAGAATGAGATCACTCAGTTTGGGTATACAGGCAGATGGGGAGCCTTGGCCAGAGGTCAAACTATCAAGGGAAAAACGTGAGAGTCGGCTGGACATTGTAGAAAATCAAAGATAAGTGCTTGGCAAAACCTGAAGTGGTCTAAAACTAATAAGACTATAGTGAATAGTGGGATAAACTGACAAAGTGAAGGGAAGTATCATTAACTCTGCTTGGGTGAATAACATCAAAGTACAGTGAAAGGGGGTGCTGGATTAGCAGAATTAACAAATAAGGGCATAAAATTGGCAAACCCTGGGCTAGTGGGGAAAAGTGTAAAATGACTTGGGCTGATTATGTAGGAGAAGGGAAAAAGGGAATATTAGGCAAAGCAAACCATGGACATGGCTGCCCTGTTTTTGAAGAGCCCTGCACCTGATCAACTTGGTTCAGGGTGGGGCAGGTGAGGGAACCTGCTGTTCTCATTGCACCCCACGTCTGACCGGCTTCTGTAGCCCAGGAGTCCGGGGTGCTGTCCTTCACGTCAATGCAGGGACACTGTAAAAAGGATGGTGGAGGGACTGGACCTGCCCTAGCACAGGCATGACTTGATAGCACACTGACACTACAGCTTGGCTTCCTCTCCTAAGGAAAATCAACAGATTAGTCGCAGTTCGATTGGCAACACTTGCCCATCAATCTAATTCGCTTTTCTATTAACTCTCACCACAGACTTTGAACAGTACTCAGATGGCAGTAATTTAATCCATGCTGATCAGAACTGGGAAATGAAGTGATCACATAGACACAAAGTACTTGGAACAACAGGAGCTGGACGAGATTTATAGGGTCAAACAGAATATGGCACCTATGCAGCTAGGACATTGCATTCTCACTTCACTGCTGCTGTATTTTATGACTAAATTCTAGGCATCCTTGCAAACTTCCTAGACTATGTGATATTTTCCAGGAATTTGAACAGAAGTTTAATGATACTATCTTGGCAGAGCAGATCTTTTTGCAGTATATGGTGATTCTAGTGGTAAATTATTCTATATAGTAAAAGTAGTATAATTTTCCAGTCCTGAGTCTAACATAGCAAGTCATTCTGGATATTACAGGAAAAAAAAATACATTCTCTTTGTTAAAGATTATTATATACTACATGATATTCAGTCTCCAGAAAAGTATAGACTTTTAAATAAAAACGGAAGTGTTTTGACGGCCAAACCTAATTTGCTTTCACAGTTTTTACCAAGCATTTCTCTACATTAAAATAAGGAATACCTGTCATGGGTTTGTATCAAGAAATTGGTATAGCATATACATGACTTAGTAACTCACAGCTGCTTAAAAGGTAACATTTAGTGACCTTTATTTGATTTATTTCACTTGAAATGGAATGGTTATTGCCAGACTACAAACATGTAAATTGAATCATTCTAAATTAAAAAAACATCTGTATAAATCTTTGCAGGCAAAATTTACCTCTTTTTTCCAGAGTTAGTCCCACTTAAGCTGGAGAACAATAGAATTAATCTACAAGCAGTCCTTTCGGGAAAACTGTAGAGGGACTACAGAATCCTCTTTATGAGAAGTGTCAAGACCCAGTATGTTTTAAGGCCATGCTATTACAGCATGTCTGACAAATCTTTGCAGAAAAGTTAAGAAAAAAAAAATAATATCTCACCACCTTCCACGGTGGGTGTGGGTATGGATGAATGAATGGCAATGACAAAAACCGGATAAAATCAGATTTAACAAGTTGACTTTTATGGTTTAGCTCTTGCATCACGTTTTTTCCAAAAGCAATAATTGTGTTGTTTATACAGTGGAAAGGTTCTGACTCCAGCATAATATATGCTTATTTAAGTTGCTAATCCTTAGAGACTGAACCATGCACAGTCACTTTCACTTTGTAATGAAGTACAGCAAAAGAATAAAAGTATTGCTTCAGCATTTATGTAAGTAAATATGGTTAGTCACATAAGAGAGGAGGACAAAGAAGTTACTGAAAGATGTTACTGGAGACAAGGAGTGTTTGGTGGAAGTAGCACAATTGTTTTACTCTGATCCCTAGATGTTCACAGCTAGAGGCAAGGTCTTTGACATGATCTGGTAGAGCTTTTATGCCAAAGGGAGAAAGAAGAAGTGATGAGCACAATTGGATTTAATTTGTACTTTTTCATCATTTCATATGTAGATGTTCAAGAATAAATTTGGGTATTTCGTTAACTACCTTAAAGTTATACATTTATGAAATTAATATACATCATTTGAAGATTAATAACAATTCATTTGCTCTGGACCATATCCCAAACTGATGAACATGGATGGTGTTACCCATACATAAAAGGTGATTTGGACACAACCATACTCTCCCGTGGGATACCTCAGTGTGGGAAAAATGAGAGAAAGAAAATTCCACCGTATTTTCTTCCTGGAATTTTTCTTCCCATTTATTCTAGTAGGGAAGCAGAATTTGGGAACCAGCTTGCTACGTTTTGGCTCTCATCATTGGGTTCCTGTTCTCTAAAAAAAGTGATCTTTCCAAACAAAGGAGAGGAAAGGCAGGGGACAAAGCAAGGAACTGGAGAAAAGTTTTTCTTAAAGAGCTTGTTGAGATGGAAAGTTTCAGAAAGCTAAAACCAGGAGTGTTTTGGGAAAACCCGAAGCATCTGGGAGGAAAGCATTGTACTGAAAACCCAGACAAAGACTTAGAGCAATAGGCAGATAGTCCTCTCTGCTCACCGTGTTCCCTCAGTCCTTAATGAAATACGTCTTTCTGTCTTAACCCTTTACTTTGGGAAAAAACAGTAGTGACAGTAATGAGTAAATGAGACTCTGCATCCAGGCACAATTCCTTCAAACTCATCCTGAAAAGGTCTAAATGCAATGTCAAACTCAAGGTGCGAGAATCTAATGCTGTCCTAGAAATAACCTCAGAGTGATGGCACAGGTTACCACCAGTGCAGCAGTAAAAAGAAATACTGGCTCTGCTTTGGATCTATACTGTAGATCTATTTTTTTTTTTTTTTTTTTTGCTTTACTGGGAAAAGACAATTCCACTGCATTATATTTTTGTCTGCTTGAAAATTCCAGTGTGAATCAATGGGCACATCCACGTGCAAGGAATTTAGCTGAATCCTTTAACTTAATGGAAAATGGTAAAACCTATTTTTCTAGTTCAGTAGCAGGCTAGCATGCATCTTCCACACATGTACATTTCTCTTGCAGGTACAAGGCAGGAGGTAGAGAGACCTACGGTACGTATAGCTCTTACTACTGGTACATGGTATTTCATGGCACTAAACTGAAAGACATTTCTTCTAAGCTGTGTAAATTTGCAGAGATTAATCTCTATCTTTGATTTTTGGGTTTTTTTTACTATCCAATCAGCATACTAACTGATTTCACTCATCTTTATAAATAGCATTTGTCTTCCTATTGCCATTCAAGTATAATTTACACTAGGCAGAGAGATTACAGACCTTGATTTTATATGAAACGTCTTTGAGTCATAGTGAGCAAAATGACTCACTTCCATCATCGCTGTTCAGTAAAATGATTCTGGGATATCAAAATTATCTGTTCTGTCTAGTCCACCGTGTTCTATTTATTTTCCTTAAGTTTGACTTTTGGTGAGCAATGATTTAAGGCAACAATCTCAAATTTACCCCTACAGTTTTTCAGACCAATCTTTTGCTATTACATCTCCCAGCCTTCCAGACCAGAAGACCTGCCATTTTTGTAGCTGTTGTCAAAGGCAGTATTTTGCTTCAGAAAGTTTGTGCATTCTGATTCAGAGTCCAGTGAGCAATATCAATATAAGATCCTACTGGGAAAGAAAGAGCTGCTTGTTCCTCAGAAAAGCTCACTCTGATGACAGGGAGAAAGCTTGTCTGGTTGATTTAAAGAAATACAAAATCTAAGAAGTTATCTGTGTGATGCACAAGACACAGGGTCAACTTTAGGCTTAGTTCTGCACTCCCCAGTAGAAGATATTGACATATTGGATAGTTAGCATAGTCCAGCAAAGGCCTATGAAGGTGACTAAGATATGGAAGTATCTGACATATGAGAAGAGGCTGAGAGATGGGTCTGTTCAGCCTGGAGAAGAGAAGGCTTAGAATGGATCTTATCAATGTGTATAAATACCTGGTAGGAGGGCTAAAGAAGATAGACCCAGACTCTTCTCAGTGGTGCCCATGGATAGGACAAGAATCAATGGGCACAAACTGAAATAGAGGAAGTTCTGTTTAAACATAAACACCACTTTTTTTTTTATTGTAAGGATGGTTGAACACAAGAACAGGTTGCCTAAGGGAGGCTGTGGAGCCTGTGTCTGTGGAGATATTAAAAATTCAAGTGGACACAGTCCTGAGCAACCTGCTCTAGATGACCCTGCTTTGAGCAGTCCAATAGGACTAGATGGCCTTTGAAGGTGCCTTTCAGACTCAACTATTCTGTGATTCTAGTAGGAGCTGACTTACTTGCACCTGATAACAAACCATCCTTAGGATGTACACTGTACAGCAATGTCAGAGGAATACTAAATAGATCTCTGTTCCCTGAGTCAACAACACTTTTGCTTTAATAAGAAAATAGAATTACAGTTAATGTGTGTCCTACATCCTTGTTTGGCAACCGTGTTTATGCTAAAATAACTCTATGCCTAAATAGCCAAGGTGAGGGTCTTTAATCATCAGCCTGCAAAAGCAGGAAACATTTGATCGTTTCCGCACTATATTAGCAAGCAATGAAAAAAAAAAGAAAAGTGCAGGCAACTGTATGCAAGAGAGTGTGCATTCTTCAACTTCAAAGTAAATAAAGCCTATTAGCACTAAAACATATAGAATTTTGTATGAAACAGATCGGTTTAATGCAATAATTTTATTAGCAACTTTAGTGGTGTGTTCATCAAAACCAGTAATTAACCTTCCAAGCGGAAGAAAATGAGATTGTGCTGATTTCTGATGCATCAAGCTACAAATAGCTTGCGGTGTCTCTGCCCATGACAGGGGGGTTGGAACAAGATGATCTTTAAGGTCCCTTCCAACCCAAACCATTCTATAATTCTATGAAATAATTTTCTCTTTTAGGAAACAAAGTAACATGAGAAGCATCATAAGTATAGGAAGAAACAGAAGAAACTTCCCATGCAGGCACTATGCTGAAAATTGACTGGAAAGTGGTCTTTCTACAACTTCTATGGGGCTACTATTTTTTCCTCATCCCACTCCAAAAATATCACTGACTCTGAGGCTTGCATTTTAGCAACAATGGCAGAAGAAAAAAAAAAAAAAGGTGCAGCTTATTGAAGTTCTGGCTTCCCTCTGTAAGGGCACTGACCTTACCTTCTTTGAAATCCCAACCAGAAGAACAGCACCCAAATGAGCAGAATCTGGGGCAACAGCGGACGTTTGCATATCTCAAAAACCATACCACTAGGCCAGATCTTGGAGAACAGACACATTTTCTCTCATGCATTAGACCTACAATTGATAGAGTACAACAACCTCCTTTTCCCCTTCCTCACCCAAGAGCAGAGGACCAGAAATGTCAGACCCTGCTGGCTAATGTTGTTGACAAGGCAAAGGAGCTCTGGCCAAACAGAAGCAGTTCGTTTTCATCTCTACAAGGTACTTTCAGTGTAATTTAGATAAAGCCACCCTCTGGCCCATTTCCTACAGGTGCAGGAAATAAAAACCTGACCATGCAGAGGCAAAAGAAAATACAGAAACTGCGAGCAAGGAATTTGCTTTTCAAAGTTAACATCCTGGCTAGTCCCAAAGATTTTATGCCCTCTTACTGCTTCAAACTGTTCTTTGTGTTTCCATAGCCAGTGTCTTCAAAATAAATAGATGTTTTCCTTCCAAATAGGAAGCTATTAAGCGGTAACTAATGGTGTTTCTTTTGCTTTCCTAGAATCTATTCTAAAATTACTTCCAATGTCCATGCTATTACCCTATCATAAATGCAAATTTATCTGTCAGTTCCTCCTTCCTAATGAATAAGTTGCATTACATATAGGAGGCAGAACATGACTAAATAGTAATCCTAGAACATCTGATTTATTACAAATTCATATCCTTCATTAACATAGAATATTTTGTACCCGCAGTCTTCTCCTAGGCAACCTACCTGCTTTTCTGATACAGAAGGTGGGAGAATGGTGTCCCTGTTTCTTGATAAAATGTACTAGTTTTTCATCCTGCTGTGGCATGGATGCTTGTTTATAAGCAAGCACATAAAGAATGATCCAGTTTGTCGAGGTGCAGCTGGGGCATCGTACTCTCTTTCTTACATTTTACAACAAAATATCCAAAGAAGTCATACTGATGATGCAGGGAATGTGGAATTTGGTTTACATCAAAGGAATTTATGAAAGTTAATGCATATCAAAAATAAAAAGGCATCTGAGTCACTGCACAAAAGCTATTTTTGAACTTATATAATCAAATATACTTACGTATGATATAGAGAGACCGTGCCAGCTATGGCATGCATATCCCTCTACAGTAATTAATCTTTGCAAGCACTTTCAGTCATTTTAGATCTGCATTTACTTCTGCCTCACACAGTTGTGGTGTTATCTCAGTTTTCACCATCTGTCACAGACATCAGAAAAAATGACTTAAATCAAAGATCATAAAAACAATTTTTAAAGCATTCTGGTTTTCATACTTCACGGTTTCTGTAGGCCTCCCCATATAATCAGGATAAAAGCATCATGTTACTGAATGAGAATGGGAAGGTATCAGCAAAGAAGCTTCTGCTTTCATGAGGCCTTTGCTTAATATACATGCTTAGGTCTTGCATCTTTCACATCATGGTTCACATCTTACATTTTGGGCTCCTCACTGTTTATAAAGAAAAGACCCAATGGAAATAGCAGGGGAGGAAGAAATCTTTTGGCAGATCAGCAGTTGCCAGGGTGTCCTTTCATGCTTCGGCAGTCGTTAGGACTCTTACCCAAGAGCTATGCCATTAATGAGAAGTCTAATGGCTTCCATTCCTTTTCTTAAAGGATTCAGCATGTCACCAGTATTTATGAGGAAGCCTGCTGTAGCTACAGGGACATTATGTGCTTCACTATATTTCAAGCTGAGAGATACTGAAAATGGAGCATTAGTTTATCTACTTTTTTTTAGGTTTTTTTAAACAGTCTCCCTTCCCCTCCCTCCCTTGTAAATAAATGTGCCACATTTCTTGTAGCCCGAAGCTAGAGAAATGTCTTCAGGCTTGTCGCCAGATCTATTTTCCTCCAAATATCTACCAAATCACCAGAAGCTCTTATTAACTGAGTGAACTGAACCTTCAGATAACAACTGTTCCAGTCCCTCCTGGGGATATTCTATCTGTGTATAGTAAATAATTCAAAGTTTGGAGTTCTGTACACTTACTCATTTAGCTTGCTTTGTTTTTCAAAGCAATCAATGGATGTAGCATTTTAGAAGCAAAATGGTGGTTTCTAGCACTGAACAATTCTACCAATTAAGAAAAAAAAATCCATCTAGATGGATCTGTTTTCAGATTGCTTCTCATATCATACTTCCTTTTCATATTTTCTGAAGGGATATTTGTTTTCCCTGCTTTGCTGAGACCATGGGAAGCGCTAAGGTTCCAGTTTTGCAAACACACACTGCCTTAGTCACGGAAAACGTTCCTATCAACGGTGACGTTGCTCATGTGTGGAAATAAGCATAACCTTAAACATTCTACCTTTATTCTTTATTATCTGTTTCCAGTTTATCCTCTGGCATCTATGTTATCTACCAAGTATTTTATTTAATACAAGTTCACCTGTCAGGATATTCATTTAAATCATCTCTTGTTATTTGCCAAGTTACCCATCTACCTAAGGGATTAAATATATGAAAAAGAGAATCCTGGAAGTGCAGTGACAGTCAATATGATCAAAACTCTTTGAAGTACAGAAATACCATTGGAATACTAATTCAGCTCTTGAAAAACTTAAATTGTTCCCCAGATACCTTTACTTTGCTATCATTTCTCAAGGAAGCAGAAAGGAGATTCCCTCTTCTTCTCCACTCTTCCAAATAGCTTTAAAAGCACTATTGATACAATTCCTATCCAATTCATCAGCAGTTGCTTTAAAAATGAAATAAGTTATGTTTCAAGGCCAGTCCACGAAATTGCAGGAACTTTATGCCTTGTGTGCAGAGAAAGCTCCTTTGTAATCAGAATTTCTGTTTTCTCCAAGGAATGGAAAAAGCATTCTCCTCCTCTGTCATACCAATCCCATCTCATCAGTCGTTTTCTCTTGTGCTCTCTTTTGGCTTCACAGTCTAAGGGAATTTTACATCAGTGTTCGGTGATAGGCTTCTGCCTTTTATGAATAATTTTGACTTTATATTGACTGATGACCACAGGGAGATTAAACATTCACATCACTTCTCTTCACCCTTCTCTCCACTCTAGGCCCCCTCATTCTTTTGATCTACTGTGAACACAGAGTGACATTTTGAGAAGGAATCCAGAAAGAAGACAGTTTGCGCTTGACACTCAAGTATGTGCAACTCAAGATTTGCAAAAGTATTTCACAGGAGACTGAAACTTTGAAGTTTAAAAGCACTGTTTGATTTTATGTAGAGCTTTAGCAGCCTCTCTGAAAAAACTATTTTTTTTTTTTAATTTTTATGCAATATTTAAGTTTTCCTTCCAGTAAAAGTACCTGAAAAACTGCTGAAAGTCAGCTATCATCCCACTTTATTCAGTGTATCTTTATGGCATTTTATTGTGATTAAGTATCATGGGGTGGAACATGAGTCATAGAACAGCACCGAGTAATGTGTTAATATTCTTAGTTCTGTTTTTTTCTCTTGCTGTGACTGGAGTTCACCTGTTATTCTGTATCCACCAATATACGTGTGACATATAACTTAGTTGTAATGCAACTACAATGTTCTTTCAATGATACCAAAAACTGGAGTTGGATTTTATATCTTTATTACCTCAATGATTTCCAACTTTTTCGAGAGCTGTTAAAACTACCCTCTCATAAATGACTCATAAGATTCCCCATGCAATTGGAATGTTTACTCCTCCCTATCCAGGCTAACAAGAGTTAGCTACTGCTTAGCAGTTTTCTAGAGCAATATTTGTCATAGCTCCTACTTGGTGTGCCCAGGCAATAACAGAGCACAAAAGCAGATTGTATCATTAATCTGAGATTTGATAGAAATAACAGAAGGTTAGAAGAACCGATTACAATAAAAAGAAATATTATCACAGCCAAAGATAAGTGTTAACCTAAACTTTTCTGAAAGCTAATGCACTAGTGGCAATAATTCAACCTGCTAATGTCCACTGGCTGAACACGCTACCATCAATCAGGAAACTCTCCCAGGACTTCAAGAGAAAACCAAATGGAAGGAGCTTTTGTGCGGAGCTGCTGTGCTAAGTGAGGAACAATCTCAAATGCCTGTGAGGGGAGGAGTGATACGTAACAAGAGGAGGCAGATTTATAAAAGATTTAGGGCTAATCAGAGTCTCTGCTGGACTCAGGCCCCCTGAGACATTACATCTTGGAAAAATAATGGATGCCATTAAAAATGGCTATTTATTGCACTGTGGTATTTTTTACTTACAGGATTTGCAGTATTCCCTTGAGAAATCTCTTAAATACCATGGAAAATACATCAGTAGTCGGTCGGAATTATAATGATGCTTAATGTAGGAGGTGCATTTTAAGGTACAATCTAAAGCATAGGTCAGAGAAATCAGACAAGGGAAAACCATAATTGTATACAGTCAATGAATCTAAATTACTCTCTAATTATAATGTAAACTGTTATGAATCCACATATTGCATGAAAGAGACTTATTACTCACAAAAAGCTTATTAATCCCCTATGCCCAAAGAAGGGACATTGTGATGCAAAAGGCTATTTTTCTAGTCAAAAGCGCTGTGAATCTGTGCCTTGTAGATAGAAATTGTGAAAACATTTGAGTAATCAGAAAAAAAATTATTATTCCCTTCATTACAGCTAATATTTCAGACAATCCTCATATTTTAAGCCCTAGGGACTATAAAATGGATTTTTTTCTTTAGTGTAATTTTTGTTTGTCACGGGACTCTCTTTTTTGTTTTGTATGATTATTTTTAATGGTTAACCTTAAGGAATATCTGATCATCACCAATATACAAGTGTATATGTTTATAAAACTCTAACCAGCACCTCAGAAAGTGGTTTTACAAAACCGGGAAAATGAGGCCCATAGGACAGGTTCAAGAGAGTGAGCGCAAAGCCAAGGGGGAGCAGGCTGCCTCGTCACACTCTGACCCCCCGAGCTTTCCGAAGGGAGTATTTGACTTCCTGTTATTGGCATAAGCAAGTACAAATATTTTAGCAAGTACAAATACTTGCTAAATAGTACAAATACTAAATAACTACAAATGCTGAATAAGTACAAATACCTGAAGGGAGGCATGCGTGCAAATAAGCCACGTTCAGACCGAATGGCCACCTTTCCCTCTGTGTGCCCGTAGGTGAGTACACGTAATCAGGACCACAAGGAGAAAACAGCCAAAAGCTCCACTCAGTCTTACATTAGTGAGCAGACGCCCAGTTCCCTTATGAGTGTTTTTTCACTTGTAGAGAGGCAGCGAGTGCCTCGGAGCTACTTCATCAGTACGCAGCAAACGTGTTTGAAAGCCATTGCTGCCCGTAATAGTCTTTTAGTATATAGAGCCATTGAGAACCACACTGCGGTAGAGAAAACCAGTGGAAAAACATTAGAGTTGAGATTATGTATCTGCAGGAGCTGGAGCTGACAGCTAGATGAGTGAGCAAAGCAGTCCAGGTGACACATAGCCACCTTTTGCTAATACCCACACTTGTCAGACCTGACACCATCACAGCACAAGACTCAGGCAGGTGATTTCCTGTTTCCCAGTGGCCAGCCTCAGCATCTTCCACATTCAACTGGCTCGCTCTTGGGCTTCATGGTGGAAGACTGCAGGTGTTTCGATATGTGAATCGTCACTGGTGAATAAAATCTCTCTATAATCCGTTGCTAGTGATCTCCTCATTACACAATTCTATACAAACATTGACCCTAACTGGCTACTTTACCCAATGCTTATGCCAACAGACACAGTCACGTCTACAGCCTTCGCATTAGGCAAAGTGTTTGTGAAGTGCATTAGCTGGCCAGTGCTCATACAACAGCTGTTTCTGACACTGTGGCAATTATAAAATGGTCTTTTCTGTTTACAAAATTTAAACCCTTTTTAACGTCCAACAAAATATGGATCCATGAGAGAAGTATTTACATGTTAGAATGCGAGTGTTATCTCCATTTAACTTACTGAAACAGTAATTTTCAAGAAAAATATTACACTGAAAAACACATTTCTATTCTGAGCTTATACCAAAGGTTTAGAAAAGACTTCCTATGAGATGCTTAGTATCTCTTCTGTAGTCTGACAGTACCATCATTACTGTGATTTAGAGAAACAAAGCAAAGACTAATCTTTGCATAATTAAACTAATCAGGGTGAGTTTCACCAGGGGAGAAGATCCTTGATGAAGCATTTTACCTGCTTTGTGAGAAAAAGAAATTCCTAATATTCCCCTCACCCTCCTTCTTCAATATTCTTTGCTCTAATTTGTTTTCACAATATTTACATAACAGATATAATGGGATTTTTTCCTAACTAGCCTATAAAAGTGCTTTTCATCCTCCCCCACCACAACAAATAGCTTTCGACCATTTAAGGGAGCTTAAACAATTCTGAAGTAATGGAAAAATCTGTTAGCCTGATGTATGTTTGTAAAGTTACTTGCGGAACTATGTATATGACTACAGCTACTCTGCTCATAACTTTACGATTTTCCAGTGCCCCGTGAATAGAAATTCACCTCTTACAAAGGAAAATATTTCTTACAGGGCACAAAACCCAATACATCACACATAGTCTGAGGAGTATATAAAATCATATATGACCTCTGGTTTCCTTTGCTGTGTAACGTTGAAACTACAGTCACATTATTTTTCTCTCCTATTCTGGGGTGAAGGGCAACTACTTTAAAGTCTCGCAAAGGAAATAATATGAGGGTAAGAAACTCCACCTCTAGGACAAGTCAAGCCTCAGCAGGGATTAGGAAAGACGTGTGCTGAGGATGACTGGCAAGTTCTGAGAACTTCTGGCCACGCAGCCCTGGGCAGAGCCAGTCTCCCGCGGCAGGGCTTGGCATCGCTCCCCTCGGATCTGGGGCACTGGCTCGCAGGCTGCGTGCGGTGTTTGAAGGGCAGGACAGGGGAAAAAGCCACAAATCACCAGTCGCCTCAGCTATTTGGGGTCATTTACAAGAAAATAAAGTAAGAAAGTGGACTTAAGTCTCGGCTTCAGCTTGGCTATGCTTTCCGCCAGCACTGGTTAGAACTGGAGAGCAGGTTGGCAGTGCATAAATGCATCTCTCTCTGCCTTGGTCAGGATTAAGTCTTACCATCCTCCCACAAATTCTTCCTACAGAAAACAATACAAAGATATCAAATGGAGAGCAATACCTTCAGCTGTAAATGGAAAAATAAAAGGAATGCTAATTTCTCACTGAAATTACCAAATCATTTTTTTCTAAAACAAACCGAGCAGGCTCAGAAGATCTACCTCCTTGGAAGTCCCCCCCTTATGACTGAATTTTGTCAGAGATCACCTCTAATAAGAAAGCTCCAAATACTGACAAAAGTTACCCTTAAAAGAGGCAAAGTCAACTCACGGGACATAACACGCATTCATGTCTTATCAAATCAGGCAATTATTTCAGCAGAAATCCAGAACTCCCCACTCTCCTGTCAGCATCTCATAATAATTGCTCCTTCTGACAATTATTCAGATTCACATGAGGTAATTTACTATCACTGATGTCATCCTGTCTATAATTTTATAACTTCTAGAAATTATAATTTGAAGAAATTTTGTATAAATGTTTGTGATTATAACGCAGCAAATCATTGGTTTTACCATGCTACCCACTCTTTAAGAAAATTAATATTCACTAATATTTGTATCCTTAAGTAACTGTATGGAGAGAAATTAAATTAAAATAATGAGCTCCTTTCTGTTGCAGTTTATTCATATTGAGGACACTTTAGATTTATGATGTCATACCTCTTCCAAAACTCAAAAGACTAGTTTAATATATATTAACAATTAAAATATGCTTAAAAATACAGGCACTTACTTTCTTTCTGAAGCTTCAGGATTCTGACTCTAAACCTTAAAGACTTCCTCTGAGTATAGTAATAGTCCTCTTTTGAAAAGGAAGGTTCTTTTGTAAAAACTTGACTCATTGGATTGGAGATTTGAAGAAAACACAAAAGTGTTGTGAGCTTTAAGGATGTATTCCCGACAGTCAGTTTAACACCAAAGTAAGACTGGAGTGCTGTCTGCTTAGTGATGCAAATGCTACTAGAGCAAAGGTAAATACCAAACCCAAGGTGCTACTGAAATGTTATTCTTGTCTTTCTCTTACAGTTTTATATTTTGCTCTATGATTTCAAGACTGATCATTGCTCTGTATATGTGTATTGGCTAGCATTTATAGAAAGTGAAAATTATCAGATGTTTCCAGCATTATGGAAATTTTTATCCTACAGTTTTCATCCGGCTGTGTTTTCTCTTGGACTAGTCATCACAATGAAGACCACAGGAAAAAAAAAATAATTCATTGCAGACACTGACTTTTTTGAGAACTCCTACTTTTTGATAGCAATTTGCAATCATTAATATGTGTATTTGTCTGAAGCAATAGAGACTGCAGCTAAGACCAAAACACTGCAACCAATTCAATACCTGATTAATTTCAGACACACAGATGAGTAGAAACTCTCTTTATAAAGAAATTTAATGTGTTTAAATTTAAAACAATTTCACCAATAAAATAGTCTTTTGGATACTTCATACATAGAGAATAGCTAAAAGTATAGCGTGAAAGGAGATTTCAAGGTAGCTGGACTGAAAAGTTTGACAGTGCTCTTTATGCCAGCTCAGAACACTGGTAGTGTTAGAAGCTTAGAAGCTTAGACTCTTCCTCTTTGCCCTTTTATCTTTTCAAAATTATTCATGTCTATAATGCAGTAAAAGGAAAAAAAAAAAAAAAAAAAAAAAACCAAACCAAAAAAACCTTTTCCTTTTTGAAAGACACAGGTTGATTGCTGTCTCTTTTTGAGAAGTAGTATGTGCAGAAATGAGGTCACTGTCTGAAATCACTCCCCCATCTGCTCTGTTTAGCCTGTGAGTCATACGGAGTAAGAAAAAAGATTATATGAACCAGAGTTAACGTGGAACTGAAAACAATAGAATAGCACAGCTACAAAAGAAGTGACTACCCCACAGTTTGCCCTGTTCCCCTCTATTTGCTTTCTAGCTTGCATGTGTTAATTAAGCAAATCAATTGAAAACAAAGCAGTAAGAAAAATAGAATGTCTAATCGTGATTAAAACAGACGAAGAAGCAATCCCCAGGGAACCATGGCAGTCATGATGGAAGCGTACGTTTTCATTGACCTATTAAGATTCTTAGGCATTGAGAAGAAATATTAAGGGTGTTATGAATTTCATCAGGGATGAGGTAATACTAGTATGCCTTGTCAGTGCAACAGCCTAGTGTGCCTTCTGGTCCCTAGAAATGAATCCCAAGGAAGTTACAGGCATTATGAACATGGTGAGTGGTGGCACAGGTAGAGATGCAAAGTGGCAACATAACAGCATACAAGAGGTGTCAACGTAATAGTTACACCTGGCACTCAAATCTTTTTCTGCTGAGGAGTTTGAGAAAAGGAATTTTCTTTTTGAGTTTTTCTGTCATTGATATTCAATAGAGATTTGACAAAGTTCTCAGATAAACTGTAAACAGAAATGATGTCTTCCAAAACGTATAGTATTAAGATTCATTGAAGACAAAATTTATTTTCCTTTCAAATTTTTGTGTTCATCTACACAAGTAGGTCAAAATATTCTGCAACTAGTTCATGATCTAAAAATGCCACTTTGGATGTTTTGAAACTATCTGTGAATTTGGGTCTTAAAAATACAGAATAATTTTGGGCAGAATGAAAACTAAATAAAAAAATAGTAGATCAAGGCTGAAAAAACTCAGGAAAGACCCATTCATGGATGCATAATTTGACCAAAGAGCTAAAGATTTTATGTCTTTCCCTGCAAAATAAAGTATTTGATATTGCACGTTTGTTGTACAAGGTAGCTTTAACAGGAAAAAAGCCCAACCTGAGATGTGCTTTTCTGCACGACTCTGTGGGTGGCTTGCATAGTGTTTACAACTGATTTAGGAAGAGAGGAGAAACAGCTGCTCATGGGCCTTACGCAGCCAAAAACTGGCAGCTGGAGACACCTTCAAATCTACCTGAGAAGGTCAACCTGCAGCCCTGGGGCTCAAAATCAGGCTGAGCTCAGCACCCGCAAGAGGAAGCTGCTGACCTGCCCCTATGACCCATGCCCAGGGCCCAACCCAAACCCCAACACTCACAGCGCTGACGATCCAGTCTCCTGGGGAAAGGATAGGTCAAAATCCAGCATTTCCCCATTTGAGGGAGTGCTCGATCACTGACCCACCAACACCAGCCTTTGCTGACAGCACACGACTTGCCATTTTGACGTAAAAGTAAAGTTTCAACGTGTGCTTTTCTGACCACTCATAGAACACCTTCCTCTTGGCAGCTGAACCAGAAAGCAAGTGTCTGCGTAGACTTAGTCATCTCCCTTTTGCTTTCAGTCTTAAATCTATCGAAGTATTTCTCGATGCACTTTTTCAGGGCTGCTACTGAAAAAGCCACTAACAGCACAGGGGAAGATATTTTCACAAAAACATAAAAACCATGACACTGCAGAGTTCATCGAGGAGCAGCCGCAAGCAGGAGGATTGTTTATACAGTGCTTTGGGAGGGAGGGAGAGGGAGAAACTAATGCAAGGATCAAACAAAAGGAATTGTGGAACATTCATTAGAAAATAAAGGTGTTGATGAAAAACAGGATGGCTTTTTAATTGTAAAATATTCAATAAGTTGAATATAACAAATGGATTTTTGTTACTTGGTTAGTGTCTTGTGGGCAGGACAGAAGGAATAGAGAATTTTTCATACTTTTAATAAATGTTTATTATTAAAGCATTTACTAAATGTTTAAAAAAAAACAGTTGCAAAAGCTCATTCTTGGTAAACAAACCTATAAGCTCACTACAAGTCAAAGTAAGAGTCAAAATAAAGCTCTTATTGTTGCTTTAAAAAAAGTTAAATTTAAAAAGCCAATTCAGATAAATTTTTAACAGTAGGGTTTTTTTAAAATCAAACCACTGTTCAAACCTAGCTCTCACCTAGGGCTATATACTCCAGCACCTTGGCTCTTCTGACAAGAAAGTGAGCGTGCAACAGCCAATACATAAACTAGTAGCTGAACTTACAGGTTCTAAGTCACATAAAAGTGTGAATTCAGCTTATATTTCTAGGATCTAGGTTTGCATTTGGAGCTCATATGAACCTTGTTCTTACAAAAATAACATTCCTCCCAGGTACTAATAGAAAGTTAAAAGGATTTTCTTTACTTCCTTAAACCTGCAAGTTCTTCTGTGTTTGCTCAGCTTTGCTAGCTGGCAGTGAGACCAGAAGTATTATGTGATATTTCATTATTACCAGTTGAATAGCTAAAATGTAGAAAACTTGGTAAGCAGAAAGAACAAATGCATTTGCAGTAAGATTCATTTGGTCACTACATCAATCTGCTGAATACTAAAATTTGCAAAATATTTCATTTTCTTACAGCTGACTGCGGTGGTAATGTCTCTGCAGGTAAAACAAGGTCAGGTGGAGATAGCTCAACTCACTTCACCCCAGTCCCATTCTCGTAAGGCATATCAAAATACACTAAATCAATAAGGCTGATTCAACATCTGCAATTCTCTTAATACTTCAAAAGCAGAACAGTAAACGCTGACACAGCCAGCTGGGTGTCAGCCCCGAAGGATTTACATCTATGGTTACAAAATATTGGAGAAAACACAGATCTAAACAGAAACTTCTCCCAGCCAAGACAGTCTTTACCTGTTTCTGATTAAGACTCCATCGCTATGTTTGCAATCCCAAATGCTAGTAACGCTCACCCCTCCTCGAAATTCTGCTGGCTCATCCCCACCCCCATAAATGCTGCAACCCTTCTTGCTTTAGTGACCCCTCGCTTGAGAACTGCTGCCTAGGTCTTTCCCTCCCCAATGCTATATTTGTATCCAGTCAATGAATCCGAAATCCCCTGCTAATTACCATCTAAGCTGTTATAAAGAATCTACACGTGTTACTGCCCGAAAGAGGATTACTGTACTTCAAACTTAGCAAAGCTTGGTAATCCCATGTGCCGTAGGAGCGGACATCATAACGGATGCAAGTGCTTACAGACAGGACTTTGGGCAGCACTTCCTTTCCTGCCTGGTTTAGTTACTGCCACCACTCTTTGCTTCTGCGGCAATACCCAAGAAGTCTCTGCTGCAGTATCCAAGAGGTCTCTGACCATGATAGCTGTGTAACACGCTAAGGAGCACATGCAAAAAGAAATAAGTATTACAAATACGTGCTGAGTAATATCTTTATTTAGTTAGGTGCATTTACAATTCTTAATGCTGTAGCGTCCTGTTGAGACAATGGTGGCAAATTTCCTTGGTGGTATTTATGGCCTTAAAAAATGCCTCTGAAATCTGTTTTGGAGTTAATTTTTATTTTTTTTTACAAAAAACATTGGAAAAAAATAAGTAAAGTTCCTACCATAAGAGCTCAGATAGTGATCTTAAGCCTATGTATCTCCCAGTCTAAATATTTTAGTATTATCCAGATATCTGGAATTCCCGCTTAATGAACAAGTTCGTAGTTGAAGACAGCATGAGAGTAAGTAGCAAGTGCTCCATTGTATTAAAATGTGTTTTTAAATTTGGTCACATCATTTTAAAATAATCATAAAAGAATGCTTTGTTTTCGTTTACAGACAGGAAAAAAACCCTCATTTTTGTTAATAACCTGCACACTACTGAAAGTTTACACAGCTCCATTAAGTGTCACCGCAAATTGTTTGCTCCCTACGTTTGTAGGACGAGTGACAAGAGCCAAGTTCACAAGGATACCAAAGACCTATGTAATGTCTTCCAAGGCTCATGCCTTTTCCAGAGAAGAGAGGGGATTATCCAGTAGAGGAGAGATTATCTCAAGACTCTCCAGGAAGGAGACGTTTGAGACAGGCAGCGCTTGCAGGAGAAGGAAACGTCCATTGCACAGCTAGGAATAATTGGGAGACAGGCATACAACTTCCATTGAAACCCCAGCCTTTGTGTTTCAGAAAGAGACGGAATTAAAATGCTGTTCTGGCAGTAGAAAGCACCAAAAGTTGTTCCTCACCTTGTGTATACCTGCATTTCATCTCTAAAACTTTATTAGCATTAATTAATATTCTCTTGAATACAGATTTCCTTTACATAAAGAGAATTAAAAAAAAAAAAAAAAGGCAAAGAAAGCTAAAGAAACTAACCAACATACAAAAAAAAGTCTATTCCTAAGGAATTTTCCAGGGGTTCAGTTTAAAAGGACATAAAGTGGAAGAGTTATGAAAAAATCAGTGAAGAAAAATTGCTGAGTTACAAACCTTAGAAGTCAGTACTCCCCAGAACTGCTGGATTTTTCAAGCTTTTGATGACCAAGTAGGTTGAAAAATGACTGATTAAGATACTTACCAACAACGAAAGACAGAAAAATTATTTTAAATCACGTTCTGAAGAAAAATGAATTGTCAAGAAATTATTTTCATTATCACTAGCACAAATTGTCACATCCACCACAGGGCAAGATCCATTACTCAAAGGCTAGTTTAATCAGCACCAGTAGCTTTGGGAATATTTTACTGAAAATTGACCCTTTCCAGGTTAGGAGTTTCTTTCCAATTTTGACAAAAAAAAAAATAAAAAATATCTACAAGACAAATCATTTGTAATGTTTGTTTGCATCTGTGACACATCTATCCTGAAACAGGGCAACATAAATA
Source organism: Chroicocephalus ridibundus (assembly GCF_963924245.1). NCBI lineage: Eukaryota > Metazoa > Chordata > Aves > Charadriiformes > Laridae > Chroicocephalus > Chroicocephalus ridibundus. Next base: position 115,407,437 of record NC_086285.1, on the reverse strand, counting down.
CCATGTCACCAAGGAAGGACTTGCTTATACAGTTAAATATTCCATATGAAGTATGAATTAAAAAAAAAAATAATATTCTTACAGTGCATATGCATTTTTTTAAAAAAAATCTGTAGAAAGAAAAAGCTAAGTATTTTACAGAGATCTGTCCCTGGATTGAGAACTCTTCTGCAGATGTCACTGTAGCTCTCTACGAATGTCCAAATTTTATAAAGTGTTTCTTCACTGAAGCCAGCTAAACTCTTTGTCCTCATACCTCATGGCATTGAAGTCCATGGTTAAACACTTCCCCAAAAATTCATTAACCCAAAGTTAAGATTACTTCCCTTGTGCCGTCATTCAGCTGTTCTCAAACCAGTGGAAACCAGAAAATAGTCTCACAAAAACATCTCATCTATAAAACTTTTAACTCACGCAAATTCATACAGGCAGTGGGGCAGTGAACTTCAGAAAGACTGCAGAAACGTGTAGGCAGGATTGGAGTGAAACACTGTGGCTCTCCCCCAAAAGCAGCCCCATTGTGCCCCAATACAACAGTAACACAGAACCAAAGCTTTTTTTTCCCCAGGGGTTATTTAATCTAAAATTTTTGGTGTACACATATAAGTTTTGCCATTAGGAGAAGGAGTATAAACTTTCCATGGCATTCATTATTTCCCTGCCCTCCTTATGAAACTTACTTAAAATTTCTAGATAACAAGTTAACTAAGTTATATAAGGTGTCACGATAGCTGTCTATAAAGGGCCAAATTGTATGCTTTTGCTTCTTGACTGAATCCAGCTAAGCTCTTTGTCCCAGCAACTTATGACTCTAAGTTTCACAGATAAGCTCTTCATTTCCCCAGGAAGTCATTAACTCAAAGTAAAGATTGCCCAGTGGCGCTTTCCTTTATAACGGTTATAGAAATCCTGTTATAGAAATCCACTTCAAATAAGAAAGGGTTATATATTTTTATATAATAGCTTCAACACTCTTATTAACAGGTTTTGTGCATGACAGTATCTTCAATTTTCTTCTAATGGTGTCTAGTTATTTTTCCTGAACGGTCACAATCAAACCTCTCAGGGAGTACGTGAGTGGTCCCAAATATACTTTCCCTACATGGGTCTACCTAGCTTTCTCAGTCTCTCACCTTGGCAGTGCTCTTCTGAAATTCCTGGGATCTCATGTCAGTTAACATCAATAATTTCACCATGATAACAGCAAGCATATAATTTAGTGCTTCGCTGTCCATGTAAATAAATCAAGTCATGCTAGTGTTTCCAGCTTTGCTAATGCAAATACCAAGACTGAGGACTCCACAGCTGAAAGAGGCCATCATTTTCCTCCATCAATAGTATTTACAAAATAAAAGGAAATCTCAGTGAATTCTCTTTCTCCCTGCTGCTGAAGGGCAAATGCATTATCATCTTTTTCTTCAAAGACAATATCTGAAGTCATATAAAGAATAAGGTTTTGACGTCCTATTCTAACGGAAATATCTCTTTCCATTCCTGGCAGAGAATCTGTGGAGGAAATTTTACTTGGAGATAACTTTTTGAAAATGATTTAACAGAGTATTTTGGCGATTAACATTATTAACTTAACTAAGACAAGCATGCAATAATATATCTCTGATTAAAAGCCATCTTAGCAACTATGGCTAGTTAAGAACATCAGGTAACACGCTAAGAAAATTGGCTCAGACGCATGCTAAGGACCTACTGCACTGCTGACACTCTGCTTAGCTGGGTTTAATCTCTGCCACAGCCATGGTCCTTTTCAAATTTGCTCCGCAAAAGGCAAGAGACAGAAAAGAGGAACGGAAGATGAAGGAGCATTAATCGAAATTCCAAAGTGAACGTGTCTAACATTTTTTTCTCTACACGATGTGATCTTTTTAATACATAGCAGTAGATTTGCAGCATGGTGGCCTAAGGATAAAAGGGAATCAAGGTTTGCAGGGAAAAGGAGGTAACGGTAGCTGGATAAAACAAGGCAAGCTTGCAGGCACCATTCCTTGAGAACTTGATACAGTTACTCTGAAACAAACTCTCTCATATTTCTCACACTCCAGCTCTATCAATGAGTCTAAGGGAAAGGTATTGCCTCTCTCTATAAACCCCATTTCCTTTTTCAGAGTGCTGCTTCAACAGGGTCACAAACTTTGGGCCAATCTTTTCACGAGTGGCGGAAAGACTTTACAATTCCGTTCCTGCACCATAGAAGGAGACTTACCAGGAGATACACCAAAGGTGAGCAAGGCTGTAGGAAAAGGTGGCACATCTTACAGAGAGACTCCGGGGTCTTTCTGAATGTACCTATTCAATTGCAGTAGCACTTTCCCAAAACATTTTCCCTTTCCCCATCAATGACAGAACGCCGGGAGCTGCTTTGCAAAGATCTTTCCTCCCTTCCCCCACATTGCGTTATTCTTTACATCTTCTCTCTTACACCGAGAAAATGATGCAGAAAGAGTAGCTAGTGTTTTCCACACCAAATAATTTGTTGACTGTTAGAGGGCATATGGGCAGGACAAGCGCTGCCTTCAGCAGAGTATCTGTGCCCTCTGTCATTATTTTGTGCTCTCGCTGGCCGTTCCTAGCTCAAAGCAAGCCCTACTTCCGTCCGCTGCTCGCAGCAGTCGTTTAAAGGACAAGAGTTTTTTTGTGGCTGTGCTGCAGTTCACAATGCCAACACAGAAAGCCTCGTTCCTTCTTTACTTTTTATCTAGGAATGAACACAAAAGATGGGGTGGGGGAAGGGAAGGAGAGATGGAAGAGTGCCCCAATGTTTCTCCTGGTGTACACAACATTCGTTGCGATGTTTGCGGAAGGACTTAACGTATATTATCCGGGTTACCTAGAGAATATTAAATCACAGAGTCATTAAAATATCAGAGGTTAAGTTAATTTAATTTCTGTAACTATAGAAGAAGTACAACTATTTTTATTTGGAGTAATTATCTGTGTGTGAAAATTGCTTTTTAACTGGTATTTGAATCTAGTCGCTATTTTGGCAAGGTACACGTTTTAAGCACATGGTACGTAACCACTGCAAATATTGCTGAGACTTATCGACCATAATCCACTACCACCATTTATATAAAAAAGATTAAATGTGATTTTCCAAAGATACGTTCTTTCTCACATATGAATTAATTTTGAGAGTTTTTTGTGTGCTGCTTTATTAAGAGCCACAGTTTTATAACATGCTAAAATCACATGTACTAGCAGATGAAAGCAGAGAAGAGGCATTTAAATTCCTGGGAATTTAGAAAATCATATTTCCATGCCAAAAAAACCAGACCAAAGTCCTTCTCCTACTGTCACTCATCTCATCAGTAACCTTACTGTGAAAGCCTGTTTGTCTTCGGTCTTTGCTCATATTAGCAAAATATTTTCAATAATTTGTTTGTGCCATGACATGAGCGTGAAAATTTCCAATTCCCAATTGAGTTTGCCATTGCAAATTGAAGAGCAGATAAAGTTTTAGTTTAATATAGGTACTAGGGAGTGCCTTTGCTTAAAACCAAGATAAGCTGCGTTGGATTTGAAACAGAGCTCAGGAAGGGACACAGTCTCATGGGGCTCTGACCCCCAGGGAAAGTACCCAACACAGACAAATTTCCAGCTACTTAATCCTTTTACAATTATTATTATTTCTTAAATTATTATTTTCTTCTTATTACTATTTCTAAAATTACTATTTTACTATTGTTTTTCCTGCTAGTTTAAAAATGCAACAAAGAACAACGATGAAAAAAAAAAATTAAAAACTTGTTCTATTTTCTTCGTTTTCTGTCTAAGAAGAAAACATGCCTAGCCTGCCCTATAATAATTTTCTCATGTGGTTGTTTGTCCTTTATGTTTCCTTGAACTAAACATCTAACTATGGATAATGTAGCCTCAAAAAGTCTCCAGGAAAGAACCCAGTTGCCGCGTCCTGTAGGATCAATGTTTCGGTAGGTAAATTGCATTCAATCCTGTTTTGCTTTGAGGGTAAGCGTTTGACCCATTTGATACAAAGAGTTGATCAACAACTTTCTTTCCATAAATGATGTGCATACAATAAGCAACAGAATTAGAACATCACAACCTTCACTGAGGCAAGGTGTACAAACCCAGTAAGATAAAACGCTCATTGCTCCACATAACTTTTGTCTACTAAAATCAATTGCAACTTCCTCATGTGAACCGTTACAAATTTTGCAAGACTTAGTTTATTTTTATATAGAAAACTACGTCGTGCATCTAGGGAAATGAAGGGGTATGGCATACTTCAGGTCCGCCTCCCACTCTGAGAGGCAGAACCCGTTTGCTGCAGAGGTAAATAACAAGGTGACAGCAGTGCTGCCTGCCAGGGAGGCTTCCCGAGGCTCTTCAGTGAGTGGGAAAGAGAAGACCTTGCCCATATTGCACCTGATGGTAACGTCCAACTGGCAAATGCAGAGAGTTTAGAACAGAATTCTTCAGAAGAAATCATCTCCTTTCTTTATAAATTTAAATACTTCGAAACCATATGAAAGGCTCAAAATATTTTCCCATTTTGTCTGTTATCATATAAAGTTGAAATAAAATTTACCACATTATTGAAATGAAATACTGAAATTAGGCTGGAAAGCTCCGCAATGAAAGGATGATGCTCTCATATTGTGCCTGTTTCAAAATGGCATTTTCTCAGTGCTAGTCTGTGTCATTGAAAAATGTTCAACTGACTTCAGGGAAGTATATAACTTATAGAGGTATATTTCCATCTCTGGGATGCAGGAGAGTGCAAATTATGTATTGGCCCTCAGTCTTGTCCTAAAACAGTGCAACAGTATGCTCTCCGATACATGAAACTCATGGCAAAACTAGCTCACCCTCCCTGCTACAAAAGCACCTCCAGTATTTTTTAAGGTATAAAAATATCAAAACTATTTGTGTTCTGAAGGGCACGGAATAGCTTGAGAGCAACAACAAGCTTTGTAAGAACCCACATGACGCATTCGCAGCCTTGTTTGTTAAATGCCAAATGATATTTCATTTTGCAGCGCTTAAGCCCACCATCTCTGTTGCAGAATTCACTGGTTTCTCCAGCCTACCTCAACATTGAGAGTTTTTGTTCTTACACGCAGCCGGCAGTCTGGCAAGCTAATCGTCCTCTGCTGATTCTGCCAGATGTCTGTGAAATAGAAAGCTGCCCACCACCAAACAGACTGGCAGTTTTATGACTGTGACAATTGCTTGTGGCAAAATTATAATTAGTACACCAATGTTGCTATGCATTCTAAATTGGATCACACTGATTCCTGCTCCAGTTTTTTCAGACACTCTGAATATGATTTTTAAACAATTGTGAAAGCAGCTTGCATGCTGATTGCCATTAAAACCAACATCTACCAGATCTCAGTATCAGGCACAGCGATGTTTCTCTCACTACTCTGAGAGATGGTGTCAGTGGCGAAGACTATGCTGTGTTGGTCCAGGGAAGGCTGTCAATGTTGTTCTGAGAGTTATAAAACATCTTTGGGTGATTAGAGATAACAGCCCATGTAACGTCTCCAAGTGGTTGGTGACATGCAGATTATACAGACTTTTTGCTAAACAGAACGCTCCACACAGAGCTGTTGTTGTGATTAAATATTTTTCATATGTGTTTCCATTCCAAGCATTTTTAAACACCTCTAAGCAAGGGAGAGTGGGTGGAGAAATATGACATGCAGAGAAAAGGACTTGGAAATTTAACATTTTGCAAAAAATATTCTTGAGGAGGTCAGACATGCTGCGTTTCTCCGCGATTGCTCAGTGGGTCTCATCTCACTGCCCTAATCCCCGGGAAAGTTGAAGACATGATCCCACCAAATGAATTTTTAAGATACAGTTGGTATTGCTTAAGGAGGGGACATGCAAGGTGTACATCGCCCTTTAACTGGCTCGGTGGGTTATTTGCAGCTTGGTGCAGCTGGCACGAGGTCCCGTGGTGGTGGCTGGTGGTGGGGAAGGAGCCACCTTTGCAGGGGCTGTTTCCACAACGTTCACTCCTGCTTGAGGAACCAATGCCTTTCCAACAACACAGCTGTGCTGCACTGAAACAAGGTTATCAAATTAGTCACCTTCCTATCTAATTGCTCCAATCGTAGAAGCAGAGAGCAAAACCCCTAGCGGACTTTTTTAGTAACTGTCTCTAGCTGTGGCCACCCACTGCATAAAGCTTAAGCAAAGCCAGTGGCTTTTGCTCCCTTCAAGAAACTTACTTGCTGCAGACAAGAAAAAGCCATCTGAAGAGGAAACTGATCAAGCTGAGGAGAAGAGCTGCCTGGTCTCACAGTTCCACTGCAAAGAGCATCTGAAAACAGCAGAGGGACATTGCCCTCTGATGAGCACATGGAGAAGAGTTTACCTTGGGCTCTCCTGAACCAAACAGGAACCATCACGGATGGTGGCTTATTCACGTGAACTGTTACCCATTGTAAAGCCTGGCTGAAATCAGCTGCAGTGCACTTGCAGACTAATAAAACAAGCCTGATGTGAAACAGAGAGCACGGCAGGCATGCTGAGTACCATTTTGAGGTACTTGAGACAAGAGTTAAGACGCCTGGCTGGCTCTGCTTGTGCCAGACAGCTGTGTTGCAGACTAGCAGGACCTTCCCCACAGATGCTTCCCACAAGGAGGGTGATGGCTTTGTGCCATCCCTGTCCTTCCAAATCCAAGTCTCCTTCAGACAGACCCACAAGGAGGGCCTGGGGGGGTTGCCCAGCAAAGCTTCACAGCCCGATGCACACACAGAGCAGGTGGAGGGTGGGCAGCCCTTGCAAAGAGCAGGAAAGTTTTGCCGTGTATTTGCTAACTGGCCTTTTGTGAGTTTTATAATTGCAAGTTTTCGAGCACCGTAGCAAGCACTGCAATACAAGGCATCTTTGCATCAGTTATAGCACAGCAACACTTGGGGAAAAGAACACCTTGCTGGCCAGAGTCTTCAACAGGGAACGTTCAAAAGAATATACAGGGAGCAGCAGATCTTGCTTCCCTAATGGCAACATGCCTTGTAGACATTTAGCAACAACAGGTACGACTAAAACAGCATTCATACACTGCCACTGCATGAGCTGTCCTCCAGTTCTGATTTTCTAAAAGTCAGGTGTAAGGCCATGAAGCTAAGAGGTTCCCAGTATGAACCACATAGCAGTCAAAGCCATTTCAGCGATAGCTGTCATGCAAACAAACAGAGGAGAAAAGAAACCCCGGTGCTCCCGAGGCTCCTGCACACTCCTCACACTCAGTCACCCAGCCAGGATGTGTGGGCATCTGCAGGGGACATCTCAAAGGACATCAACAGCCAGGTTTGAAAAATCCAGCTCTGAGGCTAAACCATGCTGATTACAGATCGCTGTGTTCACTATCATTGTGCTAATGACCTAATCACTATTTACTGTTCAGGACAGGCCTTTCTGTTGCATCATATTTTGAAAGGAAATAACTCTTCCAAGATGATTCCATTGTTCAAGGCCTGACAACAAACAAGCAAATCAGCCTTATACATGCAGTGATTAGTCCAGCTAGAATAAGAAAGAAAAAACAGAGACAAAAGCTCTCCTTCTGGGCATCTTTATCATTCTGCATGATGAATCTTAAAAAAGAAAGGAAAAAAGCCATAACCCAAACATCAAACAAGAAATAAACACCAGCTTAAAATATCTCTCTTGAACAAGGAAAGGCATCAAATCAATTGTGTGGGCATCCAAAAATTATTTTACTGGTGAAAAATACTTCTGAAGCCTTCTGGGCCATTTTCATTTCTGCATAAGATAAAAACGTTATAGGTTCGTTCGTTTGTTTTTAAAAAGAGATTTGCCCAATTGATGATTAGAAAGAATCACTGCAAAGAAGTATCAGCTCTGCTACTTAAAAATAAGTATTTCTTAGCAACATGACTCAAGTCTCCTGGAAATTCAAGGCAAGATTCACTGGTACTACTGTTAGTATATACTACAAAATTCAATGTTCATAAGATAGCACTCTGTAACATATTAATATTGACCTAAGATATTATTGCAGCTACTGGTAGAAAAAAGTAACTCTCCCATTGCCACACTAACATTTTTATATCTGGAGTAAAGGAGATCAAGGAAGCAAGACAAGGAAAGAAACAATTTTGTGGCTTTTATGGACACATAGGAAGAGTCAGTGGGTGAAATCTCTACTACTGTAGATTAGCAATGAATAAGAGATGGATGAGGGACAGTTGGAAAGCCCAAAGAGACCAATAGCTTATGTTTTTCTCCAAGAAAGGCATACAGCAAGTAGCAAATGCTGTATTATAAAGCACTCACTTGTGTATTACCTGGTTTTCTCCCACTGGCTTTGCTTTTTTTTAGACTGTCTTTACAGATTGGTATCATAGTGCTTGGTACGCTGTGAAAACAGACAGAAAATGGGAAACTATTGATCCAGTTAAACATTAGGGATTTATAGGCAGTTAGCAATTAATTGGATTGATCATTTTGGTGCAGCAATTTGGAAAGTAGCTAGAAGACTTTAGGGATGTAATGGAAAAGCTACAATCAAAAGCAATGCCCCTCCCCACCTTCTGCAAAACAGCCACCTCTCTTCATTTAGCAACTTAACTTGCCTTGCTAAAATTTCCCATTGATTCACACATTTTGTGAAACGCATTTATTAAATGATAAAGTCTTCTGTGTTTTTGTTTTGTGAGTGAAAATACAAATTGCCAGAAATTCACAGCAAAATCCGCACAAACGGATGAGTGAGAAATTGCACATGAGGATTTGCTCACAGGCTGTCTCTCACCTTGTTTCGTAGGTGCCAGTGAGCTATCATCAATGACTAACGTCATTTAAACAATTAACACAAAAATCTCTTCTGAATACCATGTTTTGCATGGGAGGAACATCCTGGTGATCAGCACTGTGTAGTTAGGGGTGCATGCATGTGGCAAATGGAGGAGGGAAAGCAGTAGTCCTCCCTGTGCATATCTCCAACTGTGCAAAACAACTGGAGCCATCATCTCTAGCATACAGCATAGTCATTACAGTACTCAAACCTCAACAACAACAAAAGCTTGTTACGTCATTCCAGGAATGATGAAAAGCATAAAGTCACAAGTGTTATGGATGTGGGGGCTATATTGAACTATCACCTTCCCCTCTACTCCCATTCGCTATTTTCTCCACAGTTACAACTCCAAGCACTATCCCACAGCCTCCTCTGTGGGAAACTAGTAGCAGAAGAATGGAATCCAAGGAAATACACATCTTTTATAAGATGTTAGACAATTTGGTTATTAATAACACTTGAATTCACACCTTCAGGGATGCAAAAATGCCACTGAAGGAGGGGTAAAATAGGCCAGCTTCAACTCAGTATGACTACAAGAGCCGCAGCTGGCCAAAGACAACCCTAATGCAACTCACAGCTCCAGAACAATTGTGCTCTTTAAACTATCTGGCCAATATCTGTGTTTTCAGTGATTTTGCTGTCAGTAAATTAAAACAATAAAGAGACAGCTAATGTACTTGTGGTAATTTGAATGCTATTTCACGTTAATTAGCCAGGTCAGCCTTGCTGCAACACTTGAATTAATTGTGGGAAAGTGGTATCATCAGTTCACTGCTAGGTAGCACCGACAGAGCTGTTCAGCAGCTAATCCATCATTCAGAGACAGAAAATTTTGTAAGAAGACACAAAGCTTCAGGGATTGCCTTTTCTCTGTGACCTGCTGATGGAGCCTGCTATTAGTATTAATGTTTTATTAATGAAGATGCTAAAGGAAAGAGACAACATTTTCAGACATGCCTGGACTTGGGACACCTAGCTGTGTGTACACCATTTCCCAAAAGGACAGCGCACTTGTAATTCCAAATGAGGATCGGCAGCCACCTTTGGTGATCTGGCTAGCCACTTGCCCGTGGTCACACAAGCATTGGCTACACTGTGTGGCACAAAGCAGAGCTCCCCTCTGTACCTCCACCACCACCAAGCTTGTTGCAGGAGGAGTGCATCAGCATGACATTGCTGTGAGGCAAAGCTTGTTAACAAAAGGTTTTGCATTACGGCAGCAGAGCCGTGCTTTCCGCCTGCCCCCAGCTCTATCTTGCTCAGCGCTAGCGATAAGTTTGTGCATCCCCGGGGGAAGGCCGCAGCACCCCTGGTAGCCCCACTCTGGTTTCCTCAACAGCCTTTTCCCTGCCTTCACTATAAAGTTATTCTCTCACTTTGTTCTTCATAAATGCTGCTTGGAAAGCCTATTGACAACCTGCTTAGAGGAGAAAAAAAGGAGCATTTATTTCTCTTCTCTGACCATAGTACAACATACATACAAATATACCTCTTAGCTATAACGGATTCGTTCTTCTTTCCAAAAGTAATTGCTAAAGGTTTGCTCCCTAGAAGACAAATACTGCTGATTAAGAGTGGTTATTGTTGTGTATTAAAATCATTTTTCGTAGTCTTGACGGAACTTATTAAAATACTGTAAGAAACCACAGTTTGCTGCCATCAGTGAGAACTGCATTTATCATACAAAAATAGAAAATAAACAGGCATGTGGAATTATCTCATACTGATCCCAGGCCAACAGTTTATTATTACCCAATTTCGGGGGCAGTTTCCTAAACTGAAGATGTCAAATTGGGTAAGTCACTTTCACTTGATTATTCTACCAGATCATTTTCTGACTGTTGGTACCTCTGCAGCTCACTCTAACAAGAGGCATATTTTAAATATCAGTAAAATTTTTATTCCATTTTTTTATCAGATCATGAAAAGAATAGCTTAGCTGTAGCTTTTTAACATAACCAAAGAAAATATGGTAAATGAAGTAGAAAGAGTCCAACCTAACTGATCACTATTTTAGGTCCATGATCCCTAAGTGTAAAAGGTTAAAAATAAATAAATAAAAACCAGTAATAGCCGTCAAAACTTTTTCTTTTTTTTTTTCTGGTTAGGCAGTGTGCAATTGTTCTGCTTTCCCTACGCTCCTGCTGAAGATAACATATGGCCATATAGGCAACTCTGCCAATGCAGTGCACAAAGCAGTCATATCTTCTCTCCCCATCAAAATACTTAAACCAAAACAAAACTACCTCTTCCTTCAAATGCAAGATCCTAGTGGATCTGCCACATTTTTTTTTTTCCCAAAGAAAAGAAACGGCATTTTAATCCTTGAAAAACAGATATTTCCAGTGTGGAGCCATCATGTATGGTTGTTATGGTAACATAACAGTTGGCTAAATTCAATCAGTTCCCCCTATTATTTTGGTATTTTGTTTAAGAAAAACATCACTTAAAGAAGAAAGCTCCCTTCCCCGTTCCCTTCACACACATCATTTAAGAGTACTCAATGGGCTCATTAGTGTACTGGTCACTGTGACATAACCTCACCTTGAAGCAAAGCCTCTTCCTGAGGAAACCCCTAATAAGCACCAAGAATAACCAGCTAATAAACTGTGGAGACGTATGACACATTGCATTCTCCTTTTACCTTCCTCTGCCTTACCTAACCAATACATTCCTGTATCCTTGTACACTAATTTGCCTTTGCTGAGGCTATTGTTAACACATCAGCTACCTAAGCAGCTGGATTTTTATTTTTTTTTTTTAAACTACATGTTCTCCTTTTCTGGCTTTCTTCAGATAAGCAGAATTCCATTTTCAGAAACACAGAAGTTTTAGCCACAGTAGAATCGTTTTGCAACTCCACAGTGACATGTACAATGTTCAACATCACTAAAACTGAGACCTTTTTAGAGTCACTAAAGGCAAGTTCCACTTTCCAAATAACAGAAGTATTAAGGCTCAAATGAGGGACTTTGAAAAAAAATTTATTAAATAGATGGGAGGTCACTTTAGTCCCATAAATATGTCTAAAATGGCCTTGAAAACAGAGCAAAATGAGTATAGTTAACATGGGATCAGAGAAATCTCAGCACAGGAAAAGACATGGACTTGTTGGAGTAGGTCCAGGGGAGGGCCACAAAGATGATCAGAGGGCTGGAGCCCCTCTGCTACGAGAATAGGCTGAGAGACTTGGGGTTGTTCAGCCTTGAGAAGAGAAGTCTCTGGGAAGACGTTATTGTGGCCTTTCAGTACTTAAAGAAGCTTATAAGAAAGATGGGGACAAACTTTTTAGCAGAGCCTGTTGCAACAGGCCAAGGGGTAATGGTTTTTAACTAAAAGAAGGTAGATATAGACTAGATAAAATGAACAAATTTTTTACTGTGAGAGTGGTGAAACACTGGCACAAGTTGCCCAGAGAGGTGGTAGATGTCCCATCCATGGAAACATTCAAGGTCAGGTTGGACAGGGCTCTGAGCAACCTGTTCTAGTGGAAAATGTCCCTGCTTATTCCAGGGGGGCTGGATTACATGACCTTTAAAGCTCCTTTCCGACCCAAACCATTCTGATTCTATAACTCTAAATGGCATCCAGTGTGTTTAGGCTTTAAGAAACTGGTTGTTGGATTATTAAAGTGTCTCTCTCAAAACACAGCCCATGCAATCTACCTCAAGAATATCCATAGCAGAAGTACAGAGAGCACGGGTGCAGAGTTGATCTGCACCTGCAGAGTGAAATAGTAGTGGTCTCTATGCGCAACCTTGAGATGATATTTAAGGCACACCTGGGTTTGAGCAAGACCACAGATGCAGATGTCAGCAAGACGTAGCGTCTTTACACATGCAGAGACAGACACTGAAACCCAAGAGCTTCAGACACGCACTTCCCTTCCTTTTCAGCCCAACCCATCCCTGTGTTGACACTCATGGAAGTGGGTCCCAGGTTTACCAATGGCCTTGACCCAGCACTGGGGAAAAAGAGTTGTTCCGCTTCCTTGTCCTGCTGTTTGAAAAGAAATTCTACCAGAACAGATGATCTTTTGAGCCAGGGAGTAAAGCCTGAGCCCAGGCAAGCCTTGTACCATGTCTGCAGCATCTCAGTAACCTCAGGGGTTCCTTTCAGCTTTCTGCTCTTCCTCCTCATTCTTGCTGTTCATTCATCATAAAAACAGACAAGCTCATATTTTAATGACAACATGAGAGATCTCTTTTCCTCTCTTTCCAGCCAACGACACTAGATTCAAGTCAAGACACTGTTTCAAAATATTTTCTTGCTTAAAAAGCTTACTGAGTTTTTAATGCATCCTTAAGAAATGCTAAAAAAAAAAAAGTATTTTATGCAACAACCAAAAATTAAGCTAGTGCAGACAAAAAGCTCACAATTTCAAATTGTTGCAATAACAGAATTTTGCATATTTCTATTTTAAGAATGCTTTTCCCACCAATGTGTCAGCACACAAAACTCACATCTAACCAAAGGAAAAAGTCCTGCTTAAACGTATGGTTCGCAGTGGCAGCGTGCCTGAGGCCATTATTTTGCCATATTATTTCAATTCCACTTTTATTTTTATTCTGGAGGTATGTAGTTAAGTCAACAGTAATGGAAACAAAGCACTCCGCTTACTGGTAGAGAGAGAATTGTAAGGCATTTTAAAGTGAAAAAACCATGAATATTTCAGGGTTTTACAAAGGATTTTCTGCTACAAATCTGCAAAGCAAATCTGAGACCATCACAGAATGTGTTAGCATTATTTGCATTAATTTATTTGTACTAAACCCTCACTGACTGATGCCTGGCAGAAGAGATTTATTTTGTGCACCAAAGGATCTTACATTTGGAGTTTACGATGAGCAGATGGGAGCAAATGAAAGTAATGATCTTTTTCCTTCAGTGTACTTAAATAAAACACCAGATATTGCCTGGTGTCACAACAGAATGGAGCTAATGGCATTTATGGATATCACTGCATTTTCTATGCTCAGAAATGCTTAGGAAGTTTGGCAGTTTTTCAGGTACTACCAAAAAGCCCATTTGGGATCCTGGCCTCTATTGTGGAATAAGGTAAGTTTTAAAACACTGAGACAATAATGACATAAAAAAACTTTACTTGATAGGTACCATAGCAACACCACCAAACTCTGATGAGCTCTAGGAGGTGTCAGAAACATTTTAGCAGTCTCATTGAATTTTCAAAACGTATTTACAAAGGTTAATGCACATCAATTATTTAGCTCTGAAGGTGCTGGGTTTTGAAGCTTGTAATTGAGGGAGGACTGTGAAAGTTCATGTTTCATGGACTGTCTTGGCTAAATGGGATAAACATGCCTGAGAGGCCACGGTAACTCTTAAGACAAAAAAGGTCCCAAAACTTAGGGACAGGGACCTTGTCACCAGCTCACAATAATACACAAAGTGCTTTTAGCTGCATCATCACTGCTGATTTGAGTCCTTTCAGGTTAACCTAGCTTGAAAGGGCAGTCACATGTGAAGGAAAACTGGAACTACGAAGACAAGTTGTTTTGGCAGGAGATGAGTGGTGTAACTTGAAGAGCAGGAGCAGAGATGGGACAGCCAGGAAGCCAACATCTGAGTTAAGCACCTACGTGAACGCTTGAAGGAGACAGCAAGCAACTACAGGCAACTTCCACAAATTCTTCAACCAAAATCGAGTCAACATTTTCCCATCTCTTGCTACTTTTTTCCTGCCCTTAGTTCACCGTTTACTTTGCTGTTCTTGGGCTCATGTCCTCATTCAATCTTTTTGTGTTTTTTTTTTCCAGAGAAAGACAGGCTCAGAACCAGTGAAGCCCCAGTACCACCTGGCATGAAGACAAGCCCATTTCAGAAGAAACATTAATAAGAGGGGTATCTTACACTGGAAGTTTGTTTTTTCCAAAGAAAAGATAAGGGAACGCCAAGCTTGAAACTACTGCAAAATAAGGAAGTGCTTGCTGAATACTTGTGTGTTTTCTTACCTATCTATAATTTATTTGTTTTTAAAACCATGACTCCTCCAGACTGCCTGTTCAGAGAAGACATTGCAGTGTAAATTTTAAAATAATTTATGTGCAACAGCATTGTAACACTTAACAAACAGCTATAGGAAAAGTTTATTTCCAAGTAATTTTTGTCAAATCACTGAATACCCAAGGAAAAATGAATTCTGCCCAATATTTACGCATGCAGAGCATCTGCACATCTTGCTTCCATTTAAGCAGAAAAAAGAAAATCTTTTTTCGGCCACAGAGGAGAGAAAAAGTTTGGAAAAATCACTTTGGATTTGGTCCAAAAAGTAACCAAGCAGGCATCAGCACTGCCTCCAACCCTGCAGTTCTGCAGAGACCTGCTCAGCTGGTGCTGGAGGTGAAGTTTCTTAGACTCTTTAAAGTTTTACTACTGCACACATGCATAAGAATAACCACAAATACTGAAGCGGCTCAGTGCTCAGCCACACCTAAATTAGACTAATTAAGACTCAACATTTCTGTACCAGTATCTCTGACAGTTTAATCCAATAAGACATATTCAGATTGGTACTACTGTATATTAACAGGATCAGTTCTTCTCGCCATCAAGCACATTTAAAAAAAAAGTTTAAAAATTATGGTTAAGGTAGAACTGCATTAATGAAATAGCACAAAATTTTACATACTTACTCAAGAAATAGAAAGATTCAATTTCACCCCTCTATGAATAGAGTTTGAATTTTACCCTCCTGCTCCCAAACAGTTTAGACAAAGCCACCCCTAAACCTACCAGGCTGCTCTGAGCCTGTGAATTTAGGGAACCATAAAGAAAATAATTTAGTAATTCGGTAACAGGGAGAGGGCAGAAATAGACATACCAGTATAGACTAATGGCTCTTGAGTTTGCAGAAGACCAGATTTTGCTTTTTTCTCTCAAGGAGACTTTCTCCAGTTTATCCCACGGCAATTTACTGTGCGATTGAATCCGATTACTCAGGTTTTCAGCTAAGGATGGATAACACCACTCTACCTTCTGAATACATTTTATGAGAAAGGACCATTTCCACTAACCCTTCAGAGAGGAGGAGTGTGGGAAGGAGGGATGAGCTGCAAGCCATCAGGTTTTCCAGGCAGGTGCTCCAAGTTAGCAGAGATGTGGTGTCTTGGGGTATGATTCAGACCCACCACACTCCTCTACAGACTTGTAATCATGGTAAGGTACTGTATTGACCTCAGGTAACTTTCTTTTTAGTGTGCTCTCAGATCTTAACTCATCCCATCTTCTCTGCTCATGAATTTGGGAACCTGAGTTCAGCTACACTTGGTACTGATCCTGTTCCTGCTTCAGCACCCCAAATTTCTCCTTCATTAGTTCTAGCACTTCATTTTCTACAGCAAACTAAGTAGTTTTCTTGAAAAACTTGGAAACAAGAAACGAAATGTCACCAGCAATCCCTTGGGCTACAACGGAGCTCCTGGAAGAGCAGTGAAAATCAAAACTTTCATGAAGCAGCATTTAAAACAAGCCATGTACACTTTCCAAAAGACGGTGTGAGGATTCTCTAAGTGCAGGGACATATCACTATCTGCCTTGCTCCAGCTTAGCCCAATTTCTCAAGTGGGAAGGCTCCTATACCTCCCTGCCCTGTGCCCCTTTGCCCAGGTGAGCACCTATGCAAGCTTGGTCATTTCAGTACTTCTCTGCAAAGTGCTTTTTTGCAGTTATAGGAAGGATCCCTTTCCTCAGCTCAGCATATCAGCAACACTCAGCTTTCATTTAAAAAAAAGATAAGACATCACTTAAAAGGAACGTACCACCTGGAACAGATTCTCTTTTTGGAAACCTTGGATACATATGTAACAAGGAGATAAGGTGCTATTTTTAAAGATGCTTCTGAATACCTTAATCAAGTCAGCATTGATGGATGGCTGAGATAAATATTTCTACCCTCTACATTTTTACCTGAAGTCAACAACTTATACATGAAAGTCCCCACAGGATAAACACATTCCCAGGTTTCAGCAGCACACAGAAGTGGTGCATTTTATGTTACCTGTGATCGTCTCTCCTCATCTGCCTGATTACTAGGTTTAATCTTGAAATTGAAATACCCAACCAAATTTCAAAGATTCACATTACATTCCACAGCCTGGTGGTGGTTTTTAATTTTTAAATAACTTGCCTGCAATGCTGTGACTCAGAAGAAGTGTGAATGACAGAAGGAAACTTATTAAAGACAGTTTGTTGGAGAGAGTAGGGAAAATGAATTCACTCACAGGAACAGGTCCAATGTTTTATTTTATTAGCAGAGATCCAGGAGCCTGCTTCCCACTCCGCTGCAACTCATGCGCTAATCACTGTTGTGAGGAGCCCTTCAAGTCAAGGCCATACAAAATGTGAAAACGGATTAAATTTATCTTAAATTAACATAGGACTAGTCCCAAATTCAAGTTTAGTTTAGGTTACAGCTTAAAGAAATCCATTCACCTCTGGGATTTTCCAAAAGATGGAACTTTCCCAGCTCTTATCGAAATAACCCACTATGGGGGCTAGGGACCCAAAAGCACTTTGCCTTTAGGTACTCACCAGCACTTTTCAGTCAATACCTAGTCTGGAATACCTTAGCAGAGTCTTACATTACCTTATATCTGCTCTGAATATTTTACCCAGAACTGCCCAAATCTTGGGCAAGCTAACCACGTGGGACCCTACTTTGAGCCTTTGCCTCTAGGATCCATTAATCAGTTTTTTTACTACTGCCACAACTAAAGAAGTCAGTTGTATTTGCACGCCCTGAGAACACAACCAAACAAAGCCATGCAAAAAGTGCAGCTGACGCAAGAAAAGATAGTGTCCATTTTCACTCAGCACACAAGTAGTTAAAGTGAAGCTGTTGAAGTCCCAGGTACAAAAATCATATTTTTCTAGAGGAAATGCAAGTTTGCATCTCTGACTTTTCAGAACACTACTGTGAGTTACAAGGCAGACTTATGCAATGCTTCTGAGGGGGCACCGGGCTACCTTCAGAGATCCCTGTCAACCTGATCACTCCCTCAGGCTAATAACAGGCAGTTCCTGTGACCTTCCACCTACCCTGTGCCCTCTGTACAACATCACAGAAAAAGTTTCTAAGTCCACACAACACTTCTGTGCTGAACAAGTAATAGCAGGTGACACATCATGCAGGGCTAGAGCTAGACAGTGGCGATTTTTTTTTTAGCATTTGAGACAGCCATACTGTGGGGGAAGAAAAGGTTGTGAAGTGGATGTCTGGCATTGCTCAAAGGGGAGCCCAGGTGACAGAGGCTTACAGCTCTGCAGTGGTAGGGAAGGCAAAGCCTGGGAGCTGATGTGCTACCACGAGGTGACGGATGTGCTGCAAAGGAAAGAAAGAGATAGAGGGAGGCTGGACCAAGCTGAGCTGCACAGCTGTGCTGAATTTAAAAAAAAAAAATAATCAATTGTTAGTGATTCAAATGAATTATGACGTATTTCTTTACAGGGTCTCACAATTTCTTCTGTTGGAAGTTTTCTGCACACATGAACACATTTGTTATTTATTGAATAAGAGAAAGCGTGCTTTGATATCTCAATAGATCACTAAAGAGATCCATCTGCCATTACAAAGACACTAAAGCACACACGCAAAAAGGGCAAACACTTGGAGGCAAGAAGGAGACACTGAGTAAGCAGGAGGTAGAAAGACAAGTTTATTTGGGCAAAAGAGAGATCTGAGCCAGAGAACTCCACAGTCCGTGTTGGGACTGCGGCCTGATCTACCAGGCTGCTCAGTAAGAGGGAGGTGATTCCTCCTTCTTCAGTGAAATTTTGTAAGGAAAAGGCTGGTTATGCTGTTCAGGGAGAGGTCCCAGCTAGCAAGTCCACACAAAGTGGACAGTCCAGCACCTGTGGTTGGGTGATGAACTTACACTCAAATGG
Source organism: Chroicocephalus ridibundus (assembly GCF_963924245.1). NCBI lineage: Eukaryota > Metazoa > Chordata > Aves > Charadriiformes > Laridae > Chroicocephalus > Chroicocephalus ridibundus. The sequence continues at coordinate 115,388,713 of NC_086285.1, read as the reverse complement.
AAGTTTATTTCTGAAGGCAGCTACTTCGTCTTACAAGAGTATCTTACGCTATATAACATAAAATGACCATTTGAATGGAACAGTTCAGGATATCATCAGAAAAGGGCAATAACCTTATAAGAATTAGTCCTAAAAGAAGTTTGGAGTTTTTGAGGAAAAGAGTGATTTTTTTTTTAAAGTTTATTTATACAGATTTCTTATAATCCAGATTTTATTCAGCATGTCTAATGAAAGATGTTTAAAAACAGCAACTCCTTAATGAAACAATTTGTTCTGGTTTTCTCTCATAGAAAAGTCACACAAAGAATATGGTTATTTTCCTAACATAGGAAAATTGAACTTCTAAGCCCAGATATAGAAAAACCCCACCCCTTAAAAGATACACCTTTTAATGAAATACATGTCATTATTTTTCTGTCTAAACAGAAAATGCAACATTCATTTATTTTTTCTAGTTATTCAACATATTGATACTAATTAAACCCAACCAAACAATCAGACAACCCCCTGCCAAAATTCAGGAGGTTTTTTAATAAAACAGGTTCCCTCCCAAATGACATTTCCCCTCTTTTAACAACGACTGTGCTCACAAACCTGGGGGCTCTGATTGCACATCTGAAATCCACAGCTACATTAGCACTTCCACAGAAGGTAAGGAACACAGTTACTCAGTACTTGCATCATATTTGGTGGCCTGACAGATGTTTTGCTAGCACCTAGGAAGGAAGTAATTGACAAATCGAGCGTATACTAAAGCAACACATTCTGCTTCCAAGAAGCAGGCCTAGGGTTTGGGACTCAAATAGCAGGATAGAGACAAGTGCTTTAGCAAGATACTCCAGAGAAGGAGTAAAATTAACCAATTTCCTGACATATAAAATGACAGATGAAGTATTCTGGGAGAAAAGAAAAATAGGACTGATATACTCCTTATTTAATCTGATTTTGAAGAACATGAACCCGGCTTAGGTTCTCTGTAACACATATTTGTCAAATATGAAAAAGGTAAAATTATATGCAACATCAAAAATAAGCTACAAAACTTTTGTAATTCCCAGATTAAAAAAAAAAAAATTAATCCAGGGCTGCCAGATATGTCATCTCTAACTTATTTGACCACTGGTATTACAGCGAGCAGCCTGTTATTTTCTTGTTTCCTGTCTTTCAAAGCTACGCGTAGCTTTCTCAGGTCCTCCGAGTGCAAGAAACATCACATCAAATGAAATAACTGGGGTAATGCCAAGACAGTTTCAGGTTGTGAAACAGATCTGCAAGGTACAGCTGGGGAAAAGCTCTAAACTGAACAAAACCACTGCTGAATTAATGCAGGTACAAAGTATTTTACACAAGCTGTTGCCTACATAAATGGTTGCCTTGGAAAAGCAAATCAAAGTTTTCTAGAAACTCCAGGTTTTGTGCAGTATAAAATCCTTACGGTTTGTTGTACTGAGCAGGAATAAGCAGGGCAGAGCGGCGCTAGTCTCTGCCTCCTCTCCGTGACCCTGAGCTGAGTGCCTCTCTCCTCATCACAAGCCTTACAATTAAAATGCAGTAACATCTAGAGGACAGAAGCCCTCAGTGTCAGTATGGCTGCATGTCTAATCAGTGGTGGCAATCCATAATTCAATTACTTTGATATGAATGACCTTGAGTAGCTTTTGGTTTTGGAGAGTGAGGCCTGAAATTAAATCAGAGCCACAGAATGGTTTCGGTCAGAAGGGAGCTTTACAGATCATCTAGTCCAACTCCCCTGCCATGGACAGGGACATCTTTCACTAGGATCAGGTTGCTCAAAGCCCCATCCGACCTGACCTTGAACGCTGGCAATGGTGGGGCAACCACGGCTTCTGTGGGCAACCGGCTCCAGTGTCTCACCACCTTCATCAAAGAATTTCTTCCCTATATCCAATCTAAATCTACCCTCTTTCAGTTTAAAATCAGCGACCCTTCTCCTGTCACTACAGGCCTTGGTAAAAAGTCTTTCTTCTTTCTTATATAAATACCCTAAAGATCTCAAGTATGAGGAAAAATTGTCCCGTGCTGTATAGCAGCCACGTTCCTTCCATAAGAGATTCTCAAAGTGCTTAATAAACATCTGTTGAGCTTCATAACACCCTGGGAGATATGCATGACAATATATGGAGGGATGAATTGAGGTACAGAAAGATTAATTGACTTGCCATACACTGACTTTGCATCAAGCATCTGTCAGATATTTTGAAATGCACAGATTACTTCAGCTTCTCAAGAGAAGTCAGAGCTCCAGGGACTTCTACACAGTTACGCCTAGAGGCACCTTCTGAGGATCAGGCCTCAAAGCAATGAGATCGCACTGTAGAAATGAGTTAAACCAACAGAGATTTGGTCTTGGTAAAATTTACATCTGAGTAACCTAATTTGTATCTCTAAGATTAAAAGATTGGCCCCATGCAGTACACCTGAAATGTTTCTTCAGTAGCATGGTTTCCAATCAAAAGATTTAAAGTTGAGGTTTAAAAAAAGTCTAGTTTTCAGACTATGTTAAAAAAAATCTTCCAGACTTTTTCTAATGTTGCACATAAGTATTTTTATTACTATAGAGGTCCAAATTCAACATTACCTAAGCACGTGCAAACATCTAAGTGTAGAAGTTATCCAACAGAAGTTCAAGTTCAGCAGTAGGCATGTACCTAGAAGGTGCTATAACAAATCAGTTTCATTTTGAGGGTCTTGAATGTAAATATACATTTTCCAAAACTAATGCGGGTTCATCTTTCTATTGCTCCTTTTGTTCTAAACTGCTGGTTGTAGAACAAAGGTGTGTGATGGAAGGATTTGACAGAGTATCCTCTATGTTCAATCCAGATTTGAATAAGAAATTATGCAGTGTTAATCAAAATTAACAGTTTCAAACAGTTTTCACAGAAGCCAAATGGGTGAGACTTACGTCAAAATACATTAATACCTCAGAAAGAACATTTTGTATTGGCAGGAATTATGATCTTAAAAGGTGTAGAAACCACACCTTTCTCAGACACTGCAATTAGTATTTCAAGGACAAATTAAGCCACTAAGGAGAGCAAGAAATATTTCCAAGATTGTCCATTTATTCAAAGAAGTGTTTCCACTGAAATGAATACAGCGTGCATTGTCAAGATAATCTTTTGAGGAAAAAACAGTGATAGTCTCCATGGAAATGATGCATATCATAAAAAGCAAAAACAGGCTGAAAATTTTGGTGTGGTTTTTTTTGTTTGTTCGGTTTGGTTTTTTTGTGTTTTGGGTTTTTTTTACATAGAGATAACCGTTTTGTATGTGGCTGTTAGAGATGTTTACAGTCTCCCTTGTGACAACAAGGTTTCACACAACCACAACTTTCAGCTCTAGGCCTCAAAGTACCTGAAATTTTCACATATCTCCCCTTTGCAGATGAATACAAGCTTTATGAGCCATTAACCTCAAGCAATTTATGTGTGAATAATTTCCTCTGTACAATTTGTGTTCAAGTCCTCTTCCAAATGGCCACATGAGTATACACTAACTGGTTCTCCTCATTTAATTTTTACCCATGTATAAGTCTTAAAAAAATTAAAAAATGGATATGGCCTGTTAACATTACAAAAATCCACCTAAATCCACAGGCTATTTTTAATGAGGTTTTGTTTTGATTTTGTTTCCCCCCGTACCCCCCCAGTTCTGATGAAATTCTTCATATTTACTTCAGATTTTAAATCCTCAGCCCCCTTTTTTCTGTTTTGTAGAGTCCAACTACGAAGCCCAAGCTCAGTTGCCAATTTTTGGAGGGTTTGGGGGGAGTTGGTTTGTGCGGTTTTTTTTAAAAAGGGCACTGTCAAAGACTCAACCAATTTATTTAAGCTGCCTATTCCTGTGGAAAAGGGTGTGCTTATCTGACACCAGTCAACAAGACTTATCTCACTTTTGCCAGCATAAATCTAGTTGGTCTCCACTGATAACGCTCGAGGTCAAATGATTTGCATACCAGCTTACATTTCAGTTGCACGAACTGAAACAGTCAGCAGGAAAACACTGATTTAATTCTTAACATTTCACTCTTTTTCACCTCTTAGTTGGGCTTGTGGCGCCCTTTTGTGCTGCATAGTCACAGGGTGCCTTGCTGTGCTGGAAGATAAATGCAAAAAGAGGAGCTACTGATTTGATATAAGGCAAACAACCCCTAATCCTATTTATTTTCTTCCTAAATTACTGAAGAGTTGGCTCCACCTTAAATTCTCTGCCTTCAGTTCATGAAAAATAACTGTTGCATAAGGCGTGAATAATATTATGTTATATAAATATCTTGTAGTATACGAACGTGAAAGTGTGTATTTATGGAGTGGAAAATGCGTAAAAAGCCAATTGCTTTCTTCCCCTTTAACTTAGTGGGAGTTTTCTCCAACAGTTTCTTAACTATACTCTTGAAAGCTTAAGTGTTTTCCAAGAGGATTTGGGAAAAGCTGGCAGAATTCCTTTAACTTTAAACCCCACAAAATTAGTGTCATTTCTCCCCAGCTTCTTATGTCCTCACAGATATGAACTACTTAAGAAGTCTCTTGCTACCGTGCTGCTTGTCAAATTATTAGCCCTATATGCGAATACTAAACCGGTAATGAGACGAGGAGGCCCAGGAGATGTATGCCGTAGTAACAATACCATGTTGATGCTGCATGCGAGTATTCCCTAGCTGTTACAGCAGCAATGGCTAATTCTATGTCAAACAGGATCCGTGCTATTAAGCTGACTTCCCTACGTTCCTTTACACGGCATTGTGAAAGTCCTTTATTTTCCGGCTGGGTTGTTTTCCTTTGATGTTGCTTTATTAATGTGCATATCCCTTCTGCTTTGCTCATGCGAAAAGCTAAAGTAGAAAGCCAAAAAGAAAACTGCGATAATTACCATTTTGTACTTTTACTCTCTGAAGAGACTAACTGGCGTAAGAGATTTGTAAAAGCTTTTATATCTTTCTGAATTCAGCATAAGGCAGTTGTCTACTCTTTGCCCGTAATTCTGTTCTTTTTTTTTATTTTATTTTATTCTTTTATGCTTGGGTTTTGTCTATTTTAGAAGAGATATGCATTTTTTAAAAGAAAATATTACTCACTTTCAATCCTGTAGCAAAGTCTGAGGTAATTTAATCCAGTTGTTTACCAAGGCAAGGCAAAGTGGTTTAAGGGTGCCCCTTGCTACTTTGGGCAGGGTAGACCTGTCTTCCAGAAAGCTTTCGTTCATCTTTCCCTTCAAACGTTCATGTTTTACTGAGGTACAGCAAGTAAGAAGCAAGCTTCCAATCTCACCACCTCAAGGTATTTCCATGATTTCATTAAAATTAACCTTTCTGAAAACTCAATCACCAAGATTACTTTTCTCCTTAGCAAGACACAAAAATGCTTTTTGACAAAACAGAAAGGAAGAACCTGTGACACAAATTAGTTATGAAAACCAAGAAAGTGAAACTGCCTCAGGACCTCTTTTATGCATGATTTTTGTCTGTCTGTAGATGTAAGGACAGCATCTATTTACTACAGCAGCAGCCTTTCTCTGGGTCTCATGAATTTATTGCCCAACAGAATTACCCCCTTAAGTAACACACTGACAACACTGCAACTCTTCAACAACCCAATGGATACATGCATGACACTGATCAGAGCCTGCATTTGCACCACCATCACCAGAGAAGCTTCACATTTATATAATTTTATCAGCACAGTCACAAATTATCCTTGCAAATAAGAAAAGCCAAAGGTGAGAAAGTCGTGAGGAGAAGATAGGATGCTTTAGGTCAATTGCAAGCAACAGTAATTAAGCTTTCCTTTGATTTCTGCACTCTTTGCTCTCTTTTCTTGCATTGAAAGGCAAACCTCCCACGGCTGCTGCTCTACACTGCATTCATCACAGGGGTGACCGTGGGACCCTCGCTGTCTCGAGGTTATCAACATTTTGACGAAGCCAAAACGCAGTAAGGTAGGAAAGCAGCCATGGGTCCATACCACCTGCCTCCTCTCCTCTGGGAGTGGAGACAGGGACAAGTGGGAGCTGCATTAGAAGCAGCGCTGCATGGGCACCAGTTAACCCAAGAGGCTCCAACCAGGGGGAGAAAGATTCTGTGCTGTGGAGCGTGCAAGAAGTGGCATGCTGTAAATCACAACTATGTGGCAGTTGCTGTGGTAACCACACCTTTTTAAAGATCAGTTGGCAGATAAAACACATATACGCTATCACACCCAACCCTTGCACATAGGTGATGGCTGCAAAAGCATGCATCTCTCACTTAGAATGAGCATTTATTTTCCTCTTATGAATTCTCAATCACCACCTCTCTGGGTACTCAAGACAAGTCTTCAGGGAAGGAGAAAGAGGAGGATGAAGCAAATAGACTGGGTTCGCTGATTTCTCTGTACAGCTGTGAATAGCAACAGCCACTCAGACAAAAATTCTTCCATCCTTTATTGCCTTTTTCTCCTTTCCTGTTTTTCTCAAGCTTATGAATGCATCATTCCTAACTTGAATTTCAGCTGAGCCGTCTTGTTTGTTTTGATACATAGACAGTTATCTTTCACGAGTTTACAGAAAAAAACCCAACACCTGTTAGCATATTACAGTGCTCCTAGGAAGCTTTTTTACTTTCTTATTATTCGTAGATACTTTGCTAAATGTGTCAATACAATTCCTTATCAGTTAAAGAATCCTCTACAACACAATAAATCCTGATACTTGCCCTGTAGGGTCCCCTGATGCGGGACCTATATTTGAACCTGATTCTAGTTCATTCTAAATGACTTAGTTTGGCATGAAGAAAATAGCAACACCATTTTGTGTTCCACATGATGGAACCATCATTGCAACCTCTCCTTTGAGCTTTCGTTTGGTGTGCTAGATCTTCTCTCCTCCAAGTCACTTAGAAAAGGCAGAAATGAACTGGCAACCCTGATACAACCATAACCAAACCCACCCATTAAGTCACACAAGGACCCATCTCACAAACAGGCATTTCTGTTACATTGAAACCTAAGAACAATTTGTCCTTCAAGAGAATTCATGATGCACCTGAAGCCAACCTAACGCAGCCAAAAAAGCCCATGGATGGGTTGATTTACATATACTATATTCCTTTATACGTCCAGGGATGCTGCATAATTATTAATGGATGAATTATCACAAAAATATCAAATCTAGCTGCTGCTGAAGGACAGTTCAGTGACGTTCACTAGAACTGTAAGCAAGTTACAATATATTGCAGGCTCATATGTAAAATGCAGTTTTCAACACCAAGCTTGAGATGTGTAGATTTTTATCTTACTGTCCTCAAGATCTTGAAGACAGAAAGCTTATCTATGCTGTCATGGGACATGAAAACAGATCTGTGTAATGCTCCTTGGTATTAATCAGTATTAATTCAAAAGGAAGAAAAAAACAAACCAATAATAAGCTGCTTTTATCCTTAAGAAAATCCGAAGTACAACAAAACACAGCCCACAGCCATTTCTGTTTTTCTTAGGGGGGAAAAACATGTCAGAAAACAAGCCAAGCATGCCCTGTGCTAATCTAAAGAAATACATTGGGAACTTATTTAGAAGGTGTCTTACCAAACAAATAGATATATTATAGCAGAGTTGAGGGTGAGACTTTGCATATGTGGTTATTTGCCATCATCAGAATGGTGATTTGTGACCAAAACAAATGTCAGAGGACCGGTGCTTGCAGAATCAGAACTGAAAGTGAGGGTTTGGTAGACCACTAGCGCTGGAGGTTGAAATAGTGCCACATTTCAGGCAGCATCTATATGCTTATGCATGAGAATTAAAGACCTAATTTATTCTCTGATTGATATTCAGAGAGAGGAGACAAATTTGAACCAATGTTATTATTACAATTTCCTCGTTTTGAAGGAATAAAAGAAAGCCACTGAAGCTGTTTCTATCCGATACACAGGAAGGAGATAAATGTGCATTCCCACCGGCAGTTGTGCCAGTGGAAGCTGGCACCTCCTTCCTGCCAGCCCACCCCAGCTGCTCACCAGCACCCGGTGCCGGGGATTTCTGCCTTCCTCAAATCCCCTTCCATCAAGACACACAAAGACCAGCCTCACAGCTTGAACCAATCCAGATCCTTTTGCCTGAGCTGGGAGGATTGCTCACTTGCACAGCTCAGCCGGGAAAAATGAGGGGGAGTGACACTGGCACAGGTTGGGGAAAACAAGCCAGGTTAGAAGGCAGAGGCTTCCTGCCTGCAGTCTGTGTGTCGGTGAGATGACTTTTTCTTTTCTCTTTTTTTTTAAAAAAAAAACAACCAAAACCAACCTTAAGTATTTCTCCAAATGAGTATCTCAAATAATACTGAGAAACAGTGTTGAAGATTATTTCACAGGCAGAGCTTAGCCCATCTTTCCAAAAGGGTAAGTTTCTGTCAGTGAGACAGCAGCTCAGTGGGCAATATTCCACTCAGGAGAGTTGGTGCAGCTTCACTGACTTTGTCCTTTACTGGTTACCTGCAAGGATCTTCTGCACTTGTGATAGACGATCACACCTCATCCACTATGGGAGGCGGTTCTCATCATTTTCATTTCATATGGTACACTCCCCAAGGCATTTATATTATTTCCTCTATATCTGATGAGTGTTCTTTTTGTTTCCTAGGTAGAGTCTTTTCATGAACCCAACTACTTGAAAACAGCCAGACAAAAAAAAAAAAAAAAAAATTAAAAAATAATCCCAAATTAAAAAAATCAAGCAAACCTCATGCAAGTCCTCCTAGCTCTCCCATTGTTGATCCCACCAAGAGACCACTAATCAAAATACCTAAAACTGCAGTAGGGCTTTATTTCAATTAAATGTTATTACTGTTATGCTCTACTCATTGATTTTAATAGCAGAGAATTAAGCTATTCGGGTGCCTTGTAAAGCTGGGACTTCTATCTCATTCATCTCTTGAACATGTAACCATGTTTACTTCCAGCATAACCACATTTGCTTTCATCAGGAGGGAATCTGGCTTATTATCTCAAATGTTATTGCCATAAAGTAATTGCACAAAAGTACCAGTGAGAAAAGCCTTCTCCTGTTCATAAGGCAGAGGTTATTTTGCTCTAATGAGCTTGCCTGTAAGTGGAAAAAGGGAAAAGGTAAGAAGCAAGAGTGTCCTCCAAAAAGGAAATAAAAAAAAAAAAACAAAACACCAAAACAAACCCAACTTCAAGAGGCACCCTGACTGTTGCCATGACACATTTGTACAATTAATGATTTCTACACTATCCTAAATATCAAAACCATTTCTAAGGCTGTTGCTATAACAAAGCACCCTGCTTCTACAGTAGGAAAGATCTTTTTCCCCCGTTTTTCACTAGTGGTTCACATACAGCATGCCTTTGAGCCCTGTCAAGGCCTGAAAAACTCAGTACTTACTCACTGATGATTCCACTATTGATTCAATAGCATTCAAGTTATTATTAGGATCCTTCTATGGATGCATCATCACCAGTACCCTGCTGACTTCCAATGGTAATAGTCCACCCCGTTAGACTAAAATTGTCAATATCTCAAATCAAAAGAGTGCTTGAGACCGACTTAGATCAATAGAGCTGATGGATGATGCACACTCCCACCTCACTTAGAGAGAAAGATTGTTAATATAAGTGATTTTAATGGTATTTCATTCTGTAGTTCCCACAGCCCAGTCATTAACAGCCTGGGATAATTGGGGTTGAAGGATTTTTGAAGTGAGAACTGTGCGACTGAACTGAGGTGATTTTTTCCCCACACTCATTTCCAACACCCGTTAGATGTAGTAAAGGCAGAGCAACTGCTGTGTTCGGTTCGCATCAGGTATGAAGTCATCCAGCTCTGCCTTTTGTTTTGCGACCTTTACAGCAGGTCAATCTTGTTGCAAATAGAAGCACAACAGAGGCAAAAGGAGGTGACAGGAGGAATAGGAAAAGGATGGTGAGTACAATGAAAAGTCCACCAGCAGCTATTGTGCTCCTCGTCATCTCCCTTTCCTCTGGCCCTCATTTTATTATTAGCTTACCCTTCCTTTGCAACCTATGACACATTTGAAATTTCTATGTAACTATTTATGAATGATGCTTATTCTGTAACTGTTCAAACAGTTAAGAAACAACACAGAGCATCTGGCAGCCTACTAAGCCTGAGAGGTAGTTTAGCTAGATTCAGGATGCATAGAAAAGAATATTTATTTGAGGTGGGGTATAAAAGGCAGCTCCTGAAGACAGTTGGACTGAGAAATGGCACTGTGAAACATAGAATGACTTCTAATGCAAAACTATCCTTTATCTACATTTAGATATGATAGACATGGAATGACAGCACCTAAAGACTTGATTTTTTTTTTTCCTCTCCTAATTTTCATCATTGTCATGGTTTTGGCTGAATTGGCCAATGACCGTCAACAGATGCTCTCCCTCCACTTCTCATACATGGAGAGGAGGATGACAGATAGAGAGATTTATGAGTTTAGAAGAAACTAAACTACTTTAATGAAATATTAATAATAAAATAAAAAAGAAAATAACAAAATAGATACAAAATACACAAAATTGTATCAAGCTCCCAGGATGACATTACTGGCAGGCACTGGGGAAGTCCCAGACTGGACTCAGCGACGGGTGGGAACTAGATTCCAGAGCTGGTCATGAACCCACGCATCAAGGTCAAAGGCAGATGAACAGACAGGGTCCTCCTACGATATCGGCCATTGAAGAAAGAGAGTTGACCCTTTGATCCCTCCGCTTTTATACTGAGCATGGGGCAGATGGGATGAAATACCCCTGCTGGTCAGTTTTGGGTCACGTCTCCTGCCTGCTCCTCCCTGCAGGGGAGGTGTGACCCCTCTACGCTTTTCCATTTCCGGCCCTGGAAAGTAACGGAGCAAGTAATGAAATTAGCTGACCTTGGTTGTTATAGCAATAAGTATAAGCAAGAGCCTATCTGCATACCATTCCTTGGCATTAACTATAAATATTAGTCTTACCACTCTGAGAACAAGCAGTTTTCTGCACAACATGTTATTAATTTCCGAGAGTTAGAAGAGGCCTAGCTAAGAAGTGAAATTGCTGAGCAGAAAGTTGGTTCTGTTTTACCTCAAACCAGGATAATCATAAGCTGATTATTAATGACTAAGTATAACAATTAGACTCATCCTGTTGACCATAAGTTAGGTGTTCTCAAGTTGTGGAGCTGTGTTGGAATATCCACGACACCTGGAACACTGCCAAAAAAGGGTTTTTATACCAGGAGAGTAGCAAAAAATAAAAAATAATAATAATAATAAAAAAATCAGTCTTCCTAGATTTAGAGGCCCTATGCCAAGGTGTCAATGAAGGCCTAAAGTACAACCAGCTCCAACCTATATACTGCTTCGGTTGCTTTAAGAGAGGCTTTGAATGCTTTGAACTTCATGGCCTGGTCCCTGCTTTTACTTGGGACCGATAGTTCAAGGTGTGCTATGGAAGGTGATCACAGAAATGAATCAGTTGAGTCCTATGATGGGCATCAAGCCCTCTCCAACAGCACTCAGATCCAGACCAAAGACAGTGCCACATTCTTACCAAATCAGATTTTATAAAAGCACTGGGCTGGCTTGCCTGTGCAACAGTATTTTCATTGAGACACCATTTTAATTTGTTGTATAACAAATTCTTAAATATTGCAGTATGAAACTAGTATTAAGGTCTGCAAGCGAAAGTCCTTTCCTCTCTAAACCTTAATCCTCAAAAAAAGGACTTTTCTCCTGTCTTTTTGGGGACTCTGCCAGCCACTTTCCTTGACACTTTAATGTCTTAGAAGACTTAAAGCATCCTTGATTGTGCTCCTATAAGAGCACTGGATTGTTAGTTTTATGCAGACATTCAAAAAGGTAGCATCTAATCCACATACTACGTGCGTACTAGATAGTTCACAAGGTCTTCTCTCAAAAAACCTTCTCTACTTCTCAGTTTTCTCTGCTGAATTCAACATCAACAGCTTTCCATAGAATGGCTTGCCATTTTAATGCAGTTGTAAGATCACTAGCAGTGAGGGTCTTCTAGCATGAATATAGTGCTTCTCTCTTCAATCAGCAACAACCCCTGCCAAGCCTTCTGTATTTTTTTTTAATTTTTGATCTGTATTTCAGAACCAGGAAATCAAAGTCAATGCCTTTCAAAATGAGGTCATGTATAGTTCCAAAATGATTTCCCTGCCAGACTTCCATTTTCAAATAAAAATAGAAGAGCAGAATTTATTTTTACAGCAGAGGAATAGTCTCTGTTCATTCTTCTCTGACAGAAGGGGTTGAAATTCTGTTTATTGAAAGTTCTGCAAACAAACATCTGTCTCCACAGGGAAGGCCAAACTACAGAAAAATATCAGTTCAAAATATGAAAACTAGAGGCCACTGCCAGCATTTGAAAAACAGGAAGATGAACAAAGAATATTATACAGCTGATACTGAAACAGGTCCTGGCAAGGCCCAACAATAATACTTACAATTCATCAGGTTACATCCTCAGAGGCATGCAGTAGAGCACACTGGATATCTCTGCACAGAACTAGAGCTCACACTTCAGCCTCAGAGTGCTTTATTTCAGTCATAACATAGTAACTCAATTTTACAGTGTGCTTTGACATTGTAGGAGAAAAAGTAATTTACAAATAGGAGGACAACATGATATGCTCCAACAGAAAGCCTACTACCTCAGAGCTCTGCCTGATTTATTAACTTCAAAGGGAGAAGAGAATGGCACCTACAGCTGTAATAGGTCTTTTATTCTGTTTTCAAAGTCTGCCACCCATTACAAAACTAGGAGGATGAAACTTTAGAGAGAATGAAACAGCCATAACAAAACCGATTTTACTAAAATATACTGTAGACCTTGATGTATCTAACTAACACAGTAAGTAGTGGCGGTAACACTTGCTCAGGCCCCATCTTCAAACAGTTTATTATGTACTGGTGAAAAACAGTTATATGGTCTTGACAAAATGATGGGTGAAAACATCACCAGCAAGACAACTTCCTGCAAGATCTCGAAGTATTTCGATATACTACCAGCTACGGGTTCTGCTGTTCAGCCCTTCATATCCAGCCAACATCATTCCTATAATTATCCCCACCACAGTGTACTGAAGTAGTTATTTCAGTGGCATACAGGCATGAAATATATTCTTTTCAGTCACTTTAACGCTGCAATAACTTGTCTGTAGAAAGCAAGAAAACGAATAACAAAGCTTATGTTTTTTCCTCCGTGCAGCACAGCTCCACCTGAATGGTGACGTAGGAAGCTTGAAACCATTATGCCACTACTTTTCCACTATATCCTTCAATGGACAGACCTGAAGATTCAATTTCTGGGAGACAATTATTTCAGGCTGTGTCTTGTTGAGCAAAACAGGGACTAATAGCTTGCAAGAGCTAAATTGAGGTACTTTCCTATAACATTCAGTTCCAGGATTAGTATAAAAAAAGGCATGAACTAGGCTAGTGTATAATTTAATACAAGCTGTCCACTGAAATAGCTGGAGAAACTCACACTTCTCTTTCAAAAAAAAAGTAACATGTAACAGAGATATTAGTTCCTATAACCTCACCACAAATTTCATAACACTTCTTGTGGACCATAGGGGCTGCATGGAAAACTACTTTGAGCAATGAGGTACCCTCCAGTTCATAATCTCCCAGTTGTCCTGATTGGGCTGCACTGGGATACAGTTTCTTACATATGCCCAAGATGCTTCTTCCATGGGAGCAAAGGTTCTTGGGGAAAGGGAGAGAAAAGGAGCCAGGGGAAAAGCTGATATCTCCTTGATCCAGATAGGCTTTGTGATGGACACAGCTTCTTCACCCGTGACACGGAGAGTTTAGCATTTTGCAATTTCAGGGCACTCTTTTAAGGGTGGCTTTCTGCCTGGTTACGAGGCACACCTCTGCAGTGAGAAGACACCCAGAAATCATGGAATCACAGAAAAGCAGAGCTCCAGAGCTCACTTAGTGAATCCTGTCTCATGACCAGATGATAAACTATGCCCAAACTACTTCAGTCCAACACGTACCTCAAGAGATTTGATGGTAAAAACTCTACAAGTTCACCAGGTAGCTGCCTGCTGCACATCACTGCTCTCACATGTGGAGGTGATTTCCAGCATCCAACTTTCTTACTGAAATTACAGCCTGTTTCCTCCAGGGATGTAGACGGCACTTTGCTCCCTTCTTTACAATAGCCCTTTGTGTACTGAACTCTTCCATTCCTTTTCTCCATCTCATCTTGTTTAGAGAAGAATGCTTTCAGCCTTTTCTTAAAGGCCATTTTTGCTGCCTGCTCTTTGCTGTTCTTCCAGCTCGTCAGTTAGCCATCAACTTCCTTGAGACATAGTTCCCAATGTCTCAAACATTGTGAAGCCTTCTCAGAGCTGACTGCAAGGCAGTAACCATTGGTTACTAGTGTGGTACAGGTCAGTTTTATCTTTCTGCTATGTTAGATCTAGGTAAAGATATCTTTATGTCATAAACAGCCTGTATAGAAGTCCTCCTGAGATTGAGTAACTTCTAAAAATTTTGACTGGGCATCTTTATTTGTGTTAAAAGTCCATCTTTATTTGTGTTAAAAAAAAAAAATTGCTAAAAGTTCCAGAAGAGTTTGCAGTGCATTGTAATTTTTATGCATAGGGAGGGTTTCTTGCCCATTTGTTTTAGTTTTCTTTCATTAAAACATTGGGTCAAAATGGGATTTATTCTATCCTGAGTAAACTAACTTATATCTATGTGCGATATTGAAAAACTGCAGTACCCCACTGATTACAGCATCAGAGTGGGCTATCTGTACATTGTGTGAAACATGAAATCATTATGCAATAATCACAGTCAAAACTAATAGGCAATATGAACTCTTAGCTACCAAATGTCAAGTACTATTCTCAAGATCCAGACTTAGCCTGTCCCTAACTACCAGTGTCAAGGAGTATAGAGACTTTCTCCTTAGGCTACTCTTTCTCCATATTTTCAGAAGGAAGAAATCAGCAAGAGACAAGACAATAGTATTGCTCCTACAGGAATATCTTAGAACCCAAATTTTACCAGGGTTCTAGTGGAATCTAATTTTTATTGTCCCCTCAAGAAAAGCCCAAGGTAAACTTTGATATATACAGTCTAACCTACTCAACAAATGGAACACCAATTTTAACCAATTTAATGGAGCTGCCTGTGCTGTTTTCTCCTTTTGGCATCAACACTGGGAGTAAGTAATATTTGCAACACTGATATTGTTGATACCCCAATAGTAGGTCCACTCACAGAAAACGAATCCAAAAGTCAGATGAAAAAAGTAATATTTCATAAAGTCCAAAACTCTAACTCTTCAACTCTGACTGAAGTGTCCTTCTCCTCCCACAACTAATTCCACCAGTTAAACTATTCAGTTCCACTTCCAAGATTAATTTTCCATAACCATGCTATTTTTTATACTTCAATTTTCCTGCTTAGTGATTTCAAAACAGAACATTTTATACTGTTATTTTACTGAGTGTAAAACCTGGTCTTACGGGATAGATGATCCTTATTGCAAACTGCAGAGCTTTGGCCCCCTGGCTGCTTGATAGAGCCAAAAGCTGTAATTTACAGACATGCCACAAATTTGTTGTCATACTTCAAATGGCATCTTATGTTTAGCATAGATAAGACTTTAGGGAGGAATTGGCACCTTTATCTTCAACTTCAGACATCACAGGAGAGATCCACGTTGTAGACAGATACTTATTGTTCTCTGAGATCAGAGACCTATTTAAGGTCTGTTAAATTAAGAAACAGAAGAAGTTGTTGCCTATTTCTAAAAGCCTTGGCTACACAGCTTGCAGTTTATTGGTTAGTGATACTTTATTAACATGCAATTATGCTAAAGCCATGACAGACATTGCTGCTTCTGTGTAAACTGTGCAGAAGCAATAGCTGTTCCACTCAGGTGCAGTGTGATAAGGATTGAAAGAAATGCAGAAGAAATAAAATTCCCAGACAACCATAAAAACAGTGCATCACTTGCTTTAAAAAAATAGATAAAATTTTAAATACATGCAGAAAGTAGATAATACAACCTTGTAATGGTTTTAATAATTATCAAGTAAGCTTTGTGAAATTGTAAAGCTAATGGCATTGCACATTGAGCAGAGACTAAGCAAAGGAAGCAGCAATTGTAAAACAATTAACCTTGTTCTACTTCTGTAACTTTTTAGGCTACTATTAAAAGCCACTTGCCATTTTACACCTTTACAGAATAATGAAAGACTAGGAGGTATTATTCAACCAAGAGAAAGTTTTGCTTAACTCTGTATTCCCTTAACACCGTTTGGAATTATTAGAACCTACTTTGAACCCAAAGAAAAATGCCATGCTCGTGCAAGTGGCTTGCGAGATACTAGACTTCAGTTACTGGTCAGGTTACATCTTGTTAGGACTGGTGTATTTAGCAGCCACTCTTCACTTTAGATAGTTTAGATAGCTAAACATAGCTAGTTAGATAGACATATCACTGTTGAAAGAGCAAGTGCAAGGGACTTCATGAATCGAGTGTTCTGGCTCGATGGGCTCCATTATGTATTATTACAGGAACCAAGATGGAGGGCAAGCAGTAGGCGTGGTATTGTTTGACCTTGACTGAAGTGAAAACACCAGCTTGAGAGGCTATATGCACAAGCATGGGTGAAATACGTGACAAGTTGCAATAAAATATATTAGCAATGATCGTTGACAGAATTGGAAAAGCATTTCCAACACAAAGCACCTGTATGTCCCCAGTTGGTCTCTTTTCACCATCTCCCCTGATGACTTTGAGGAAAGAACAGATATAGCACTCATATAAAAACTATGGGAAAAAGGAAGTAGGTAAATGACACCAAGATGAAGAAGTAGCAAAATACTCTGAAGGACAAAGTCAGCATGACTATGATAAATGGGACAAGTGGTGCAAGAAGATGAAAGACAATAAAGAGCAAAGTGATTGATTCCCCATTGCTAAATCTAAAAATCAGCCGCAAAACAAGGACCACAACCTCCAAGGACTGAGTTTCAAGTGCATCAGAACTAAATAGGAGTCCTTGTCACCAAAACCACCATCTACTGCAGATGAAACTGCGTAGATGTGCTGCATTTATGACAGGCAAAGGGTTCTAGTCTGTTCCACTCAACACTGATGAAAGCATGACTGAATCTCCAGTCTTGAGGGCTACACTTTAAGAGACAGAAACTAGGAGTAAAATAAGACACCAAGCTACCTCGTTCCTGTTGCTACCAGTTGTGAGAGGGGCCAGGGGTCAGCCAAAGGACTGGCTCCTATTATAGCTGCCATCCCTCCCATTTCACCCAGTAGCAATGATCCAGCTCCATCTTCAGTCCCTGCTCTATCTCCCCTTCCTCTGCTGTGTCTTTGATCTCTCCATAGGAATTGTTGAGTTTTATTGTTTTATTTTCAATTCTCATCTAAGTATATATCTACCTTAATTGTACTTTCCAAACTGGAAACATATGTTGAAAGCAAGATGTGATCTAAGTGTGAATACCCCTGGTTGATTCAGCTTTCTCCCATAATAAAGACTTATGATAAGCAATGCTGCTAAGAAAAATAAGATATTAAATCAATAAACTGATGTTTTGGCCTTCTAGTCCTTAATCCCCAGAAAGGCAGTAGTTCTATACATTAACCCAAATACGAAAACAGAAAAAAAATTTTCATAGACTAGTACAAACACAATTGGATTGCATACTACTAGAAAGATAGGTTTATGTTTGAAATTTGACCAGCACTTCTCTTGGATTGATATTCATGCTGTATTCATCCAACCACACAATTCAAGTAAACAGCCCTAAGGAAGGGAAAAAAAAAATTACCTAAGACACTCCAGTTCAAATATTTCAGTGCAGCAGTTCCCCATTCAATTAGATTTTCATGCCTTGGGTCAAGTCCTGTATTACACTAAGTTTTCTGCACTGCTCTATACACCATCAGCATTGTAATAAACACCCTTATGTTTGAATCTCATGCCATGGTATTTCATTTAAAAAGAAAACAACTTTTCATTGAGCAGTGTTATATTAATTCTCTGGTCTAGTTTAAAATTCTAGTTTGAGAGAACACCACCATGAATCTAAGTGTTTCTTTTACTGCATGGATACTCTGCTAACAACTTAATTGCTATAGCACGGACAAATTTAAAAAAGTGAAATCTTGCATCCCAGATATTAATATTTTATGCTTTATGTTCTTCTTGGATATCTTACTATTGAAAAGACATTATCACAACACAGAATGACAATAATTGTTATTGTTACCTTAGTCTGGCTTCACTTGAGATATCATTTACAACCACAACAGAAAAGTTTCCGTGAGTACTGGAGTTCACTGTAGAGCAAAATTCTGCAGGGCCTTTCGATTAACTGTATTCCTTTGAACTCAATGATGCCCATTGAGTCTGTGTAGTACAGCTAAAACAGATGTATAACACGCACTTCTCTAAACTATAAGATAACAGATAAGATTCATTTTTTTTTTAGAAAAAAAAAAGTCTCCTCTATGCCACCACAAACTCATTTGCTTCTCTTCATGCTTTAGGTTTGTTTTTTGTTGTTGGTTCTGCAACGAAGGCAGCTTTTGGTCCATGAATCAGGGCTTCCATCAGAACTGCTGGAGAACAGCGGAGTGCAAGACCAGCATTACACTCTCTGTGCTCATGCTTCAAGGAACAGACATGGCTCAGGTATTTAGGAGTCA
Source organism: Chroicocephalus ridibundus (assembly GCF_963924245.1). Taxonomy (NCBI): domain Eukaryota; kingdom Metazoa; phylum Chordata; class Aves; order Charadriiformes; family Laridae; genus Chroicocephalus; species Chroicocephalus ridibundus. The sequence goes on along the minus strand of NC_086285.1, from coordinate 115,369,974 downwards.
CCTTCTTTTCTTTCTAAATTCAGTGTTGATCTAAATTATAGTAACGAGCACCCATGAAAGAAATTAAAACCCTGTATTAGTTAAATTTTGAGGGGCCAATGCTCACCATTTAGATGTGTCCCTATTTTGAAGATCTCTACTACTCCCACATCAGAGTGGTTTGATGCCTCCCTCAGAAGAGGAAGGGAGGCAGGATAGTAGGTACCAACCATCTATCCTCCAGTGCAGAGCTAGCTGGCTTAGTCCCTAGACTGAATTTTTCAGGAGGGAACTGGTAACTCCTCACCACAAGAAAGCAGGAGGTAAGCCTGCTTTCTCTCTGCCACTCCTCCACCTGTGGATGTGCTCTAAACTCTTGGCAAATCTGTAGCTGCAACATAAAGAACTCGAGATAGCAATGGTTTTCATAGCGTCACCCTGCCTTGTATAATTCAACCCAGACTGACAAGGCAGAAGGGAGCTTGAGCACACACGAACCTTGCCGTTCAGAGCAAGAACAGACACTTTATGAAGGTGGGTGCTTGCCTTATGATCACAGGAAAGGCTCTCACGTCATTTAGGGGAAAGTTTGATAACGTAATGGCAAATCCAGCCATTTTGGCATGCTGAAGTTTGAATTAACATGAACGACATTCTAGATATTTTTTTTAAATTTATTTCATAGAATTCAGATCAATAAGATTAAAGGTAAACTTGTCCTTCCATTCAGTAGAGGGAGAGGTTCACTCTATTCCTGTATGATTTGCATTAAGTTTCCTACATAATCCTAGGTAGGTTAGAAGGGCTCTCTGGAGGTCATCTGCTCCAACCCTCCTGCTCAAACAGGGACTCCTGGAGTCAGTTGCACAGGACCATGTCCATATGGTTTCTGAGTATCTCCAAGGAAGGAGATTCCCCACCTCCCTGGGCAACCTGTGCCAGTGCTCAGTCACCCTCACAGTAGAAAACTGTTTCCTGATGTTCAAAGGAACCTCTTGTGTTTCAGGTTGTGCTCATCACCTGTAGTCCTGTCACCGGGCACCACCAAAAATGGCCTGGCTCTGTCCTCTTTGCACCTGCCATGCAGGGGTTTGTAGACATCAATGAGATCCCCCTGAGCTTTCTCTTCTCCAGACTGAGCAGTCCCAGCTCTCTCCGCCTTTCCTCCAGTCCCTTCATCGTCTTTGTAGTCCTTCACTGAACTCTTTCCAGTATGTCCATGACTCTCTCGTACCGCAGATGCCAGAACTGGACGACACAGCACTACTAGCTTCACATAAGTGTTTTTGCAGTACTAGTCAGCACATGTGGATGTGACAATGATTTTCTGACTTTACCATGTGAAAGCTGCTTGCAATTTTCCAGTTTGCCTTATGTTCTTACCCTTTTACACAGTCATTTATCATTTGGGCTAAGCAACTGTAACAAGTTCTGATTGACACTACACACCTCACAGTATTTATATGATTTTTTTTTTTTAAGAGAAACATCTCTCTTTGCATTAAGCAGCACACAGACGATTTTCCATTACAATTTTCTCTAGCAATACAGAGAGAAGTTAGCTATGTTTGCTGTTGCTCTTAAGTGCAGTGACATTTCACAGAAAGCTGTGCTGTGCTCAAGAATGCCAGGGAGAGGTCAGGGCCTTCTCAAAAACCCATTTAAAAGAATAGCTGAGAAAACAAAAAGAATCAGATATTGTGTAACAGCTAATTGAAATGCTGCTTCATTTTACAACTCTTTAATGAGAATCTCTATAACACAGTGACTGAAATAACTTTAGATAATGGGACTACCTCTATTAATCTACTTATAAGGAAGCTGTTCATTAATTAGGGTGGACAAAGCAATCACAGGCTTGCTGAATAGCAGCAATGCCAATTCACATTGTTGACAAGAATCTAATTAGAAATTAATGGCAGAAAGCTGTCCAAATATATATCCCTCATCTACCAAAGAAGCATGTATTACAGGTATACATAATGAGAGAATCAAACACATCCAACCTTCAAATTAGATCCAGGAATCAGTTTAAAAAACATTAACCCTTCATTACACATTAGACAATTAGCTCAAAGCAGGTGTCTTGTTAAAATTGTCTCAGTGCTTCCATTGGGAGTCCTTTATAAACCTCAAGATTTGTAGTTACTTGAAGATTAACACCCCCACCAAAGAATTGGAAAAAAAAAAACCACAACAAAACACCAAAACCCAAACATCCAACCACAAAAAACCTCAACCAATACAGCAGCAAACAAAAACCAAATCAAATGCTTAAGTACAACCAACCACCACCAAAACCCACCCAAACCCATCAACACAAATTACCCAGGAGTTACCCAGCACTGACCAAAACCTGTCTGGAAGGAAGATTTTAAGAATGCCTCAGGCAGTGAGGAGAACACAGTCCAGTGCAACTTATTTAGGTGACATCTTATCTTGCTACCTTGGGACACTATTCTATGAAAAATTGAGATTAAAATAACTAGTTATTTTGTGTGCTTAAATGTCTCTGACTGTTTGGGGTTTTTTGATTGGTTGGTTTTTGTTTAAACTTTGAGAAAGTTAAATATCTGACAATGGTATTTTCTGTCATTCATCTCAAGCAAGGCACAGAAAGCACTTACTTCACAGAAACAGTTTATGCATCCAGAAATGCTGATGCACTTAAAAGATTGGAAGACCAAGAACTTGATAAGCAAGCATATTGCAGTGCATATCTTACCTCCTCAACAATTTTTTATTTTTCAATAAGCCACGTTTATTAATCCCATGTCTCCTAACATACCATGTGGAACTAGGTAATTAGTGCAACATCTTTCATAAGCTACGTTAATAAACCCTAGCATCTCTGTTCACACTTTGGGAGAAATTCAATAAGCAAAGGGACTAAAACTTCCAAAGAACATTGAGGAATTTATGTCTGAGGCAATTTGTCTTCCCTCTCGAAAACCCTTAAGACTGTCTTTCACTCGTGATATCCCAGAGAAGGAAGGAGACCTGACCCGACCCCTTTGTGTGTTTGTGTTATGCGAGTGCGGTTGGGCTGGACTGCTCACCTTTGGGGGCCAGAAAGGTATATTTATTCCCTTGATGCACGTGTGTTTTCTCAAATAGAGCAGGGATCTTTGTCCTTCTGAAGGTCTAGACACTGACAAAGCCAAGGTCTAACTGGAAAATAGTATCCATTGACAGCGTGCATGGCTTCGGGATAGTCTGAGGTATATCATTCTTGCTCAGACTCTTGAAGTGTGTTTCCCCACGCGCCATTGATGGTCTGCACTTTTGGGGAGCGGGACTTTGGCACTACCTTAATCCCTCTCCTGCTTTGTTCCTGTGACAGACTAGGCTTCACAGCAAATACAAACATGGGTATAAGGCATCCATGGTGAAGAACCTGAAAAATTTTGTAGATCTTTTTGTGGCCATTTTTTACATGCAGAGGTTTGGACACTCTGCCCTGGAATTTTCCTTTAGTCCCGTGCTCCATTTTCCTATGCTGAACAAGAAAGGGTTAGTTTGTTTTTTAAACTAAGGCTTTCTTTTTAGACTGTCCACTAGATGACTGTCTAATAAGGCATCTGATCGCTTACACTCAAGAGATGTGAAGTTAAGCCAGAGTCAACAACCACAAGCTACCCAGAGACCTTTCGGCGTACCTGCCTAAACACAGCATACGGTTTTGCTGTGAACACTCAGAATCTCAAATACTTAAGCAAAGCATCCATTTTACTACCTCTAACCTTCAAGTACTTGACCTAGAGGTTGAAACCAGATTTAACTCTTCCCATATGTAAATTCCTTCGAGACATAAAAGAATGGCAATATGAAACTTTCTCTTGAAGGACCTAGTATAACACTTGGAATGTGTCTTGAGTACTATTCAACTCCTGGTCTTCAGTCTTCCAAAATATACTTCTACTAGTGCAACAGGTTGTTTTCATGGGTAGAATCAGCCCATATCCCAAGGAAGGACAGCACTTGGGCCAGGTTCTGGAAGTGGCAGAGAAAGGCAGGTGGTTCTCACACATACTTTGGAGTTCGCCAGACCAGCTGCCTCCAGCTCTGTCCTGCACAGCACCCAACAGCAGGAGCACTCACCTGGCTGGTCCTGAAACATTGGCTTAGGTACTGGCTTTTCCTCTACCTGGAGGAAAAAGCTGGCAAGCCGGATAGCTTCTCTGTGCCCAGAGGTCAAACCACTCTCTGATAGTCAAGTACCACTTACACTGTGAGTAACTGAAATTCAGATTTTAGAGCGTCTTACCTTGTTTTCAGAACCTTGCAAGAGGAAGACACTCGGCTTCCCAGTACTGTTTTAAGACTTCTGTATACACCAAGGCCAGTAAGTTGGTCCACCCTTTTGGTGTTTTGCACATCTTTTGCTGGTTACAGAACCCAGTGACCCCCTGTCCTGGCAACATGATACTTGGTTATAAGAGAACTGATACAAACTTGTCTCCTGCTCTTTGAAGCTGAGCTGAGAAAGAAGAGAAACCTATATTTTCCTTAATACTGTAGCCCATGCTGCTTCATTCTTGAAGTTAGAGGTGGGGGAGGAGACAGAAGAACATCCGACAGAGCACTAACTGTGAACATGGTCTCGCCAATTTACTTTTTGTATTAATGTGAACATTTCCCTCTGTTTAAGTGCCATACAGCTTTACTTCATTATTTGCAGCTAACTGTGATGCTGTTAGAAGATAATGATTCCTCACTGTAAATTAGATGCTATTATATGAGTTGTTTCAGATTGGCATCTTGACATTAAGAGATAGTTATATTTTTAGAAGTAGCCAGGAAATTTGCTTTTTTACTTTGGAAACTGTAAGCAAAATTTTGCTCTTTCAAAATGCATAGATTCATGAATGGCTAAACAAGCCAATTTCCCCATGGACATGCATCATTTATCAAACATCCTGGAGAATCTGATCCTGCAATCCCTGTCACGCAACAGTCCCATTGAGGGCAGTAAGGTCATTTTCAGAGCTGCAGGATCAGGCCTTTGCACTTGATAGCAAATAAGCAAGCGAACAACTATTTTGCAGGCTATACTGAATCCAATGTCCTGAAGTATCCTCAGCTTCCAATTGTGACCTTTGGATAAGCCCTCACCGCTGGTCTCTCCTGACAATTCAGCGATAACCTCCAATCTCAGCATTTCAGAATTGCAAGCAGAGATTGAGAAGATGATCTGTCTCCCTGCAGCACGAGAGTATGATATATTTATCTCAGAGAACAACCTCACATTAAGTAAAGGGCACATCTAGGAACTGCTAGGAAAAGGGTAGAAAAATAAGAAAAGGAAAGGAGCTGATGCTGAAAGGTGAAGAAGAACAAAAGAGAATGTGATCTGCAGACAGACACAAGAGTAGTGGTGCTGCCCCATCCAGTTATTGTTGGGTACAAACTGTGGACTGAGGTGAAAGAAGAAGGGTATGTAGGTATGTTTTGCCCAATCCTGTGCATAAAGCTTGACACTACACTGGCAATTACTATCAGAAGCAGTGGTAACCAAGCAAATTTTTGTGCGTGCACATGCATGGTCTGCTGTATTCTTTTACATTTGTTTGTAGTGGAACATTTGCATAAGTTACATTGATGTGATAACAGGAATAGGATTGGGGATAATTGTTTTCTTTTCCATTAAGTCTGTAGGTACTTCTGAAAATGCTAACAGGGAACTGCATAGTTAACATAACTATCCAGGCAGCACAACTTCACCTAATTAACATCTCCAGGGCAAGACCCGGCACTGGTCTTAAACAGACCGGTAAGGTAAATATGGTCAGATTTATAACGCTTCCTTCGGAGTACCTAAGGTAAGTATATTCGCCACACAGGCAATGAAAACATAAGGGCTTCTAAAGAGTACTTCAGAGTCCTTTGGCGAGTCACTGCCTGTGGAGCAGATCTGAAAGGCCCCAGAGGTCATGAAGGACAGCAAGCTGAACATGAGCCAGCAGTGTGCCCTGGCAGCACAGAAGGTTATATAGCAATCCTGGGCTGCATTATCAGAAGCACTGTCAGCAGATCAAGAGAAGGGATTATCCCTCTTTGCTAAGCACTCCTTAGATTGTGTTTAGAACATTGTACACAGGTTTGAACACACACCCCCAATACAGGAAAGGCATCAGTAAACTGGAGTGAGTTCAGTAGAGAGCCACCAGAATGGTCAGGGCTAAAGCACTTGACCTCTGAAGAGAGACTGAGGGACCATGGCTGGTTGAACCTGAAGACAAGACAGCTCCAGGGACATCTAACAGCAGTCCCTCAATACCTACAAGGTTACCCAGTAAACAGAGCCATGCTTGTTACAGTAGGAAGACACCAAGCATGAAGAGAAGCAAGAGGCACAGACTGGATCCAAGGAGAAACTTTTTCACCCTGAGGACAGCTGTGCACTGAATTGTGTTGACCAAGGAGGCTTTGCAGGCTGTGTCTGGAGGTTTTCAAGACTGGAAAACCCAGAACAACCTGATCTGATCTCACAGCTGACACAGCTTGGACCAGAAGGCTGGACCAGAGACCTCCTGAGGTCCGTCCCAGCCTCAGCTATCCATCGTACAATCCACTTCACCTGCAGTCCCTTCTCTCAATGCAGTCTTTTTTTGTATAAGTCCATAAGGCATGAACTGACCTTGAGAGGCAACAGGATTCCAGTTCCTCCTCGTCCCAGCAAAGCACCTCCACCTTCATGTAGTAGTCCCACTGCTCATTCAGTCGAGAGTGGCTCAAGCTGGCAGCTCACCTTCCTTCTGGGTGCACAAGGAGGTCTCTAGACTAGTAACTGGGTCATCTCTTTGAAGCTTGGAGATGTGGATCTTGGAACAGAAGGGGCTCAGGTCCAGGTCTCTCGCTTCCCAGACAAGAGGTGGGCAGAAATGATAACACCACCACCGACTGCTTTAGTGTTGGGTCTGAGCTAAACATAAAGCTACCTGTGTCTCCAGCAAAGCTGAGAGATTAAGTGGACTTTAGGTCTGCCTCAAAAGCAAACTCAGCCATTAGTGAACAGCAAGAACACCCAAGCCTGGAGCACAAGCTTGCCTCAGCACCTGAAGGGAATGTTCTGTTGGACTTGAGGGGTTCACCACTGCCAGATGATACTGTGCACAGGCATTCTGAAGAGCTTTCTTGGCTGCAGGAGCCAACATTTCAGCTAAGATGGACTCATGCCCCTTTGTAGGCAATCCATAGCTCTCAGTGAATTGAGATGGGGGAGTTGTCAGAATTCAGTGCTTATGGCACAGCAGAGCTTTCAGAAGAAAAAAAATCTCAGACTTATATTTAGCAAGTGAGCAATGAAGCAAAATGGCATAGCAAATGCTGACGGTAGTGGTGAGGCTGTGGGGGTGGGAGGGGGGCGTGAAAACTGGCAAGAGCTTCAGGAGAATGAGTTTTGGTATTTCAGTTTTAGAGGTAAAGACTAGATGCTCTGCAGCAGGTACTGAAATTCCAGTGCTGCAGAAATTTAAACATCATCTGAGCTTTCTCCCATCTCCCACCCCTCTGTCTTGTTTGAAAAATATTTACAAGGGGGTGAAAGGCAACCTTCAGACATGTGACCATAGCTGTGTGCTGATGCTTTCTATAAATACGGGCTTGCTGAAGCACTAAACTATGTTCTGCTGCGGTATGGCGTTATGGCTTCTGCTCAGCAAAAGCTGTTCCCATTCTCATTTCAGACCCCTGCTAGTGTTGGCATCTGGCTCTCAGCTACATGACTTTTTTGCCCTCCATCTCTAGAACAGAGGAAAGCACATACCCTCAAGTCCAGCTTTGTCTGGAAAGAACAGAGTCTGGTTTTGCAGCTCAGACCTACCTAACCAGCAACAATACAGAAGCAATTTAAGAAGCCTGATGATTCCAGGCTATATTTGGGGTACTGCAAATCATTTTGTGTTTAGTCATCATTCATTCTGTGTTTCTGGCTGGATCCACACAGAGTTCTCTGGTGCATAATTTAGACGGTGCAGACAATTTGCATTTTATTTCCCCCCACCACCTCTTTTTCCCAACTTTCACTCAGCACTTGTTTTGATAGTCCTGCCACCTGCATGTGTGTGGTAGGCCCATTTGAAACCATTTGCCCTTGGATATCAACGTGAATAAATTTATATGCACGCCTTTTCAGTGGTGGTAGAAGGCTTACAAAAAAATACGTGTTTTTTTTTCTCCTACAAAATCATGTCCCTTTTTCACCTTCTCCATACAGTGGAGCGGAAAATCCAGTTCATCTCGGAAAGAAACTTGGTTATCTTAAACGCAGGAAAGGAATTGCACAGAGATATGTGTTGGAGTAATAATTTGTATTTAATACCACTAAACTTGAAACAAAATGGCTGAAACTTCTAAAAAAAAAAATCTGCAGCTACTATTATACATACAATCAGCAACCAGGAAATAATGTTTTGCCAGGAAATATTGTTTTAGAAATCAAATGAAGTCAACAAAACTGCAAGTTTTTTGGGGTTCTAGAAAACCCCACTTTTGTCTTCCTGTTCTTCTCTTCCCTTTTGTCATTACTAACTATGTTATTTTTCCTTTGCATTTTCCTCCTTTAAAGTAAAAAGAGAACTTGTTTATGTACTTAGCTTTACTTTATCTGTAAAGGAAAACACCCAAAACTTTTCATGCAATTTGTTACTGAGCTTCAGTTCACACATTGTGGGTTCACAAGGCCCAAGCTGATCACCATGCAGATCTAGTTCAGACTACATAGCATTGTGTGGTTCTGGATGTGCCCACCCATGAAATAACCTCACGCCAGACCTAGCAGCAAAAATTACTTCCCGATTTTATTTGCCTAAAGGCTTGCTTGCTTTGGCATCTGTGCCAGCCTGCACTGGTGGCTTGGCTAATAGCCAAGGAGGAGATAACTTTTTGGATTTTTAATCATCTTCCCAAAAGAGTCTGTTTTGGAAACTCCTGAAAAGAATCTATTGGGCTAGATGAACCTCTGGTCTGACCCAGTACGACTGTTCTTCTGCACCCTCGGGGGGGGAAATGTTCATGTCACATTTAAAGGGCTTGCAGCTAAACAACTCATTCCAAGAAGAGACTGCTGAAATACATTTTTGAGTCAAAATACAACACAGGCCCTGAAAGACAAGGAGTTACAAGACCTACTCAAGAACTGATAAAGACATTGTCAATAGACATGTGCAAGAAGCAACTAGAAACAGAAAGCATCTGTAAGCAAGCAGTGGAAATTTGTTATTCCGGAAGTTTGGGATTCAATCAGTGAGAGCAGACTTACTAGTCAGACTTCTTAAGTATTCCCTTCCTTATAGCTTTTTTTATAAATAAGCTATTCTAACATGCAACACTTAGTTTTGAAAATTAAAGAAAAAGGTTTTAAAGTAAACCTATGCATTTCAGATTTTTTCATGCCATTTTAGTCTAGTAGCAGAAATGTATAGAAAAGAAATCAGCTGAAAGAAATAATGAAAAGAAAAAAAGCCCAGAAGAAAGAAACAGCTTTACAAATTCGACCTTGAAATAATATGTCTTTTCCTAGCTGTGAGGATAATTAGACATTGAAAGAGTTTATCTGGTAGGTGGTAGACTTAGCAGAGACTGGAGTCTTTAAAGATTAAATATGTAAGAGATAACACAATCCAACGTGGCAGGGAAAAAAACCCAAACAAACAAAGGTCTACAATATGAAAAAACCCACAAAAAATCGATTACCAGAATCATCTCTTCTGACCACAGAATCTGTGAACATATAGATATCCCTATATATTCCCTCCTCCATTAGCCATGCAGGGGACACTTTCAGACACGAGGTGGCAGGGAAAAGAGCCCTTCCCTTCTCCTGGGCTTCAGATTGTGCTGTCAGACAGGAGCTTGCAGCCTCCATAACCCCGCAGATGGATCTACCCTTGCTCCAGGCACTCGCATGCAGGGAGCAGAAGAGACTCACCCAGTCCGTGTCACCGGGCAGACATACTCCAGAGCTTCCATGTGGCACCTTGCTCTGTGAAGGCAACCACCTGGCTGAAAGCTGGATCGGGCACTATAGTCTCTAAGCGAGGGGGATGTTCATTTCTTGGGTTTAGGTGGGGTTTTTTTGGCTGACTCCAGCATAATTCTTCCGCTCACACAATCTGCATATGTCATGTCCCCAACCTTCCTGCCATTTTGGGAATCCCTAGCACTGGGAACAGTCATACTTGCTCTCTGCCTGCAGCAAGTTCGTTTTCCAGGGACTGAACTTTACTGGGCTAATGAAAGTACCACTGGGCACAGATTAGGTCATCTGAGGGAAACTGGATAGCTTAAAGCTCAGAAGCAGTCAGGTGAGCCGATTTATAGGTTTTTGTAATTTAAGACCTGAAAAGCCTTTTTAAGCTGCAGGTTTGCTTTTCACTATAGCTTTCCTACAAATCACGAGCAGAGCAGCAGAAGGGAAGCACAGTGTTATTCTTAGGAATCATTCCCCTGTTCTGCTGCATCTCTATTTGTGTTTAACGTATGATATTAAGGCCTTTTGAGAGTGTCTAGAATCAGAGCAAATGACAATAACACCTTATCAAACAGTCTCCTGAGTATATAAATAACATGTTTCATACAAGTCTTCCCATAGCGTACATTTACATAACTTTAGAAAAAGCCCACGACAATTTACCTGCCTCACACTGTTCTTCAAAACAGTAAAAATCTATTCAAGATTCTTAGGAAAATGAGAATGTGAAAGATTAACATGCTGTGAAGCAACTGTTCTCCTGGAGCTGCTGGGGACCTACAGATATTTTTATCCTTTTAGAGGTTTGGTTGTGTTTTTGCTTCTCCCCTTGCTACTTTGGAGAAGGGCCATTATCAGGTCCAGGTTTTGCAGGCATCACAGATGTGGGCAGCAGTTGCTCCATTTTCTTTTCAAGCTGTATCCCCCAGCACATCCCCAAGCAAGGGCCGAGTTTGGTAGCTGCACGAGCTTTCCCAAGTAGCACAACTGACAGCCACCCTTCATTTCAGCAAGGGATGACTAGGTACCATTGACACAAAAGTGTTTTGCTGTAATGGAAACCTCTTTAAAGGAAAAGCTAATTATTTTGTGCCAGTTGTAAGAAGTGTTATGGGGATACTAACAATTTAACTATCTCTGACACTGAGACATCTTACTGCCTCAACCTTCATGCTTACATCTGCCTCTATTTTCGTGGCTCCTCTACGCCATACTGCTGCTGGAGCACTGGCCAGTCTTTCCACAGCAAGGTGAAGTCTGGTATAAACCAGCCTGTGGCCCTATTTCAGGCTCAGCAGCCTCATGTCAGATATCTGAGGACATTGCCCTTGGCAAGAACCCCACAAGGCAGTTCCTTGGCAAGGATGAGTAAATACTTGGAGTGGGGAAGAGGGACACTGTTTGCCACTCTGGGCAGACTCCCTCCTCTGGAAAGCCTTTGCTTTCCCACTCAAAGCCCCTTAGACAGACATTGGTAAACCTGAGCTCCCACCCTCTAAGAGCTGGCCAACTGTTTGCAGTACAACTACAACGTGCTTTTGCTCAACACCTTTTTTTTTTTTTTTTTAAAGTCTCCATTTATCAAGCTCAGTGATCTCCACAAACCTAAAAATTACAGAGCTTCTACCATATTGGTCAGTTTGTCCCCAAGTCCATGTACTTACATTCCAGCCTCACAGAAGTCAAACACTATTTGTCTTTCCCTTCAAGAAGAACAAGCACCATGATTATCCACAAAATAAAATTCCCTTTAAGCTCTTAAGGGGAAGGAAAAAGGCTTCCAATTTGGCTATTTGATCAGTTGCTTTTTATCACCTCAGAAGCAGCATCAGGAAAGGAAGGAAGAAGGGGAAGGAAAAACCATCAAGCCACCTAGCACACGTTAGTAACTGGTGTTTTGCTGCCAGCCACACAGGCAGAGTGGGGCAGCTTCACCTGATTAAGGCCCACCAGTTCATATAGTGCCAACTCCCACCCCTGCATGTTCCTCAATGGCATGGAGAATATGGGGAAGTTTTAGTCACCAGTATCCTCCTGCATCATAATTTTGGTTTTTAGGTAAGTGATACCCAAGAGACAGTTGCAAATCATTTTTTACCAAGAATATAAGAAAAAAAGAACAGAGTCTCCTGCAGTTTGCATAGCTCTTCTTTCTAACTCACAGTGGCTATAAGTTGCACACATCTGTAGTTCCCCAAGAAACATTTCCAGCCATTTTGCAGCTCTCAGGATTGATCTGTCACTGACAGACGCACAGAGTACCAAAACAGTTCTTGCCTGTCTTTACTTCTCATGCAATATAAAATTTTCCACCTTCCTAAAACAGGAGGGATCTCTATTTAATGATTATGATTATTCAAGATTTGGTGCAAGTTAAGAGTTCTTTTGGCTTCCAATTTAGCTATTTGCTCAGTTGCTTTTTATCACCTCAGAAACTGGCCCAGAATCTAGATAAAGTTTCAGTTTAATCTTTTTTACTGCTGTAACCGGTAATGTGATGTTAGTGTCTCATCACAGGTTGGTTTCATTTGGTGCACCTTTCTTCCATCCTCAAAGGGCTCTTACTGAGAATTGTCCCACTTGCTCACTACGGATCGGGTCCTTTCATTACTCCTTTAGTGGTTTTTGAATAGCCACAGCCTGGTTCCCTGAGTGGTCTTGACCTGGTCAGGAGTTTTAATTCTGCTTCTTTCCCCTCCCTGCAGTCACCACGGCTTTGGTACCACTGCGCAGTCTCTTCAGAGTAACCCCTATTACAACGCTGTGGCTGACTGTGAACTTGGTAAATTGGAAGTATTAGGTCAAAGATTAGAACAAACAGAAAATTTCAAACCCTGCTGTTGACCTTGGAAATTAGAAACTGCCCTTCTCAGAGCCTCAGAGGGTCGCTGCCAATAGCTGCGACAGCCACATCTCCCTGCTGCTTTGAGGGGAAAAACAGAGAGAGGTGACACTCTTATCATAGAAGTGCTCATTTGTTAATGCTCACTCTTCTCTGGCAGACCAACAAACTCCCAGTCAGATGCCTGCTAACATTTGCAGTTTACTGAATATTTATCTGTTAAAGGGAGGTGCTTAAAGTCCTGAAAGTAACACATCAGCCAAAATATTTCACCTCTAACTACTCTTTCAGATACTGATCTCCGTTGGATAAAGACTTCTGTCTTGCAATAGCTTGTGAGGATTTCTGACACCCTTCCATGGATAAGGATTAAAGCAAGTGAACTGGAGACCTCTTGTACAAGTCCTTCAACCCAGATCATAAGAAAGAATAACTAAGACTTGTAATACAACTTTTTTTTTTTCTGTAGCGATCTGAGTTAACAAGGTGAAGAAGAGAAAAAAAAACCCACTTGAACAGATAATTTCCACTAGACTAAATCACAATAACTCGCTCCAGGTAGCTGTGTCCAGAAAAAGCTGCCTTCCCTTGATTCTCTAGGTTCAAATGCTTGAGCCATCAGTAGGTGTTGGTGCGACCAAGGTATTTTTTAACCATAAATCCAAGTTCTCTGCTGTACCTATTCTCATTTAGCACATGAAGTCAGTCTACACCACTTGCAAACATGTGCTTCTTAGCTTTATCCATCTTATAATTATCATCAGCTGATGGAGAATCCTCAAAAACCTTTCTCTAGAAATTTTAGGTCTTCCTTCAAATTCAGATCCCACAATTTGTGTTCTACTTATTGGCTTCTATAAACAAAATAAAGTAATTAAAACCTGGGCTAATGACAGTTCATACTTACTTCTATACCAAATGCTTACAACACATTTCTACTAAACAATCCAGAATATGACACAATTAGAGATTGGATATTCTTGATTTATCAGACAAATGCCTAAGAGACTCAAGTGTTCAGCAGGTCTGGGGCCAGAGTCTGACATGATTCTTTTAGCTCATGCCAAAGGAGCCATACCTTCTCTACACAAGTATTTTTCCTGTAAACCAGTAACAGGACACAGACAACTGAGCCAGCTAGGGACTTGGCATCACAGCCGAGGCTGATAATAGCATGTTATTTGCTTGAAAGGTTAACAAAGGAAGTCTCCAGGTCCAATGTCAAGAAGTCCAACCGTGTTTGCCGTCACAGGGACTAGTTAGTCCTTGATCAAAGTCCAGCTGGAAAAACCTGTAGGGCCTGTGAGGAGATGATCTGAACTATTTCTGACAAGATATTCATAAGCATTATTTCCATTGGCAAGTTCTTCTAAATATCTGCCTGCTGTTGGATTCGCAACACCATCTGGAGTGCCCTTGCCTTTCTCTGGGTGCACAGCCACTGGTCCCCGTACAGTTGGCTCTTCTCCTCCACACTCCCCACTCTTTGTCCCATCTACTCACTACTTAAAGCTAAGATGGGAAATGTGCATCACCATTCTATTCCCTCTCAAACTCCTTAACCATTCCTGTGTGAAACAACTCAAGCCTCAGTTTTCTCCGCTTCCTCATTTTTGGCCTCTACCAAATCCTGATCCTCTTTCTTTCTGTCCTCTGCTATTTTCCACTGATTATTGCACTTCAGCTCTCCTTCTTACTGCTCACACCCCTCTCTATACCCTGCTGGATTTTTGCAACTTCATCCCAGCTGGGCATTAGCTAAACATAGCAGGGCAGGGGGAATCCAAAAAACAAACCACAAATCAATCTTTGTTCTGTAGACACTGTCACAACAGCTCCTCAACCACAGGGTTCTCCCTTCACCCTAAGGGTGCATGCAGCTACGTACAAGATCGATGAGCATGTAGGGACTGGAAGAGGAGGGAGAGCAACTATTGCTGCCTGCAGACAGAATATTCTGAGAATTCAGAACGTGTTAATAAATGAACATGTATTCGAGGATATACAAACTGATTTTTCCCTGGGTGTTTAGCAAATCCAGGCAAAAAACAAAACCCTTGGCTCCCTTCTCAAAGGCCACCTTTTGCCAGATTTCGAATCCCTGCACCAACCCAGAAGCCCAGAATCATATTAAAGAAACTGAGAGTCCCTCCATTAAAAACAAACCAAAAAAAAAAAAACCACAACACCAAAACAATCCCCAAAACACCCCACCATAAAACTAAAACCACACACTAAAAAACACCCCAAAAAAACCACACAACATACACCCAAAAAAACCACACACACAAACAAAAAACCCATTCTACACATTTTCCCCCTAGCTTTGTCTTCAGATAACACGGTTCTGCCATTTCTCCTATTAACCAAAGCCACGTGAGAGTAGGACATCTGGGAAGGAAGATCTTAACTGGAATAATTAAGAACCAGGAAAATGGTAAGTTACTGAGAACAATGTCTTGGAATGAAAAGCGCTATGTAGCCCTCTCTGCAAGTGCAGTGTCTGAGTATAATTCCACTTAGCATCGCCTCAGCAAACTTTTACTGTAGCTAAAACCAAGTGAAACAGTATAACAAAGAGGAAGGTTAACACAACATTAATTCTTATTCAGCATTAATTGTTAGTATGTACCCTGCTGGGGAGGTCCTTTAAAACAGAAAGTGAACATCCCTGCGGTTTTTTCCTTCTGCACTTGTGAACCAGAAAGTAGGATTTATTCTCTTACCAGAGAGCACAATTGCCTACTTCAGTCTCAGGTGCATCAGCAGGGAAAACAAATGCTTTCAAATAGGGGAAAAAACCTCCAATGACATAAATATAAATTAATCAGTAAACCTGCGTAATCAGATGCATTCGTGGCCTTTTTTATAATTACAGACAGTGCCCTGGAGGGCAGTCACATAGAAGTAAATACATTTTTGTATGTCATACGGGTTATATATATATTGCTAGCTGCAGTGAGAGTAGCAGTTAAGATGAAAGTCTATACAGAACAACTTAAGCTTTTTAAGCTCCTCTTTCATGTATACTTGAGCTGTATATAATCAAGGACATCCATCTTAGAAAAACATTCTTCCAACACGCTGAGATTACTGCTGCCTGGGAATTTTTTCAATCCCATTTCATTTATAGCTTCTGACAATGTTAGTGACAGCCGTGTCACAGAGCATTAGGTAAAATTGTGAGAATTAATTACATGCTATTTGTTTAACTTATCTTGTCATCTGTCTCTGCTCCTTCTGTTTGAAAATTCATTGGCTCACCTAAATCATCTTCCCCTCACTCACGCTGTACTTTAACCAGCCCCATATTTGCATTAAGCAATTATCTCCTTTTCTTCAAGAAAGGAAGAAATTTAAACAAATGGAAAACCCTTAAAGTGTTTATGCTCCATTAAAACCAAATTCTGCTTTTAATCCCAGACCGGAGTGTTGATAGATTCATTTATATTAAATAGAACTTGAGTCTCTGTAGTCCCTTTCTCTCTAATGAGGCTAACAGAGAAAGAAGATGCTACTCATTGTACGCAGGGGTATCACTCTCTGCCCCCACTGCTTAATTCTACTTTATTACCGGTGTTCAAAACTTTACCCTATAGCTCCCTTTTCAACTTCCACCAGCTGCATTGTCACAGTTCACAACTAGAACAGAACAGAGCAATAGCTACGAGGGACACAGTTATTTAGGAGCAGAGAGGCAGATGAGAAATGCTATTCTTAATTGTTAGAACACAGTCTTTCTGCTCAAATATTCCTTTTGCCATGCCAGGCTATTTCTAGACCCCACATACATGTCCAACCTCAAGACAAGCTGCAACACTGGCACAGCTTGGCAATGTCTGTTAGTGTGATTTGCTACTGATATGATCCCTCATTGAAATATTGTCAACCCACCAAGTGTTTCTTATAAAAAAACCCACCCGAGTGTCTACCAGCACACCTCAGCCCCACTAGGTCCGTTTCCACTTCTTGGGAAGAAATCCAGTCTCAATAAAACCAGAGAAGCAACACATATTCAGTCAAATCACATAATTTTCAGAATTAAATGTAGCATTTAATACCTTCATGCACCAAGCTGTCTTTTTAAATTGCTTCAATTCTTTGTTTGAAGGCGGGATTGCAAAAAAGCCTTGTTCTCTCTAAAGCCCTGCAGTGCCAAACCCTTCCCTTTGCACTTGTTAGTCATGGAGGGGAGTCACCAGGAGCTGAATCCTCTCCCTGTTACATCAAAGCTGTACTCAAAGCAACTTGACCCTTGCCAAAACTCACTTTCTGGGCTCAGCCCCCCCGGGGTATTTGCTCTGGGGTCACCAATGAGCCCGGCCACGCTGCTGTCTCAGGGACACAGCCTGGCCACCGCCAGCCAAGCACTGTCCTCTTCCTGCAGTTTGCTGCCATTCAGATAGATATGAAAGGAGTTGTTTCCCTTCTTAATGGCACTATACTGACAACAACGAGGACAGCATCTCGCCTTCGAGGCGGGCAGCTGCTCCCACTCCTGCAGGAGCTGCGCATCGCCAGAGCCGGCTTGTTCCTGCGGATCCCATGGCCACCGCTGCCCACCACCGTCACGGGCAGTGATCCCCAGCTCCTGCAGGGACCCTTTGGCTTTCTGCACCCCATGGGGAGAGTGGGGGGGTTGATTTTTGCATCTTTGTCACCCCTGTGCTTGCACCAGCCCTCTGACAGCTGCCTTACTGTGTTTCTTCCAGCAGTAGGTTTCCCTAGAGGAGTATGTGCCAGGGCAGATCAGGCTGTGTATTCTGCTGAGGACAAAAGGGATACGGGATGACTAGACCTCGATTGCCATACAGCTTTTCTCTCAATAAAGCTTTTCCAGGAAAAGCACGAGGTGTTTTCAGCAGAGCAGCTCCGTTTAGCAGAGGCCTGATTAAGCCAGCAACCCTTGTGATGGTGTGAGTTTCTGCTACGCTGCCCCACGACATCTAACTTGCTGGGCAGGATCTGGCTGTGCTTTACTGCCCAGCAGATGACTGTGAGAAACAAACAGGTACTTCAGCTGTCCCAGGAGGGTAAACCATGCTAGCAGTCAGGAGCTTTTAAGGCTTCTCTGAAATATTTAGGGAAGAAAGTGTTCACCTGAACATGGAAACATGAATTGCTGCT
Source organism: Chroicocephalus ridibundus (assembly GCF_963924245.1). Classification (NCBI taxonomy): domain Eukaryota; kingdom Metazoa; phylum Chordata; class Aves; order Charadriiformes; family Laridae; genus Chroicocephalus; species Chroicocephalus ridibundus. The sequence continues at coordinate 115,352,053 of NC_086285.1, read as the reverse complement.
TTCCCTTCAGACAGGAGGTGGCAAAGCAAGAGGAAAGGAAGGTGAAAAAAGAAAACTGAAGATTAACTGTGGTCTAGCCAGTGGGAAGCTACTTGGATTTAAATTCCATCACTCACGCTTATTCTGTGACTTGCAAGTTTACAACTGTCCCTATCTTATGCAAGCAGAAGTAGCAACATACCTGAATGCAGGAAAGAGCCTGCAGGTCCAGGCTATGTTCCTTTGGAAGTGAACAGTAGGAACTGCTGATAGGGTAACACATGAACAAGCTCAAATGAGTCCATAAACAGATACCTTAGGCACAGCCACAAAGGCATTGAGATCCCGGTCCACAACACTCACCACTACGACATTTAGATCGCATAGTCCCGTTGACTACTGTGACAACACTCACAAAGTGGTTTGCTTTTCCACATAAGTACAGAATCATGACTGAGCCCATAAGTCTTTATTGCCCCATTGCAACCTCCAAAAGAGCTGAAAAGGTCAGTAAGGTGTGTTCAGCAGTACCGTAACAGGTGCAGAAGGAAAGCCAGCTGCACTGCCATAGGCTGTGGACCACCACCTGTAACTCCTGAGTTACAGGTAACAAATAAAGCAAGTGTAGAAGCATCTAAGGCCACTCAGAAACTCATTCACAATAAGAGAGTCCCACAATACCATCCAATAGGAGTAATGGATTGCCTGGTGTGGATCAGGATAATTTCAGTAATAATTACATTTTGAGCAAAGTCTGCCAAGTGACAAATGCAAAGCATAAATCACAACTGACTGAATTTTTAAGCAGCTGTAGGAAACTTTCCTCTTGGAGGGGGAGGAGAAGAGGAAGCCTCCTTCTCTAATAAAGACAAATTGGAAATCTTTATTGTAGTCAGGTCAAATTGCTATCCTTCTTGAAAAGAGCCTTTTACAAGCTTTCTGTAAATATGTTTTCTTTTGAATCCATCTATCTCCCTAAAAGCTCCCTTCCTCTCTGTTCCCCCCAGGTGAAGCCTCCACTTCCTTCCACTCCATTTTCTGCAGACACGTGCAGCCAGTATTACACCAGGCACCAAGCAGCTCCCTACCTTTCCTTGCTGTCAGCATCTATCAGGGCAAGGAAGACAGGGATGTGAGTGAATATCCGCCGAGCTGCAGCCAGCAGTGCAGGGTAGGTAACTGCTCGCTGGCTGGTTTGCGGGCAGAGTCCCCACATCGTTCCTCCCTCCCCTCACCAGACTGCTGGAGACGCGCTTAGATGAGCACCCTGACATTTCCTTAAGCAGCACAAAGTTGGTCACAGCAAGCCTGTACTCCAAATTATTTGGCGTTAACTTTTCTTTACAAAGCAGAGGTATTCTGTCACCTACATCTCTAGTGAGAAGGTGAGGGGGGGGAAAAAGGTAGCGTTCCTCCTCTCAAAGGGTCAGGCTGCGAATTACCAGGTGTGTTTAAACAGCTTGAACACTAATCAAGGTTTACAGGGAGGCAAGTTGCTGTATCTACATGCGGAGAAGCTGAAGGGATTTCAATGAAACATATACTTCGCTTTTGGTTACCTTAGTTATTGAACCCTTTATCCAAACATAAACTCAACAGACAATCCACAGACAAATCCCTAGTGTGATATTTAAAGGCAGTCAATGTAAATAATGCATAAGAATAACAGATGGAGCCTCTGGCCAGCACAGGGTGATTCAAGTTACACATCTTCAGACTCCACTCTCAACTTGGTGTGCAGAATCCAGTTGCAATTTCTGCACTGAAATATTTGTGACACTTGACTGCCACCAAGAGCTTCAAAAGCCATATTGTGCCATTTATTTTTTGAAACAGGCCTTTCTCCTGACTTCAGGGGAGAAGATACAGAAAAACAATACAGAGCAAATGCTATTTTGGTTGGAGCCATTCTTTTTCTTTGCTACCACAAGTTTTCCCTCTCCCAGGTTGTTATAACATTTCATTACACAGGGAAGGCAAGTGTTTCACTTCTAGGGCTTCCTCTGCTTCTGTTTAACGTCAGCAACTCTTATTTCTAGTGCAAAGATTGTTATGATTAAAGTGGATTAAAATCTCAAGAAACGGGCAGCAAGAACATATGATGTTATTTGTTCAGGAGCAGAGATATCATTACCAAGAATTGATTGTAGCAATAAGAGTCAGAAGACAAAGGGGAAGGTTTGCACTAAAGTATATCAAGACGTTTGGCAGAAAGTCCTACCCAAAGTCAATAGGTGCTTAATGAAAAGGATGCATGGACCTTTATGATTAGTAGTTTGAAGGACTCTCATCCTAAATACACATCCAACAGGCTTTACAAAACACTGTCATCTTTTACCTCCAGCCAGAGCAGGCTACAGCAGCAGCCGTTTGCACTCTTACATTCCCATGCATCGCTCAGGTCTGTCCTTTCTCCTCACTCACCTACACGAGATGAAGGAGGTGAAGTTGCCCCAGTAGGTCTGGCCTACCACCCTGCCACTAGCATTGCCTCCAAGTCATTACATAGACACCTTAAAAGGCAAACAGGTGTCAAAGCACTATAGATCCCTAAAAACCAAACCCTTCACAGCTGCTGATTTTTAGTTTTACTTTCCAAAGGGTAAGTGTTCAGTATCTGATAAGGTGTGAAGAGAAAAAACTCAGAGAAAATGCTAATTCTCACTTTGATGCCATCTAGTTTTTTTTCCAACATTTAAAAAAAAAAAAAAGGAAAAAAAAAAAGAGCAACCACAGCACAACCCTTCTGTTTCTAACCCTTCACTGGAATATATGACCAGCAATATCTCAAATAGATGTTTTATTGGAAAACATTGCGTGCTCTGGAATTTTAACCTTTGTTTCCATCATCACTAGTAACACAGAAACACTAAAATAAAAAATTCTGCTCTCTAGTATGTACCATTTTTTCCTGTGAGGATTTCTACTACGCTTTTGAAACCTTGTGGTACAGGACACAATAAATCACTCAACTGTAGACGCTAATTACACATTTCCGGAAAAAGTAGCAATCATTTAGATGACAACTTCCTTCTATGATTTTTTCCTTATTTAATTAATTCATAATAATTCAAGATGAGGATTTCCTCCTTGCTTAAGCTTGATATGAGCCCTGTTTCTGCAGTCTAGGGTTTGGAAATATTCAGACAATTTCATATTTCTGTTATTTTACAAACACAACAAGAAGAAACAACTTTGCATGTTACTTACTTAACCACAGGTCAAGTAGTTATTCATTGAGGAAGGAACAACAGTAGTAAGTCACAAAGTACATAAAATAACACCATCATCATTTGTACATGTTAGAACAGTGCCTGAGGACAGGCAGCTAATAGAAAGCCCTGTTCTGGCAACACACAAACAACTCAGCCTTTATCCTTGAGGAGCTGTTAGGCTCTGAATACATGAGAGCAGCAGAGGAAAAGGGTAAAAAAGTAGGACAGAAGCAAAAGAAGCAGAGCTGTGACACTCAACTATCTCATTTCTTTTTTTCCTTTTTCTTTTTAAATCTGTGGTCCAGGACTCAGCTTGAAAAGCAACATCTAAAGAAGGGAGAAAGCAAGAAAGTAAGGGGAGTAACTAGCAGAAGAGGGGAGTCAGCCCAGGTCACAGGAAAGGAGAAGCATCTCTCAAAAAAACACCCAATCCACCAGGGCAAAACAGCCCCCACAACCACAAATACTCTGAGCCTACTACCAGCACCAACAGTACCTTTTCCTGGCAATACTCTGCTTCCCAGTCCTCAGGGTGTAGCTTCTCCCTGGATTGCCCCCAAACTTTGAAAACCAACACAATTGAGATAGAAATGACAACCGCCAAATATCTCATCAGGGGTGTGTCCTGCTCTCCAATTGCTGGGGGTGGCGAGGAGATGAGTGGTCCCAGCTGGAGCTCGCTGCCTCACCAAAGGTACATAAAGTAAGTCTGCACACCTGCTTTCCCCTCCTTCACAGGTGACTATAGAGCTTGTCATGCTATTAAGGAAAATATCCTGACTAATTCAATGTAGACTTATTATAAAAATGTTGCAACAATAAAGTCAAGTGATTAAGTTATGCTTAATTAATATAAACATATAAAATGTCCTTGTGATGCTCCTTACCTTTTTCTTCTTTGCTTTGCTGGTTGATAAGCTGGTGGAACATGTGGGTGTACCAGGGGCTGCTAGGTGGTGTGAGAGGAGTGAATGAGAGGAGGTATGTACGCACATTGAGAGATGGATAGCACAGTAAATGCAGCAATAGCTAGATTGCAGTGTTGAAAACACTGTGGGGAAAACAAATGCGAGCCCTGAGCTCTGAAGTGTGATTCTCTCACTTTCCAGCTAGGAGCAGAAAGCAATTTGGTGAGATTTGCTGCTCTAATAAAAAAGAGGTTGTGTAGGAAAGCTGTGGCTGCAGCATGCCTAGCGTTTTAATTTACAGGTAAGGCAGAGCTAAAATTTCTCAGCTCAGGTACCACCAAGCTGTAAAATATCATGAGCTGAGGCTTGCTGTTGCAATACCATGCTGAGGCTTCTTGTTGCCTCAGCACCCGAGAGCCATACTTGTGTGATGTGCCTGCACCTGTGACTTTAGCTGGTGCCCAGAGTGATGTTGTCCAAGGAACGCCTCTGCATGCTGCTTTGGGACCTCAGATGGTCTCTCCCAAAGAGGTGGGGAGGATCTGTGACGGAAAACATATTGAGCAGTACTGCATGGCATTGCAGCCACAACTGGAAAAAGCAATAATGTAAGCATGAGAGGAAAAATCAGAGTCAGGCTGGGAGGAAAAAGTGCATGAGGTGGCAGCAGTGACAGCTCGGGCAGGGCTATAGGTCTGGGAGGCAGGTGCAATGTAATATAGATTATGTGAGAGGTAAATTAGGCTTCATGTGGCCATCACTCTCCTAAGGAAGCTCTAATTGTCACATAAACCATTTGGGCTTTTCTCCAGCTGAAATTACAACCTCAGAATGTAGTTACTTGCTGATAATGGGCTGTATCTTCAGCCACTGTAAATCTGCATGACTCCACGAATGCCAGAGCAGTTGCGCTGATTTAAACTGGCTAAGTAGCCGACCCTGAACACTGCACAAACAAAGGGGCGTCCTCTGCCTGATGGATTTACAGGCACGCTCTGTTAGCATGGATGGGCTCATCCTTACAATTCACCCCTTTGTGTGGTTCTGATGTTTTTGAGTCTGGAGCCAGCTCAGCCATGCCTGTGCTATACAGCTTGTGTGCTTAGCCCAGACCTGAGCGCCCTGCTTGCCCACGTGCCGTGCAAGGAGGCAGGATGCCCCAGCCTGATGGCCCACTGGGATGCATCTGAGGCAGGTGCTTGGTCCTGAGGCTGGGAAATGCCCTGGCTCCCTCCATGATACTTCTCTCCCCGGATGGAGAAGCATCTCTGCCCAGCCCGAGTTTCATCAGTGCTGTGGTGGGCAGCCAAAGGGCTCACGGGGCTTCTGTGCAGCGCTCCATGACATGTGCATTCCATCCCATTCCGGCCATTAGCAAGTGTAAGAGAAGGCATTTGACGCTGCCTGATAAATTACAGTTTCCCTGGCTATTTTTGTCTCAGGGTTGTCTGCGTAAAGCCCACTTGGCACTGTGTCTCTACAATGTCTATTTACATAATTAAGAGTGGCTTCTGCTCTAACCCACAACTAGGCTTTTTTTGTGGCTGAAGGAGGTTGAAACATGCACGTAGCTTTTGAAATCTGTCTCTAAATATTTCTTTTAGTGGCAACTGCAGATCACACCTCATCAACAGCCACATTTTCAATACGAGTTTCACATTTGTTAGTTCTAATCTAATTATTTATAGAAATGCCCTTTTCCTGCAATCCATAATCTTCTCAAACTGTAGTCATTTCTTGCTGTGAAAAATGATTCACGCTGGGCTGAATGCATCATGGTAGCTGCATATCTGTTTGTTGCCATGCACTTTCTGATCCAGAAAACTGAGTCTGGAAATGGTTCCCAGGGAATGGATCTCATAAAGAGCACTGCCAGAGGGCTAATCCAGTCCCCAAATGTTCAGGTTGCTCCTGAAATTAACTGGAAGTGCATGCAGAAGTGTAAGTAAATGTCTTTGTACATCTTCTATCAAGTATTTATAGCGTCTATTTTCTCCTCATTGACAGATTTTGCAACAGATGTTTTAAGGCATTTACCTTTATGGAAGATTAGCTCTTTTAATTCACCAAGTTAAGCCTAGTGGTTGGATGGAGCCACACAGGTTTAAGCTAGCAGTCAAAATGAGAACTGGAAAGCTCAAATGTTTATATGAACATCTACCAAACCTCTCTGGTCCTTGAAACCCGTTGCAAACAAGGTTGCCCGTGGGACTGGGGCTATAGTCCTTCCAAGACAGGGCTTAAGGGCAAAGGAAAAGAAGTTCTTGGGAAGGGAATTGATCCCAATTTTGGTGAGCTTAAAGAGCTACATTCAAATCTGATTTACTGCAGGACCACACCAATCTGCAGACGGTCAGAAAAACGTGTGTAGCATTCAGACTGCCCTTTTCCCCATTTCACACGCACTCATTTTGGGACCACAATGCAGTTGCCCTTCTCAGGGGCTAAGGAAATGCAGGCGCACGGTCGGTGTCAGGGCTGCATGCCTCGCACCGCAGGCTGGCTCCCAGGGCTCTGCTCTGATCTCCTGACCTCTCGGCAAGCGCATTCCTCTCCTACAGCCTCAGAGCAAAATCTCTCTCTCAGTGGTGCTGAGGTTACTCATCGCTCCCGCGGATCTCAGGAAGGCTGCAAACAGCAGAAAGCTCAGTGTGCCTCCCTGCCAAGGGGAGCTTTGCTGCCTCCCTTTACACACGCTCCCCACTCTCCCCTGAAATTCTCTATAGCATATTTTTAATAATCCTATTCAAGGTGAAAGCTTCTAACCGGTGGATTTTTTTTCCCCTTTAAGACACATTTTTATCTTGGAGTGGAGAAAAAAGTATATTTTTTCACCACTGAGAAAGGCCCCACCCATATCTTTCAAAGGATGGAATTATTTGTTATACAAAATCACTCAGACAATCCATATTAACATGTTAATCACAATCCAACAAGTTTTCCACAACAGCCTAAAATTAATGTTAATTTATTTGGGTAAGTTTTGTTAAGAATTATTGTAGCATGGTAAATGGAAAACCGATCATTGCCAAAAGGGTTTGCTTTGTCAAGTGTCATCCTGATTGGCGACGAATGCAGACGTGCAGGGAGCGTTGGACCTGTTGGGCTGGGAGCAGGGGAAGGTTTTTCCCTCCATGACTGAGCTGGGTTATACGATCCCATCACCCACCAAACTGCAAAAAAAGGAGCATTGTAAGCCAGTTGTGTTTTTATCGATAATTGAACTCATTAGTGTCGCATGGTGACTTGGCCTCCTGTTTACCTCAGTGGACGTGGAGTACTGAATTTGTGTTATTTCTGATTTCTCCCTTCCACGCCGCAGCTGCTCAGCATAGATACTTTTTCACAGGCAATTAAAGGACCTAAAATAGGAGCAGGAGTGAGAGGGAAGACACTGTGCGTTAATTAGATTTTTTGCAAGTAATTGACCCAGTCATGCAAAGGGAATATCTGAGATTTGCTCTTGCTGTTGCACTCATGGATCTGAAGTAGTTTTGCATTGAATTGACTTAAAGCCTATACCAGACATGCAGGGTTTCAATAATGAAAAGTTTTGTTCTTTGGGGTTTTTGGGCTGGAAAAAAGGACACAATTCTCAACCGTCTCTAAAATATCTAAAAAATTCTACACAAAACCAATACTAACATTGTTTTCTAGAATGAGGGATACGAACATATATATAAATATAAAAGCTATTTTCACAATGAATCAAACACGTTTAACATTCTGGTATTTTTACCCCAATAATCCATAGGTAAAACATAAAATTTTCAAAAAAGAATGTGAACAGAAAAATTCTCCCAGTTGGAATATGAATCGTTACCCTAACATCTTTTTATAAAATTCATGTGGAACAAAAATAAAAAGAACAGCTGCTTTCTTAAATGAAACTAGATTTGTACTATCAAACCATGCGTGTATCTGCTGCACTCCCTTTCTTCTCCCACAGCCTTTGATTGCTCCTGGACAGCTTCAAGGAGGCAGCTAGCAGAGGTGCATGGCCGATGGTCTGCAACATGAAGCAAGACGCCCGACAGAAGAGAAATTTTATTAATGTGTTCACTGAAAAAGTCCATGAAAGAAACCACACAGGAAAAAAAACGTGCAGAAAGACAGATTTCCTTACTTCTACATGCAGCAAGAGGTGCTGTGCTTACTCAGGTGGGCTCTCTGCTTCAGAGCTGAGCAGCTCTGTTCTCTGAGTGAACTCAGGAATATTAATGGTATCAGAAACAATCACAGAAGAGATACTGAAACTTGTCTAAATGAGGAGAAAAAGAAAAAAAAAAAAAGAAAGAAAGAAAAAAAATGATTACATTTTTGTTGTGCTTCATTTCCCTAATTTAGTCTCTTAGGTAGGACTTTGGTGGCTAAATCTTGTTCCCTACCCAATCTCTCAAGGTTTTCAGGGAACTGCATGTTTAAACATGCTAGAAATCTGGACTTGGGTGCACATAGTCTTCTTGAACATGTGTACAGGATTTATCTCAACAGCAGAACACCTATCTTTGGTCTAGATACCATACTGATGCACTTCTTCCATGCCATGCCTCCCAATTCCATGCCATGTCCCACCTCCATTATCTGGAAGGCCACTAATTCTCACCGTGCCCAGAGATGTGTGACTTCTGCCCTGGCAGTAAGGCTCTTTCATCAGTAGAAAGGGGACAGCTTCGTGTTAGCAGCCCGTGCGAGCAGAGAGGCTGGAGAATTAACAAGCAGAATTAGCAGGTTTGCCAGCAGCTGTTTAGATTAGATTAGAAAAGGTGTTAGGAGGGATTAGCTGGGGATGGGCTTGGAGATAGTGATAGGGGTCAGTGGGGACATTAGAGGGCACTCAGGGACGAGACTTTCTTCACCACAGCATTCCCCAGGCTCAAAGGAAAGTTTTGTGTGAAGTATCACTCAGTGCCTGGGAGGGTGAGGTGGATGGACACAGCACAGTGACCACGTCTCACGGGGTCTGGATGAACATTACCACCACACTCCTGTCCCAAATTGTAAATGGCCCATCTGTCCCTAGAAATCAGCTGGTCTGATGCCTTCAGGGTCCTGGGGAAATTCACAGCAGGGCTGTGATTATACGACAATGTTGAACACTTCCCTGGTGGACCTGGGCTCCTCAGGCCTGACCATGAGTCGATTTTACAGAGCAAGCAACTTTCTGAGGACAATTTAGTTTCTGGCAGGACCTGTGCAAATAGAAGGTCCTTACCTCCCACAGTGGCACTGTCTTCATCAGACAACAGATGGTCTTCACTATAAATATTGCCTGGCACATCATTCTCTCCTTTAGGAGAATGTTACTGGGGGTCTGCCCATGCTGCTGTGCCCTGGTTGTAACCCTACCTCACCTCAGACTTCATCTGGAAACAACTGTCTTTTTATTTCCTCTGCCGCTCTTCTGTCTCTCACCTGGATGCAATGGGAATGAGCCTGGAGGGGACGCACCTGGCTTGCTTTTCTTGATTCTTGAAGGTAGGTTACTGATTAAAAGCATCCCCTGCTTTTTCTTCTTTACACAAGGTAGTATGCTCATACTTCTTGCCTGCGAATTCTCCCTTCCTCTTCATCTCCCCCTTTCAAACACTTCATAGCATCCCCAAAAATTACAGTAACCAGATCCACCACACAGTGGGACAGAAATCTTGGGACTTTGCAGGTTTTTTTTTCTGCTGGCACCTGCAGTGGCTCGGGAGGCTTTCTGTAGACTTGGGAAGGGTGAATGATACATTTGGCATCATCCTTGCTCTGCATAATATACTCCTGTCTCAAAATCCACCATTCCTCTAGCATTGCAGAGGAGGTGAACATCAGCAAAGCTGTGGTCAACTATGGGGTCAGGGTGGTCCTCAAATCCTGCCAAGGCAGGAGGAAAATGACAAGTGGATAAAGGGCACTCTGCGTGGAGGGGAAACCCCCACATCTGTGATTTGCATGGTCTGAACAAAGATGACCCACAATAGGCTGCTATGGGAAATAAGGCTCAACAGTCTGGAAAGCAAAATGCTTTAACAAATTTAGAAAAATTGAGAGAGTAATATGCCCTTGGCTCTACCATGGGCACATATTGAGTATAAATTCCAAGCGGACAAAGGTGATAAACTTAACAGGGAATATCAAGGATGTGCCATAAACCATATTTGCTCTTCTGAAAAAAGCATATGCTGCAGTAAGGATCCACAGGGCTGTTGAGTCACTTTGTTCAAGTGTCTTCCCAAAGCAAACGGGTATCCAGAGACCAGCTCTGGATCCAGAGGCCAGCTGGATCATCATCAGCTCTGGAGGGAATGCAGCCCCACTGCAGAGGCACAGTATCTCCACTACTGCACATCCGGACAGAATTTGGACAGAATTCTGGACAGAAATTAATATCATAGTGCTAAAAAAAAAAAACAAACCCCAAAAAAACCCCACCAAAAAACCCAACAAACCCAACTCCCCCCCCAAACAAGCACACACAACAACAAAACAACAACAAAACAACCCTAAACCAAACAAATATACAGCTATATAAACAACTTTTTTAGCTATATAAACAACTTTTTCCCACTGGGTGGCTTCTCATCAAAACAGTAACAGCCCTAACAAGGATAGCAGCTTGGGGTGAAAACATTGAGTATTTAGGAAAGTGAAGGTTAAATCTTCAAAGAAACAGAATAATAACAAAAATTGAAACCAAAGTATCTTTTGTGGATGAGTTGTATGCTTTCATTACACCGTTGGTTTGCCGCTGTAAACAAATATAATTTCATTAACAGCAAATGAGCTATAGGGCTTGCTTTAGCTCCTGTCATAGAATCATGGAATGGTTTGGGTTGGAAGGGACCTTAAAGATCACCTAGTTCCAACCCCCCTGCCATGGGCAGGGACACCTCCCACTAGACCAGGCTGCTCAAAGCCCCATCCAGCCTGGCCTTGAACACTTCCAGGGATGGGGCATCCACAACTTCCCTGGGCAACCTGTGCCAGTGTCTCACCACCCTTATAGCGGAAAACTCTTCCTTAACATTTAGTCTAAACTACCCACTCCCAATTTGAAGCCATTACCCCTAGTCCTATCGCTACGTGCCCTTGTAAAAAGTCCTACCGACAGTGCCGTGCTCGGCCCGGACGACTAAACCCCGCTCAGCAAAGGCGTGCGCTGGCAGCAGGCTCCGGCCCGGCCGGAGGAGCGGGGCTTCCCCCGCGGGAGGGCGCGGAGCTGGCGCGGCGGCGGAGGGGCGCGGAGCCGGCCCGGCGGCGGTGGGTGCGGCGTGCCGCCAGGTGGCGCTATCGCACCGCCGGCCGCCCCGTCCTCCCCGCCCCGCAGCACGCCCAACACCTACTCGTTTCCCTTCAGATAATTAATATAAATACAATTTATTAAATACGTACATCGCCTCGCATTTTTAACCCGGTGAATTATTCAGGTTGAGCACTTCCTTGGGGCGTTTGTCTCCTCTCCTTCCCCCTCGGGCCGGGTCTCTCGTGTTTATCACCGGAGGGATGCGGCGCATCGTTTCGGCGGGGAAATACTTGTCTGGGGGGAGCTGGATATGGATTTATGCCCCGTGGGCAGGTTTTCACGTGGAGCCGGATTTTTCCTCTTCCAGAAGTAGAGGTGGGGTTACATGACACAAAAAGGTTTGTGTTGGAAAGTGGAAATCCAATTTGGTACCTGTGTTTTTCAAGTAGTGGGAATTCCTTGGTCTGTGGAGCATTATGTGACTTTTATCTTATCACATCCAAAGAAATTAAATGTGCAAAGTTACGACTTTGTCCCTGAACAAGCGTTTCTTGTTTTTCCAGTACAGACTCCAACAAGTGGCTGTAAAAGATCCATTTCTGAAAGAGGGAAAACCCCACCAGAGTAGGGAACAGGTGGTATACTTCTGTTTTGTCAGTAGTGCCTGTGGAAGCTGGGGCATGAAGCTGGGTGACAGCAAACACATCGGCAGACCTGGCTGCACAGAGCTCGGCGGGCTTCAGCTCTCTGCGTTTCATCTGGACTTTCTACACCTTGAGATGCACGTCAAGGGAAATGAAAGAGGGGAAAAAAAAAAAGTTAAGCAGGAATTAAAATGCATCCAACAGTTGACCTATTTTGACAGATTCTCTGTCAGTTTGTTTCCTGTGCAAGTTAAGCATGTTTTTTTCAACAGCGTTATGAGACACAGTTACTTAAAGCCACTTGGCCTCAGCCCTTCCCCTTACGAGAAAGGTTTCTGAAATGCCTCTCAGGTTCACTGTAGGAAATTGCTCTTCAACAGACGCTTATGAGGATTTCCATGCTAGAGCAGGAACAGCCTACAACCTTTTGTTGATACAAATGCGAGATGATTTGCAGACGAATTCTTCCAACTTCAACTATTCTGAGATTTTGTGGAATAGCTTCTGCCCTCCTAACTGGCTGTCCCCTTCCCATTGCTTTCTTCTGGGAGGGGTGTCTTATTGTCAGCACCTTCTCAGAGCCTACTCAAGTTTGTGGGACTTGAATCATTCAGTGCTGTCATTTCCCAAACTGAGTCCAAAAAAACTACAGCTAAGCAACTCTTGGAGAGTTATTTCCCAGAAATGGTGTTGCAAACATCAGTTCTTTCAACATCTCTCATACAGCCTCAGCAATGACCCTTCTTAGCTGGGCTGCCCAAAAACACCCGCAGAGCATAGTCAATGTGCCTGTACCCAGCCCAAAGAGATTCGCTGGGGGGGGGGCAGGGGGCGCACCCTGACACCTCACCAAGGAAGGGCAAAGTGAAGCAGAAAGGTCCAAACACCAAAATCAAGTTTCAAAATAAAGTGAGCTGGACCAACTTTGTGTTTAATAAGCAGTAAATAACCGGTGTCAGCCTTGCTTGCACAGCATACCTCTCCTTAATGAAAGTTAAATGTGCTCACTAGCTTGCTACAGAGAAATCAGCAAAGATTTATTCTTTCTTTTAAACACACAGTTGAATGGCCTTGGTATTTATATAATCGGTAACCCATAAAACCTTAAGGGGAATTTTTATCCAAGAGGTTTATTTCTGTCCCCACTGATTTAGTAGTAAAACTATGATCAGGTTTGGGACGCATGGGATTATGAAAAAAGATACTGGACATTTTTAACCAGACACAGTCTCTTGAAATAGTTGGAGAAGGACTAGAATCCTTTGAAGTGATTTTCAATTAAGCTTTTAAATTAATTAGGATGTTATTTCTGTGTAACAGCTAGACCATAACTTTGGTTTCTAATTAAATACTGGGTGAAAACTTCATGTGACATGTCACATCTTGCAAATTCATTCACTGTCAGATTTGACCAAAGTTACTTGGAGAGATGCTCTTTTCTTCTTTCTCTGTGGACACAGCAACTTCCCTCTGGGACAACAAAGGAAAGCTGAAGGACTTGCCATTGTGTTGTTATACGAAAAAAAATACCAGTTTAATTAATATAATCACAAAGGTCACATATTTCTTTTGCAGTTCTGGTCAAGAGTTCACTGGAATTTCTCTTGTCACTGTCCTTGAAAGCCTGTCTCTGGTCTCTGGAGGAAGCTGCTGATGCCTGATGCCACATTTGTCCTCAAAGCATTAATGAAATTCCTTTTTACTGGACCATTTTCACTCATATCGTACTTTAAGACAAAAATGAACAGCTTTCACTATCTTGGCACAAAAGATAATGCTAAGTCTTACTGGCAGCAATTTTTTTTTAATAACTACACAGTATTACAGGTGTAGCTATTTGTCTGAATAGTTCTTTTGTCTCTAACCCTTATACCCTTTATTCCTCCAGCTCTATAAGCATTTCTTCTATTTCTTCAGCTAATTTAAATGAAAATCCTACTATATTTCAGTCTGTAAAACTAACCTTACGCTTTTCCTTTTGTTCTCTCCTCTGTGATCCCCCATGACACCAGTTCAAAATAAAAAGTTGTTTTGCACCTGAACCTTTTTTCCAAAGTAATCCTTAAGGATTCCCAGCATTTAGTGATGACCAGTCACATGAGTAAGGTTAATAGTTTAGTGGGACAGAAAGAGCATAAATTCCTTGCAGCCTATATAATTTGGTGATAGTAGTCATCAGGGAATCACCTGAGGCTGGTTTATGAGCTGCTCAGTTAAAGAAATGTGTCTCTCTGCCATCAGCCAAACTGTTGTGTTTTTTTCCCTTGGGCCACCATGTTAAAGGCTTGCAACTCTCTGGTCAACAAAGTGAGTGCAATGTGAGCAGGAACATGGTCGGAGGGAGTGTGTGTGGGGGGACACACGACACACAATATAATCCCTGACCCTGTCTCTTGAAGCTCCCTACTCGAAAGGAAATCACCACCTCAAGATGGCATTGCGGAATGGCTTGACCCGAAACCCCAGCCTGCAGCCTTCACCAGAGGTAACTTGACGATACATTGCAAAGAAATGCACGGAAGCATTGGTAGCACACATTATTTCCCCCGTGCTGAGCAACACCCAAATGCGCTATGAACTCTACTCCATGTTTCTGTCTGAAGCATTTGTGCTGTCCCAAGCCTGCAGGCCCTGGGACACCAAACATACAGTGATGGTTTTATGACTCTGAACGCTACTTTGTCTAGATGCTTCGCTCTGACCATTCAGAAGGGCTTTGCATAACATTTCACTATTTTTAACCTAAATCTTCTCATGAATCTGTGATGTAGGATTCCCCACCTTAACCACGCATAAAGAGTTTCAGCAGTCGCTGTCCTTCATTCTTGAAGCCAAGGAATAAGACTGTGCTCTTGTTGTTTTGACCTGAAAGCAGTAGAACACAGATGGCTGTTAATATTTAACTGTACCCTAATCTTTGTTTTCATGAGTAATATTTATCCATACTATGTCAGGGTGAGAGATGCCTGAGACAATCAGGACTTGGAAACCGTCACTTATTTTTGTGTTTAAACAACTCAGCTGGAACCAGAAGTCTTTTCAGTCCCTATCATGCAATATAGCTTAATGTTTTAAAATTGGAAGTTTATAGTAGACACTGATCTGGCTATTCAAGTACCTAGAAACAGACCTGTTTCTTAGAGATGCTGTAGGCAATCATTGGCTCCAAAAAAACCTCAGCTGGAGCCTGTCCGTGCTTAGACTGTGCCGTACAGCACCCCAAAACGTCTACATGTGGGTTGTACCTGAAGGCAACTACTACAGTCTAGATCCTACCACTCTTAAACGTAGGCATTTTTCCTACCCAACAGGCTTTACCATTACCCCCCTTCCCTTTTTTTTTTTATTTTGATATGAGCATAAACCAAGATTTCAAAAGTGATGCCTGATTCTGAGTGTTTGATTTGCCATCTCTCCAAGGCCCTGATTTTCAGAGGATGCCTGGTCAAAATTTTGTGACTCTCAGGCCACATTAAAATGTCACAAGGTAGACAAAATACAGGCTCTCAAAATGTCCATTGATAAATGACATTACTAGCAGAGTCACAAGGGAGATGAAGAAATTCTGTTACCAGAGAACATTAGGCAGTCAATTTAAAAGAAAAGTTCAAATTAAGGCTTTTCTAAATACATGGCTAGAGATCCTTCAGATCAACAGAAGTGGGAACATGAAGTCTGCTGAGACTTGTCTGTTTTCATACAGGTTTGACAAAGGTCTAGTGACCTCAGAGAAATTAAGCTCTTGCAAAGCTTTGTGAAAATAGCTGTCTGCGTAGACCATTCAGGGAGGGTCTGCAGTTGGAACTTGTACGTTACTGGACACTGGAGAATCCACTTGAGGGAGATTTGTCCAGATGCCGGCATTCAAGGAAAATACTTTTTTTTGTACATCAACCATAAGATTCCAACTCTGAAGCCAGCTCCCATTAGCATTGTGCTTTCAGAATAATTTTCACTTTCTGGTTTTACAGTACCTCGTTGCTCCACAATTTTTCCCTCCAACAATAAGCCCTTAGATAATTTCTGAGAAGTCCTTCTGCTGGCCTATGTTTTGGGTGATGTTATTTTACTTCTCAGGGTCACATAGAGACTCCATTGGCACCCTGCGAAAGTCACAGAAATGCAGGTTCCCACTCTTCAAAATATGCTATATAGATGAAACAACTGCTCAAATGTCTCACCACTTCTGGAGGGACTCAGCTTCTACTAGAAATAGTGCAAGTTCATTGATCTGTTTATTGACTACGCTCCTGCCAACTTTGTGCCTGAGGACAATTTTTTCCTGTTATGATATTTACCACTCACTTGGGCATATAATTCTCACTAACTGCAGGGCAGGCTCCTTCATCCTTATTACCGAAGCCCCTGTCCTTCTTCCCACATGCTTTTAGCAATCCAGCTTTTTGGGTTTCCAAGAAGAAGAAGAAAAAAACCTCTTTCCCGCTCATCCTCAGTGTGAGTCATAGATCAAGATTAGGAAAGAGGATCATTCAGCAGAGTTGTCCCAATGGTGTCAAAATCATCTAAATATTTTAATGTTCTGTTTGGAAAACATTTTCAGCTGGGAGATTTATGATTCTTTTATCTACAGAAGACATTAAAAATAAATATTCAGAATAGTGATTAATATGCAAAAGGAAAATAATGATTTGAAATATCCTATGACATTTCAATATGCAATGGCAAGAAGTGGAAAAGGTGTGTTGATGTGGAAAATTCTTCATTAACATTTGAGTAAGTATGCCCTGTCCTCAGCTCACTGTGCAAGACTTTAATATCCTCGTGTATTCTCTGTGCTATAAATCCTCAGTTCTATGTCAGGGAGTGGCATGTATGATCCACAGTTTCTCATTAAAAATTGTGATGGGCACTATTGATCTACCGTCCAACAGGGTACTTACTTCTGACTTGAAATGAATATTAATTAAGCTATTAGTCCTCCGTAAAAAAACAACAAGGGGTTTCTCAGTCTCAATAACTGAACACAGTAATTGTCATCGATATGCCTAAATGTCAAATTCATTATTTGTCCTCCAGAGTAGTTACCCCAAAAAGCACTAGAACATAATTCTCAAACATCAAAATTATTTCATTTTATATTGAGAGAACTTGCAAGTCTTCTTTGTTTGTCAAGTGATGTAGCAGTTCTTCTATTTTAACAGTGATGAAAAGGTGCGCCAAACAGCACTGAAAATCTGCATTTCCCCCATTGGCTTTCTATGCTAGCAAGGATCCAACTAGTTTCTGATCTAAGATGACAACAGTAGATGAAGGACAAAAGTGAGGTACATTCCTGCAGGGCTGAAGAGCACGTACCATCTCATTCTGTTGCAGTTGGTTGATTTCTTTTTTTCCTGTGTAAAATAAATGAACCCTTGGCTGGTGATGAGGATTCCTGTTCCTGGTTTCTGTTAAAAAGTTTTTTACTGCCTCTCTTCTAGCTTTGCAGCCCACATGAAGGTTTCCTTAAGAGACAGGTCCCAGAAATGTAACCAAGGGCATAGGGAACACCCTGGGTGTTCGGAGCAGGCTGGCAAAGGTGGGATGGAGATATGTGGCAGACGACTGCAGCTGTCAAAGAGGCAGGAGACAACTCTACCACTCCTATCCTTTCTGGGCCAGTTGAACGGTCTTTGCAGATATCAGAGACAATTACTGTTATAAATAACTTCATCTGGGACAGTGTCTGAATTGGTCTGAAAAAAAGAAATAGCCTCAGAAAGGAAGGTAGAAAAGGTACTCAAGGAATCGCAAAAGATCGTTCTCTCCTTGCTAGACAGTCAAATTTTGAATCAAATTCTCATGTAAACTGAGGAGAAGCTAAACTAAGTGATGATGAAGTAGTTTAAATGCAGACATCCCATGCTGTTTCTTTGTAATACCTAACAATGGAATTTAAACCTATTGGTATGTCCAAACACACTTAAATCTATTAGTATGTCCTTCAAAAATCACATTATTTCATCTTTGAGAAGTCCACACTTACTAGTCCATGTAGCTATTAGATATTAAGTTTTATAAACTTTGTATAGATAATTCCATTAGACGTAAAGCATTGCCCAAGCCTGAGACTAAGATTAGACCTGGCTGCACCTAAGCTCCACCAGGAGTTTAGAAAGCAAAGGGGTCCACTCTGAACCTCGTGACTCAACAGGAGGGTCTTCCTTACCCTTTTGTGTCTCCAGTCTGTGTGTGAATCTTTCTAACTCAATTCTAACTCAATTTTCCTTTGCACGTTTCTTCCATGCAATAATTAATAAGGTTAACCTTGCCATCAAACTTATTGAACCTTGGTAAACCGCTGTTAAATTTTGTTAAATTCCCTTGTATTTATTGAGCTCTGTCAAATTATTATTTTTACCTCAATAAAACATATTACCACTTCTCTTTTTTGAGTGAGGTGCATTCCACTCTCGCAACAGGTGCCCCTTTGCCGCTGGCCCATACCACCCACAGCCCCTGGGTCACCCCTGCATTGGGTCTATGCACGTGAAACTGCTGGCTGGCCTACTACCTCTCCCCTGCTCAGGTACCGGATAGGAAAAAATAGATAAAAGTATCAAATAGAGCGCTTTTCAGAAATAGTAGACATTAGTTTGCTTGTGATTCCTGCCTAACCGGTACCAAATGGGGAGATGGATCACCTCGTAAGCGTGGTTTCTTATGGTCAGTTGTCCTGTGTCAAATACAGAGTTTCTCTTTTTTGGAGGAAGCTCTAAAATACCACTTGCTTTGAAGTGCAATAAGGGGAAAAGAAAATCGGTTGAGTGCCATTTTCTTTGCAGTACCCAGAATAATATGCTTGTTCAAGGAGAAGAATAGACAAAGCTCATCTGCATTGCTGATTTGGAGGGATGGCTTGCTCACCTCTTGCAGGCTAAAGAGATCCTCGGAGCAGCGCCTCTTGCACAGAGGCTGCCTTATCCTGCTGACAAAAGGCAGGAAACTCTGGATTACTGTGCAACTGTTTGAGGATACCCGGGCAGTTTTACTGATCTAAAATGTTCTGAGCTTGCACGGCCCCAGATTACACTGTAAAAACACACACAGTGAGGGTGAGTGGAGAAAAAATAAAACTTCACATGTTCAAAGCTCAGGGGAAGGTGTTCACAGCACAGTTTAAATTTAGGGATCTGATAAAGGACCAGTTAAAGTGGGTGTTGTGCTCAGAGAAGCTATACCCCTTTCAAAACCTCAACTGTTGCCTCATGCAGCCTCAAAAATCATTTATATGTTGAGAAAAATGGTTAGTTTTTAATGTTTGGGCTGAACAATACTGAGTTGGGCTGCTGAAAATGGTACATGAGACACCTGAGATGATGGAGTTGCCAGATCAAGAAGGCACATGGGATAGCAGCAGTGATCTTACACCCTTGTTTGTAGCCCTATTTTCAGCCTGGGAAATGGTTCAGAAAATGTCGAGGCTGTGAGGGCAGCCGAGGCTCAAGCAGAGAGCTTCAGGGATCCCCAAGGCAGCTGAAGAGCAGGAGCCTGGTTAGAGCTGCGCCAGTCAAGTGTGACAACCAAACCAGGCGCTAACATTCCCCGCTTCATGGGAATGTCTATCCTGCACCCCTGGCTCCTTCTGGGGCAGATCAGGGTGCTCTGCAGCAGGCAGCAGCAGCCTTTCACCATCCATTTAATTGGTGCACTAATTATCCCATTTTAAACAGCTCTAAAATAAACCAGACTGCAGTCATGTTGAAAAAAAAAAATATGGCTGTGTCTGAAACCTGACTACAATCCAATTTCTTTAAAGGTTGCCTGATACAGATATCACAAGAAACAGCTCTGCAGCAGCAGAGATTGATTCTACTTGCCCTCTTTTGCCATGGAATAACCTTAGGAAAACTTTCAAATTGATGGTAATGCACTAGTTTCAAAGGGCAGACAAAATAAATCTTTAATAAAGACATTTGCCCGAAGAAGGAACTGCCAGTTTAAAGAGCTTAGAGCTCCAAACAGTTGGCCTGTGCTCTTTGTAATTTAATACTGGAGGATCTTGGCTAACTTCATTAAGAGGATGACAGTGAAATTGAGATAAATCATCCCATGGTGGGGGAGGAACCACTACAGAGAAAATTATAACCAACATGACAAATAGGTTATATTATCACACAAATAATTTACTTCCACATTAGTGTTCAAATGAGTTTCATTAACACAAACTATATATTTTCCATCAGAGCCCATGCTATTGTGAAATTAAACATATTGTATGATTCAGGTAAATGCATCTGTAGTTGCTGGACCTTTCTTAGGTTTAGTTCTTGGTTATTTTTAGCCCACTCATTAAGAGTGAATTTTGTTCTTTTTTGTGATACCTTCTCAGTTAAAAAATTGACCATGTTTTGATTTTTACATCCCCTACTAAAGAAATGTCCTTACTAAGTGTGTAACTCAAATAATCTCAAAGTTTTTACTTGTAGTGCTAGCTTGTGGTAAGTTTGCAAAAATATTTTTTACTCTCTGAAAAGATTCCTATCCTCTACCATCTTTTAATAGTTATACTAAGCAAATACTTACTAAGACTTCACATGTGGCTCAGTGTCCAGAAAATAACAGTGTTAAGAACGATAACCCCATTGCACAGGGCTTTAGCTCTGTCTTGTAACTCATGGGTTTTGGGTTTTTTTGAAGGGAATATCAACAATTTTTGTAAAGACTTTTCCTCTAGAAAGTTGGGTCACTGCTTTTATTAAACACATTCAGCATAAACTGTGCATTTTAATAAAATTTTTTCTGCATTTTGACCAAAATTGCACTGAAAAACATTCAGTTCTTCCTACTTTGCAAGAATTTAAATTCAGGAACTTTATTTCAGGCCTTGTAATAGCAGTTTTTCAACCCCAGCCCTCTGTAGCACCCTTCTCATTTGTGTCTATTCCTTTTCCGAGGCAGAGTGCTGGGTGGTGAGGGAAAGGCCTCCCTGGGTCAGCCATTCTCTTATCTCATCTTTGGGCCACTGGTGGTGCACATCTACGGGACTGTTTTCATTCCACGTTTTGGAGGTAGCGACCTGGGAGCGGTAAGTGTGTGTTGTGACTCCAGTTTTGGCTGAGGCCTGCCCTTCTGCTCTTGTCTTCTCACCTCTGCAATCCCCATGGACCACTCATCCCCTTAGGATGGGACTCTTGCTGGGATTACCATTTTTCACTCTGGATAATCACAGGCATCTCATGACAGTGCCCCATCAGCCATTTCCAAGCGCATCATGCAAAGTTGTGTTTTACGTGGCAGCTGTCAGGCACCCTGCGCTTAATAGACTACAGACACAACTTTAGCAAAAGAAGGAGTTTCGTTGGTACAGCTAAGGAGGAGACACACCAAAATGAGTTCTGTTCTATTTCTTGTTCAGTTCTACCTCTGAATTCTGTGATTATGAATATATTCATTTCCTGAAACAAAGTCCGTACTTCAGCATAAAATACCATAGTGTAAGACTGAATGAAACCCAAAAGCCTTGGCTGGAACAGGAAATCTCTTTTTAATATTTTTATCTCATTTGCATTGAGTTAGAATACATTTCCTTAGTACAGGGCACAGGAAAATATTCTTCTTATAATTGATTGATTTAAAAGGGTTCTGCTCTACATCAGTGAAGGGGAACAGTACAGACTTGTGGCGGCAGACAACCTGATTTTGAAATAAGACCACTAAACATTAACAACTGCAATAACTGACCTGTCATGTCATCTGCTTAAAAAAGACTTAAACAGTGACTTATAATCTAAATTGCAGAGTGGAGGATCAGTAGCTATGTGTGATTGATTCCTTGCCGATGGATGCTTTATGTACAGTTTGGGCAGTCACAAGGGCTGCATGTACACTTATCTGCTACCACCAGCTGTGACAAACCTCCTGACTCTCTGGCATGGGCATCTGTCGTGGCACCCAAGGTCCTCCCTGGGCCATGATCTGGACTTTGCTTTCCCTGGGCAGGGGGAGGTGGTGGCTAGTCCTCCCCTGGCTCATGCATGGGGGAGAGGCTATGGTGAGAACTTCCCCTAGCCTTGAGGCGCAAACACCAAGGGAAGAGTAAAAACCAAGCAAGCAAAGCTGAGCTTTTGAATATTCTCCCAGTCTCTGATCATTTTCAGCTCCAATTTCCATAGGTCTCAAAGCATTTTTGTATTTAGTACCCCTCAATGGATTTCTTCTCCAATGCCTGTTCTTCCCCTTGAATCAATTAAACCTTTTATCCTGCAGCCCAAGGAAGCTTTCAGTATGCAGTAGGAGCTGAGCTTACACTGAGGCCTCTCATGAAGTGAGGTTATCACAAGGGTCTCTTTAACAGTTTTCTGCTGGTTGTAATGTCTCTCTTATTCCAAGTACAGTCCTTTATTTCTATAATTTTTATTTTGTTCACATCTCATATGAACGAATCAATCAAATTTCACAGGATCACAGAGTGGCTGAGGTTGGAAGGTACCTCTGGAGGTCAACTGCTCCATCCTCCCTGCTCAAGCAGGGCCACCCAGAGCCAGTTGCCCAGGACCATGTGCAGACAGCATTTGAATATCTCCAAGGATGGAAACTCCCCAAGCGCTCTGGGCAACCTGTGCCAGTGATTGGTCACCCTCAGAGTATAAAGTATACAACAACACTAAATAATCACAGAATCGTTAAAAAAATATGTCTGAAAGGTTGCTGGGAAGGTTTTTTCTAACACATTCATGATCTTGGGACAGGAGCAGTTACACCTAATTGTTTTTGACACACATTTCTTTCATCTGTTCTCCAGGAATGGAGACACTCCGCAATCCTCCTAGCAGCCTCTTCCACTCTAACTTGGAAAACCTGCAGTTTGTCTACTATTTAAAGTCTTTTTCCTTTTTCCTTTCCCTGCAGTTTTAATCCGTTCATTGCTTCTTCTCTTAGAATGAATTGATCTTCCCCTTTTTCTTGCGAAAGCCTTTTATTGTGTTTGAGGTAAGTGTTGATTAGACCTTACATTCAGTGTAGAAAAAAAGCCTGACAATCAAATCCCCTAGGAAAACCTGTAATAAAGTTCAAAAATCTCAGTTTGTATTGACTGAATCAAAAATACTCAAACAAAAATCATTACCGCAATCCCATAAAAAGTTGCCTGTTGCATTGTATTTCCCAGGCACAGTTTTAGCAGTTACAGTCCTGCTTAAAAAAAAAAAAATACACAAAGAAGAAAATGTCTTGAAAGTTGGCTTTGAAAACAACAAGTCTTTGCCATACACTGAGTTCAGCATGTTTTATTGCAAATGTTCTGTGAAGAAGTAAAGACCCTCTGAAGAAATCTAGCTGTTTCTAGGGGGACACCACCACCAGAGCTCCCTGAAGCTCCTATGAAGAGCGACCAGCCATACAAAGATGCATGAGCCAGCTCAGGGGGGTTTCTGTGGTGTGTAATGGCATGGCACGGCAGCGTGCAGTGCTGTCTGGATGGCTGAGGAAGCTGCAGGACTCTGTGATGGAAATGGAAATGGAAAGGTGCTGCTTTTGACGTTAAAGCAATGTTTTAAAGGGGAACCAAATGGAAAACTTGGCAAAAATCCCCTGAGATACTGACCTTTTTTGGAATGCACGACTGCAACCACTGATGAAATAGCCTTGTTTTCTAGCATACACACACAACCAGAGCTATATATCCTGGTAAAATAAAATCTTTTTGTATTGCTGGCATCTCTATGTAGAAAGGAATCAAAGATTTCTTTGGGAAAGACATGTTTTTCCTCTGATGCCGCAATTCACAGAAATATCAAATACTCCTAAGAGTTATTAGAATATCCCTAAGAATTGCTGCTCATTAGCAGAATAGAATTCTCCATCATCTGAATATTTTCAGACTGCAGTGAAGGGAAATTGGGATTATTTACAAATGTAGAGATTGACTACAGTGATATAACCTTGGCAAATGTCACACTGGTGGCTAATAATGCAGGAAAGCATTATCATGGGAAAATATGCTGTCATCATTTGAATTTTCAATCATTTTTCAAGTGTTTCAGACTGCAAGTGATATTGCGCTTGAATGTTCAGAAATGCTAAGGCATATCTTCACCAAGTGGTTAATTTTGTATTGGCAGTTGAAAGGACCTTAACATGTTTTCTATGTTCTGGGGATTTCTGTCTGTGTGTCAGGTGACGACTGAATCGCTGCAGCTTTTATTTTATGCATTAAAAGGACTGAGAGAAAGCTCCAGTGAACAAATATATAATACTAATATTTCTTTTATTGTATGAGGAGTTTCTTACGATACGGTTTGAACGCTAAGGGCAATCAGATCTTGTTTGCTATGGCTTATAATGTAATACATTCTTTGCAGAGTGAGCTGCAAAAAAATAAAAAATGACAATTTATTTGGTCATAAATGTACCTTTTGGCTAAAAAAACATAATGGCAAAGAAGAAGGAAAGGAAGGAAATTTCATTTGGCTGTGTACCTTGGTATTAAAGGACCTGTATTCAGAGTTTAATTCCATCTACTTTTTCTGATTTATGCATGTGTATGTCCTACAAAAATTTAAGCATTATTGAAGGTATGAAACTTCACAAAAGTTGAGTATACCATGTTTGTACGAAGAATATTGTGTAAAGTGAATGAATTCCCTTGTTTTAGGAACTCTTTTTTCTCTCCTTTTTTTTAAAATGTGTGAATTTTGTTATTTCCCGTACTTTGCCAAATGCACCAATGAAGAGAGTGTTTTCCTTTTGGCTTAGCATAGATCTGTCAAATATTGCTGTTTAGGCCTCAAATAAAGAGTGCTCCTGTAATTTATGTAAAGAATTTAAAACCTTAAAAAACCCACCCAAAACTCCGAAAACCCAGCTGTACCGAAATGTCTTAAAATGAAGCAAGAGTTATTATAAATAATAACATAAAACCTAGAGTAATCAAGTTATATATATCTGAGACTAAAAGAGTGTGTATCTCAGATAGGCTCCGGGAAAATGTTTTTCCTTAAAGCGTCGCTCAAAATCAAGACTTTCCATTATTTTTCCCCATGATGCTCCATCTCCATGCAGGGAAGGGGTGTCACATCCCGAGACCTTTCTGTCAGGTTTTGTTCCATGGGCCAACAGATACAAAAGCTGTCAGGAGGCACAAACACAGACAGCTAATGTGAGCGTATAAACCTCGCTTTCTTAGGAAGTCAGGCAAAGAAAACTCCACCACTGGCCTCAGACGTTCACAAAAATGGGTAACTCGGGTTGAGCTGAGCTCATGGCGCATTGTTGCATATGGTTTGTTGCCAAGATATGCCCTGCGAGTTGTATAACGTGCATGCAGCAGCAGTAGCTTTGAAGCCGTATTAGAACCATAATTGGGTGAAATCCAGGCTCCTTTCAAGATGGTGAGAATCCTGCCAGGAACTTTTGGGAGCTTGGATTCATTAACTGCAACCGGGTTCAGAAATAAAGGCAAACATGACGAAGATTTTCTCAGCTTCTAGGAAAAAAAATCTACATCTCAAAGTATGGATTTATACATAAACTTCCCAAATAATAATACTTTAAAAAATGGACATACTACAGATTTCGTAACAGGAATGAGCTAGAGCCAGTGGTCCGCCAGGTGCTGCTCTTACAGAAACATTCTGTGCCTTTAACACAATTAAAACATAAGCACTTACAATTCCTAAACCTCAGCTGGGGCCTGCGGCTTTTCTTCTTGATTTGCTGTGATGGGTACAGAGTGATGCATAATGGCTAACTTGGCAGGCTGCCTCTTTGCAGAGGGACAGGTAGAGCTGATCTGTGAAAAGAGATGATTTATATGAATCCCTTACGCCACTTGCTAGAAAATAATGACTCCCTACCGTTGATTTATCTCTAGGGGGTGCATTTGAGAATATATGTAAAACCAGCAGCTGCTCACGTGAGGTTTTAGGACCACTGTGGATGACAGTAAGATTGTAAGAACTTCATTTATAAGTACACAGGAAAGGTGTTTGTTGAAAGTAAAGCCTACTGAATATTTATTAGCTACTCCTGCTCTAACACCATCCAGAAAACACCCTTGGAAATCTTTGTTTTATGAAGCTACAAATGTTTTTTGAACCTATTAATGTACCAAATGTGGACACAAAGTGCAGCTGCTCCCTCGTGCCTTGGTTTCCTTCAGCTGCAGCCAGAACAAGTTTTCTTTGTTTCCAGGTAAGATAACGGTTTTCCGTTACCAGCAAGAGAAAGACTTTTTAAAAAGACAAAGCATAATATCAACCTGTGTCTCTCACATACATTTACATGCAAAAGCCTGGTCAGCAAACCAGAAACAACAAGGAGTAGCGTGCAAGACTTTGGATACAGAATTGTACTGGGCTATGAAAGCAGTGTTGACAGTCTGACATAAATGTGCCGTTGTGGGCTTCATGTCACATAATATCACAGGCTTTCTCTTATCATGCACAGGCACTAGATTTCCTTTATCACGGAGTGTTCACACTAAAATTACTGTGTTGTTTTGTGGTGTTTTTTGTTTGGTTTTTTTTAGTAAAGGCTTCAAAGCAGGCAAGAAAGACCGAGCAGTGAGGACCTGCTCGGGGCTGGGCAAGTTTCCATTGGTAAGTAATTTATTTCCCCAAAACAAATCTCTGCTTCATTTCACCAAAATATTGTTCTCTGCAAAAACATACTGAAGTGATTTACATGATAAGAGATATAAAGATCTATAGGAAAAGTATGTAGGAAAATTATTTCCCCAGACCATCCCTGTAGCTCTAGCATCATCTCAGAGTTTGGACTGTTGTGTTCAAGGGTCTTCATTTCCCACTTCTGGCCTTTTTTCCTGTTCCTTTCTGTGTTGGTGGTCTGGTGGGGTCCTTCTATACTTTGATCAGGAAGGTCACGTCACAGAAGACTATATGGTCCCCAGAACCCATCACTGCAGCTGTTGCTCCATTACTGCATGCCAGAAAGACTGGGGAGGGACTAGGTGTTTTAGCTATGCTCTTGCATTGCTAGGGCAAAACCATGGCTTGCCCATGTCCCTTTATACCACCTGTTATTCTCCTTGTGTCTGCACTGTCGGAGTTTCAGTCCAAGGTGGAGGCAAAATGACAGCAGGAGAGACATAGTACAGTCTAATACCCAAAGTGACAGTTGCAAAACAAAGAGCAGTTGTCTGTCTCCCGTAGGTGTCCGCAAACATACACTGAATTCTTAGGCTGATGCATTGTTCCTCTAGAGAACAAGAAATCGTGTTTCTTTGCCCTTCTGCAGGACATTTGGCATCTCCCTGAGTGATGACACATTTGTTGTCACCAACAATGTGAAAATTCATACACGAAAGCACGTTTTGCTTCTGTAGATATCGACACTCGGGTGAAATGAATGGATCACAAAATAATAAGGAGTGGGGCGATTACCAGGAGAACTCATTTTTTATCTGCTGTCGAGCCTCAGCGGTGGAGGGAACAGAGTCATCTGTGCGCCCTAATGAAATGTGACAGGCATTTAGAGACCGAAGGCTGACATTTCCTGACAGCATCACCATCTGCACACTGAAAGCTGCTAGCATCCGGACATCATAATCTGTTAAGGACTGCTTATTATTGTACCTCCAAATCACAGGTCACGCAGATCCTGGAGTTATATGTCATCAGCTTTGTATGCAGTCCCCTTACCTCGGCGAAGATCCTAATTCTCAGTCTCTCACTGTGCTCCCTAGTTTAATGTTTAACTTTCCAAATAATCAAGGCAGTAGCCTAAGATGTAGATATTTAAAAGGGCGGGGTGTGTGTGGGGGAATCCTCTAGCCTGCCAGCAGACCAAATAGATGTTAACCTAGTTCTTACCAGGGCAGATAGAGTTATATAATCTGATTTCTAAGAATAAGGGATTTTTCAAGGAAGTAAGGATTTAGTATATATGATGTACAACAGTTTTTGCAGCTTCAGAATCATAACGTAGCAGTAGTTTCTACAATCCTACACACAATGCAGGTACAGGGACAACTGTTTAAAGAAAGAATGATGCGACAATATCAGGGTTTTTTACCTAAATCAAGGAAAAGCATGTTACCTCATAAATTCTGGAACACAGAGATGAAAACAGGGACTACAGAACTGATCCAGTATTTTTTTCTCAAGCACTTTTTTCAGATTGAGGAAAAAGGTGACCTTGAGAGACAACAGTATAAGTAAGTGGTGTAAAGAAGAGCAGGCAAAAAAAACCCCACAAACAGCAGAGGAGGTTAAATTTAACTTGCAGACTTCAGGGTTTCTTTGCATTATATAGAAGAGGAGAAAAGGCTGAAGGCACAAGTCAAGTTACAGAAGCAGATGTGCCAATTTGGCCTTGAAGAAAATGTTTTTTTCTGAGGTCATGTACCTTGAATTCCAAGCACGTTTGTTAGAGTACCTGCCTGGTAGTGAACGTGAAGCACCCAAGAGTTTCTTTTTTATTATTTAAATTAAATTAAAACAAAAAAAATCGACACAACCCCGGGCAAGGAGGGACTTGTTTAGCTGCTCCACCTGGTGGAGGAACATTCCTGGTCAGGTAGAAGCCCAGTGCCTTCTGCAAAGTTTCACTTGGCGCCTGGCTTGAGACATGCCTGATCTCATCCCTCCACCTCCTCTGAGCAGTGATGAGCAAGCTGTCACCTGTCTCAGGCACTGATCCTTGCAGCCAGCTTTAGCAGTCAGAAGGAAGAGTTTCTGTATGAAACAGAGCTCTTGACTTGGTGGCATCCCAGTGTTTCAAGTGCTGAGGAAATAACAGAAATTTGCAGCCTCGTGTCCTTTCACCCAGTTACCAGAGACAAGCATGGCATGAGGCTGATTTTTTTAAACTTGAGGCTGATGCAAGGACACACTGGGTCCTTGCACCTCTAGTGTCTCAGGTATCTCTGTTTTGTGGATCTCTCAATTTGACTGCTGTCTGGAAGTGTATACATGAAAATAAAGAAACCTATGAAGTCAAGAGAAGAGCCACAAAAGCAGCTCAGCGCTGAGAGGGTCATTCTCCCAAACAGTGCAGCTTCTGTTGCTCACTGCAGGTTTCAGTGATCTAAACAGAAGAGGACAACAAACTCCCTCTTCCTGCCTATGGATCTAGGAAGTCTAATGCTCAGTAAAACAAAGTGGCTGATTAAAGGAACTAGAATTCTGGGAAATGCGATGGGAGGAGTTACAAGATCTGACAACTTGTTTTCCTTAAGATTGCTGGACTGCACACATATAAACGTCTTCAGCTGGCGGACTACCAAGCAAACTATTAGATCCTCACCACTGTAGATACTCAGATCTGAAAGTCTGCTCTTCTGTAGTGGGGAAAAAGCACCACAAACCAGGTATGCAGTCTATGGGAAACCTGAAGTCAGATGGACCTAGTAAAGTGTCACAAGTCAGGGCAAACTGTATCCCGGGAACAGTTTTTTCCTTGGAAGCGAATATTAAAGATCACTGCTTTATGGGTAATCCCTTGGCAAGAGAGGGCAAGGAAGGGCTAACACAGTTGTCCTCCTTAGAAATAAACACATGCAGTGAGCTGTGGGAAAGGGTCAATATCCCACCAATGAGGCAAAGAAGATTTATTATATTCACTCTCCCTGATCTGGAAGCAGATGGCTTTCATAGTTCATCTTGTAGCTGAGGATTTTCAGAATGACCTGTCTCGTGAAAGAAATGAGGGGAAACAGCATTAGCAGGAGGTATGTTTACCAAGCAAATACAGAGCAAGTGCATCCACTATAGCAACTGGAGACAGGGGCTTAATCTTCTAGGATGTGTGTATACACATGAATGCATGTGTGCAAAGAATAGCAGCTATTCACTCCCTAGGGCAGTAGCAAAGTCGTCCCCCTGCCAAATTCAAAGTCTTCTGTAGACAGAAGAAGACAGCATTTAAGTCTTCAGAACAATGCAGTAATGTTCATCTTCCACTTCATGTCACAAAGCAAACAATTACAGTCTTCACTAGCTGGTGTTTCTAAATGGGTTTCAACTCTGAAAGGACATGGAGAACATTTTCCTTAAAGCTACCAGGAGTGTCTTGCTCCCGTGCTTTAGAATCAGCTCAGGTGGGTTCAGTCTCCAGCTTGCACAAGAGTTAATTTTCTCTCTTTCTGTACAAGTTCTACACTCAGCTACTGCCACAACACATGTGAATGATTCATGATGATCTGCCCCGTGTGTCCTCCTGCTATAGGCAACTGAGAGGGAAAAACACCCCCACAACACAAAACACCCCAACCACAACAACCACCCTCCCCCTCCACCCCTTTCTTTGCTTTAGGACATTATTTATTGTTGCTACTCAACTTTAGCGAAAGAAAAGGCAAAAGCCATACCACAATGGAATGTGTGATTCCACAGGGTTTCTAATCAAATCCAAACTAAACATGAATTATTGTTGGTTTAGTGTTAAAACTAGCAAGCTCATATAACAAAATCCAAGTAGCAAGTCACTGGAGGAAAAGTTATTAAAAAAGAAAAGCTGCTTATGTTAATTAAACAAAGAAAATCTGCCTGGCAGACACAAACAGCTTAGAAGCAAATGCATTTAAAATATGTATCTATTTCTTGGTGTTCCCCAGAGTTCTCAAACACAGCTAGTATGTGTACTCATCCATTCAGTCTTAACAATTAAAGAAATTGTTGGTCATGTTGACTAAATCCAGTGAAGATACAGTGGTCTTTAGAAACAAAAGCCCA
Source organism: Chroicocephalus ridibundus (assembly GCF_963924245.1). Taxonomy (NCBI): domain Eukaryota; kingdom Metazoa; phylum Chordata; class Aves; order Charadriiformes; family Laridae; genus Chroicocephalus; species Chroicocephalus ridibundus. The sequence continues at coordinate 115,321,444 of NC_086285.1, read as the reverse complement.
TGCACATCCACCAGGTTTTGTGAATGCAGCTCTGGAAGTAGAAAGAAGAGACCCTAATTCTGCTCCCTTTGAAAGGCAGGATACAGCACAAATTAAAAACTTATGAGGCCTCAGAGAATCCTTGTCTTCTGGAAAACCCAAAATAGGGAAAAAGGTTCTGCCAGAGTTTATCATGAGGCACCAAAAGCCAACAACAAGAAAACCCATCCTTTAGAACGCAGGCTCCATCAGTACTGCTGCTTACTCCTTACTGAACGTCAGGCAAGGAAGACATTATCAACAGCTCTTTTTTTCCCCCATCACTCACACAAACTCTTTTAACAAGTTGATCCATGTGTTGCAGGAACTGATTGAGAGAAATTAGGCTATGCTAATATTCAGGGTTTCATTAATTTAATTTCTTCTCAGACCTGAGTGGGTAACCAAGAGACTTAGAGTGAATCCCACATCCTTTCAAGAATTTATTCTACTTCCTCTTATTTTTTCCCCTAATTTAGATTAAACTTTTTTAGAAAAGCTTCAGAAATGACACGTTAACCCCTGTATTTGACATTAGCACACATTTAAAGCACAACTGCAGCATATTTTGTGGCAGTCATATTGAGAATAGTTACATAGCTATTTTTATATACGTGCCATTGTAGGTAGATTCCAAGATCCTTTAAAAATATCCCCCACAAAAAAATATAGACATGACCTAAGTAGAGATTGTAAGATTTTTGGTGTGTTGTTTGTTATTGAATAAATATTCAAGAATTTTCAACTCTTAACTCTAATACTATCAGAGAATGCTTTTATTTTTCTGAAATGATAGAATTAAGATGGCTGTTTCCAAGTCACAGGGTTTTTTTTTTTGTTTTTTTTTTTTTAATTTTAGGGCAGAGATTTCCAATGTAACCACACAGAACCAAAAACTTTATGAACAGTGGTATTCAGCAATCTCTTAACAACATCCTGCTGTGTCTACATGAATTTCCATTTAGGTGTTGCTGCTTGCTTGCACTACAAAGAATAGCACAAGTATGGTAATTAAATTGCCATAATCAACCTGAATGAAACTATAGCAAGCCCAGTGCAGGACAGCCACGGACACCTGATTCTTCTTCATGAAAGGAGTTGTGATAAATGTACTTTCAAATGTTTGTGCATCCTGCTATTCACTACTGACCAGTGCTAAAAGGTGGTGAGTTTGTTTTAAATACGTATTGATACCATTTTGATTGTCTTTTGAAGACATGAATTATTGTGCTGAATAATGCATTAATTACTACAAACCTCTTGAGCACATTGCTTGCTTCATACAATTGTCTAGTGAATCTGAAAACTGCTTCCCTTCTTTTGACAAGAGAAACCAGAGACATGTAAGGTATTAAGACTTTCTTTAGGAGTTTCTTTATTTGTAATCAGACCTGCATCACATCTGTAATAATTTCTATAGTCTGTATTTTCTCCAGAAAATATAATCTGTCAGTGAAGATACCAAAAATACCCGCTTTCACCATGTAGTAAGCATATAACAAGCCAAGGGTAAAGTTCTCTTTTGTGCAGTTCTCTCACACGCGGTACGGATCTCAACTACATATCCCGTATGCAAGTGGTGTGCAGAACACCCTTTGTCAATAGGAGACACTAAATGCATGCCTTAATTTAGGGATATATGCTATAGACAGGAGACGTGTTATTTGGCTTTCAGGGAAAACTACGCTTTTGATGCTACAGTATTTGTTTTTCCTCAATAGGAGACCAAAGAAGACTTCCTTAAGGCTCTGTTAGGCTTCCTACCATTTTTATCTTTCCAAGACATTAGACTTCAGACAGCACAGAAAAAGATGGGCATGGTTTAATGGTTGAGTAACAGTGTGTCTAAAAGGGCTAGGGCAGTAAAGGAATATTGGAGAAGAGCACAGTGGGAGGAGGAGTGGAACAGGCTCATGTGAAGCAGTGGCAAATGCCTGGATCCACTGGCTTTTGAAATTCCTATTTTTCTAACACAGTGATTTTTAAAAAAATGGACATGTAAACAAGTTTCCAAATTACAGGAAGATTATTAAAATAATTACCAGGAACATAGAAAAAAAAAGACATATCACAAATACGTCTTTTAAAGTAAAAAGTAAAAGTAAAAAAAGTAGAATAATCCCAAAGAAATGGGGATTTTGCTGTCCTATAGCTCTCCTTCCTACAGCACCATATGTAAGTCCATGGCAAACACCATTTTGCAACACAGAGTCTCTCCCACAGGCTTCCTCTGCCTCATCCACTAGACTTGCCTGTCCATCAGCCTCAGAATTGAACCTTTACTCATTATCAGTTTTCTTAGGCTCTCAGAAAGCAAAGATCCAAACAGTGCTTAGAAAAGAGCTACCTCTCAACCAAAGGTCAATTTATGAAAACACTAATGTTAAAAAAATGACTCTTACGACAAACACGCACATGTGTCAGGACTCAACTACTTCCAACTTTCAAAGTTTGCTGGGCTGGGAAAATTCACCCAGTGTCTATAGAAGTGAACAAACTGTGTACTTGCAGTCCAAGTCAGTTTTCATTATTAGAGGATTTAGAACAACTTTAATCGTGTCAAATTCTTCTTTGCATTTTTAAGTGAAAGAAAATTGAGCTAAATCGTTATCTGGTATGAGTCAGTGCTGTTAAATTAAAAAAAAAAAAAAAGAAAAGGAACCAAGCAGGGTTCACGGGCTTAATATTTACAGTATGTGGCTATTCATGACTAAGCCTCTGGCCATGAGAAAGAATGCTGAAATTGTTTAACACAAGCAGTAGGACACAGTAAGTAATAACCAATTACTTAAACCAAAAGGTTTTTTTGAGAATCATCTAACTGAGTCGAAAAGCAATTACAGAAGTTTGTCTCCTTTGCAGATCCTGTGCATCTGATTCTCTATATTTCTAGGTGTATTACTACAAGAATTCAGCTGAATCAGAGCTACAAGCCATTTCTAGAATTAAATATACTGTTATTAATTTCAGATGTATAACAGTGCAATCATTATTATTGTAAGGGAGCATAAAAGTGAAAGCTACATTTATTTAATTAGTATTTTCAGAAACATCATGGATTTCTTCAGCTATATAGAGCAGTTGAAGGATAAATTCTGTATTACCAGCTTAAAGCAGTGCTATTTAAGGTGAATCTATGTAACAACTGCAAATATCTAAAGTCACTTTATGCCCAGCAGGTGAGAAATATCTACCATGACAGCATTCAGACACAGTATATTTCCACCCTTCAAGATATTAATAATTTCAAACACTTTCTTTTTAAGACACTCCAGCCTTCACTTTCTGTAAATCGATCCCCAGCAAACTTGCAAAACTGAAGGAAAAGCTGGTGAACTCCATGTCAACACATCAGTTGCTCTTCTTTCAGTAACAAGAAAAGTAAAAGGAATAGTCGAGGCACAAGTGATTCTTATGCAGAAGTATAGAAGTATTTCAAACAAGTAGACTAAAACTTCAGTACTTCTTTTAACTTCCTTAAAAAAAGACATAGATCATAGGTCTATAATCCCAGTCATGGATCACAGTTACTGCAGTCTTACCGGATTACTTTTTTTTTTTCCCCAAGATGAAAAAAGAAATTGGTTCATGGAACTTAGCAAATCCACTTTATACTACCATTTCACATAGTCCGTGTTTAATCAAAGCAAAGTACAAATTCACGCTTCAAGGCAGCCTGAAAGTATTCTGCTACACTCAACAGGAAATTATTTCTTCAGTGAACCCAGTAACTCAAAGAAGAGTCTGTCCAGCTGAACTGACATAAACGTTGCACGCAGAACTTACACGAAAGTGCACTGACAACAAGCTTTTGAGAGTAAGTCCATACCATAACAGCTTGTGCTTGGAACTACTTTTATAGCTATGGTTATTGTTTCTGTTAAGAGGCACTGCATAAACATGGAGTTAGTAATCTAATGCACTTAATATTTCTCAGCTGAGGACTATCGCAGCTTTACCCTACTTCTAGGTGTGATTATACTTTGGTTTGCTTTTCAACAGTAACATTGCACTAGCAATACAGCTGATACTAAAGAGAAGGCTGAAAACGCTGCAGACTGGAGGACTGAAAAAACCAATCCGCTCCTTTACTTCTTTTCATGCTTCTTGGTTAATTTTCCTCTTTCTATCTGGAGGCTTGTACTGCTGTTTGTTCGCTTCTCCTTTTGCTGGCTCTCCTGGGAAACTTGCTGCACTGCTCGGAGGATAGCAGTCTGCACAATCTGCTTGCTGGCGTTCTGCAGCTTAACTTCGTCTTGCTCTGTCCCTGGCTTCTCACCTGTCGGAACAAAACAACAAAGAAAGGGAACTAAGCATTTGTGGCTACTCCTTGAACACCTGAAGGATGAAAAAGAGGAGGGGAAAAAAACCCCACTGAGGCATTTAGGAAAACGTAGACTCAGTTTCTAATTGAAATGCTTAGGCTAGGTGCTTGCTTATTTACATCACTACATTTGATTTTAAAGGTTTTTAAGATACTAATCTGAGTTTATTCTTAATTGACTGTTGTGCTCAAGTATTTCATTAAACAGGATTTGTATTTTACTGTCTGGTTTGAAGCCATGTATTAAGACTTACGTCCTGAGAGAAACAAACCAGAATGAATTAAAGGTGAACTGCTTTTATGAGAGGTCCACATCTAAAATTGTGAGAAAGTCCCAACGTTCTTTAAGAACATTCCTTTTTTGCAAGGAAATTTAAGATAGAGATTAAAAGTAGAATCACCTGTTTACCTTAGTGATATACTTGAGCGAAGGGACAAGGTCCTGCATCTGGGTGGAGGCAATTCCCAATATCAATGCAGACTGGGTGGTGAATGTACTGAAAACAGGTTTGTGGAGAGGGATTTGGGGATACTGGTGGATGAAAAATTGGACATAAGCTGGCAATGTGGGCTTACAGCCCAGAAAGCCAACCATATCCTGGGCTGCATCAAAAGAAGCATGAGCAGCCTGTCAAGGGAAGTGATTCTGCCCCTCTACTCCACTCTGGTGAGACTCCACCTGGAGTGCTGCATCCAGCTCTGGGGCCCCCAGCACAGTAAAGACAGAGACCGAGACCTCTCGGAGCATGTCCAGAAGAGGGCCACTAAGATGATCAGAGGGCTGGAGCACCTCTGCTATGAGGACAGGCTGAGAGAGTTGGGGTTGTTCAGCCTGGAGAAAAGGCTCTGGGGGGGCCTTATTGCGGCCTTTCAGTACTTAAAGAGGCTTATAAGAAAGATGGGGACAAACTTTTTAGCAGGGCCTATTGCGATAGGACAAAAGGTAATGGTTTTAAACTGAAAGAGGGCAGACTGAGACTAGGTATAAGGAATAATTTCTTTTACCATGAAGGTGGTGAAACACCAGAACAGGTTGCCCAGTGAGGTGACAGATGAGCCACCCTTGGAGACATTCAAGGTCAGGTTGGATGGGGCTTTGAGCAACCTCATCTAGCAAAAGATGTCCCTGTCCATGGCAGGGGGGTTGGACTAGATGATCTGCAAAGGTCCTTTCCAACCCAAACCATTCTATGGTTCTGTGATCCTACAATCTGTGAGTCCAAACCAACCACCAGCAAAATAGTCTTACTGTGTGAGAAAGAAATTATTCATTATGTCTAATGTTTCTTTGAAAGGACTTCAAAATATACTTATTTCTATCATGTCCATAATATACATGTTCTGGCTAAAAGTAAAATACAAAGATGGTTTAACTCTACTGAAATTGAAAAATCAAAAAAACCCCAAACCTGCAATTCTACTGAGATGACACTTTGTCTACAACTAAGAGGTTAAAATCACAAAAACTTAGAAAACGTATTTTATGCTAGAAAAGCTGACTGAATGGAATCACCTGAATTCTTGGCACAGTCAGCTTCCCTGATTCAGTTTGTTCCACTCCTCAGCACTTGAAACAGTATTTTTTGGATAAAATTCAATGTTACTTAACAGTAAAGTACAGATATTTCTCTGTTAATAAAATATGAACTCACTTTGTATCACACAATGAATTAGTCTTCTTGCTGGGCTGAAGATCAGCCAACTCAGGTAGTGTTCCGAAGATAATATGTTAACAAAAGTGTGGATGAACATGGAATTGTAAATACAAGTTAGTATGCTGGAATAGGCTATGAGGCTATATGAAATGTGAAAAATTTGACAACCCCTACAGCCATAACACCCCCCTCGAATTTATTGTTAAAAACATACTGTCGTTAAGCACATTGCTGTTGAAAATTACTCAGTTTTCTTTCCTTAGGGGCACTTCATTATTTATTTGGTTCTTGACACTTAATCTACAAAATCTGAACTTGAAATGTTTTTACGTTAGGAGGGTCATCCAGAGCAACACCCAGTTGAAAAAAAGGACAGTTTTCCAGTTAATTTCTACTGGAGTTTTCCGTTGTTTATCATGGAACAAAGCCTGCCTGAAAGCACCACTCAGCTAAGACCTAGATTACCTCTGAACAGCTCTAACTCGTTAGGTGATTCTTTTATTTGCTGGGAAAACAAACCAAAAACAGAGAGCCCCAAACCTCTGGAGTACTTCTGCCCTGCCTGTGATGACTTAGGTATAGATATGAACCGAAAGGAAATAAGGCAGTTCAAACTAACTCGTAACAATTTTACATCTATATAACACGGTTAGGGTAGCAGTAACCCAGGTAACAACAGCTAATCGGCTTTGGACACGGAGAGAGTCAAGACCTTGGCCTGGGGTGATGTCACCAACGAGACCATTGGCAATTTATGCTGACCATCTACATTAGAAAGCAATAGTGAAAATACTAGCCTTTTTTGAGGGAGATATCTGACACTGCATAGACATCTTACCCTGCATTGGGACCATTACTTGTAGGAGCTGGATCCAGCCAGACAGGATCCAGACACATCAAGTAGTCAGACACAAATGTCCAGTTCACCTGGGTGTGTGCTGGCCCATCTGGACAAGATCCTGGGCTAGGTGACCCTGCTTGAGCAGTGATTTGTACAAGATGATCTCCAGAGGTCCCTTCCAACCCCAAGCCTTCTGTGATCCTATGATTCTAGTTGGTGAGGATGCCATAAACCCAGCTTTTCCAGTTCCTGAAGGAGTAAACAGCAGTCTCTGGAAGAGTATCCTGACTACCTCCTCTTCTTTCAATTATTGATTTCAAGGAAATCCGTTAGCACAAATCTGTTTTCTGAGAAGCTCATTTATTTATTGATATGCTGGACCTACTCTGAGCAAGAAGAGAGGGATTGACAAGGAAAGCAGAAATGACTCATGCAAGGATCCCAAAGGTGCTAGGCTGGAACGTATCTATCAAACTGCTCCACCCTGCTGAAACACAGACTGCTGTGGACATAAACAAAGGCAGAAATTTGAGTGCCTATAGAATTAATCAGGCATTTTAAGAACTGCATATTTTCAATTAGGTAAAACAGAGACATCGCCCCTGTTGTCTAAGTGTTTAGCTAATCAAAATAAGAGTTACTAGGGTGATAAGATACAATTAATCTTTATCTATGATATTTTTTTTAAGATTTGAAGAATAACTAGCTTAATTAAAATTCCATGACAAAAGGTCACTGGAAGGAATTGCTGGGAAAAACTTGCAGGATAGCAGAAACAGCATTCTGCCTACTAGTTCTTCTTGTCTAACGACTACTTTTTTTTTTCTCTTGATGTCAGAAAATCTTTTCTACTTATTCTCTAACTTTAATGCTCACCTGATTTATACAGGAACCCAGCACCTTAATTCTGTAAATAGGGAACTGAAAAATCCAGGTTAAGTGATGTTAAACGCAAGGTAGCAATTTTATCGTTAAGACGTGACAAAGTCAACTCTTTAGCATGTTTTTATTACCTTATCTTTCACTTGGTAAGTTTTGTGCCAACTAACATAGCAGATTAAAAGCAATTTGCAAACACCAGCCTGGTTCTTCAATCTAAAGTATAGTTTGAGAGATTAAAAAAGCTCAAAATCTTGGACTGACTGCAGGAATCAGTCACATATTCCACTTTCATCTAAAGCTAGTGCCATATATCAGTACCTCAAAATTCTCTTGGCTTGCTTGAAGATGTTCCCTGTGAAGGAAAATATGCTCGCAGTTTGGAAAAAGGCTAAAAGCATTTGAAGTTAATTCATTACAATTACTAGAACTAATACTAGTTTAAGTCCAAGAGCACCTTGTGTGGGAGACATTCTCTGTGATGTTTCTGGACTATGGAATATGCCTAGAAAAGTATGCATGGAAAATAATAGCTACAGAGAAAGAGCATTTAGCACAGATCAAATCTTGAAGAACTTCACTCTGGTTGCATATGGACCTTTTCTCATTTACACACTTCACTTCCAGCCTGCAATCAGTCTCCTGCACTTCCTGTTGATATTCCCTGTGCCTTTTCCCTTTCAGCTTGCTACAAGTTAAATTTAATATTCTTATAAATAACACTTATTCTTATAAATAAACACTGCTACTAAGTAACACTCAACCACAGTTCATTTGTTTGAATCAGCAGTTAAGTTCTCCACCATATCTTTTCATAGGATTGCTGGGAATACTATTATGAAGCTAAACTACCAAAGGCATGACCTTGCTCTTGCAAAGATGCAAGACCGTTCCAGATCCACTAATGCTGGCAGTGAACTGTGGGGGAACGAGACACCTTTCAGTATATGCAGAATCAGTGATTTAGAAGGTAACAGAAGCAACATTTCTCAGGTGGAAAGAGAGCAGGGGCTAAATGGTGAATGAGTTGTGATAGGAAGGAAATTTGGACTCTTGAAGAACATGGACTAGAAATAATTTATCCCATACTTTTTGAGAAGACATTAGTTATGCATGAGTGCGCATGACCATGAACGTACATCCACTCTCAGGGAACTTCTACTGTCCTTCAATTATCCCTTTTGCTTCTTCACCTGTATGAGGTTATTGCTTTTCCCAGGAGAAAAGGAATGCCTTTAATTTTAATTCACCTTTCCTCAAAGCACGTGACATTTATGCAGCTCATCATGTCTTCCTGCAGGTTGGGTCTCATTCTGTCTTGAGGCACAATACAAACATTGCATTTTAAAAGAACAGCTTTGCTTATATGACAGGTTCCATGAATCCCAAGGGCCATGCAACAGAGGACAAAAGTTTATGTTGTTCTTCACAGGAATAACAAATGCAGTTTAATTCCAGCAAATGAATACCATTAAAGCTGTTCTTCTGGAAAAAAGAAATTTTTGTTTGTGTAAAAAACTTTGAGCTTAACCATATTCAAAGCTAACAATAAAAATCACATTCCTCTAAGCAAACTTCTGAGCAATTTAGAACTCACAATTAACCAAAATATTCCCCTCTTAGCTACAATTTTAAATTATGCAAAATTTCTGAAGCTGAAAGAGCCATGAAGCAAATATTCTTTCTTCATTTTTACATGGGATTATGCAGGTATATCCTTTAACCAGAAAATTTACTGGTTTTTTATCAATATATTGCTTTGGATTCCAATAGTTAACCACTATACTATTTTCTGAAGCATTGCAACATTAGAATTTTTTTTCCATTATTAATAAAAATTAATAATAAACCTATGAAAATACTGCTTTCTGGTAAATCTATTTAAATTCTATTGAAAATTACTACTGTGATTTTTATAATCCAACTGTCAGTACTAATGACATTTTAAATGGAATTGAAGCATAAGTAAGCAAGACTGTGTTGATGAGACTTCATCACAAGGTCCAGTATGGATGCATGGGAGCTGTATTTATGGAAAAAAGTTGCAGATTATTACCTAAATTGTGTTTACAAACTGTAGATATTTTGAAAAATTAAAGAACCTGGCAAGTTTGTAATGACATAACGTATGTGTATATGTTGTAGTAACTAACAATAATATTCTTTGCATCAATATTGTAATTCTTCTACTACAAGAAATGAAGTTCAGTTCTTTAACCTCCCATTGGCACTAGGCAGTGACCTATCTCTCCATCTTGCCGGCCACAGCATGGAAGTTTCAGGTGAGCTGCTTCTGGCGAATATTTTGTAACCTGTGAATTGAAATGTTTAAAAAAAATCTTCTTTGATTTGCCTTATAGGTTGGTGCTAGGATTTCACCACTAGAAGCCTGATTTGAAGAACACATAAAAAATGAGGCTGCACAGCATCCATAATCAGGAAGTGTTAATGAGTCATGTTAATTACATACAGAATGAATGAACACGGCAGTCAGCCAGGGTTGAAGGCTTTCCAACACATGTGCACAAACCCAACTTTATGCATAAGTATCATCAAACTATTTACAAGATTAGAAACCCGATTTGTCTCAATGTCAGTAACGATGCCAGTTCAGAGACCTCATGAAGAGGTCCTGCAATGAAGTTGTAAATCTAATCTTAAAACAATTAAATAAGAAATGTATTCTTAACTGTATTAGAATTAATTCTATCCAGTACTGCTTCTCATGCTCTAAAATGGAGCTATCCTGACTGATAGCTGTCATGTATCCGAGGGCAATCCTCAGTTGCCTTAATTCCTTGAGGAAGAAGGGAGGACATTGAACTGTATCAGAAATACTAAAAGTACTTTCATATAAGATTGTTGTGTTTTTCCAATTCCCTAACCTGTGGTGTGCTGGGAATTTTAACACTCACTTCCACTAGAAAAGTCACGGCTCAGTTCAGTTATATTTTCTGGCCAAACCTCACTCCTTAACTCCTGCTGTACAACCAGCAAGGAAGAGGAACTGTATTAGGAAGGGGGCCAGCGCAGACTACTTTGCTCTTCAAAACAAATTGTAAGAATGACGCAGGAACACCCCTGCTCCAAACACAAATCCAGGAGGAATGGAAGGGCAAAACAGAAGAGCAGAAATGCAGATAAACTGTCTCAAAGGACATAATAATATCTCCATAGTAATACTTAATTGTATCTTTTTGATCCAGACATTAGCTATATCTGAACTGAGTTTTCGTAATTTTTTTTTTTCTACTGAGTTCTGCTCATTCTTAAGAAAAAAGCATATCAGGAAGTCTCTTTGGTTTGTTTGCTGTATAAAAGCCATCTTTTTGAAGACTCCAGTGAGTTATTTCATACTATTTGAAATACACAAGCCAAAATGAAGCTTCCAAAGTTTTTTAGATTAAGAGGTTGTTGGGATCTACAGATACATTGTCTATTCTTAAGCATTTTCTCAACACATTTTAGTAAGATTTCTTGCCTATTTTAATAAGACTAACTAAAAACAGATTATACACTTCAATCTATATGTTTTCTAGATATTTTCACATATAGCAATAAATTCGCTCCCTAAGGACTACGTCTTTTCAGCTTTGAAGACTGGATGAAGTTCAAAGTAGTAGTCACTGCAAATTCTGCCACACCCAAACCCATAAGTGTGATACTCAGATTTTGGTCCTAGAAGGAAAATATCTGGATCTAATACTGCAAACTAACCTTAACTTAGGAAGATTTTTAACTCCTAGGCTCAGGTTCAGTGTATTAAAAATCAGATACATCCTAAAGAGCATCTGGGACTAGGTGCTCCAAAGTTAATGCAAAACTTAAATTCTCTTCATCTGTAAAATGTTCCTATTTCTTTTAGGGAACGTGCTTCAAATACTGAAACAAGAAATCTCTCTGCATCACCTGCTGTGCTTCTCCCATGGAGGGAGAGGTCCAATGGCACAGATAGAGGTAACCCATATGTCATCTAACTCCCCCTGCCTTCTATTTCTACTGTTTAGGTGCTCAGAGATTCCTAGCCAAAAAGGAAACATTAAGCACAAAAAGCAAGATAACATTTAGGCTTCTGAATCTGTACCAAGAAGCTTATTGGTGAACTTGCACAAATTCCCATTGAAGTACCTAACTTTGCCAGGTGTTAGAAGATTTTTGCTATCTACCACTGCATAGCATAAGTGAAAGGAAAATGTTTTCAATGAAGGCATATTCCACTACTTAAGTTTTATTTTGGTAGCTGTTGTGTTTATATTTCTGCAACTCTTGTGGGTTTTGGTCTTGAAGGACTCTGCACGGGTTAATTAAAAATCTGAACCTGACTGTTTGGCTTTTTTTAAGTGAAGAAAATAGGGAAGAGGTTATGCAACCTGTCAAAAGCCAGCAAGTCAGTGAAAACATCCTGCTACATTTTAGATGTGTTTCATTTATATCCGATTATTCAGAGTCCAATTTCAGATGTTGTCTAGTTAAACCTCAGCTGAAGCAGAGCCCTTCCTTATCTCTAGAAAAAAACCCCAAAACCCTAAATTTGCACATGAAAAAAACAGTCTAGAAAAACTTTCCTGCTTATTTTAAAATGTGAGCAGAGTTTGAAAGCTGTACATAAGGCTACTACTAATCGAGGCTGAGATTTTTTTGTATATATATATGTATGTATGTATATACACAAACTCACAACAGAAAGTAAATCAAAGATTATATAAATTTAAAGTGTACCCTGAAAGAATAAAAACCATGGTTTTTTCATAGCTGTAATCTTGATGGCATCCCTGTTTGCAACAGGATGCCATGACATGCTGTTTTCCCCTCTTGGAGCTAATTCTTTAACTTCACAGAGAAATATTTTCAGCTCTATTAAGAAAACTTACTTTAAGACAAAATGTAATGAAAATCTACAAGTATCTAACAGAAGCAGTAACGGATATGCACACCGTCCATACTGACAAATGGTGAGCAGATTCACTGATCAAAGTAAGAAAATACAGTGTCATTATATCAAATATGCATACCACAAAGCGAAGCAAATGTAAGTAACCCACAGGAGATTATATTTGCCTTACCATTAGAGAAATATTTGAGCAGAATATGGCTCTTCAGGCTGAAAATTTCAGACTCTCTTGACGAAGAAAAACAGCATCTTCTGATAACATGACTACAGTCATTCGCAGGGTCAGAAGACAGCAGCACAGGGCTCACCTGCCTTGACTTCCCCGGCAAAGCATTCTAAGAGAACCTGAAGCATTTTATGGCTATTCAGGTCAGCTTTTCATTTCTGCTAACATCAATAAAGATTCTGCTCCAATTGCAATCCCTTAAATAAAATAAATCTTGTGTAGGCGCTTGCAAATCTTTATGGAAAGAACACACTACAAACGGGTAACCAGTACTCAGATAACTTAAGAAAGCTTATAAAGAAATTATTAGTACATTGCTTGCAAAGAATTTTTGCTTAACTTAGTATTTGTAAACTTAATACAACAGATTATGTCCTCAATAAAATCCTTAATAGACAAGATTGTAGGTACAGGAATAAATCTACCCCTCGCTGCATTTTACAGTAAGTGCATTTAATTTCCATTATCATGATAAAGCTTACAAAGTTGGAATTATATTATTTATGTCTATAACAAGTACAACAGAGCAATTCATCTAGAAGAATAATGATTTGGAGGGACAAATTTTAGAGGTCAGTGTAACTCATTCCTTTTGTACATTCATCATTTGACTTTCCTGCTCAATACATGAGGTCCATACACCGTCCCAGTAAGGATGTTAACAATGACTGTATCACTTATTACCACCATCCCCCGACTATGAACAGCTCCTTCACTACAGGCCACTATACAGCCACCGAGAAGACAGAATTCTTTTCACTGCTAACCTGAATGGGATTCAACAGTGATATGGAAGTGAAAAGCGCCAGCCTTGTTTCTTTAAGCCTTCAGTTCTGTTAAAAATAATTTGAAAAAGTAAATTCCGTGTCAGTTTTTAACACTGTGTTGATTCATAGTTTAAAGAAATATTGTACCTATGACTGTTGACTACTTTTTAAGCTTGCTAATTTCATCACATTTCTGAATATCCGTGAACTAACTTTCTTTCACCTCGTTAATGAGATCTGCTAGTGGAGTTTCACAGCAGGGGAAAGATCAATGCATCGTTAGGGAGAGGTCAGCACAAGAAACAGTTTTTCCTCAGTAAAAAAGAACAAGAAATTTCCTCCTATATGATTTCTTCCTACCAGATGACAAACACTTTGATGTATTTTTGAGATCTCTCAGCTGCAACTACACTCAGTTAGATACTTTTGGGGGGCAACTGGCCTGCATACTCATACTCATCACAAATTCTGGACAAGAAAACCATTACATCAGATTTCATGTGTTCTGCCAAACAGTCTTGCCTGTAGCCTCTGAATTATGTCCATGACATGGTCTTTGTCAACACTAAGCTCATGAGAAAGAATTCTACATGTATATACTATTACATCTTATATAGGGGAAGGGGGAGGCTGGGGAAGGGGGTTGGTTGGTACTGCAGAACTTAGAGCATTAGCAGAATGTAGCACAGCAGTTAACACAGACAAGGATTGTGCCCTGCCTTACTACAATTGTTACCATGGGTGAAAAGCACTTCAGAACGGAGAATCACAGAGTACAACATTCAGTGCAAACACTGGCGATATCTCACAACAGGTTATATTCAAAAAAGTAAAGTTATTGGTAGCAATTTTGCCATTCATTAAAGTCCCTCCATAGTGTCTTGATCTGTGCATTGCAGACAAGGTTCTCCACAGTACCTGTAACTCTATAATCAAAAAAGAAAAAGGCTATCAAGAAATTTCATGTCTTCACACCCAGCAGCACAACAGGTTTGTTGCTTTCCCAGCTTTTCCGCTAGATAAGATTGGGACTATTCAGACAAGTAAGCACATCTGTTTCAGCGTGCAGCTGCTATGTCATCAATTGCAGCTTAATGAGATTCCTAAAATGTTTGGTACAGGATGTGCTTCTGATCTTCAGTGTCATTATGCAAGTCTGCTATACTGTTCCTAGCTTAAAAATGTTAAGAACAGCTGTGCTGCTGAAAAGCTAGTTGAAAAGCTATTGGCGTTGCTATTGTAAGAAAAAGGTGCTGAGCAGTGAATATTCTGACCTCTCTAATGTTTATCTTTAAACTTAAAGTGTGCTCACACATCTTTTTTTTAAATAAAAATATTGATGCAAAAAGTGAGTTCTACCTCCTCCTCCTCCTTTTGGGATTGCAGGCTCATAAGTAAGTCCTGTGTGTTCCTAGTTACAGAGAAAATGTCAGGTAAGAATGAATTCTTCAAATTACACTGAAAAATAACAAGATTCACCTGAAAGATGAAATCACACAATTCAAAGTAGATACAAGCTTAAAGGGTGGGAGCATTCGGACACTGGAAAAAGCTGACAATGTAAATGTTACAATCTTTCTTGATGTATTCAAGATCAAAACTGATTCCTTTCTAAAAGACATTATTTAGCCAAAAATACAAATTCCTATTCAAGCCAACATAGCTCTGTACAGTACCGACTGGGTGAAAGAGTGATGGCCTGCAATTAGGCTCTGTAATTTGGTAATTTGTTACAGTCTCACATTATAAAGTAAAATTCTCAAAATATACTAAAATAGTCACTGAAATTGTAATGTAGCAAGAGTTGCTTAGAAAAGCCATTAGGTAGCTCAAACATCCTTACATGTTTATAACTTTATTCCCAAGCTAGTTTTAAAAATGCAGGCCATTTTTGTGCTATATTAATACACACACATAAGGGCAAAGGTCTAAGACATAAGCATTTGAGTGACTTGTGCAAAATAGCATCAGAAAAAAGATCCTTGGAGCATGAAAAACATGTTTGTATCAGGCTAAATTGGCAGTAAACAGTATTATTTTAAATTTTATTTTAGCTTTTCACTTTAAAAAGTTTTAGGGCTGAAAATAAGCATAGGATATGCCCATAGTCATTTCTGGGGAAAGTAACTGAAAGCAATTTGCAAAGAGGTTGTATGATATAGATTAGCAATATTTAAAATTATTGTTAAATCTTATGGGTTCATTTAAAAACAAAAATAAGATTATTAATGATCAGTTAGCTTGATATTGGAAGTGATCATTCCTTTGTAACTAATGACATGGTAACAGGAGGCTTACTGCTTTCTATATTTTTTGCTGATGCTTTAGAACAAATAATGTTTTAATAATGATTCTTTCCTTACCTTAAAATGACAGATATTTAATCTGTGGAATTATTTATATTTATCAATCTTTTATAAGCTAGTTCAGCATTGGTATTTTTTTTAAGTTCTGTAATACACTTTCTTCTGAAGTCTTTTAAGAATATCTGCTAATTCAAAAATGATGACTTCTCTTTGCTTTTTGACCTAACCCAAAACTTTGAAGTTTCATGCTTCTCTACCACAGTCCCATGCATACATCCATCATTACATCTGACAATCAGTGACACTTTTTTGTCTATTTGTCAGGCTACCTAAAGCGGTTCAGTCCAAGAAAAGTAAAGAAGCTAAACTTTGCAATGTGTACTTCGTTCGCATTTCCATTACATGGATCATCCCTTGTTGTAAAGGCAGCACATCATCTGGGAATCCTCCAGGTGTAATGAACTCACAGACATCTCATAAAGTGCATTTCCTATACACCAACCTATCATCAGTCAAACAGCACAACAAAGTGCAACAAAGCCCCATTCAGATTAAACTAAGGAAAAATGTACTTTTCTCAGTTACTTTTTCTGGAACAGATTAAAGTTAATTAACACCGGGTATGAAGAAAGGTCACATATGAATAGTAGCTTTTTGCATACCTGTAAATAGCAACATACTGTCTACAATGAGCCAGAAAGTCCAATTTTGAACATGAAACAGTGGCCTTCTTGTAAAAATTTTGACCTATCTATCTCAGTAATATTCAGGCCTGTTTTGGAGGGAGGGGGGTGGTGGGTGGTTTTTTCTTGGTTTGTTTGTTTTGTGGGGTTTTGGTGGGAGGTGTTGGGTTGTTGGGTTTGTTTTTGGTTTTTTTTACATATTAGCTGGTTGTAAGATTTAGGCAAAAGAGCTGAAGCTTAACAGGAAAGTATCTATTCAGTCAATAGTCAGTTGGCTTCACCTTTTAAAAAGTATATTTAAACTGGGTAAGCTTCTTCTACTTGACAGTTTATAAACATAGCACGCCAATTCAGTACTCTGCAACAATGTAGCCGCTAGCTGAAGGAAGTGAGCATCATCTTATTCATATGCAAAATCTTATCTTTGTCTTCAGGTAACAAGTTCTGTTATTTTTTCTGGAAAAGAGTTTCCTTTTGGTTGTTGTTGTTTTCTTCTCTTTTTTTCCACACCCCTTCTGGAAGGATGTTACCATTCCAAGCCTAACCATTTATAGTTAGACATATCTTTTTCTTCCTCCTGCCTCCCCCCGCAACAAATAAAGAAACAGAAAATAAGGTCATTTATCACAGTGAGATAAAATCAGAAAGTTGACTCAAGAAATGAAACTCAATTTCTTAGTAAACTTAGAGAATTCCTATATCATATAGCCTTAAGTACTATGAAGATGCTAAAGATGTACAAAATCCTGATTATTTTTTTTAAATATCTGGAGAAGAGATAACGCCAGGGCAGGGCTGATTTACAGTGAAGAAAAGTGATAAAAAAGTGCAGTCTACTCAGACTTGCTCTGTCTGAATACAAGAGACTGTCAAGCCCCTCTGACTGCTTTATCATCTCTTCTGCAAATTCCTACTTAGTTACCCTACATATATTATGACAACATTTGCAAGGAAACCACAGGCTTTTCTTTGTGTAAAAGCAGACTGAAGAAGAATGACTATACAAGACAGATTTTTTTTTTCTTTATGGATTAGAGTTGTGAAATGAACAATTCATGTAGTTATTAATGAGATTTGGGGTTTGTTCATTGTCAGCCTTTGGGGAAAATAAGCATGTTTCCATTATTTTAATCTCTTTCTGCAGTATTCCATCCCGTGGTGCATTTCAAAAATGAGTTCAGTTAATGGTGACAGACTGCCAGATAAAAGGAGTTCAGAAAAGAGACACTAATACTGAAAGGTGTAATACGAAAAACAGTGGCTGGTTCTACTAAGATAAATAACTTCGTTCCAATTTCAGAACAGGCTGTATGAGAAAATATCAAATTAGACAACTGTGCCATTAAAGAGACAAAATGAACTTCTGGTTGTTGAAAAAGAACATTAATTTCTCAAAAAAAATAGACTTTGTTGAGTTAGCAAAGTCAACACCAAGATCATTTTTTTAAATGAAGGTATAAAGCTTTTGGATTCTTATCCCTTCAAAACTGGATATAGAATTTCAAAGCAAGACAAAATTTTTATTAGCTTTGCAAAACAAAGGTATTAATAGTTACTCATTGTCAAGTTGCAGACTTTACTTTCTCTTTTCTATTGAGCTACTATTTTTACTGGCAATTATACATCTTTGAAGAAGTTAATTGCAAGTCATTTCACTACAGAAGGCATTATGCATGGCTTACATTCATATCCTGGAGCTCCCAGGCCTCTCATCCCTTTCTGAACAACAAACTGTTTATTTCCCAGTGTACCAAGTCCAATTCAGATCCTCTGTATCTTCCCTTCTTCTATGGTGTAGCACATATACACTACACAGCAGATATTCTGCAACCTTATAAAGCAAGGTCTCACATTAGACATGAGCTCCTGCTGAAGTCTTCAATTTTGTTTCAGTAAAAAACAGCCTGAACAAACTTTCTGTTCTCTTCCATTTAAATACTTGGGGAGGAGGGGATGGAATTTGTAAAATATCTCCGTGAGTTTCAGAGATTGTCTCACTGGCAGCCGCCAGTGTGGGTGCCAGGGGAGACACATTCTCCAGTAACTACAAGGCCACGTCCCATTCCTGACCCTTTTGTGCAGTCTGACAAACACAGTCCCCTGCACTCTTCTATAGGAGGCTCCTGTCCCTGATGGGAATGACCGGGGTGACCCTCATGACCTCTGGCTCCACAGCTAAACACCTCCTAAGCTAAGCCACCTGCTTTGAAACCTCATGTCTCTGCTCGGCGGCAGCTCTGGTTCAGCTGTTACCCCCTCCCCCGCAGCCCCCGGAGCAGCTCTCCGGCACGGCCGGGGCCTTCCCGCTGAGCTCCCCCGGCTGGGCACGGGAAGCGGCTGCCCTTACCTGGAGCGAACACCATGGTGCCGCCCGAGCGCGGCGCAGATCAGCACCTCGGACAGCTCCGCGGTTCCCGCTCGGCTCCACACCTCGGACAGCAACCCAGTCCCCGCAAGGCTCAGCACCTCGGACAGCTTCCCGGTCACCGCACGGCTCAGCACCTCGGACAGCGCCCGGCCCCGCACGGCGGCGGAGGCGGCTGCGGGCCGCGGTCCCTCCCTCCACAATGCGGCGGGGCGGGGAGGGGGCCGGGGCGCCTCCACCGCCCGCACGGACACATATGCACACCCCCCCACAGACACACACACACGCTTCTCAGGGAATCATCACTGCCACAACTCGTTGCCCTCCCCGCAGCGGGAGCAAGGGGGAAGGGCAAAGAGGAGAAAGGTAATAGCGATCTGCCCAGCAGGGAGACCGGCTAATTGCTCCCAATTACCTCTCGGCGACAGCCCCGCTGCCTGACATTTCGGGGTGCGCTGCTTTCACCACGAGCTAACAGCCCTGCTAATAGGCTCTGGCAGCACTGGACTTTGTCACAAGATTTTAGTTTTCAAAGGTTCAAATGCTGAGGAATTTATACTCTGATTTCACAGGCCTGTTAACCCAGCTCTGCTGAACAGAAGCGCTTTGATTTAAGAGGGAACATGAATGTTTCAGCATATAAAACATGACCTCAGGGCCAAAAGGTAAATAAATTAATGAATAAGTAGTAAAATAAAGAAGAGGAGGGTAACCACAGAGAGAAGACAAAACTTAGATTCTTCCACCAACTTTTATATTTCACATTTAATTTGCTTTTATTTCTAAAACCCACGCTCAGAGTTCCTGTGGACCCTGAACTTCTGCAACAGAAGTGAGAAGTGCAACAGCCAGATGGGACACAACTCAAAGAAACTAACTGTCCTGTTTAAGCCTACATGCGCAAGGGGTATTTTAAAAAACACTGATTAATCAGTGCAAATTAGAGAAAGCATTAAAAAAAAACACAACAAAACACAAAAAAACCCCAACAACATTTTTAGCATGAATGTTTGCAAGTAAATTTTTGCAATATGAAATCCATTTTCCAATCACATGATCATAACAGATATTCCTACAAGCCTATTTCGTTATTTTCATAATCAAGCATTTTATACACATAGAATTCTCCAATTAAATCTGGAACATTTTAAGTCTCCAAATAAGGCCTTATTCTTAAAGTACGGATACCAAAAAGCACTGACCTGCTTAAATTATTCTGCCTATATACTTTGGTATGAACTCAAGAATAGCACCACCATCACAGTCAAACTAATCATCTGGTGACAGTTTTTTCTGTTTTTGGAACACTGTACAAGATAATTTCTCCTTGGGAATGCCTTCCAGATTCGTTATCACATATCATTTCTACTATCTAATTTCTAGATATACCTTTTATCTTCCCCTTAGCAATTTCAGCTTCTTTATTGCCATTTGTTTGTCTCCTGTCTTCTATTTCAGAGATTCAATTTCAATTCTCTCAGATGGCAACTGAATTAACTAACCTGAACCTTATACCTCTGATTACTGAGAAATAGTGCTCCCTCTAAGAATGTTACTTCAAATATCTTTAATCTATCCTTTTTTCATTTTTCATCGTCCTCATCCACCTTATGTCAGAACTAACAGGATACCTGCAAACTGAATTAGAATAATTTTTAGTACAAGTATCCCACATAAAATACAGAAAAGACTACAGTCAGCAATATTCAGCATTCTTCACAGATAGACCAAGGACACCCTATAATCTTTACAAAATCAGGACTGATATAGGTTTTGGAAAGACTGTAGGAAAACTTTCACTGGTATTTTTTATGATGCATATGTTATGTGGCCCCTACATACTTGATTCCTGTGTTCAATGGAGATTCAGACATCATGAAAAAAAAAAGATGTTAATACACTTTTCTCAAAAAAAATAAATTATTGGATATATTTCTATTACATATATCCTCAAAAGAAATTAGATGTACGTTTCTAAGGGAGTAGCTTTTGAGATGGTGGAGCAGCTTGTTAAAAGATTTTCAAAACAGTAAATATGATTCAGTGATGAGAAGGTCTGTAACTAACCTCTAAAATTTTCCAAAATTATTCAACTTGGTAACAGAACCTACACAATTTTGGTGATAGAATACAGGTCATTAACAATAATATTCTACACACGTCTTTCTTTAACTGATATCTGTATTTAATCTAATAAATTACCCAATCAGGCACATTTTATTTGAGTCTTTAGTTTTCTTGCTGAAATTAAAAGCTACCAGCAATTAATGGTTTCTGACAGGGGAAAAAAAAATGTTATCAAAAAGCATCTTGGAATTATTTTTTTTCATTTAATTGATTTTTGAACTTCAGATTTGGTCACAAGTTCAAATGTACAAAAATCACTGAAATAAATGCACAGGACAGAGTTTTGTAGTGAATTGTCATCTCAAAAAAACTGCAGTTAATGCAGTACAACAACCAAAACAAACAGTGTGCTAATAATTATTCTCATTCAACTTCAGATGAGTGGAAAACAACATCAGTTATGTCCAGTTATTCAAAAAAAGCCCTTAAGAATGAAGTACAGTGCTAAAAAAAGATTATAACATTAAAATACAATACATGGCCTTGTTCATTTAAAAATGTACCATCAACTTGTATGAAACAGAAAATACAAAAGCACTTACAAAAACATCTGTATATATTTTTATCAGTAATTATACAGTCCCCGCCTTGTGTATCATTTAAGTTCTTACTGTTTGAGTGAGGAATTACTGGTTTCTGTATAAGATCAGAAGACTTAAAAATTCTTGGGTATATATCTACAAAGATTTTTTTTAAGATGTCTTTTTAAGTAAGCCTTGACTTACTTAGAGAGTACTTTGCTGTTAAGAACTTTAACATTTTAAACAGTTAACTTTAACATTTTTAGACAGTTACAAAAATCAAGTTGACTGATGTCACTTTAAATCATTCATTGCTATTCGTAATTCTGTGGTTTTACATCTTAAGTAAACCCTTTATTCTAATGGAGCTGAAAACAATTACTTGGCCACATAGATTCAGAAGCTTAGTAAACATGTTTTAAGGAAGAAGCCATTTTTACCTGAAGACGTTCAATGTTTCAATGTTTTGTTAACAAGACCATACAGCTAACATTTTACAGGCAGGCATCTGAGTGTCTCTGGAAGAATCATTTGGAAGCAATCACCTAAATATAAATGAAAACATTTTATAATAAAATAATATAAATATAAAAAGAGATAATCAGGAAGATTTTGTTATGTCTCTATCAAATGCCAATTCTGTATCTTATAAAAAAGCTTTCTCCTCAACTTTGAGAATGAACTAGCTCTGAGCCATTTTTTTATTTCCTCACACACATCAACATTAATAATCAAACCTAGCTCTTTGGGAGGGAAGATTAACATGATCAGTAAACTGTCTGAACTACTTGATGTCTTTTGCTAAACAGGGTACTATCATAATGGCCTTCAAAAAGCAATTACAGTCTTCTTATGATTAAGTTTAACAATAAAAATCTTTACTAGCCAAGATGCACACATTACATCTGAAACTGCAAGGAAACTGTTTAGAGGAAATAATTGTGACAGAATATCAGCAAAAAATATCTAAAATTATTTAGACGAATATTTGAAGTGTCAAATGGCAATTTGTATTACAGGGATCATAATATTCAGTGTCCTAGATCTAGACTAGAACAATTAATGTCTCTGTGATTAATATACCTCTAACAGACAGATGTAGGGAATAAAAACAGAAGGGAAAAGGGAAAAATCCAAACTGGTAGAAGTGCCATTCTCCTGAAAAAGGAAGTAAGTCAAAGGCAGCTACCTTTCCATGAATACTCCAGAAGAACAGCAACACACAGATTTTCAGTAGCCAAAAACCTTGAAAGCCCGCAGCAAGAACATGCAACATTTCCAGACACAGGAAAAAGTGAATTCTATTCAATCAAAGATAAATGTGGCCATTAGAGTTCCAATACATTAGCCTATGTATTTTTCATAATTAACCTGATAAATCGTGTAGTAGTCCAGGGCTGAGATTTACAAACGTGTATAAATTTTTAGATAGAACCTAAGAGAAACAGCTGGTTTGGGTTCTTTTTGTTTTGTTCTTTAAATATCACAAAGACGAGTCCACCCCAGGACTTCTCACAGAATGTAAAAAGATCCCAAAAGCCCCAGTTCTATCTAGGGAATCTCTCATGCTGGTTACATCACCACCCTCACAATATCTGAATGCCTCGCACTCGTTAATTATTATCTTCCAACAGTCCCATAAAAAGTAAATTGGTATCTTTATGTTACAGATGGGAGTCGAAATTACAGAGAAGCTGAACCCAAAGCAAAAAACAACCAGTAAGAAACAAAGACCTAGATAAATTTAGGTCTAAATACAAGACTGAATGATTCACCTAAAACCTTACTACACATAGAACTCTGCAAAAATCAGTGGAGCCAAAGTAATTGCTGCTCCCACCTGCCACACCTCTGTAGACAGCCAGTCCCTTCACCGAGACTGATGAATGAGTCACAGTCCAAATTTCAGAGCCTTTAGATCACACAGGAATTCTTTTATACAGCAAGGAATTCAGTCCAGGCAAGTCCTTGGCTAATGACTCTGGATCTAGCAGAGACACTGTGAAACGCAGGAAGAGAATTTAAGGACCTCACACACAACCACTGACTCACAACACGGACAAGGCCATACCATTCTGAACCATGCTAAAGACTCACAGGGTACGTTGGGAGTCTGCCACAAGTAAAATTCTCATCTTCAAACCTTTTCTGTTCTACTACCATGACAACACATTTGTTAGACTAAAAATGAGTACTTTTGGCATGTGACTTCCTCTTTTCTATAAAAAGAGTTTTAAGACCCTGATTATACTACAGCTTATTGGGGTGTGTAACTTGACACAAGTCATAAAATCAGGCATATGCTCTAGTCTTCAAAGAACTTGAAAGAAGCAAGAAGCATTTATGACTCATGTCAAAACCCCTAGCCAGTGAGCAAAGGAGAAGAAAAGTCAGCTTTAAAATAAATGAAGAAATTTTCAAACATGCAAGAAAATACTGTTTCATTAAAGTCCTCAATAAAATCAGATATATTTTGATAAACGTAAACAACCTAAATATTAAACTAACTACATGCTTAAGTTAATGCTCAAAGAAAAGAACAAAGATACGTAAAATGTAATTATCAAAATCATCATTTTAATATGCTACTAAACAGCTTAGATTGTTCAAGAACTGAGAATAGGAAACTATACTGAAACACACCAATACAAAATACAAACAGTAAATAAACAATGTGGTTTCCTAACTTATCCTGTAGAGTCAAAATGATGAGAATTTCATCATGCACGGCTAAAAATTAAACAATTTGGCCAAATAAGACAAATATATGAGTTTTAAACTATGTTTGAAAATATCAACCTTGTTACAGAAGAAAGGATTTAAAACAGTGGAGTATCAAAACTTTAAATTAGGTTAGCAAGATTCACAGAGAATAATCCATGTCCAATTGAAAAGTATCTATAATAGGACATCCCTACTCTAGCAGAATTTACCACATCCATCAAATCGGGGCTCCCCTCTGCATTTAATCCACCCTTGAAACAACGAGAGATCTACAAGAAAGTCATACAACTGGATAAAAGAGAAGTTAGTTACTGAAGTGGAAAATAAAACCTATGTTTCATATTGAAAACATTTACTAACCTTATAAAATGTGTAATTGTTAACTTTAATGAAAACACTTCTGTCTAACATACCTCTGTTTACGATGGCAGTCATGACATTTTCAAGCAAGAGCTTCTGATGTATTTCAGGGTTTTTTTCAGACTGAATGGCAAAACTAGCATAAGCAAAATTGCCTGTCACACACTTTAAAAACTTTAGGTTTTGTTACTATGTGTATAGCTGTACATAACTGTTACTCCACTAAACAAGGTCAGTTATCTTCAGACCTCTAATTCATCTGAAATATAAAAGGGTATAGCAGCTCCTTCCTTCATGCCAAGTAGACGGTTGAACTCTTTTCCTTTATTTGCTTTAAGATCAAGAATTCCAGAAACAAAGTTAGAATACATTTAAAAGAAAATAATCAAGTCTCTCCAATAAAATCATTCAATGAGATCTTTTCAGGGGTGTAAGGTTTCACGTACATTGCTGAAAAGTTAAAGATTGAAACCTTATACCAGCATTACAAAGTTTAAGTCTCAAAATCCTGGTTTAAGTTCTGTTTTACACTTCAAGTGCAAGAATACAGTGACCATGATTGTTATAAATCATACTGGAAAATCTGAATGAATTAGTAAAGTATTACTGGGTACAATAACAAAACCAATAATAGCTCTAATATAAAATAAGGCATCTTGCAAAAAGAAAATATTCAATTGTTGTTACTTCAGATGGGGGAAAAGGCCTTGTTAAAAGTAAGGCACAGAAAACTATCAGAAATATCAGAGAACTGAACTGATTTCCAGGGAAGAACTTTTCACTGAAAGAAGGCAACTCTCAACAAAGAATGCCTTCCATGGCCTCAGCTACACAACTAAAGAACTACATTTAAAACTCCTTAATCTGAAGTACCAAATGGAAATGTAAGAATATCATGATTTTTATATTCAGGCCTTCAAATGGATTCATATTTATACCTGGAAAGAAATCAAAATCAATCGTTCTAAAAACTTCAAGTTTGCCATAGAAGCCTAAACTAGAAAGACAGAAAAAAAAAAAAAATCTTAGCATGAAATCAGTCTATCTGATGTCACCTAATGAAATACAGAATCTATCCCTACACTTTGGATTTATATTATTTGCAATAACTAAAGGATTGTTTGATAATTTTTACACAGTAAGTGATCTAAAATAGACCTAAATAAGTATGAAGTGAACATTGTCTACTGCTAACCCTCATAAGCATTACCATATGTTGCAATAATATAATTTTTCATCCTTTTGGGGTCAGTCTTGTCCTTCAGTGAATTAAATACTCATTGTCTTTTACAGCTATTCTTTTATCTTTAACCTGAGCAATTTTTCACAATTCAAGGCTTCACAGGATTGTTGGATGAGGCAAAAAGGGTGAAATTAATTTAAATAATAAGAAAGAAAGAAAACAAAACTTCCCACTACTCTAAATCCCAAATGCTGTTCACCTGAAAAAGCAGAAATGAAGCACACACATCTACCTCTTCAAAATCCCACAAGTCTACCACCAGCGGTTATTGCAAAGGAGTTATCTCTCTGTTCCTTTCTGTTTCCTGGCTGCTTCTCACAAACACTTTGCAGCAAGTGCTGTGATTCATCACCTTGTATTTAATGTGATGCCAAAGTTGGGCGAGTCCTGCTCCATTCGTTCCCCTAACTCCAGCTATGTGCTCCTGACACTTGCCTTGGACCAGATCTAATGAATTGGTTCGACAAGGTAGGTCAATGTAAAACTAACTCACTGAAGCACTGAATTGCTTTGTTACAGAAACTCACTTGACTGGCTTATCCTAAAGCCACAAAAGCCATTAAATCTGAGGCAAACAAGATGGAGGAAAGAGGTGCAAAAGGTAACAGCAAGAGAGGAAAGGAGAGAAGAGGATTACCCCTTTCAGCAACAATTTGCAGTTTTACTATGGCAGGCAAAACAGAAAACTGCTGTCTTAGGAGGCAGTTCTACAACAGCCAAAGCCGATCTAAACTGGGGCTGCTCTTCTGCTGACCCTAGCACTGAGGCAATCATGTGGGGCTGCTAAGAAGGTTAAGAAAAAAATGCCCCAAAATGGTTATTATTCAGGTGCTGTGGCTCTCCCTGAAGTGCTTCACTGACACATTGCATGAGTGCTACTGCAGGCAAAAGAACGACAATAAATTGCAGCAACCGCAACTTTAGTTGTTTGAAATCACCATGGATCTGATGCCTTGACCTTGTTTAGCTTTTCCCTTAACTTGCAAACAGGGAAACATCTCATGATTTAGCTGTGCCCTGGACATGAAGCCTACTGCCTTAGTGCATTACTTCTCTCTTTTTCTGTCACCTAGGATAGACAAGTAGGTTTGAGCTAAAAGGAGTGCTAAGCCTGTTCCTGTGTTCTAAGAACACTGAGAGCAGATCATCTTTGGATCAAAGCCGACAGCCATTAGTTTGTTAACAAAATAGCACATACTATCCAGCATATTAACAAGTAATCAGAACATTAGCTCTACCATAGTTCTATGCGTAGTAAATTCTACCTGGAGACATAGGCGAAATTCTTTTCAGCTTCACTTGAACCTCTCCACCCTGAAAAGTCTTCAAAAAGAGAGAATTCAACAAGAATAGAAGAACATAAATTAGGAATGAGATTTGTCCGGACAAGATAAACTTTAAGGAAGTGACTATATAAGACAGAGCAAGGTGTCACTCATTTCACTACAGTTGAAATGAGAAGGTCCTGCTCCTCCTTCTTCCCTGTTTACCCTTATCCCTGCTTCTGCCTGAAGACCGTCATCACTTACCTTGCATTGATACAGAAGTTCACCAGACACCTTTTGTGAGCCAGAAAGGAAGGGAGACAGAACAAGACTCACTCTTTCAGCAGAATTAAGCTTTACCATACAAAGGCTACTTCGCTGTGCCTTTAGAAGACTGTATTCTCAGAAAAGAAGCTTTATAGCATAACAGAAACAAATAAAAAACAATTAAGTTTTGAAATAATTATAGAGAAACATTCCATTGTAAACTATTTTTTCCATACAGAAGAAGGCACTTTCTATTCACTTTACCTCTTTGCAAAGTAATCAGATCAAATCCTACTGCCATCTGAGAAAAAATTCCTTAATGTCCTAAGCACATCACACGAAAACTTCCATTATTTTGTAACGGGAAACGGGGGAATGATAGTGGTCTTATTTGGGATACAAAGATCAATCCTCTAGTGTAAAGACAAAAAGGGTTAAATGTTGCTTAGATATAGCCAGTCAGTATAACTAGATATTCCTAGTGTAATAAAACTGTATGAACACATACTCCATGGCTTTCATGAAGGAAAAATAAATCTATACACTGATTCTAAATGTTGCAGGGTAAGGTAATGAAAACAAATCAACAAATTATCATCTGAAGCTACTGACTTCTTAAGCAAGTGAAAATCTGTTCTTAAATATAATGTACCCTAAATATATTAAATAAAAATCTGCATTGGAGTTTGATAAATGCAATGTTTAGAACATTTTCCATAGCATATTCTTGCTTTTACTCCAACTCTTCTCCCAAACTTTGCCCGTGCAACCTTAAGCACAACAGAAGCCTGTAAACAAACTTTAACAGTATGCAAGATAGAACCAACAAATATCTTTAAAGACACAGTCCTGAAAACTCTACTCGGTAAACCCCAGTTATGCTGATGGCAAGTACAAAAGAGACAGAAATCATCCACAGGCAACTGATAACTTCCCTTAAAGAACTCCTGCCTGAAGTCACACAGGGTCTCCAGTTAGTGCCATTTCCAATTCTAGAGCAGAAATGAGTTTTTGATCTCAGACTGGAGTTCTACCATACTACATTCTCTTGTCTGAGCCACCTGCAACGTCACTACAACAGTTTGTTCCTATAAGCACTGCTTGTGGTACCGTTGACCCTGAAAAAAATGGATCTTTATTAGTGAAGCATGAAAACTTGGAGTATTTTTGTCTTTTAATATCTTCTAAAGATTGAGCTTCCCTGCATTTAAGTTGCTTGCATACACAGATTACTCAAATATATAAATAGGCCACTGGGAGAGGGTCAGAAAAATACAAATGTAAGCACTGTAGGATTTTGGGGGGTTTGGTTATTGTTTTTAACAGAATGGGTTTGCATCAGAAAACAAGTTTTTCTAAAACAGGAGAGTGCTTTTATACTTGGGTGGAAAAAGTTGAAAAGACCAATTTTTTTAACTCTCATGATTTTATGATTCCATAAAGATGGCCTATATTCAACACATTATATCCATTAATTTATTTTACTTCTGCATTAAAATACAGCTTTAAATCTATTTATATGCATAATATGTAATATGTAGTTACTGTCTTAAATACTTCTTCAAAATGGCTCAGTATTATTAAAAAGAAAATACATTTGGAATTTATATTCAGTAAGAATTTCCATTTCTTGTTAGTACCACTCATTTTACAAACTTGTGCTCTTTCAAGGACTATGGATGTAAAAAAGTAAAATAAAAATGTATGTATATCTTGGAAAGAATCTAGGATACAGGCATCCAGAAGTTCTGCTTTGGCCACGCTTTTTGATATCCATATACTGAACAGGTCAGACATGGTACAACTTTATTCATACAGTCTACGTGTTTTTCAAGTTTATCTGTAAAAAAGTAGATGCTTAGCTACAGATTATTAAAAAAAAAAAACAGTAAGACTTCAAAAGGCTATTTCCATTTTAAAGAGCTCTAGTGCTGTTCATATTAGAACTGCTGAAGTTCATAAATTTTCAGAGTTCCATAAATATCTAAAGGAGCAAGGCTTGCAAGTAAAAAAATATAAAGTAACAGTGGAGAAAAATATATTGAAAAGCATATCAATATTGTATAAATCACTATTTTTAGCTATTCTATTATTTCAGATTTCTTGTATAACATCTAAAAAATCACTCCTGAGAAGAGATGTCTCGACTCTTATGACACATATCTAACAAAATCTATTCGTGGAAATCCTCCATCTGTTCTGAAATGAATGTTATTATAATTGTTTTAGATCTATATGGAGACAAATGACAGAGCAACTGCTCTAATGGAATTTTTAATGGAACATGCACGTTTCTGGCTGATTGGGCACACTACTGTGATCTACGGACTGACTGTTTGAAAAAGATGAAAATTCCTTAGATCTGTCTTAATCTTCTAGCTAGCATTATCCTATTCTGTACTGATCTGTAAATGTTTACATTCAGAACAGTTGTATGTTGTTGGCAGTAGATGTACTTCGTTTCAGAAATGCTTTGTCTCTTCTGTAAGACAGAGAGGTGTCTAAATTGATGAAAGACTTAATAATAGATAATCCATCTCTAAAAATATACTCTAAGCTTAGGGGATACTTTCTGATACCATCTGATATTTTATTCTGTATCTCACCCAACTCTATTAACTTAAATATTCTTATTCACCAGAATCATGAAGAATAACTCTAGATTAGAAAATTGGTGCCTGATCTTCAAAAGAACTCTAGTTTGGGTAACTAAATGGCAAGATTTATGGCAATGAGAATTTAGTATTCTGTAGATTATATGTAAGAAACAGAAGCTGAACTCCTCAAACTTTCGCTACCAAAGTCAGCATGAGGCATTTTCTTTCACACAACAACCTTTAAAACTCTGATCTCCAGGCCTAAACCTTTTAAAAAGATCAAAGCAGAAAAATGAAAACCACAAGTACTCAATTGTGAATGGCTTCATTTTCTAATGTTTGTTTAAAATATTGATAGGAAGGGTGTGTAGAAGAGGGGGTGGGGAGTTGAGAAGGGCTACAAGTTATTCTTTCCTGAACTTTTACAGTTTCCAAACGGAGCTGTGCCAAATAACAAGCAGCATACCCATGGATAACACAATTTGGATCAGAAATTAATCAGATGCCGGAGTTCTAAATGCATTCTCTTTGTTCCTTTTCTCTTTACAGAAAAAAATGCACTATTTTTAAGAACACACAGTTCGCAGAATAGCAAAGTTCTTATTTCAAGTATTTCTTTTCACTCTAAGTTATTTAGTCTTCTAAGGCACAAAACCTTTTAATTAAATGGTTATACTTCCTTACTTGCAACTGAGAAGACTTTGGTTTAGCATCTCAACTGGTGTTGACCTTATAGACCCATTTGGGTCACCAGAAGAACCTCGTTTCACATCAGCTGACATGCTGCTGCATAGGTAAGCCCTGGTCATGCAAACACCTATTTGTATACTTCATTCCAATACACGGAGAGTTCCATTGAAGCCACTTGGTCACCTAACATCATAACTGAGACAGATGTTCAGTACAAGCCAAAAAAGTAACCGAGTTTTTGCTATCCTATGTATATTAGACATAACTAACTCTGACTTCACAAAGCATAGCTGGAGAAGTGTGTGTTTAGTACTGATTCCATACATGATATTTTTGCTACTCAATGCTGAGAAAAACAATTAATATCTAATGTTATTTTAGCCATCTATGTTTCCATAGCATTCTGTCATTCCTGCACACACACCAATTAGCTAATCTGCCTGCTGTTGGAAACCTTCTTCGTCTGGCCTGAATAAAGTCAACAGCAAAATTCCCACTAATTGGACAGAATCTCATCCACTGTCTCATAAGGTCTGAAAGAAGTTGCCATCCTTGTAAAAGCAAAAATAAAACCTTGCCCATTCCTCCATCAACAGCTCATAGCTTACGGTTTATCATGCTGGAAAACTGTGGCTTGGAGCTGACGTACATCTGCTTCTGTACATGGTGTCTTCCGGCACAGACAGGAGAGAGCAGGGAGCAGTAGGGTCTTAAGATGCACAGATTTACCTGAACGTCACAGACAGACCCTCATAACATATAAGCTAACATCCTTTCAGAATGTACACAATGAACAGGATTAATTTAAAACACATTAACAATAATGTACAGCCAAGTTTACCTCCACACTTGCTCTCTGAAACCTTTTCCAAAAGTTTAAGCTTAAGTATTCTAGGCCTTCTCCCTGTCTTGAATAAAAACAATTGAGAAGGGAAGAAAAAATTATCTATTGGCTTTCAAAAAAAAAAATAAAATTCACATACTTCAAACAGACAGCAGTAGTAGAAATCACCAATAAAATTCTCAACTTCATAAAAACAACTAAGCCTTTCCCTTCCTGATGATTATTGTCATCATTGGTCCCAGGAACATTAAGCAGTTTTCCGGCTCTAAGCAGCTAAAAGCCAGTAAGAGGTCAAGGCCCCTTTCAAAATCTTTGACATGGGAACAATTCCACTGGTTTCACTGAACTTTTCCTGTGACAGACTGTTAAGACCAAGTCTCATGTAAGGTGTTTATGCCTGTCCAAGCAATGTGAGACAGTAACATTTGTTCCTGCCTCTGCACACTTTTGTATTACGGTATGTATAATATCAATCAGTCCCAGTTTTAAAAAGCTACAAACATCATGTAAACCTTACAGATGTAACCTCGTATAATTCTTAGAGCTGTAAGCTTTAACAATAGCAAAATTTACTCTGATGTAAAACACAACATCATCACACTTTCAGTTGTGTATCTTTTAATGCAAGCCTGTTTTTCTATAACAATTTCAAATTCACAGCCTGACTGCCTGTGCTCAAATGTCAGAGGATGATTTTCTTCAACCATAAGCTTTGAGCTCTGTCTTTCCATTCAAGCATCTGCTGTCCCAAGGATCTCCATTTTCATTTACTACATTTTTTTTCCAAAAAAAAAATGATGCTCTTGTTGAGAGGTTATTTAACTTATCCCTCAGCTTCAAGACAGAATTAACTACATTTAAACCATTCCTAACAAATGTTTGTCTAACCTGTTCTTAAATATCACCACTAGTGAAGACTGCAGTGCCTCCCCGGGCATTCTGTTCTAATAACTCATTATTCAACCCTTTAAAAGTTTCTTCTAATGTCTAATATAAATGTTCACTGCTGTAATTTAAGCTCATTACTTCCTGTATTCTTCATAGAAGACCTAGAGAAAATTCACTTTCTTCATCTTTTACAATTTTGAACTCTTATCACAACAGATATGTTTTGTATGGACTTATCAGCACCAATTTTATCGTTTAAGAAAAACTGAAGACAATTTTAGATAAGAAAACGTAGCAAGGCTAGTACATTTAGAAAAAAAAAGTAGATCCCTTTTTGGACCTACTATCTTTATATCTATGATCATATACAGTAAAACATTTTAACAATGGTCATTTATCATGTTCCTCAAGAGAACCAATAAAATGCAATGAATACACATCCTCTGATGTTGCACAGATACAAAATGTATAGTTTGTTTACAAACTAATATTACTGAATGTAAAATGAAGCAACAGTTTAAAAAAATATATTGGTAAAGGTCCAAAGTTTACATTTTCTAAAGTATTAAGTTCATGTTTTATTTACAGACCAGCTTTCAAACAATTATTGGCATTTTAAGATAACTGCTTAACCTGATGAGTACATGAATAAAATGAAGCTGTAAAAAAAACCCAACCAAACAAAAAAACAATAATCAAAGTTCCATATAACAGTTCCAAAAATGCTATTTTCAATTTCTATTTAGAAAAGCAAGATGTGATCTACCACACAGTAACTTACCAGAAACTGGTCTAACACTAGGTATCGCAAGTGATCAATGTTATCCAACCACATGCCAAAGAGTGCATTTTTTTTTCCCATTACAACTTCAAATGAAGTTTTGACAACAGTTATAGTATTTACAAATTTAAAATAAAGGCTCGATATCCCTTTGGATTACATTACCGCTGTTACTGTGTCTTCTCTCCTTGACTACACGTAGCAGACTGCAATCCAAAGACCATTTATTTTGCCGACTCTGTGAGTTAGCAGTTAAATAAGCAGCATCTACCCCAGCTTGTCTGAAAAAAAAATAGGCAACTCTAAGTAACAGACTATTAGCGAACACTGATTCTGGATCAATTATGACTGAAATCTCTCTCTGAAGTCTCCCTCTTGCTGAGGTGTGCCAGAACGCAGAAGCTTTTAAACTTGAGCAGGACCTATTAGCTGGTATGACCAGCCATGACACAAAACTCAGCCTGAAAGCTGTGGGCAGGTATGCGATAGCCCATGGCTGTGCTCTGCAGCTGCGGAGGTCTGGCAGTGACGCTTGGTCACTCACCAATGCAGCTAATCCTCCCGCGCTGCCAGAAACACTCCTTTGCCTCAGTTCTGCTAGCTTAGGTGAACTGAAAGATGCATAATAAAAACTACAGCCTCAGGCTGTATTGGCTTTAACTAATTTCCACTGGGTCTGAGTAAGGAAAATATCTCCTTCTCCATGCTGCACCCTTTGTTCTTCGTGGCTCTGTCCCATCTCCAGGGGCCTGCCTAAGAGTGAACGTAGAAACAAATGAGGCAGACTCTTTTCCCCACAGACAGGATTTGTGAATGCCACGACCCTTCTGCTTTGCCAGACAGGACCACTGCAAATAATGCATTTTTTTCAGGAAAGCAAGTATTTCATTAAACTTGCCACCTTGATTAAAATAAGAGGATGTCTGAGGGAATGGAGAAAGAAGCAATTTGATTTTGATCACCATCCTCCCTTACACTCTGTTGTACCAACCTCTAGCACCTGCATTACGTGAAAAAGCACGAACTAAAAACCCTAGGGCATCAACATCTGTTTCTCAAAAGTTGCAGGTATAACATTTTCAAACTTATGTAAAACAAGTATTTCCTTTCCATGGTTGTTATTTTATGAGATCTCAGCATTTTTAAACGTAACTCACTGATTTCGATGTCTACATCGTATGCAGTATTCCATACTGGATGAAACGTCAGCCAGTGACGATCCCTGTTTTATAGGGAACTTGATCATATTCTCAAATTAAATCAGGTACTAGTGCATTATACTGCTAACGACAACAAAATGATTTCATATTCTAAGAATACCCATCTCTGAAATGTTTTAAAATACCTAAACAAGCAATGCTATGTGTTCCTATGTAGCATTCAAATCCTCTAAAAATATGTTTTCTTGAAAAGATAATTCTCAGTCTAAACATATACCAACAATAGATTTTGTTCAATTTAATTTCTTATATTATTTCTGATAAAGTTTCTGCTTTAGTTTTTAACTACAAGCTATAGTTTCTAATTGCTGCTCTGCTTCAGCAGCCATAGCTGCTGCCTGTAACTGTTCTGTTTCACTCTGGATGGAATTGGCTGTAGTAACTTGTTTTCTTTCACTGTGCATATTGTTCTCATGCCTTTTTAGATCCGACGCTTTAGCAAATGCTTTAGTGCACGAACTGCAGACAAAAGGTTTCTCTCCTCGGTGTCTTCTTTCATGGTCTTTGAGGTGGGACTTGTGCTTGAAGGCTTTATCACACATATGGCATGCAAACGGCCTCTCATTACTGTGAACTCTCTCATGCTTTTTTAGATCTGGTGCACGAATAAAAGACTTTCCACATACCTCACAACTGTAAGGCTTGTAACCTGTGTGTATTTTCAGGTGCTCTTTCAAATGAGCTTGCGTGGTGAAGCCCTTAGTACACATTTCACAAACAAATGGTCTATCAGCAGTGTGTAATTTTTCATGTTTTCTCAATCGCGCTTCATCAGAAAAGGTCTTACCGCAAGCCTGACATACAATGTGTTCCCTGTGACCGTAAAGCAAATACTCAAACTTCATATCCCCAGCTGCTGTGGTCCAGCCTGGTGTCTGTTCATCTTTCACTTCACTTATGCCATCATTAAATGTTAAAGCCTGAGGGGTCTGAGATCCTAAGTCTTTCGATTCGGTTGTTTCCATAGGCTCTACTTCTTGGCCATAGCAGTTTACTTTTCGAACCTCTTCGCTTCCCAGCTCTTTCAGAATTGCCTCCTGCACTCTCAGGGTAGTGGTAGGTGATTTTCCATCTTCCTGACTTGGGGGAGTTCCTTCCACTGTCACATCTGATGGACTATCATCATGATCTCCAATTTCTTCCACCTCATCATCTTGGGTATCATTAGGTTCCCCCATAGGACGGTTTATTTTTAGACAATACTTGCTCTTGGACTGTGTGTTTTCTTCAGGACTAGATACATCACGTTTTTGAGAGCAAAGTTTATCCAAAAATCGAATACCAAGAATCTGGCCTGAAGACATCATCAAATTTACATCCTCTTTCTTAACAGAAATCTTTGCAGTGTACATATAATTGAGAACTTCCTCAAAAATATCAGAACGAAGAAAATCTATTTCTATTACTGATGAACTATCAACTTCTAGTTTTTTGAAAAGCTTTTTGAAGTAGGTACTGCAGGCAGCAAGGACACATCTATGTGCTCTGAATTTAACATCTTCAACCACGATAGCTATGTCACAAAATTCTCCTTCCAAACGTTGTTCATTTAATGTTTTCAGGAACACAGTTTTGTGATCGTCGTCATTATATTTAATGGTTTCAGACATACTGATGAAAAACTCCTGTAAAATGACAAGGGAAAGTTTTTTAATTTTTAGTATAAATAGTATACAGTAGTCTAAGTCATAAAATCCCAACAGCCGATGTCATCTACACACTAAAAGAATTGCCGAATGATATTTTTTTTCTTAATATGACCAGAAAAAGCCTTTCAGATTATAAAAGCATTACTCTTAAACTTCTTCTAAAATGTTAATACTAACAAAAATGTACACAGGAAATACTCTAAAGGTGTGAGCATACCAAACTAAATGTGAAATATCAAATATAAGCCTTACCATGAACAATGCGGGAAATTTTCTGTACAAATGATTATTAAATATTTGACAGATGATTAATCCTTACAATCGTCCAACTTCAGCCTGAAAGACAGGAAGATAATAACATTTTAAGAAATGATAAAATCTATTCCAAAAATTGTTTTAAATTTGTGAAACACAGTATTTTCAATTATTTAAAATTACACAAAATGCACTGTTAAAGTTTTGACGAGTTCTACAGATGACTGCATAAATTGATCTGATAGTGCTGTTGTCATAAACCACGTGTTTACTTTCCTCTGGCTACTTCACTTCCCTGACTCCACTTCCCTGCTACTTACTTTGCACTGCATCTAAAAGTCTGAAAAACCTCTACAAGAATCAACAGCTTAAATCCCATAACCAACCCATCAAAAAGGTGATTCATCTTCTGCTGAATCAGTGAGCTGAGCAAGCCTAGCGGAGGGTCTGCAAGCAGAGCAAACATCGCAAAGGACAGCAGACTGGTCTGTGGATGGATGTGCATCCAGGACCAAGGAAAGAGTCACCGAGGATACCAGATCTCCAAAAATGGAGATACTTGAACAGCAGCAGGCTAAGGCAAAACAAGTAAGTTAAATTATTCAATCTCCCATAGGCATCCAATTATGACAGAAGCTGTAAATGTGGTGGTGTGGAAAGGAGGGAAATTCAGTATTTGGTTCAGACACTTCTCTCCATCACCTGGTACAGAGCTACTGGGAACTCCTTTCCTAAATTCTAATTTAACCTTGACCATATATGAAATGTAAGCAGCTGACAGGTATGCAGCTTCCACTCTTGGTGCTAGGCGTTTCACGTGCTATGGGAACACTTGGCTCCCTACAAATACCTTTGCAGGTCTGTCACCTCAGCATATAGAGACACAAAAGAACTGAGGAAAGCCAAAATCATTTTCTTAGTCCTCAATAATGAGATGTTAAGATAGCCAGATAGGAAGTGCATAAATATTTGAAATAGACAAAAGAAAACAAAGCCAAGAAACACTGTGTGCGTTTTTCTAGGCTGTCTGGATCTACCATCCCAGGAAAATGTATCAATCCAGCACTGAAAAGGGCAGGACCGACTACTTCAACAGGACCCCTTAAGAGTTCTTTGCAAGCTGGCAAAAATGCTGTTTTCTTTTTAAGCAAACAGCAAAATGTCACCACGAGTAATCTAGCAGCAATCCCACCCTGTTTTGTTAAACAATATGCAGTTTTGCTGCAATACTGCTGAGACTTGGTAAACGAGAACCAATTACAGGAGAAGTGACTGGCTGAAAACAGTGTTGCTGAGTACACAGGGGTGTGCAACTGGTGAAACAGTTACTTCTCTGCCAGTGGAGCAGGGCAGGCAGTTGACGGGCCGAGGCAAGGGGAAACTCCCGTCGCCACTGAGCTACTTACTCCGCAGGGCCATTCTCATTATTCCTACACGCATACGCGCTTTTTACACTGCCGTTACCACCACAGGAACGGAGGTCGGGGCGAGGGGAGTATGTCTGGGGTTGTAACTTGTTGGTACAGCTCCTGCCGCCGCCGTCCCAGACACGCTCGGTGCCTCGCCGCGGCTCCGAGGGCGCACCGGCGCGGCGCCGACCGCCGTGCCCGCCACCGCCGAGGCGGCCCAGGCGCACGCCTGCTCCACGCACCCGCCGGCGAGGACGCGGCGCGGGCGGGTTCCCGGCGGGGACCGGCCCTGCCGAGCCGCCGCGGCCCCGCTCGCCGCCGCCACGGGAACCCGCGGGTTGCCGGCGCGGCCCTGCAGCGGGGAGACGCCGCCCGCGCTCCCGGCCCGTCGTCGGGGGCGCCCGCGAGCAGCAGGCGGCCCGTCTCCGGAGCGAGCCCGGCGCTTCTCCCCGCACGGCGACGCCTCACGGGGCTGCGCGGGGTCGACAACAGCGGCGGCAGCGGCATCGGCGGCGTCCCCCTCCCCCCCGCGCCCCGCTCCCCTCCTCGCCCCAACGGCTCTCGCGCGACGCCCGCCCCGCCGCTGCCGCCGGCCGAAGCGCCGCCAGGCCGCGGCCGCGCGCCCTCTTTGTTGCGGCCGCCGCGCGGGGCCCGCGCGCCCCAACGTGCGCATCCGCCGCTGGACGCGTCCTCCTCCTCCTCGCCGCCCTCCCCCCGCCCGCCCGCCGCGCGCGCGGGAGGGAGGGAGGGAGGGAGGGCAGGGCGCGCGACGGCCGCGAGCTGCTGGTGCTGACGGCGGCAGCGGGCGCGCCCGCGGCACCTCCATCTCACCCAGCGCGAGCTGCCGGGGCTTTAACGGCTGCGGCCGTCAGCAGCGGGAGGGAGGCGGCGGCAGTGAGCGGCGGCGGGGGGGGGCGGAGGGGGGGGGCGCGCGAGGTCGAGCGCGCGCAGCGCAACGGCGGCCCTGCCGTTGGGGCGGGGGGGGGGGGGATGGGGTACGGAATGGGGAGAGGGCTCGCGCTTACCTGCCGCGCGCGCACGCGGAACCGCACTTCCCCGGGAGCGCGGGAGGGGGGGGCCACCGCCGCCACCGCTGCCGCCGCGCGGGAGGGGGCCGGGGGGGGGGCAGAAGGGAGGGAGGGTGGGCGGGTGGGAGGGAGAAGGGGGGGGAATTTGGGGAGGAGGGGGGGGCCGGGGGGGGAAGGGGGGGGTGTCTGCGCGCGTCTCTCCGGCCGTCACCGCCGCCTCCGGCACGAGCACTCAGTGCGCGCGCGCGCGCCGGGGGCGGGCGAGGGGTACGTGCATGCGCGGTGCGAGCGGGGCGCGCCGGTGGCGGCGAGCGTGGCGGGGAGCGTGGAGGTGGGGAGGGGAGCGCGTCGGCTCCATCTCGCTTTTCGGGGGGTCCCCCTCGGAGAGGAGGGGAGCGGTGGCGCGCACCGCGGCTTCCCCGGGGGCGGGGGGGTGGCGGGGAGCCGCTCCCGCCGCGCCGCGGGCACCCGACCCGCCGCCGCGCCTGCGTCCGCGTGGGCGAGCCCGGCGCGGGGAGGGGGGGACGAGAGGCGACGCGGCCGTTGAGCGGCGCGCGGCGGGGCGGGGCCGCGCGGCGGGGCGGGAAGGGGAAGCTCGCGCCCGGCGGCGGCGCGGGAGCGTGAGGCGGTGCGCGCGGGGTTAATTTCGGGGTTGAATTTAGGCGGGATTTTTAAAAATGGGCGATCTGGCGGGTGGGGGTTGGCGGGCGGACATAACACCCCCCGGTGCTGGAGCCGCGGGCGGCCACAGGCATGTTACGGCTGCGGGGCAGCCGCCGTGCTGTCGCCGGGTGTGCGGTGGCAGGCTGCGCTGTCCTCTGCCTGTCACAGAGGATGGGGGGACACGGCTGCCTACCAAAATCCGCGATCCCTCACTTTCCGTTGTTCAAACGTCCGGGGGGTTGAGTTTTAGAGAAATAACAGGGCCACTAGAAAGAAATGGAAGCTATTACTTGCGCTGCTCATCTTCCACCTCCGATTTTCCTTTTCAAAACCAGTGCGTGGTGGCACAGCTTTCAGTGAGATAATTTGGGGATAAATAGAACTTCGACATGTTTCTGTCAGTGTAAAGACCAGCAGTTCTGCTATTAAAAAAAAAAAAAAAAAAAGGTGAAATAACCACTTCTGTTGAAAATTACAGCAGTATAAACAAGTTACTGGAGTAGTGGAAGCATCCTCTGGGAGCAACATAGTGACTTTTTTCACCAGGTTGATAACTCCTGCCTCTTCCTGAGTCATCTCTGTGATGTTTTTGTGTGATGCACTCATATATGTAGTGAGGCGCTCTCCAACTGGATCACTCTGTCTTTCTTTTTTGAATTATTAATTGAAAGATTTTTCTTTTTTTTTTTTTTCCCACCCACCTTTAGGTAGAATGAAATAAAGTTCATACTTTGCCTGGGTAGTCAAAACTGCCAGCCTTGTTTTTGTAGTAACAGCAGTGATTTGCATTCAGAAGGCAGAACTAATCGTCTTCAATCTTTTAAGTATTTTTGAATCCTATACAAGAATTCCCTCCAGTGTGGAGGGAGCTTCCCTTTTGCAGTTTTGTGACATGCTGTTTCTTTCTTTGACAGTGCCTCAGACACTCTTGCGATAACCTTATTATTCTTGAGAAACATGTAACTGCTGAGTTTACCACGCCGACCAGCAAATTACACCTCTTCCTTTTGTTATGCTGTCTGGTTCTGCTCTATCTGTACAGCACCTGGCACAGTATGGATACACTTAATATTTAGGGCCGGGTTCTGCTGTAATGCAAATAATCAGAATTAGACTCCGGGTGGAGAAAGGCAGGGTACCATAGGAAAGGTACGGCTATTCGTTTTTCTCTCTGCTTTCCTGTGTCACAGGCTACTTCTGCATGGTTTGAATTGTATCGTTCGTAGCTCTCACTGAGATACTAAAATAGAGGAAGTGTATGTTCCAACATCCAGATGTGTTAACTGTGAATTGCGGAGAATGAAAAATAAAGCATTGTTACTGCCTGACTGTGTCATATTTTTCATTACGTGCGATGTCCCAGGTATTTGACGTGTGGTCTGAATGTGGCAGTGCTCTTTGGTGAGCTTGCAAACGGAGAAAGACTTCCTTGTTTCTATGTGGAAGTGCTGGGACACTGACAGATTATAAATGCTATAGATAATATTATAAAGTGCGTACAGTGAGCAGCAGGAGTAAAGGCTGTTAAAATCTAGCAGTACCAAGTAATAATAATAAAACTGCAAGTGCAGTTCAAGGAGCTGCTAGTAAGTGGCTTATTTAAGCTACTGCAAGTGAGACAATTACGCATTTCCACGGAACTACTTTTGCTGAGTGATTGAAGTGGGCAAGAAATAGAAGCCACCGTCACATGAGAATCCAAGTTTCTGGTGAAACCTGCTTGTCTAAAGCGCACCTGTGAACACGTACCCTATACACCCCATGCACACCGTGTGCTGGAAAGTAGCAGAGGAGCCTACAAGTCGCCTCAAGTGCTGGTTGGTATGTGGAAAAAACAGGCAGAATAGCTGCATGTATATAAGTGAATCATGATAACAGGTCTGAATCTGGGCGACTTGCACTGGGTTTTGGAAATAAAAGGTAAAGGCCACAGAAATTTCCACTGAAAAGACCTGGGATTGAAATTATGTATTACTGAAGGTGAAGCATAAGAAAACACATCTCCACGGGCATGTCTGCAGGCTAATGTGTCAGTTGCCAACAGCAAGTATTTTTTCAGCCTACTGGAAAATACCCTTCTGCATAAAAAGTGTAACCAGGAGGAAAAAATTGTCCTGATCATGTGTCTGACTGAAGCACTCTTCCTGTGAAATTACCCTGTACCCAGCCAAACAGATTAACATTGGGGCTTTGAAGCAATTTTCATGTTTTCCTATCGGATGAGCCGAAATGTAGACACTGTGGAACTGTTGAACCAACAGGCTGTTTCCAGACTGTTTGGATTGCAGTGATATCTGTGGGGGGGAAAGAGCCCTTTGTAGGATGCGCTTGTTTGTTTAGAAAGTTGTGTAACGGGAGTGAAGAGTGACAAGTGCCACTTTCTGCAACCATACGTGTGGTGTGGGAGGTGGCGTGCAGGAAGGGTTGAAGGTTTGCATCTAGCATGTTCCAAGTGGCGACTGGTTTTAAAATGTATATGGAGCATCAGTGGGTTTTTGTGTGTTTGTGATGGTGAGGTTTATAAAGTCTATGTGAGTTACAAGCGATGATACAAACATCGCAATATTATGGCCAGTTTTCATGTATTCGAATTGTCTCTTGGTCACGCAGAAATGGTCATCATACAAAGACATAGATTTTCTGTGTTCACTGTTCATGGGTTGGATTTCTTGTTAGGCCAAGCGGGGAAAAGAAGGTGAAGATACAAAACATCCAATATTTGTGAAAAGGAATCGCAGAGCCTGTTAGTATATTCCCACCCATCAGCAAGGGCCGTCTATGGAAGCCTCCCAAGAGCGCAAGTGAATGCGCTAGGACAGAGGAGGACAGTCAGGGAGCAGATGCCTCTTGCAGTGTGTGTTTCCCATAGCAACCTGGCAAATTTCCCAGCAGAAATTTGCGCGTGAGTTAGTCATGTTTTTGCATCACTTACTCACTTCTGTATTTTCAAGTATCCCCACAGAAGAGGGAATAGCCGGGGCAAATGAGTAGGAGCAGAGCACAGACAACGGAGGTTGGTGGCACAACCCCTGGCTGAGCTGTACGAACGGGAAGAGGTGGTGAGAGGCCACCTCACCACCCGAATGGTTGAACTTGCACTCGTCGTTGGCACCTGTGCCAGGAGGGACACGAGTCCTCTCTAGAGACCCTGATCTCTAAAATCTTATTTACTAGTATTGTATTCTAAGTAGAAGAGCATCTTAATTACATACTTTTCTTATCAATTAATTCTAGTATACCTTGTGATGTGTTTATCTACAGTCATGCATAGTAATGCATGATGATACACGTTTGCAAAAGTTGCGGTAGGTAAGAGATGTGGCCACGTGAGCACAGCACTTCACGCTCTGTGCATGCACAAGGCAGTCCATGTTCTTTTTGTTTCTAAGCAAAATAGTCAGGTCTAGCTGTAACTTGTGTAATTTTACACATCTTATTACTGTCCCTGTTGGACTGTCTCTCTGTCTCTATATGTCCCTACCAGCACCTTTTTGGGGGTATATTTCTTCATGGTTTAGGGTTTGCACTCCATTCCTTTACTAATTTTCTCTGTTTCTTCCCTATATCCCCACCGTCCTCTCATTTTTCCTTTTCTTTCATTTCTCACTGTCAATTTCCTTGCTCTAGACCCAATTCTTGACTTTGTCTGACATCTTTATTTGACTGGAACCATGTGAACAGTGAGTGAAGAGGGATGGATGCCACTTTCTGGCACCAAGTGCCAGAGGAATTTTATGAAATATCACTTCCTCTGCCTCTCCCTCGGTGTTCTCTCTGGGTCATCTTCTTCCTGCCGTGGTCAGTTGTGATCCTGTGCCCTGGTGCTGAAGCCAGCATCTGCTACGGGTAGAGGCGAGGCTTTAGGGAGCAGCAACATGTACTGTCATCCACAGCACCCAGTGGGAAGCGGACACTGAGCAGAGGTGAGATGTCCGAAGGGAGAAAGAAAGAGCGCTACATGTATTGGGATCCTTCACTCTAAGGAAAGATGGTATCAAATGAACAAAAGCCTAAAATTACATATTCAATCTTAAGCCACATATTTATTGACTTTTAAGTTGTAATATGTAAGAGGAATAGAAGGCATATTGGTGACTTGGTTAATATTCACTAGTCAAGAGCTGTTTCTGTGCTCGGTTCCTGTTTGTATTGCAGATCTGCCAACGTTACGAACACACGGCTAAGAAACAACCGGTCCACAAGGGTCTAACAGCTTCCTTGTGCCTGGTCTATCAAAAAAGAATAGATTTCTCATTCACAGGTCAGGTATATTTTTGATATACGGCACACACATACCATTGGGTCCTGAAACACTAGCACGGTGATCTCGGTTTCAGCCATGTTTCATGTTCGAGGCAGTGTCTTTCATATATATTCAGTTAATAGAAGAGACTGCTATTCCGTGAATTATTTATGTGATGGCCAGTTTGTTTGCATAAGTAGGGCAAACAAATTTTTTTGGATGGATGCTCTGCTGGTGTGAGGAAGGGCAGAGCGGAACAA
This sequence comes from Chroicocephalus ridibundus, assembly GCF_963924245.1. Taxonomy (NCBI): domain Eukaryota; kingdom Metazoa; phylum Chordata; class Aves; order Charadriiformes; family Laridae; genus Chroicocephalus; species Chroicocephalus ridibundus. The sequence goes on along the minus strand of NC_086285.1, from coordinate 115,277,455 downwards.
TTTAACCCTTCTTTGGGGTGGAGTTGTGGTTACCAAGTTATCGTGGATCTTGTCATGGCTATGCGAAGCTAATTTTTATCCAAATGTGAATTTTTGGACGTGGCATTTTCTGAAAGAAGCCAAGCTTGCCAAATGTAAATAAGTACTGTTCACTATGATGTATTTGTTTTGTCAAAAAAACTAGCCTTTTACTTGTATTTGTTTATTGGAAACTGTCCCTCACAAAGACAGATAGGCTATAATTGAAAAATCAGTCATCTCATAGCCCCAGTGCCCCTTCACCCTCATCTTTGTCAACCTCATGTTTTGTTATTCCTGAAAGTTAGATGTTTATTTTTTACAGCAAGGATAACTCGTTAAATTCTCCATTGCTATTTTTGTTATTTAATGCTCTATAAATAAACTAAAAGCAATATCTAATTTGATAGTTTCACTTCAGTCAGCTATACAACAACAGAAGGAAATGGAGCCTTGTCCATGCTACACAAAATACTTGAAATTCTGTAGCTGAGACTGAATGACCAGAATTCCTGCATTCATAAACCTCTCACAAAATGCCGTCAACAGGGAGGAATCAAGCCCCCACAGTCGACAGCTTGCCTGCTTCTAGGTAATACAGCTGCGATCTTCACTAGTTGGTTGCAGACACTGATTTGTGGACATTTTTCTAACCAGTAGAGCGTATTTTGGCATTCATATGCTCAAAGGGAGGTGGAAAGTTTCACACAACAAATAAGTTGTGCGGCTTTATGCGTGACATTTTATTTAAAGGTAATTGGGTTTTCTGTACATTTGCTAATAATTGTGAACTTTCACTTTTTTAAAAGTGTAAATTTCAGAATGGAGAGCACTTTCACTGACTATTCTAGTTTGCACATTTCAAGCCTTTGTCAGCACTTTCCCCCAAGGAGATTGGAAAGATTTTAGCCTGTTAATGCCTGTTAATACTCATTATTTATCTGAATATTTGTAGAAAGCATGGTAATAATTTTATGATAAAGATTTTAGCCTGTTAATACCTGTTAATACTCATTATTTAATCTGAATATTTGTAGAAAGCATGGAAATAATTTTATGATAATGCAAGTAGAATTCAGAACTGATCTCATCTAACAGTGAAATCGTTAAACATCACTGGAAAACACATCACTGAAAAAAACCATAACCACAGAAAAACATTTGACCTGAGCTGGATTCAGGCTACAGGCAAAAAAACTTTACTGCTCTGTCAGAACAGTTAAATGTCATTGATTGTAACCTGTTCAAGAATAAGAAAGACTTAGATAATAGGAGAAGTGTTTGATTCATTTTGAGGGAATAAATGGGCCTAGAAAGCTGAAATAGTTATCTTGCTGTCATACAACACTAAGGAGTCGAGATTTGGCTTTTCAACTTTCTCAGTCCCATGGACAACCACACAACCTTTTAAACCAGTCATTACAAGTATAGAAAAAGAAGGAAAACCTTCTGTATCCGCTTCTGTTCCCTGGATTGACAGTCTCTTTTGTTGTATTGAAGGTGGCATTAACTATCCTGGAGAAAGAACTAATTCTAGTAGTCTGTAACATAATTTATTCAAACTAACTTCCTTTTAATTACCTTCTAAAGACAGGCATACATAAAATAATAGCAAACATAGAAATAGAATTTTAAATTCATCTGGTGCTTACTCTTGCTTACAACCTTTTGCTTTCAGAAGAAACAGCCTCACACATTGCCTTCAGGCAACTCTGGGATGCAAGTCATTTGCACCAGCAATAAGCACGTTTAAGATACCACTTTTTGCTGATGTTTTTGGCGACATGGTTAAAGGAATGCTGCAGAAGATGGTGTCTTATCTGCCAACCCCAATTGGTTCACAGGCAGAGGAGAAACAAGAAGAGAAACAAAAAGAGAAAAGCTAAGGTACAGAAGGACAAATAATACAGAAGTGGGAAGGTGAAATCTAAGGTAGGGCTGGCACAGGTCTGGTAAAGGCAGCGGTACCAGTGGTGTCCCCCCCAGCTTGGGCTGGTCAGAGCATCCTTGGAGCAAGGACCAGTGTTTCTATGATGGATCCTGGCCTTGGAGCAGTTGCAGGTCCCGTGGTAAAGCGTTCCCCTTACCATCTGCTTGTACTTCTACTATTGGTGGCAGCAGGCCTTGTTGTTGGATGAATTTGGTTTTCTGTATTTAATGTTTTGCAGATATCATAATATAAAATGAAACTCATGATAGGTCTGTACATGTCCCAAAGAGGCTGCATAATATTTGCCCAAGAATACATAAATATATGTGCATATATATATATATATAAATATATATATAAAAAAAGGGTAAGCTGAGATAGGGAGGTCATGTGCATGGTTTTGGCTGGTGGACTCGTGATGGATATCAGTCTCTCGCTGTTGAAACACAGCACACAGTTCCGGTTCCCATGCTCTGAAAAGGATGCAAGGGAAAAAAAAGGAGCAGAAGAGCTTCAAAATTATTTGGAGGTCTGCAGGAAGTGTTTTACAGTAAGAGACTTGAAAAGTACAAGCTATTTAGCTTCTTCAACAAGAATGCATTAGGATGATTTGATTACAGCGACTTAGACACTTACTTAACTTAATGGAGAGAAAATACTGAGCGAATAAAGGGATCCTTAGTCCAAAGAAAAAAGACCTGAATTGCCCATAGCTGGAAGCTGAGACCATGAAACCATTCAGATAGGCAATGAAGCATACATTTTTTAAACAGAGGGAGTGATTAACTGTTGGAAAAAAACAGCAAGAAAACTAATGGATTCTCCATCTCTTGAAATCCTCAAGTGAGAAAAATGAATGCCTTTGAAAGTTATGCTTAGTCACACGCTAGTTAATTGGCTCAGAGTAAAAGCAGCAAGTGACATTGTGTCCTGTTTTATATAGGAGGTCAAACTAGATGGCTATAATAGTTCTCTTTGGCTTGCCAGTCTATGAAATACTGCAACTGCCAAAGCCTTACATTAAAAGAAAAATAATGCTTTGAAGTTAAGCAGTCCAAGAGTAAAGAAGGCAGAATAAGGGTTACTCTAGTAATCTTCACTATGATCCTCTGTGCATTTCCATTATGATGCACTCTTAACTGCTCAGTCACTCAGATTTTCTTCTCAACATAGACCATTACCAAAGTTATAATCCTAAATCCTTAGAAATCAGACTCTTTTATTGCTTGGTCTAAAGAAATAGCTCCTACCTCTTTTCTTTTATGGGGGTCAGCCCTTAGTGAGGGGTGCAATGAACAAATAATTGTATAAAGGACTGGCAAAATGAAAGGCACTTTATTTATATCAATGTCAAGTTAATGAAAGTATGGGTACTCTGTATCTTTAAGGAGGGGATACCCCATTAGGCCATCAAACTTGTCCTGCCTATTCTGAAAGGCAACAAGGGTATGGAGAGGGCATCGTCCTGTCATATTAAGACCAAATATTCTGTTCATAAATGCAGACACAGGATACTGTTTACAGCCCAGTTGCAGAATGCAATGTATTTTTGCAGGGAGGATTTTCTTTCTCATATTTATGTGTGTTACGTCAGAAGCAGACAAACATCATGAGACTACCATATGTCAGTTAGGAAAAGGAATGAGGTTAGGAGAATTTGCTGCCTAGCATTTTGCTTGAACCCCTTCTCCTTACAGGCAGTGCGAATGTTGCCAATCATAAGGGAAGTAGATGTTAATCCATAATTTATAATCCAGTGTACAGATAAAACTGGTTTATCAACTAACATGAATTTTTGAACACTTCATATTTAGAAAGTAATACCAAATTTTGATTGAGAAAAATGTATAAAACTATGTAATTATCTTTTAAACCCATTATAAAGATATTCCTTTCTATGTCTCTGTAATAACAGAGTATTTAGCAAATAGATCTACTAATTTAAAGTAAAATAATGGTGTTAAATACATGTTTAGGGGAGAGAGGAAAGAGGGTTTTAGTTTGTAATGTTGCCTGCAGTTAGCAGGCAGTCTCGACTGCTGTTGAGAACTGCTGAGAACTGCTCAAATGTTGTCAGTCTCAACATTACATTAAAAAGTTGCACTTTTTAGTACAACTAAATGAGTACATTAGTACATGAGTAAATTAGTACAACTAATAATGAGTATGAAAAAATCCCCTAAACCTACATTTTGTTTATTTCTAGTGTGCCCCTCGAATTTTTAGGCCCTTCCCAAATGTCTTACTGTTCAGAGATCTCATCCAACATCCACTAAAGTAACTAGAATGGCTCCCACTGTTTTCCATGGGAGACAGTGTCAAGCTGTGTTAATGATAGGATTGAGCATGTTCTAGCTCTCTTTGGATGCAGTGGAGTTTTATTCTGATAAATCTATAGCTATTACTATAAACTATCGGTCTCATTTCTTATAAGATGAAAAAGACTATGTCTCCTTTTAGTTTGATGAGAGTTTGGAAAGATAAAAATCCTCTTAGAGTCAATATAAGTATTATTACTGCATTTCCCTTTCTCAGGACTGGACTTTGCAAAAATTGTATTTAATTAAGTGATTACTTCTAATAAATGTTGAAGCTACTTACATCCTTCTGTGTTACTCAGTATGAATAAAGTTTGTGGAATGATACGATGACTATGCTGAATCCTATTAGATGTACTGTTTAAAACTGAAGCAGTCCCCTGTGAACTAGTCTGGATATCCTCCAGTGTTCATTATTAGTATATGCTTCATCTCTGTATCATATGGCTACTTGTCTTCCCCAAAAGAAACAATGCATTAACTGCTTGGTGGTTTTGGCTCCATCCCTCTATTAAAATTTACAGGCCTCAAGAATCCCCAAATACTTTTATTTTTAAATCACTACCATGTCAGAATATTGGAGCTTCCCTTTAATAGTGTAGGATTACATAGTTTATACAAGTTTATATTTCTTTGCTTTTCTAAAGAGAAATAAAAACAATAATACCATTAGCTTCTTAGGTCAAATTAAAATAGTAAATTATTAATAGGCATTAAAGAGTAAGACAAAAGGAAAAGTATTCGCTTTGGTGATGGATTGGGAACTTGGCTGGGAATCGTAAAGCTGCATTTTGTCCTTGATTCTTCTCTAAGAGGTCATGACCTTGGTCACTCACGTCTGTTTCCTCCTCTTTCTTCCCTTAAGCTGTGCCCATTTTGATGCTTAGGTTATAAAGGTTACCAGAATAGGCATTGGCTCCAACTACATTGCCTTCCACATTGAAAAACAATATTCCTGTGATCATTTTTGGACCTTGTCATGATATTTTAATATAAAGAGAGATTAACTGTTGGTTATGGGATTTGGTGGGTACACAGAAACCCTTACTGTATATATAAGTTTATATACTGTAGATAAGAATGATTTTCATCATCTCAGATACACCCAAAAAAGCTTTACAGAAGATCAGAATTTAATGTCATATTAAGTGAAAACTGTAGGTAGGATAGCTAAGGGAAAATAGTTGGCTATCACTCACTTTGTGTACACCAGCCATTCCCCTCTGTAAACGCGTTGAGTAATCTCTCGAATACATCCAAATTAATAGTTCTGACTTTTAATGCAAAAACATATCCGGAAGGAAAAGGGCTGTCTGATAGGAATAATAGATTTGAACCATGATCAATAGTCCTTTTTTTGTGCAATCTTCAACAAATTGCTTTGCCGCAGTTTTCTAAATTGTTAAGAGATCCAAAGATAAGTATATCAAAGTGAAGATGTGCAGAAAATACAAACTTAAGATAACACAACTTAAGCAGCTCTTCCCTTTTCTCCCCCTTCAGTTGTTTCTTCGCTGATCAGCATCTTCCACAGGCTTGTTAAAGAGTCTTCAATATTTGCTGGACTGCAAAAAAAATGCAGCAAACAATAGGTAGTAGTCAACAAAATACTTTCCTCCACTATCAGTGTGGACCATAGTGACAAGTACTGTGGTGGCCACAAGTGATTTCAAGGGATCATATTATTCAATAGTTTAAATTCTCCTCACTTTGTAATGACCTATTCATTTTGCCTTTGTATGACTGCGTCATTTGTGTCAATTCCCTCAAGGAATTAACAGAGTAGAATATTCCTAGTGAAGAGACTAGGGTTTGGTGTTGGGTTTTTTTTTTTTATTTGTTTTGTTTTGTTTTTTAACCTACTCTTACCAGAGCTAGATCCAGAGCACACACCACCAATTCCTTTTTTTTGAACTAGTTTCCTGTGGAGTCCAATGTCAAAAAACCTAATACTATGGCTTTCTGAAGCTCAGGTCTGCCTGTGTTTTACTCTTGTCTTTAAATACAGCACTCTCCAACAGGGTTTCAGGGCACCCTAATAGCTGTAGGTTGGCTTTGCTACCATTGGAGAAGCTTGAAAAGATCCCAATGCCCTGTAGCTGTTTAACCTATGGCAAAATAATCTGACTTTGACCTCTAAAAGAACTGTTTAGATGCATTCGACTGACATACAAAGATCCCCAGGGATAACATATGTCGTTATGTATACTGGTAAACTCGGTTACCAAAATTAGAAATGCAAGGACTACAGCATAAAAAAGGTATAGTGCAACAGGTACAGCAGACAATTCAATTTGCAATTGGTCTGCTGCAGCAAGAAGTTATAGCACTGCCGAGTGCTTTTTGCTGAGGCAGGAAACCTATGAATTTTACAAATTTGAAGAGCTTGCATAAAAGGAGAAGATTGGAAAAGACCCATGGGATGCAGCTGCTGCACGCTAGAATGATAATTGGCTGTGGTGTGCCACTTCTTCTGTGATGGTGTCGTACTGTTGGACTTGGTCTGAGAACAGTGTTGCTTGTTCAGCCAAAGGACTGTCAAAATTTCTGTCAAAACAGACCTTTCTTACCAGCTTGGTTGACCAAAGTTCTTTCAGCTGCTTGTGTCCCCAGTATAAGTGTATGTATTTTTCAAACTGATACACGATGTTGAATGCAGATGGGCTTTGCAATCACAATCAGGTTGTGTGCTTTTTTACTGTTCAAGTTGCATGAAATACAGGAAACATAACTTGCAATAAATTACGTAGGCTTATGTGGATTATTAGTCCGATGGGAATAAGTAGAAGTTACATTTGCTTGGTTTGAACAATTTATGTTTTATAACCACAGTCCGTTACAGTCTTTTCCACATATAAATATTTCCAGCAGCTGTGACTGCCAAATTACTTGGAGCAAGTGAACATTGCTCAGTCTTTGTAAGTACAAAGAGACTTAATAACAATCATGCCTTATGGTCATCCCAAACATTACTCATTCTGCTTTACCTAATGCATACTTTGGATTTAAATGCCCACCAACACCTCAGCCAAAGCTGCTAGTGGTATAACTTCAGCCTGTGATGGGAATATAACAAGACTTTTTGCTTGATATGTGCTAGTTTCAAAATAAGGTAGGGTTCTATTAATGATTTATGGTACATCTGCAGCAGGATTTTACAGCAAGTTTACAGATGGATTATTTTATGCATTGGCAACTAAACTAATCTGTATTTACTGTTCAATCCCAACTTCTTATTCATGGAATTCAAGGTGGATGGCTAAGCATCATTCTCTGCTTTCTAGCTTCTGCAGTTTTCCTTCCCATTTTATTTTGACGTGAATGCAGAGAGATGATATCAGAAATGTGGGAAGAGAAACACATGCTAAAAAAAGAAACTCTTTTTGGAAAACCCTAGAGGAGCTTCCCAATCAAGATACCAGTCATCTGACTGTGATACTGGAAAAGATACAGCAGCTGCAAAGACCTTGCATAAATAGCACAATATACATACACAGTCCAGGAATGATTATGACAGCCCTTCTCAGTCCCAGTATCTGTATGTAACGTAAGTCAGAGGAGGAAGGGATGGGGAGGATAAAGGAGAACAACTTTCATAGTATCAGCATAATAGCTCTGGCTACTGTCTGTCGAGTAGTACAATTTACAGAAAGTAATACTTCCGGTCTGGCTCATCCTTGGGTGATGGGTCTCACGCAAGTGAAATCAATGGGAAGTCTAGAGAGGTTCTGCCACTTCATAGGCTTTTCCATCTCAACTATCATCTCTCCCTAAATCAAATGCAACTAAGCATTGCTGATGTTCATACCCGTTAGGTGGAGATGTGGGCAAATAAAGCAGGTGTGTGGTATGCTGCTATTGCATTTGGACTATCATTCTCTGAGATTACCATCATCAAACCAGAGTTTTCCATATGCTGGCCAGTGCTGTCCATAATGGTGGCATTCACTGAAATTATAATCAGGGTTATTTATGCACTTTTTTTAGTTAGAAGTATTTTCTGATTGCAGCAATTTCCAGATTTGCTCTCATATTAATAAGGTATATGGTTAGTAATGGAAGTAAACCAAATTTCTTTGTGTCAGCCTTATGTGTGCACAATTACATGCTGTCATAGCTGAAAAAATGACAAGGAAATTTCCGTGAACATTTAAACAAATCCAAGTGCTAGGATAATTCTTGCTTAAAATATATTCATATGAGGGAATGTGGCTGTTGTTTCTGCTAGACCATCCTGTTAATTTCTCCCACCAGTGCCTATGGGAGTGCCTATGCCACATGTGCTGGAAGCAGCTTAGGCCATATGATTGGTACCTTAACAATAAAAGCCCTGATTTCAGAGAAATCTTTCAAACAGACTGAAACTTGGCAGAAGCAAGAGTGAAATGACAGCAGCTATAAACAACACCTCTTATATTGATATAGGTTCTGAAGATGTCATTCATTTCAGTAGGAGAAGCCCCTCTGTTTAGGTGTGCGATGTCCACAAAGCATTTCAGTAACATCATAATTTCCTTTTTATCCTGTGTCATAGCCTTTGGCAGTTAGGAGGGCAAATGCTTGTAAGGTGATGTACCACATACAATCCACGTTTAGCTCTGTAGTAACCTACTCCAAAGCCAAATTTAGAGAAACTTAGCAGGGGTTTTTTTGTTTGTTTGTTTGAAGATCACCATATGTAAGCGTGCATTCTCCAAGATTGTCATTTGCTAACATAATTGTCATCTTGTTTCTGGAGAACCTGAGACAGCCCTTATTGACTCACTAGCTTTAAAAGCTCAGGTGCAGCTGTATTTAATTAAAAAAAAAGAAAAGGAACACCTGTTAGAACTTTGGATCAGTACGCTGTTTATTAACTTACCACACTAAGTGTTAACATTATTATGTACGTTTGCATGTTTTGCTGTAATAGTTACAAGATAACAGGATTATGTATGATCAACTCAGAGGCTAAATATATCATAACAGCCTTAGGCATTGCAGGCTGCTTTGGTTCAGCAATATTCTCTTGCAGTCCTCTAACATGCTTTTAAAACTTTTGCTTGCTTGTTTTGCAGGAGCAATTTAACCATGAATTCTGCTCAGGCAAATATTTTGCTTTGCCTGAAATACACAATATGTCGCTCACAGGAGTTCCACATAAGCAATAACTCAAGTAAGACTTGGGTGCCATTTCCCCCTCATAAGATCACTGATGCAGAACAGACCAGAGTGAGGATGTGAGAGCTTTCCCTTTTCATTCTTCATATTTTCAGATAATCTCGCCTCCTCTGACTTTTAAAGCATTTGGTCTCACCTGACTTTTCTCTTATTTTCTCCTGGGTACCTGGACCATATAGGCCACTATCTCTAATTTTGACTTACAGTCCTCTGTTGAACGTCTTTCTGCTCGTCTTAAGGCCCCTCATGCTCAGACATCAGTGACCTCATTGATGACAAGATTTAGCTGCTTGTTTTCTCATCCTCACCTCTGCTCAATTTATAAGCCTGCCTCAAAACTCCCCACAAGGTTAATTATCCAATTAGGGTCTTCACTGAATAAAACCCTCTGTGATCTTTGGCTATGTTCTCCCTTGGCACAGTTCAGTTTCTTGCATCATTGCTCTTGGCCCCTATCATCATGTCCTGTCACTAGTCCAGCCATCAAAATCCACGTCTTAATTTCTCTTAGTTTACCTTGGTTTTTCTCCCAGGCAGTCCATTGTGGGACTATTTTGGGTTTGTTCTGGGAATTCGCTATAAACATGCATAAAGTATTCCTAGAGCCCTGCTTAGAAATTCCCCTTTCAAAGCTCTTCATAATAGATAAGCCATGTGCGCTGGGATCCTTTATTACTAATATCACTTTATAGTCATCTGTGTGTCTTTATCCAGTCGTGCCCTGCATTACTGTTTTTTGGTGGAAGAATCCACATTCTTGCTCTGCATATGTGTTATATCTCGCAAAATGCAGTCCTGGTCCATGACTGGGGCTCCAAGACAGAATGGTAAAACAAACCATATACTATAATTATGATGAACATAATTTGTTATTAGTTCCTCTCTTTTTACTGTGTTTCGTTATGAAATAAGTTGGCAAACGTCATGCCAGATGTACAACTTGTGCTCAATACGTTGCCTTAAACCTAGTGGCATGATTAGGAGGTTCTAGATTGTGTATTTGTGCTGTTCCCTGTGGGAGAAAAAAATACTAATGCAGTTCAAAGCATAAGCATACTTGCCTTATGAATCACATTCACATGGTAAATTCAACTTCACCTATTCAGGCTCTCAAATATCTATGGTCTTCAGACCATGCCTGGCTTGGTTTTCATTTGAAATCTGTGCTGTAATTATAAGGTTGCTCTGATATTGAAGTTCTAGTGATTTGTTTTGGGTTACTGCCAGATAGCGGGTGGAAAAATCCCTTTTATAGGAATATTGGTCTTCCGAAGGAAAATTCTGAGACAAGATCATATTTCAGAGAAATGCTATACAGTTTCATGAAACATTTGGAGAACTATGATTTTAAAGGGCAAGAAGGCTTCAAAAGATTGAATTGTAGTTCCTAATAATAGTGGAATGTATACATTCTGTGTACAGTTTATCAAATACCCAAAACATTGTATCTAGAATTAGGAAGACCTTGGAGAATTCAGTTTGCTGCCCAAACAAAACTTGCCATAGCAGAATTCCTTTCTTCTTTTCTCATTCAGTTTTGAGTCATGCTCTAACTGTTTTTCATTAATAACACAAATAATGTATCCTGCAAGTTCTGTTCACAAGTTTGGTTTTCACAGCACAAACACATAGTAAAACTTCAGTTACAAATGACTTTTCCTGCTTTCAGTACAACCTGCCACATCTGCTATACATCTCCTGTAAGCTATAACCTTCTTTTAGGGTTATATCCTTCAGACCTGTTTGTTTGGGCTAGTTCGAATCTCAGACCTCAGGGTCTACAGACTTTCTTTTCAAAACTAAACCTCTTTTTAGAGACAAATATTTCTGTTTATCTGGGTGATATAGGCAGATGCTATATTTTCTTCTAGATCTATCATAACTCTTTCCCAGTCTGGCATTGAAGAAAGGAATATGCATTCTTTAATACCCACATGACGAATTTCCATGTTGTGAGATGGAAATCTAGCAAGATTTCCCCCCACATGTTTGAAGCTGTTCCCCCAACACCCTCTGACATGCCCAATTCATTTGCACTTGCAGTGGGACAAAGACACAGAAAATAATATCAAATCAAAATAACAGGCTTTCCACCGAGCTGATATGTCTTTGTCACAGGATCCTTCTGGCTGCCTATGATGTATGATGATGATGATGATGCCTATGATGGCTGCCTGTTGTATGGCCTGTAAGGCCATATCCGCACTTTAATCTGTATTTACCCTTGCCCGTCACAGATAACTTCCTCTGGCTGAAGCACATTTAGAGCTGTGCCCCCAAACTTCACCACATCTGTTTCAAATACCAAATCCACCCTAGCAGCTGAACCCGCCGACCTTCTGCAGGATAGTGACACTGTTATCATTCAAAGTGCAAATGTCATCAACTAAGTTCTCATTCTGTTTTGCTTGCATATCAGATGAAAATGGTAATTAACCAAGAAAATTGCCAATTTTATATGGCTGAGCTTCCAGCAGTGATCCACTGTGTTGATTATTAGCAGCCATTTGAGCGCTGCAGAGCAATGAAGACAGAGAAAGTCACCAAGGACGAGATCTAGAAAGAGAAATTACTTCAGACGCAGTCTTCTGGAAGACCTGAGAGCTGTCAGTTGCCTCTCAAATATATTTTAGACCTAGAATAAGATTTTGTTAAGTCTAATCTGATTATCCAATACTATTATTTACTATTATTACTAGTCCAATAGTATTATTGGACTATCCAATAATTAATAGTGCAATACTATTATTGGACTATCCCATAATTTTATTTAAAACATGAAGTATAACAGTAAAGAGAAAGGAGAAGTAAAGGAGTTGCTCTTAATGTTCTGGTAGTCCTAGGACCTGCAAAAGCAAGATCTTGTCAAGCTGTGCTGTTGAAGAGCATAACATACAACATGGGCATGTGGAGGAATCTACCCTTGAATGACAGCAGATAGCTGTTGTGAACTGGATGGGCATCTCTTGCAAGTGAAGCAAAAATACATTGAGACAAAACCAATGTATTTGTAACCATTTGTGAGGTTGATGTCTCTCTTACTTGCTGAATAGTAGGAAGTGCCCTTTTTCATTGATCCTGATAATTTTAGGCTTTTCATGAGTTGCTACGATTTTCTGGGGAAAGATACTAACTTCCTTTTCACCTTTGCTTTGTTGAGCTGTGGATATTCTTCTTACTGTTGATGTCACCTATATGTGAATTTGAAAGAGCTGGATGTTTCTGTACACCAAATGACTGAGCTTAGTCTAAAAGAAGTTCCTATTAAATATATTGAAGGATATATTAAGCTTGTTCTCCATCAGCAATGAGATTAATCATTTATACCTTAATATTTGCAATGGAATATGTTGAATTCAGGCTGACATTAGTTTTCCAATTGGCTCTGTCTGGCAATAATAGTAACACACCCTACATTTGTGAACTTCTGCTCATCAGCCGTAGCAGCAGGGTATGAAGTGGTATCAATGGTGGTTGGCATTCATAGGGAATAGTTGTTGATAAATGGATATAGACAAGTTGCGCCTATCATTGAAAAAAAAAACCCTAAAAACCAACAACAAAAATAGAAAAGTGTGGAGGAGAGGGATACATTATTTAGGTTTGAACTTCTCTTTTGGTAGCGAAGTATGCATTTCTGTTCAGCTCACACAAAGATTAATGCTCAGTCAGATCCATTGGGAACTAAAACCCAATACCTAGGTATTTATGATGTGGTAAGATCCTAGCCCTGTTTGCCATCATGGCAGGCTCTGAACAGGCCACAGGTATTGACTAACAAGTAAGTAGGCATGAGAAAATTTTCCCTGTCAGCTTGCATGGATATGGTTGCCTATGAAAATTTCTGTCATTGAGGTAATAGGAATATTGTATTTGTAGGTTGAATCCAGAAGACTAGTAAAGTTAAATCTTCAGGTCTTGTGATTTGTGTCACTGTTTTCTTTTACCAGGAAAATGACAGTAAAGCTGAGCTTGAAGTGTGGCCATGACTCCATTCCAGAGAGGAAAGACATAGATGAAGCTGAAAGCTTTGTTAGAAGGTGATGGTGGGTGATGAATGCCAGAGGCCCATAATGCATACAATGAGAAACACTGCAGAATGGTTGGGGGGAATATAGAAAGCGGAAGCAGAATGAAGAGAGGCGGGTTTCTCCTCACTGCAGTTCTAGATCAGTTAAAGTGTAACTAACTGAGCAGGGAAGTCACTCTGCTGCAAAATAGATAGATAAGACACCAACAGGTCCAATGCTCTGAAATACCACATCTTCTGAGGACAAAGGCTTGCCCTATCAGAAGCAAAGCCTGCATGGGATTATGACTTCTATCCATCAGTATGTTCAAGAGAGAGATCCTGCTGTCTTTGTCTAATTTTTCCTCCCCTGGGGGAGAAATGGATGCAGAGGATGAGGCATCTATATTAGAAATTCTTAGGCGTAACTATTGTTTCTGAAGATCACTATTTCTCTCTCCAGCAGCAAAACATTGCTGGAGGCAGGAAGGATATGGATGAGTTTTAATTGTTGGTGCCAACACAGTGCACATCAATTTTGACAGACAGATTATTTAAGATTTGCTTTGCCGATCGATATGTAACAAATCTACTTGCCAGCGTAGCTGAGCACACAGAGGTCTTCTTTGACCAAGCAAAGATTTTAAGGTGGACGTCATTAGCCAAGGATGTAGAGCTGGAATCAGATCACTTTGTAGTCTCAGCAATAGCTGCTTTGCATAATTGCATGTAGGTGCGGAGATATTATGAGTTTAGTGTAGAAACACTTTGAGCTTGCTCACACTAATTTGTAGTTTCATGCCTGCTTACGTAGGGGCAAATGCAAATGGGCATAGTACTGCATCATGAATCTAGCCGCCACTTGACATTTGTGCCCATGACTGAGTCAGCAACAGTAGCTTCACTATGATAGCAACCGGAGCTGTGCAGGCATTGGATACAGACGGTCTTTCCCCTAGTATCTCCCTGGTGTATGTTAAAAATATCATCTAATAATAAGACAACTGTCAGTATATAAAGACAAGATTGGAGTTATGCTTTAGTACTATATACACTGAAAACATGTTTTGGAAGTTAGCAACGTTATGGGGATGGCCTTTTCTATTCCATCTCTATCCATCAAGATTTTAAAGTAACAGCCTGCAAAGGTGAAATCTGCCTGTTTCAGATGGTGAATGGTTATTAGTCCATCAATATTTTTACTCTTTTTTGAGACAGCAACTTGTAATTTATGATTGCAATGAACACTAGGAGCACATCAAGCTGTTTTTACAGGATACATGCTAACAGAAGAGATATGCTGTACTGTGTATATGAATATTTTATTACTCCTGCTGTACAACATTTTGACCAAATGTCACTTAGACAAATAGGTTGTGTTTTCTCTACAGAAGTCCTGAATTAGCACTGTACACCCTACCTCATTTTCCATTAAAAAAACCTAAGAATTTTACAAAACCCACCTATCTATTGATTGTTGTGTACCACCTTGAAGTACTCTGTACTGCAACGCTATTCCCTTATATTAATTGCACATGTCTGCAGGTTTTCTTTTTTCCACATGACAGTTCTGTTATGAACAGCCACAAGATTTTTCTAATCCTCTGCCACCGTGGTTT
Organism: Chroicocephalus ridibundus; assembly: GCF_963924245.1. NCBI lineage: Eukaryota > Metazoa > Chordata > Aves > Charadriiformes > Laridae > Chroicocephalus > Chroicocephalus ridibundus. Next base: position 115,262,401 of record NC_086285.1, on the reverse strand, counting down.
TTTGTCTTAAAGAAGCACAAAAATAGTGCTGTATGTAAAGCACAACATTTGACATTATTGCGAAGTCTTTTTACTGAGACTCAGTGGTAAGAAGCAGCTTTCTTGATCCTGAACTGTTACCACCTACATTATCTTTCAGTCATATCATCTTACCCAGGCTCACAAATAAGTTCCGTCATTCATAGTGAAGGAACTGATTTTCCCACCATAACATGTATCCCACCATAACAGTACTGCTGCTGCTGGAGGAGTCTTGTTAATGCAGCTGGTAGGTTTTTTTTTTCCCCATCAGCAGAATTTTTTCTGTTTTGGCCAAATTAGGTTTCCTATAACAAAAAACCTTGTTCCAAATCAGTAGAGCAATGGGGTTTGGCCTGCCACAGCACCAGGTGGCTTTTCTAACATTGCAGGGTTAGTTGTCAATAGGAGATTAACCTACTTCACTGGAGAAACTGGAATCAGCTCTCCGTGATGTACTTACACTTCTGGCCAAACAAGGACGTGTAATGATAAAATTTGGATAGGGAGCCAACTGGTGTTGCTGTTGTCCCAACAGTCATTAGCTTTAATTGCTGGAGTGGTTGATGTACTTGACAACACAGATGGAATATGCAGGGTGTCAGCCAAGGTTTCTGTCATCCACGGGGCTATGGCAGGGCTTTTGCTCTTCCTGTCTCTCTTCAGCTGTCTCTTCCTCCTCCTAAAACCACTTGGACTTATATGTGAATGCAGCATTAAATGCCCTGAAGGAGAACTTAGTGGCATGACTGAATAAATAATGCTGATGCACCATTTCAGTACAAATGCACCAACGTATATAATCAGTGAGTTGATACCTGACTTGTTATGCCTGTGTCACAGCAGCCGGCCTCACACGGATAACATAATTTTGCTGCATTCCTAGGGTTTATGTAAGGGTCATGTGTACAAGAATGGGAGAAGACAGTCCCGTTCCTCAGCCCTTGCTCAGAGCAGATCAGATAGAAACCAGCTCCAGTTCAAAGGCTGCACAATGCTGGGCCCCAGTGAAGATGCCCTTTTGGTCATGGGGCTTCTTTATTGTCTGAAATAAAACTGGCTGTTTATTCCAGAACAGTTTAGGTGTCAACATACAGATGATGTTACCTCTTTATTCTCATACACTAATACATATCAAATTTCCTGGCAGTGTTTCCATTCTGCCTTCACACAGGAGTTGTAATGGGGTAATGATGCGAGTGGCAGAGCAGTTCCTGCTAAATAGTGCTGCAGCTGTAAATACACACAAATTGGTTAAAGAGAAGCAATATTAACCTTACTTTCAACAAATGAGACAGAAATATGGGCTGGCTGAATTCACATTCATGGGGAAGATCACAGTGAGGCAGTGTAAAGGGAGACTGGACGCACACCATGAGCTCCGAAGATTCCTACAGAAAGGTGAGTAAAAGAAGGGGAGCCTGTTGCTAAAAGAGCAGTTGGAGGGTCAGGAGGACTTAACTGAGCACAGAGAGGAGGATAGGATTCAGATAGAAAAGTCAAGTATGTGTCTACAGAGAGAGAATGGAGAGAACAGTCATGGAGAATGACAGTAGAATACTGGTCCTGAGCCTGGAGAAGACAACCAGACATGCTGTGGTAGCTGTTGTGAGGGAAAACATGCTCACCTGCAGAGTGGGAGAGAGCAGCTATAGCCAACAACATGGCCCTGGATGTGAAATTCAGAGTTGGCGAGGACCAGAGGACATTTTTAGAATGAGAGGAACTAAAGATTTAGGAAATAAACCTGATATTGTGAGGAGAAAGATCCCTTGGGATGCAATCATGAGGATGTGTTAAGGCTGTCAGAAGTTGAAGCAGACATAAAACTTCTACATCTGTGAAAGTGTCAAGTGGAAGCTGAGGATGAAAAGGACAGAAGTTGAGAGGGTGATAGAAATCATTCTGCTTTTAAATATGCTCTCACTGGAAGGTATGGGCAGGACCCCATGCAGAAAATAGAAGCAGCAACAAGGCAGCACATATATTATCTGCTGGGGGCTGGGGAGGTGTATTTAAATAGAAGAGTGTTGTTTAACATTGTTAGAGAAAAGAATATTTATTGTACTGAAGAAAAACTATCTACGGGATTTCCCTCATGCGTGCTGTTTAGTGATGGGTCAGAAAGAGGAGCAGAGAAACTAGGGCTGGGGTTTGAAAGGTCTGAAAGCAGATGACAGCCCATCAAAGCTAATGGACCGGAAAACATGAAAGAGCCAAATGTCAGTGTGAGAGAGAGTGGGCTGATGCTGAAAGAGATCAGATGATGGCTGAAGAGGGAAACGGTCTATATAAAAAAAAAATAATCAGAGAGAGTACTGCTCGATAAAAACAATCATGGGAAAGACACCAGTGACAAGAAGAGAAGAATGAACCAAGACTGAAATTTGAAAAGAGATATGAAAGCAAAGAAATATGCACTTAAGGGTTGGATGTATCATCATTGTATGAGTTGAAGTTGTTAAGGATGAGTGGGGAAGACTGCAGGACAGAGAGAATTAGCAAGACTTTAAAGAAGGTTGATAGGTAGGATAGGATGTAACAGCAGAATGAATGGAAAAAGAAGCAGCAGATGCGGTCTGCTCAAAAGCCAGGAAAAGTTCCAGGAGAGAAGATGCAGAAAAGGGGAGCCTGATAGATCAAACACAGATGGGTTAAATTGGAGATTATGAAAGAAAGCAAGAAGGGACAAAGAGAATTTAATATAACTGTGAAGTGGTGGGATAAGCCACTATTACAGGCTGTCTTCCCAGAGTTTGCAGAAGCCTCCTTGTCACAGAACCACCTCATGCAGATGTTCAAGACAGTCCTTTATATCTGTGATGGTAGGCCACATGTTGCAGTGTTTTCATGTTACATATTCACTTTCATAGATTGATATGACAAAACGTATTTGTATTGACACATTGCATCTGATTATAGGAAAAAAATAATCTTGTGACATGTCAATCACCAGATGGCATTTTGAATGTAAAACCAAATCCGTTGTTTAATGTATATTCAAGGATGATTTCATAGAAATACTGTTAGAACAAATACTGTTCTGTGGGAACATATGTGTGTGTGTATTTGTCCAGTAGCTTGGGATTTAGGAGGTCTAAGGATTAGTGGTGAAACTGTCAACTCTTTTGTGAGCATATAACAAGATTCACGTTTCTCTAAATTGTATATGGATTAGAGAAACGACTGAAGGAATATAAATGCCTTTAGAAGCCTTCATACGCCAAATCCATCACCGAGTTTGGCCAGAAAACCAGTGTGTCTGAGAAAGAACCTCGTAAATCCATCAAGGAAGGACATCTGTGCTAGTAGCACTCTTGATCTAAAGAAAGAGCGAGCATCTTATTAGCTGGACTCTTCCTAGTGGCAGAAGCTTTGAAGGTTTCTTAATGATTTGCTTTTGTACCTTCAGATATATTGCTTTCATTTTTTTCCTTGCTCTGTTGTATGATTTATGATGTGCCCTTCCCTGAGACCTTTAATGTGTTTTGTCTACTGTTGTATCTTTTACACTATTGTCACTCAGGATTATCCACCAAAGAACACACGCCCGGTACTTAAAAGCAACATGTGCACTGTGAGGCAGGACTGGTTTGGAGAAACAGCACTCTGGGTTGCAGTTCAGGCAAAAAGCTCCACACGTTCCAGGATCTGTGTTTTGCAGTTCAGATTAGTTGGCACTGTTGCCTGAGCTTTGGTTGTGTGCAGAAGTTAAGAGCCGCAGTGCACCTCACCACAGACACAGACAGCAAAGATAGTTCTAGAAAATGAAAAAGAAATTCTTAGTAAACTCTGGGCAACAAGAAACGAGAATAAAAGGTTCTTATTTAAAAGTTCTGCACTGGAGAAAACAGAGCTGGTAGACTGTACAGATAAAAGTCTAATGTGTTTAAAATGAAAATAATTTCTAGTGTCAGAACTCTCTTTTCTTTTTTTTTTTTTTTTTTAGTTTTCTCCTCTATGTCACTGTAGTCATTCTCAAAGACAGGCCATTAATCCTCCTTACGGTGAGTGATGGTCATTTCAGCTGCAAGAGTGAGGTCATTGATTTATGGAGGTTATAGCTGCATTTGGGGGCATGAGATGAAGGAAGAGAGTTGACTGAGATCTTTGCATAATTTGAGCATATTGGTTTTCCTTTAAACAAGGATTTTTGAAATTCTGTTCCTAACAGTCTTTACAGCAGCCATTAGTTCTGGCTGAGAAGCAGGACCGATGTTGAATGGGAGACACAAAAAAGGGTGGAGGAGGAATGAAATGGCATAAGCCAGAGAAATTTACAGTATGCACAAGGACTAATAGTACTTCCAAGATAACAGAATAATCTGGTTTCAGTTAATGAATACAGGAATTTGTGGAAAATATTTTTATATAAAAACTATTAGCAATATTCCTCATTGTTTATTTAAACCTAAATCCCTATTTGAGACAGAACTAGAAGATGCATAACTATCTTTTTAAGTGTATGACCAAGGTTTTATTAGGAAGGTTAGTATTTCGTGTTACTCTGAGGGAACCCAGAGCAACCGCAGACAACCTCTTTGCTGATACGGCATAACACTAATGACAAAAGACACAGCAAATCATCACTTGCAATGAAACAATGGTAGAGCCTTTGGAATCTGTAGATTCATGAAAAGTGCTTCATTTCCTCTTTCTTTAAAAAAAAATACATGCAATGAGTAAGCATTTCTCACAGTCATCCATTAGTCCACCCCTAGTCATCTCATAGTCCATCCATAGTACCTGAAACCACCACTATACCTTGGGATCTACACAGGACTTCAGGAGGTCCAGTTCAGCTCCTGTTGTCACAGGAAGCATTTCTTCATGTTCATCCATTCCCAGATCCTGTTTGAGAGGACTTTGGTCTTATTCCACTTGATGGGGAGTTTGTTTGGTGTCATTTCATTAGCACATAGCCATAAAAAACATCAACACTGAAAGTCTGTAACTAGAGAGAGTGGGTTTCAGGAGCAAAAGAAATTGCAAAGGCATCTCCAGAGATTAGATCAGTGGAGCCAACTGAAGGAGGCTCAGTACCATCAAAAAATACCTGAAAACAAGTATCTGCTTCTTCCTGCAATGGAGGGGAGGGGAAAGAAGAGAATCTAGTAATTGTTTTTAATCTCCTCTCATTAGACAAGTGTTACTCTTTTATGTACTTCAGAAGAATATGGATCTAAGACTTGGGAATGGGAAATTGCCCAATTAAGGATTTTCCTTAAAGTTAACAATATAAAAGAGCTCAGACCAATTTTCAAAAAGTGAACTGTAGTTTGGGACGTATTTACCTTGAAAAACACCACTTTTCTTCTTAATGCTTTGTAATAGCTAAGTCAAATGAAAATAGTGTTTCTCTTGGTATTAGTTTGAACTTTGTTCATTTGAGATAGTCTTTTGTGTAGGGTCTCTGACTGTATGGTAACTAACAATATAAAAATGATGCCAGCCAGTTTGATCAAACACGTGGTTGTCTGAGCAGGATTTTGTTTGGGCAATACAGTTAAGAGTATATACTATGTGCTGCTGGTGTGTTCAACAAACATTAAAAAAAATTATTCATGCAACATTATCTCAGCATTGCCTCAGGCAGGTCACAAACTTTTAATGGACTAGACTAGGAAAAATGATTAAAAATTAAAGTTGGTTCCTAGCTCTGCAGAACCTGGCCATTATTGCTCCTTTACAAAAAAGGGGAACACGTTTCTTTACCTCATTCTTATTACCTGTGAAGAGGGAAGATTTAAAGGTGAAGCCTGTAAATGGACCTTGTGGTCCTAACTGATGGAACTATTTTGGGTTAAGGTAAGAAATTTGCAGCAAGATTTGCCAGGGTGAAGCCTGGACTCGATGTCCAATTTATTTGCCATGGAGAACTATTTGTAAGGAACAATAAGTTCGGCAGATACAAATTGTTGTACAGGTGAGCCACATCACCTCACCAGCTGCCTACATCTGCTCTGGGAAGAAATAAGACTAAGCTGTTAAACCCTCATTTTGATCTAATATCTGGATTTAGAGGCCCATTAAATTTTTTTTTACATGCTTGGGCAGAGAACAGCATTACTTGCCATTTGTGATGAGACAGCCTTAAAAACCTTCAGAGGGATAAATATTAAGTGATTCCAAACTGCCTTAACAATGCCAAATCAATGTATTCATTCTTTCTGTATCTGTAATGGTCACAATTGCTGTGATTGCTTGCTACGCCCAACCTCCCTGGCGTGCAAAGCCCTGCCTGGCCATCCTGGTCCCTCCCCGCAATGGTGCAGGGCACCCAGGTCTCACAGGGCGGAAGCTGTGACTCCAGTCGTAACAAGTAAGGCTGTCCCCAGTACTGGTGTCTGCGTTGGTAATGGTGCTTTGAAGTAACACAATGTTTGATGGTTTGTTTTTTAAGCTGTTTAACGTCGAGAAGCCAGACAAAGACCAACAATAAATGAGAAGAGACGGAGACAAAAGATGGTTGGTAGAAACAGGCAGGTGTTCTTTATTTCATGTGGCACAGCATTAGGCAGACAACCCAAGAAACAGTTTCTAACAAAAACCAAAGCTATCACTTCCAGGAACCATCCCCCAAACAAGGGTCTACTGCCAACAGTGGCACTGAGATGTCCTTGCCTGTCCACTCTCATCTCCTCATAGTTTGCATACGCTTAGGCCGTACCTTAGCTGTGAGTGTCCTTTCCAAGGAGACTAACTTCTTACGATACAATATCTTTAGACAGTGTACATACTGTGCAGTATCACCAAAGTACAATCTCCTCAAGCCATGCTAAAATATAACGCTAACTCTGGAGAGAAGGCTGTGCAATCGCCTCGGTCTCTCTGAGGTAATACAATGCTGTTTCTTAGCTGACAACATGAGGGGCACCTGAGGGAAGATCAATATGGCTTCAGAGTCTATTTTTAAACTCCTGATGCAGTAGCGAGAACCTGGCATGTCGTCTGCTGAGACACAGGGCGAATACCTCCTCCACCCCCGGCTGCTGCCGGGCGCTGGCAGCACCAGAGAGCTGAGCCTACCGTCACCGAGGGGGCTGAGAACATAGATGCTCTTCTACACATCTGAAGGACCAGGAGGAGGAGAGGTCAATCAAAGATCACAGCAGACCGTAATCTTTGCGTTGGTCTTTAGGCGAGAGGTGAGCAATGATGGCGGTAGGGGGAGTTACATAGTTAGCACTCTGGATTAAAGGCATGAAGAATGGCTGGTGGAAGGAACACGTTTTAGAGACTAAGGGCAAAGCTCTAAAAGCATTGGGATATTACTTTTAGTTATTATCTACAGGTTATTCTCTCTATATATACTATTTTTTATTTCTAAATTAAGAAAATAAACATTTATTAATAAGTCACTGGGTCAAATCCTGCTCTCCACTGAAGCCAAATCCATTGACTTCAATGTGAGGGAGCCCTGTGTAAACAATGATGGGCAAATTTGGCCCTTTATGTCCTGAAAAGTCTGCTTGTACCCATTCCTTTCAATCCTGCAAGGAAATACAGATAGAAGGATTAATTAATTGTTACGAATTTCTTTCGAACTACCAGGGGAGCGTCAACGGGATGTGGCAAAAGAGCAAGAAAAAGGAACTGTACAGTAAGTACAGTTTTAAAGAGAATTTTATCCATGTTTCAGAGCAAAAGTACAAAAAGAGAGTGGATCTGAATCAAGCGCTACTGGCCTTTACTTTCTAAGCAACCACAAAATCCTTCATTTAGACTCGGTGAAACAGTAACACAACTAGAGAAAACAGAAGGAACCAAATGCTCCTTTTCCTCTGCAAACATCACTTGCCCGAAGGTGTGAACACTGTCATCCCTTCGGACGCTGCGCTAACTCCAACTGTCTGCACAGTGCAGTGTCAGCCGCTGAAGACAAAACGTGTCTACTGTGCAGATGAGGAAAACCTGTGGTGTCTTACGAAAGTAACTTACGGTTTTGAGCATTAAAAAACACTAGGTGCTTTTTAGACACAGAACAATACGATTTTGGATGCATTTACCACTTTTATTTCACTATGCAGAAACATACATTCACCATGTGTTGTGATGCAGCTGACAGTGTAATGGACGCTATCCCTTCAGTGGGTATTATAGCTGGACACTAACGAGTTTTCAGTGGACGTTCTGTACAGGTTAAGGCTTGACTCTGAACTAGATAGTAAATGCTGACCGGATTCTCAAACAGATTTTTTTTTTTTTCATTTTTTCCTCTGAGAACAAAAGGGAAATCAATAGAAAACCATCACGGTTATTTCAGATTAATAATTTTCTAATGCTGCAAACTAAGTAAAATACAGATTTTTTTTTTTCTTCTCCAAAATAACTACATATAATTTACAAGGTTAGGATCTGTGAAGGGTGACTGGAAGCTGACTCTGAACAACGCTGACAAAAATCGTTAAAGTTAATATACTAAAATCATTACTACCTCATAAGGTATTCAGTCAGGTATACAAAGCACACTTTGTAAGCATTTAAATATTTTGATAAGAGTAAAGATTCGTCATTGTTTATCGGGCAGTAATAAAACCAGCTGAAACAAATATAAGATTCAAGTTGTTTACTGAATAAACTGTGTTATTGGCACATCTAATGTGTGGTAAAACATTATACACAGTACCTATACAGCTTCTAGCATTTGGGGGGTAATCTTCATTTACAATATCTGTAAACAAAAGGCTTGCCACCTAACAAATCTTAATTTGTTTAGACTTTCATAAACTGTGAAAGGCATGAACTGTTTATGTGTTACATGAGATCACTGTTTATATTGTTTATGAACGTGCAGGTATAGCTGAAAACTTAGACATTTTAAGAAAATTAAAAATGCTGCTTTTCTGTAATTTTATCGTTGCTTCATGCAATATTGTTTAACTGCTGCTGATTCAGATTGCTTTCTATGGGAAGGTATCTCTGCCAGTTTCTTTATTAACAGTCAAGATCGATTCTTCTGTACTGAAATTTTCCATAGACAGATACAAGTCAGTCAGGTTGGAACTGAGACTCCGTATAGGTTCTCGTATTCCTACTGGTGTGTATGTCTGGATTCATATGCAATTTAGGTTATTCCTGCAGGAGAGAGAACCGAGTTAATTATCTGAAGCAACTACTCTCTTGCCAAAGAGGTTTTTGTCAATTTGTTCGTTTAACAAAAGCTATTTGAAAACAGCATCACCCCAGTATAAGCAACTTGGCGCAAATCCAAAGTCCACTGACGCGAATGGAAAGAATTCGTGACATCAATAGACTTTTAAGCAAGCCACATTGCGTTGTCTCTGAAGCAATTAGCAGAATACCACAAGAATCACAGCTACTCACTCCTCAGTGACTGGTTCCATCTCCCTAATAAATAACAGACACTGCAATTCAGTTTTCTTTAGGTTCTGCATATCCAAAGGCAGGAGAGCAAAACAGCTTCAGAAGGTGCTGTGCATCATACTCTGTTACTTACACCGAATGCCAGGGAATATCTATTGTTTTAAGAATAAAATGCTGCTATCGATTTAAACAAACCAGACAAGCAGCTTTTTTTTTCCCCTTCTGCATACAGCATTCAAAGCAATTGGTGCAATGCTGCTGGCATTAACGGCTTTTGCATAGCAGGTTAGTATGCATGACATGTTTTTGCACACAGAATAAATATAGTAATATTAAGACGTCTGTTTAGCCAGCCACAATTGGAGAGCATGCCTTTACTGAAAAAAAGCTTGACACGGGAAAAGCTGCATTATCATCTCATCCTGATAAACAATGCTGCTTTAAAACATAAAATGTTCTTCCAAATACAAGAAAGCCAAGACACCCAAATTCCGACACGCTAATTCACTGGATTTAAAAGAAAAATCAAAAGCAAGTTGGATCACATCGTTGCAAGTTCGGAATTAAAGCTTAACTTGTAACATATCCGCACGTGACACTTAAAAAGCGGCTGTAGGTTTTTCCCTTGGCATTTTTAAACAAAACGCATACCTTTAAGAACAAATTATCTTTGTTCTTAAATGATATAAAAGCAGACAACAGACTTTTTTTTGACTTTAGAATTAGAAAATTAGACTCTATCAAAGCATGGACAATGAGGACTTTCCAGAGAACCAACAAAAGCAAATGAGCAGTTTCTCTTTCTCCAGCTGGCACCACTAAATGAAGAAAGACGTTTAGGGCTGAATGCGGTTTACATTCAAACACCAGAACTGATAACCAGCACAAATGCAACTTGCAAATGCCAGGGAGAGAAAGCGAAGAGTTAGAGGTGAATTATGGTAGGAAAACAACCGTTGCAGCATGCCAGCCCAATCAATGCCTAGGAAAATCATCTAGTCCTCTTACCTGTGGTCAATCCTCCCCATCTTCTGGTGTGATTTCTGTCTCTTTATGTACCACTACTTTGGTCACTGACATGTCAGGGTGCTGCTCTTTGGCTTCTTTAATTGCCTGAGCCAGCGCCTATCCCAAGGAAACCACAGAAGGGCAAAAACAAAAAGGAGGTGGAACATGCATGATCAGTAGCAAGGTGGAGAGATTCATGAGATATTACACAATTTACAAATGAGGAAAATGATTAAAATATGAAATATACCATCACTGATTTAACTACTAATCCAGTTTAATTTAAGGCATGCCAGCATGATATAGTATCTTTTAAAGCAATGTTTAGAAACGTTCTCTTTGGCAGTCTTCAGAATAGCCTTTAGCAGCTTAGAGATTTTACCTGATCATGATCAATATCTGCATCTCCTGTGATGACTATTCGTTTTTCAATTCTTGTCTCTGAGATGCCTCCTTTCACAGTCTAGATGGGAGGGACAAATGCATGTCAGTAACTTACTTTAAAGAGTGCTACTACTCATCCAGGGAATGATCGCCCAGAGCTTGATCAGTGCAGGAACCCAGATGTGACTGGACTGAACTATCTCGAACAGCGTGCGCGGAGGGGACAACCCTGAACTGCAACCTGAGCAGCTCTGAAGTTGGCCCGCTCTGAATGGACTAAATGACCTACAGAGGTCCTTCCAACACAGATAATTTTATGATTCTAATCAATCTGCACATGTGTCAGGAGGGATGTTTGTATGTATGGCAGGTATTTATGGTAAATTCATAGAATCATAGAATTGTCTACGTTGGAAGAGACCTTTAAGATCACTGAGTCCAACCATCAACTTAACACTGCCAAAACCACCAGTAAACCACGTCACTAAGCATCACGTCAACCCATCTTTTAATGGGTTCATCCCACTCACCCCATGAAGAAAAGAATGGACATACAGACAGCTCATATTAAGACCTAGTTAAGTCCAACTGCAGCTCATCTACTGAAGGGTGAATTTGGCTACAGAAAAATGAAATCCTGTCCTCAGGGAGTACTGGTGGGAGAGCAGAGGGTTTCTGCTTAGGGAGGAACTGTTATTTAGATGCTATCTTGGAACTTAGAAGACCCAACATCATTTTTCTGTGTAGCCATAAGCTTTTTGTCTGGCTGTGGGCAGGTGCCTTAGGGTACCACCCAGCAATGCAGCCGCAGTGTCTGAGCTGGCTGCTTGTCCTGTTATGACTACATGATACAGATTTACTATGTGCTTTCAACACCATGCAGGGATAATAGCTCAGGACTCAAAGGCAGTATAGTCATGTCAATGGAGCCTTATGCTCAGCCAAATTATTCCTTCCTGGCTACCATATGATGCCAACGTGGCTACTCTGCTTCCAGGTCCAGACAGTATTTGTAGCTAACACAAGTGTCTCTGCACAGCAACGTTTTGTGCTTGCACAGACATACCCTAAGGGTTTATGACTCTCAGGACTCTTGTCAAGTCCCTGGATGATGCCCTAATGAAGCCAGTATAGCCAAAGACATGGGAATGAAGACAGGTACCCAAAACAGACAAGATCTTGTTGAGAGTATAAGCAAGTGTCCACTTTTAAAAATAAATAGTAGAACTGAAGTTAAGAAAACATACACCCTTGTGAAAAAAAAGCTCTCTGTTTTCTGAGGACTCACTTTGGTGATATGTGTAGTGGTTGTAGTGCTGGTGGTTTCAGATGTGATAGTTTGTGCACTCATCAACACACCCGGTTCTGAGTCAGCACCACAATCCACCTGGGAAAGAGAAAACCAGTCATCAAAAACATGCTCCTGAGCACAGGGAGGCAAGAACTGGACTGGCTGAACTTCCCTATTTCTTCAGTTTTTGATAGAGTGAGTACCTAATGGCAGGGAAATAACTGCGATAAGGGTGAGACCATGTGTCTGTATTTTTCTCTGCATCTGGAGACTCCCCTTCGCTTCTGGAAGGGCAGATGAGAAGCTGGACTTTCAAATCTGTACTTTCATCAATGTTCTCAAAAGGCCCTAGACCAGGACATGAGAGTCACCCTCAGGTAAGCTATACTTACGTACATCCTCCTCAGGCTAATATTTAATACTTGAACAGCTTAGAACAGTTGACATTAAGGCATACACTTAAAGATGGGTGAAGAAACATGGGTTCCTTAAGGGCATCTTAAATTAGACCCTAGCTTTTGCAGAATTTCTTACCTGAGAAGACTCATACGTAATGGTTTTTGTTTCTGTATGGACTACTGGCACTTCCTTTGTTGAAATTTCAAGGTTTTCCCCACCAGCAGAAACACTACTGAAACTGATAGTCTCAGTCTTCACAACTGGTGACTGCATGAACAAAAAAAAAGGAATTGGAAGATTTAGCAAAGCTCATGGATTTCTCAGGATTTTTTTTTTTTTTTCTTGGGAAAAGGCAGGGGAACAACGAAAAAGTGCTGTGTTTATAAAAAACCAAAAGAGAAAATTCACTTTGTTATAGTGGTACCTACATGTATATAATGCTATCAACATTTACCACTATCCTGGATTTCAGTAAAACAAACTTCAAAAAAGATCTAAACACTACAAGAGACAATGGGCACAACCTGAAACACAGGAGGCTCCCTCTGAACATTGGGGAACATTCTTTCCCTGTGAGGGTGACCGAGCACTGGCACAGGTTGCCCAGGGAGGTTATGGAGTCTCTGTCCTTGGAGATATTCAAATGCCGTCTGGACGTGGTCCTGGGCAACTGGCTCTGGGTGCCCCTGCTTGAGCAGGGGGGTTGGAGATGACCTCTGGAGGTCTCTCCTAATCTCAACTATTCTGTGATTCTACATTTTCTTAAAATGACAAGAGAATGAATCATCCTATTCAGGCTTAGTCTTCCATTCAGCTCTCAGAAAAAAGAGCAAGAACAAGGTTTTTTTTTTAACCCCTCTGCATTACAGTTCTTGAAAATCTGCTAATGGGGTTAAGATAAGCAACCTGGGTTGTTTAAGACACAGGAAACTTATTGACAATTGTACCAGGCATAGAAAAACCAATATATTTTCTGTCATTGAGGACACATGAACTTTGCCAATCTTGATGGACTTTCCCAAAGAGAAGGCCAGCTGAATCCTTTTAATCCATTGCATAAAATGTCACCAAATTAGGTATTTCTCTGTAGCATGAAAAGCGCTTTTAGGTAAAATAGGCACAGCATTTTGCCAATAATGGAAACCAGCAACAAGCCTTGAAGGTGCCATGCAAGGAGGAAATAAGAGGAGAAACAAACTGCCTGCTGCAAAGATGCAATCATACAAGCTTGGTACACTTGGCTTTCCACGAGAGGAATTAACTTAGTCCACTACTGCCTACGTTTACAGTTCAGCACAGACACGACCGATTTAAGAACGAGTTACCTCAAAATGAGGTTTTGTTTCCAAAGACTCTGAAAGGTGGACTGTTGTACCGTGCTCCTCCGCCTGCTCACACGAAGCAGCAGCCACTCCTTCCAGTTTGGTTAGGGCTTTCCCAGCCTCCTCCCTTTTTTCCTCCTTCGCCCCCTCAGTCCCAGCAGATCCCTCCTTCCCTTTGGCGCCAGCAGCCACCGCCGACGCCGCCTCAGCCTGGGCATCCAGCGCAAGTCCAGCTGCTTTAGCAGGATCCCCGCTCACATGCACATTCATCCCGCGTTTCTCCTCGACAACCACAGTCTCCTGTACAACCTTCTTCACCGTATCCTGATGCGGCTGAGCGGCTTGCTTCGTTTCACTGGAAGTTACCTCCTGAGATGTCGTCGTGTCTATTCTCTGCAGGGAAAGAGAATAAACCCCCCCCGCTCAGCATCACAGCCCCCCTCATCAAAGACAAGACTGCCTGCAACAGCTCCCCAGCTTAATGTACTGTGAACATAAAGATAAAAAAAATGGGTATTACATTTTGCCAACTTATTTCTCTCACGCTGCATGGGATTTGCATCCTCAGGACGTTATCAGAATAGTAGAAATGAAAAACAAAGCAAGATTCACAACTTCTAAAAGTGAAGAGAAATGTCACAGTGTGTTTCTCGTTGGTATTTTTGCGTGAGTTGTATAAAGGCAAAATACAGCACCCTGCAAAATGACCAAAACAAAGTGAAATGAGGGAAAACCTGGGTTTGTTTGTTTTTTTTTTTCCAGTGAGGTTTCTGTTGCAGTGTATTGTAACAAAGGAAAAGGCACACGAATACATGCATTAGTTATACAGGTCCCGAGTTAATGCACAAAACCAGGAAACAAAAGAAAAGCAAAAGTAATTGGTGTGCAATCGTAAGGCTGATGGAGGGAATCAAACGGCCACCTGAGCCCAGCTATGCGAAGTAGAAGTAACCCCTCCTATGAACTCAGTCGGTTTTCTGGCGGACTCTATTAAACTGAAGATGTCTGAACCGTCCAAGGTTTTTTCACCGGTGGACTGTTTAGTCTAAGTAGACAAAGAAATGCAGAGTCATACACGGAAGAAAGGCAGACCCACACGCACAGACATATTAGTTACCAAAACCGGAGGCAGGGACAGAGGAACGGGAGAGAAGGTTGCGGGGGCATGGAGAGGTTGGAAACAGGAAAAGAATGGGAAAATAAATCAGTGCAAATTCATAATGGCTGTAGTAAGCAAGAGTTACAAAGCATAGTTGTTAGCGTTGGCGTTTTGCTGGTTCAAGCAAACCTTTTTTTTTTTTTTTTTTTTTTTCCTTTCATTAACAAGCCACAGCAGCAATACTACACTTCGGTAACACGGATCTTTAAATAAACCGGAAAGGTTGAAAGCCTTATATAATGTCTGCTTCAGACCGTGGGACGGATTCAAAGTATGAGGGGAAAAAAAATAAGCTGGGTCGGCTGCTGTCAACATAAAGCCAGGCAGCAGGAGAACCGAAAGGTAGGGTGGCGTGAGGGGATTGCCTAAAAGAAGTCATGCTTTAATCTTTAAACCGTGGCACGAAGTCAAAGCCACTTGTTACCACTACTTTTGATGCAGACGACTCGGTAACATAGTGAGCAGTAGCAATGGTAAATGGCTGTTCTCTGGAATATCTCCACTCAGACAGGCTCTTATCTCTCCGGGCAAATGCCCCTGCTTTTAGAGCTTCACTGCCAAGGTGTTTTTCTGCTTTGCCAAGCTGCAAGCTTCCCAGTGTACCATGTAACTGCAAATCCTGGTCCATCTTTAGGGTCTTTTTCAAACTCGCTTCTTCCGGACTTTGCAACTGAGATTCTGCTTCCTTTATGGGTGTCAGAGAGTCGGACAGCTTTCTTTTCGTGCTCTGCACGTCGGATCCCCGCCTGGCTTTCTCATCAGTGACAGGCTCGAGGATTTCATACTCAGCCACTACCGGAATGGTTTTCACAGATTCTTGCACTTCCCTTTCCATTTTTTGCAAAGCTTCTACTGAAGGCTGTACTGTTTTCTCGCCCTCTTTAGCTTTGCTTGCCATGGTTACAATTTTCCCAGATACGGTATCATAGGACCTTCCTAGGGTGAACATTTTCTGCTTATTCTCCTCTTTGGATTGTATTTCACTTTCCAAGTCCTCAAAGCTCTGCATTAGAATGGTACTGGATTTTAATATCTCAGGTGGAAAGGCAGTTTTACTGCTCACAGTCACTACTTTGTATGCCAGATTTTTTTTCGATTCACCATCAACTACCTCAGAGGGTATTTTGTCTATAATAACCCAATCCTCAGTGCCCTATATTTGAGATATAAAAGCTAAATTAGAATAACTGAAGGTTTAGCTGTACTTCAGGAGCACTAAAGTATGAAGACTTTTAAGAAACCAATGCTGCCACTTCTGAAATCATATAATAACTTTTACCCTTGTACCTCTTAGAGCAGTTATCAAACAAATAAACAGCATCACCTCAGGCAAAGCATAGTTCCGTTGTAGATTCCCTCCCCACAGAGGCCCAAATAATGTGGACACAAATATTACTTTTGCCACACTATTTCCGTAGTAATTTGAAGCAGGGTAGCGTTTTAGTGCACCATTTAAAACGATAATTGGAATAATTCTGAGGTTAAAAATCATATATTGCAATGGTTCATAACGTTACAGTCAAAAACAAATTACAAAAATAGGGCAAATAAGCCCATTCAACGGTTCCCCATTTGGCACAAACACACTGTTGATGCGGTTTTAGAACAGTATGCATTTATACGTAGATGTGGCCTGTACTGAATTTCCTTGTTCTCATTAGAGTAACATCAACCCCCTTCAGCGTTGTTTAAATTGAGTAGTACAACACAGTAAACACCATACTGCTAAAGATACTGAACCGAACTTAATGCAGCATCTTTTTTCCTCCTTATGCGAATATGCTATGTGATTCGCTTTGACTATGCAATCAGCATCCACTTAGTTGACCTTAAGACTGTAACTTCTGCATTTAACTAAGCAAAGGTGGTAGTTTAAAATCGAAGGAATTAAAAATAACCTCTAGGGATGATGGGATACTTTTCTGGATAATGATTTGATGAGAAGTAACCAAAGTGCCAGCAGATTCTCCTTCCTGCAGCTTCTTCTCTATCACACTTGGCTAATAGAAAAACCAATAAGAATACAAAGTTCACCATCACTCAGCACAATCTGAATTCACTTGACAGTATAAAGGAAATTCATTCTAATGACAGAAGTGCCCCATTCACCATAACGTTCTCAGTGAAGCTTATGCTGGAAATGCATGCACAACTGCAAACAACATCCACAAACAGCACCGTGCAAGTAGATTTCTAACTAGCAGAGAAATCAGTCTCTATTAGGAAGCCATAAGCTCTGGAGGGGACTCATTCCTCAGAATTTGGCCCCGAGATTACATCTCTCTCTGGAACTTAAGAAAATAAATAAAAAAAAAGTGGTTTGGAAAGGAAAAACCATAATAAAATAATAAATAATTGCCAGCCTATCTGACTGCATTTCAAGAAAGTATTATTTGCTTTTACCTGAAATTCAACGAATGTAGTACCTCCCTTCTGCAAAAATATGAGTTTTTCTGATTTTTCTCTTTCTTCTTTGGTCTAATGTCAGGGGAATAAATGGTTTTAGTAAACGGAGGGTACAAAGTCCACTTACTTTACAATAGCTCATCATATTTCTCTGCTCTACAAATTATTAATTGCATGGTAAACTAGGAAACAGAATTAAATAGAATAATTTTACAGCAAAGAGGTTTCCAATAAGAAGTGAAATCAGTGTCTCTGTGATGAATGCCGACATGAGTATATTGTTTGTGTAGCAGGAAAAACAGTAAATTGAATAACACCCAGGCGTGGACGCACTGTGTTCATTTCACCTTATATTATTCACTTAACTGTGTCTGGTGCCAACTTCCAGGGCTTCCATCAATATCCTAGAACAGGCCCCTCCACCTTCACCCTGGCTTTAGCTCTTTCCTGAGTTTGCAGCCTTCCCTGCAGGGAGCAGGCAGAAGGTGTGTCCTCCAAAGATTTCAGCTCTGCTTTGACCCTTACAAGAGGTCTCAGAGTCCTTTTCTGATGCAGGAAGCTAACTGTTACTGTATGTTACTGTATGTTACAAATATAGTGTGACACCAAAATCCTCCTCACTTCTATCCCATCCATGCCTTCCCAATGCCGTGACAATGCTAAGAGTATCTCCACAACTTGACCAACCGGGAAAATTTTAAATGTTGATAAGACTCAATTTCCTAAGCCTTTTGAACCAAGCCTCTGGGCTTGGCCACCTTTTGCCTTTGACCGGAGCAAGTAAGCCCCTGCAGAGCAAAGCAGGTTCTTTGCCAAACCCTTTCTACCCACTTCAATGGCTAGTGTACTCATTAGACATGCCAATGGAAGTACTCTGACCGGCATGATAAAAGGGTACTGTTTTAAATACACATACTCCATGTACTCAAGAAGAAAGGTAGACATTTACAGAAAGATACAAAACTAGAAACAGAGAGGGAGAAATGACTCATCTACCTGACTGCAATGAGACGCATAACTTCTTTATTTCTAAAATGCTGGTTTAATCCAATACAGGTCAGACTACACACTGTCAAGAAGTCTGTCAATTTGATGGGTCATTTTCTGCAGCTATCTGGCCCACCATTATGGCAGATATTTAAAACTGTATTTTTCATAACTGAAGAAAACCTAAGTATTTCCCCTATTATTGTAAGAAACCAACTGGTGACTAAACAGGCTTAAAGTCCAACTGACTGAACACACACAGGTGCCAAATGCTCAAAGCATACATTTTGAAAAGCCGTATGTTCCCTTCTGCTCTTGTTTTATTATATTAAAGAGCTACAGGTAACAGCACTGAATAAATTTTTAAAGTGTATATTTTAAGTTAAACATGTAACTTCTTTGACTAGAAGAAGCTACTACATAACGCAGTGCTCTCTATCCTGACTGCCTCCACGTTTCTCAGTAGACATCAAGGTGCTGATTTTGACCTATACACAACTTCATTTTTTCCCTAACAGACTCCTCTCTCAGCAGGACCCATGAACTGAAACCACCCCGCTCAGCAGGACCAAAAAGGATGGTCAGATGTTATCTACAGCAGGGGTCCTTTAGTGCCAGAAGTCACCCCAGAGTTAGGCTCTGATAGCTCAAATCCACTCACATTTTTCCACAAAAACACCTTCCTTTGGATGAGATTCTGTGGGACCGCTGTAATTTACTTAGGTGTATATAAGATACAGTAACTGGACACTGCCTTTGAGCAAGTCCTCTTCCAGGAGGAGAAGTGGTATCAGATAAAGATAACTCCTGCCCTTTTCCTTTCCAAATGAATGGTTAAATTCAGATGTGTTTCCTCAGGGTGAAGCCTACATAACTGTATAATGCTTTGCTGTTGCTTGGGCATTTTAATTAAAAATTGTTATTAATTTCTAAAGCCATAAAGACATGGAACGAAGTGAGGTAGTTATAAGTTTGCTTCACCCAGATTCTTCTGATTGAGGCTCAGCTAGCCAGCTGCCCCCTTTTCAACAGCACCTTACATCTTTAATATGTTAAATGCATTCAGTTTATTACACTTACAATTTTACTTCTAAGAAAGAAAACCCGTATTTTCAACTACAATCAAACATGGTTTTAGGGTCTATTACGATTCCTGAAAAGGGCAGTAGGAGCAACATTAAGACTCCTCCAAAAGGTAACCGAGTCTGCTTTTTAGGTATTTTAATCCAACTTGGTGGCCATTCTAATGCATGTCTGATGCCAGTTATCAGCCACTGGTTAGATGGGTATAATGTGGGAAAAGAGGAGCTGGGGCTTTTTTTCTTGGCAACATCCCTTTCCCTAAGAGAAGTTGACACGTGGTGTCTGTGCGCCTCCAGGGATTCCCTTCCCCTGAGAGCTGTGTGTCTGCAATGCCAACCTCCAAGGTGGGAAAGCATAAGACTCTTCCGAATTATACTCTCAGGCCAGTTTTTGCTGAGTTCCTTACAACATTACATCAGTGCTGGGGGGACAGAAGCAGATTTTATGACCACTTATTGGTCTGTAATGCTACAAACAAGTAACCATAAAGATGATTCCTGCAAGGCAGAAACCAGACATCCATCCGCAACAGAATAAAAAGATTAATCTTCATGCAGACCACACAGCATATTTCTTTTTGCTTCACTGGATTTAAACCAAGGCCGTCTGCTTTTTTGAAGATCTGTGTGTTTTAGCGCAACATGAATGTTACATTGTTACTCTACGTCTCATTATCTAGCCACAAACTAAATAAAAGGCAGTTTTTTAATTGGCAAGTTTCTTGCACGCACTGCAAGACTGCACAGCGAGCAAGATTTTTTCACGCATGCACACTGCATGAAAATGCACATGCTTAGCAATCTGCATTGGGTCTTCAACAAAACGATATCCTGCAGACTGCAGCAACTATCAGTTCCCTTATGGAACTGGCCAAGCAGGTCTAATTATCATCATCATTTCTTCCCCGTCTTCAAAGACTGAGACAGTGCTGCCCTTTGCTTGGTATTTTCTTGTCAAGCTTGGTACCGCACCCCCGATCCATCCTGCTACACCGCTGCTCCCAACCAGTCACCATTATTTAAATTTTCTCTCCATCACCTCCATGGTTCCTTTCACGCATGGCTGGACCTCCTCAAGCTCACCCAACCTGTAAGGAAGCCTGCATTTTTGCACCCTCAGAGAGACCCAATTCTGCCATGTGGCTTACGATGAAATTCATACGCTAACTATATATATTATATGTGTATATATATATATATATATATAAAAGGTATCTGTTCCTCCTTGTATGTTTACTGCTAGAGGCCAAGTCCTGAGAAAAAGGGAGGACCTGCAAGTGGGGAATGGCCTCTAACTACAGCCTCTAAATCTACTGAGAGCTACTATAAGTAAAAACGAATAGACAAATATGTAATGAAGCCTTTCAGCTCACGCTGACCTCTTCAGGCACTAGTGGTTCAATCATAGGAGCTTCCTCCTGCCTCGCTGCAAGCCGAACGGGAGATGTGGAAAGCCTCTTCTCCCACTCATTAGACACAGCCGTTTCTGTGGAGGTTTCCAAGAAGGTGCGTTTCAGCTCGCTTATATTGGTCTGATGTTTCATCAGATCTTCCTGGGTTTTGTCTAGGTCCTGGACAGTTTTAAAAGAATAGAGCAGTTTGTAATACATCCTAAGCCAACCAAATCTTAGAGCCAAAACACACAACTTGGTTAGTAAAGAGGGAGGTAACATCTCAGGGAGCCGGGGAGCACAGCACTAACACAACACTCTGTGAAAATGTGGCATTTTGAGAGATAACAGCATAGCATATCTCGTACAAGTGAGTATAAATATACTCGGAAAGAGCTTAATCGTATCGTTATCGTTTACACCTGATAAAGAGGCTTCAAACCAACATACATATATGCGCGTGGACGCACACACACATACGTGCACGCATATATATATATTTATAGTACAAGTTAGAGGAGTCATCATAATCTGAGAAAAAAAAATCTATTTAATTTATTAGCAGGTGGGAATACACAGTTCATGCATCATAGTGCAGATTCACAGTTTACCACTAAAACTAACACACATGTACGTACATGCACTGGTATATACCAATACCAACCTCTAACATAAGATTACTATGTTTGACATACACATTTTCACCCTGTATTCGCTTAATCAGACTATTCTGAAAGAAGTGAAAAAGAAAGGGAAAGGTAAGGGACACAGTATTGAAAGGATACAAAATGCTGTTTCTACACATTTCTTCACAGAGAACCAACAATACCATGCTGAGAGAGGTGAACACCTCCAATACTTGGGCAACATCTGGGCCTTTGGTTTCTGTACCTGTGCCTTTAGATCTCCGTCCTCCTCTTGATCCGACTGCCAGCATGAGAAAGATCGGAAAACAACACCTTACCCACTTGTATGACCAAAGGCTTTACAAAAACCAGTGAGAGGAACGCGCTAGGTTAAAATCACATTTTCTCTACGTTAAGGTCTTCAGGAGAAGGCGTAGACACACTGGTTGACTTTGCACGGTTCTCCTGACGCAGAGCAAGGCCCCTCTTAGCAAACTTGTTAATTGTGAATGGGGGAGTATTAAACATTTTCCTTTGATAAATATCATTGGTGTGCCCCATATTCATAAATCTCTATTTAGAGAGCAGCTGTTGGACCTTCTCACTGAGACTGCGGCTGGTTTTGGACCACATGGCAACAGCAAATTCTTTGTAAGCCCATAATCCCAGAATTTAAACATATGGCATCTGCTGGGCCACAGGCAAAGCTTCATATTAACTCACCACAGGTAAACGACCCACAACACTTCCTACAGAATGAAGCACATTTTATTTGCTAAAAATATTATTTCCTTAACCTCGGTCTCTTTCCATATTTATATAGTTTTATTTCATATTTAGTCTGTATCTACTCTTTCAGGATCTATCTGCAGCGGTGGTGTTCTGGAATTGCACACATTTCAGCTCAAAATTCACTTCAGCTCACATTTTCAAAAGCAATGCAATATGGACTGCCAAAGCAGCCCCCTTTCCGAGGGCTGAGTTTTCAGATGGCAAGTATACCACACGTTTTGAAAATCAAGTATCCAGAAGGAAAACTGAGGACCACAAAATCTTCTCCCCTAAAATAAAGACGGAGGACAGGGAGATTATCATGCCTTTTAAATGCCGTGGGTTTAGGATTATGTTTTACTTTCTGTATGGCTCAAGGCCTGAAGCCATACAGCGCAAGAGGCACTTCGAAGCATTTTGTACTCCAGGCTCATCTCAACAGACTTTCTGTTGTGACTCCATTTGGCTTCTTCTAATGCTCGTGCCACTATTTCATTGTTAATTTTTCACATAGTCCTAATTAGTCAAATGACCCATGGGAAAATCTTTATCTGTTGATTACTTTATAACTCAGCTCAAATCCATTCTATTTACAGCTGAGGCCGAATTGCCCTGACGCGTCACAGAGAGAATTCTTCCTTGACGGTACTTTTAACAGTCTGAAATATTAATGAGATCCTACTGAAAACCTACAGTAGTGACTGTGGTAAGACTCTATCTTCTACCAGATGTCAGATCAAATTCAGCTCATGTTTGCAGCTGCAACCATATTAATTATGAAAGCATTATATGCACTTCACTGGAGTCACAGAGGGTTGAATTTGCCTGCTCAGTCTGGACACCGTGTTGTGGAGATGAGGCTTCTCAGTGTGGAGAAAATATAACAGTGCCTCCTACGAAGGCAATACCTGGACTACTGGTGGCAATATGTGAAGATGACACGTGAAATTACATTCACGGAAACACTTTGGTGTTTATAATCTGGAAATACCTTTATTCAGAAAATTTGAAAACTGCTTTATACTGTCTTTTCCCCCTCTCTTTCCCTCCATCTCATACAGGCTGCAGATGATAAGAGCAAACAAGCAAACTGAACAACCCGGGGCACAACCTGTCCAGCATGACTGTTCCCAGTTGGAGTGGGTGACGCTGCCACCACCCCACCTCCTGCACAGCACAGAGGCCTGCCAATTTCCAAACCAAAGGAAGAAATAAGAGGAATCATAGAATGTGTTCGGTTGGAAGGGACCTCTAAAGGTCATCTAGTCCAACCCCCCTGCAGTAAGCAGGGACATCTTTAACTAGATCAGGTTGCTCAGAGCCTCATCAAGCCTGGCCTTGAATGTCTCCAGGGATGGGGCCTCCACCGCCTCTCCGGGCAACCTGTTCCAGTGTCTCACCACCCTCATCGTAAAGACCTTCTTCCGAATGTCTAATCTAGAGGAACCTGCAGGGAGCACCGAAAACTCCCCGAGCAAAGCTCTCGCACATGCAGACGCGCGCAGAGAGGGGTCCTGAGCTGCCGCGGGAGACATGCGGTTTGGCACTCAGGGTCAGGGAGAGACGAGGCAAAACGCTCTCCCCCTGCCAGAACTGGGTGCCGGCGACTGTACAAACCTCGGTGGCAGTGGTCTCACCATCAGCCGCAGTATCCGTCTGCTCACTGTCAGTCTATTGGGTTAGACAAGTAACCGGGTCCCAAGAGGAAGGCAGGAATAAAGAATAAACCCAGCTCATCAGTACACACGGCTCACACGGGGGAGCTGTTAAATTCAACATCCCTGCGAACTGCATTAGCATTGCTTTTCAAACCACGCACAAGTCAAAGAAGCAAAATAAAAATGCTATATTAGTAAACAGAACAGACTCAGAGGAAGACTCGAGGCGTACTGTACACAGTATATGGCTTTACTGGAACAAATTTATAAGCCAAACAAAACATTACTGGAAAAGTGTTATTTGAATAGCAGATTTTTTTTCTTAAGAAAGCCAGGTGGCTTTAAAAAAAATGGGGAAAAAAAAATCTAATATTTTTCTAAACAAACTTTTCCTCCTATAATCTTTTTTTTTAAAGAAAATTATTGATCAAATTTTTGTTCTAGCCAATATAGATTAATGTGGTATTTGACTTTTTCTCCAGAGGGGGAAAAGATAATTAAAAAAAAAAAAAAAAAAAAAAAAAAAGGCTACTTTAACAGTCACCTGACTTTCAGCCCCTCATTTGTACAGAAGTTGTTCTTGTCTCCACATTTATACACCATGAGGCTGTCTGCATTACCAAGGAGTTCAAATAACCGTACCCCCAGCCCATCTACTGTCTATCTGTGGAGTAATGGTAAGGCTCAGATCCCATTCGGTTCCAATAAAGAGCAGCTGTTATTGTTAACGATAGTAAAAAAAAAAAAAAAAAAAAAAAAAAAAGAAAACTACCATTAAAAGAATCAAAAATACTTTCTCATTCCATTTAAGAATATGGATGAAAGCAGGAGAAAAATAAAAGTACCCCCCCCACACACCCAAAACACTTACTAGGTACAAGTGATAGAAATGAAACAAAGCACAGCATTGCACAGACTGATCTATCCCTGTTTTGCTTGGCACCGTGAAGAACATTTTAGTGGAGAATGCAAGTGTTGAGATTTAATAAATGGAGAGTCGAGCGTAGCTTACTACAGGCCGAGAAGAGAGTTCAAATGACTATTTTTGATGTTATGCAAGCTTATGGAAAACTAGTAAGTAAAGAAAGTGCTCCCTACTGCCCCAGATTGGCATATCCAAGTCATTTTAACATCAGTGAAAGCTCTGGTTTTGATTAGAGATTTTCTGTGGTCCTTAGATAATCTAAAGTAAGCCAGGCAGGTAATTGAAAGCTAGGAACAATACATCTCATCCTCAAATCACAGCAGTACGAAACAAGAGAAAAAAGCAGCCTACTGGTGGATGGAGTTATCAGTCTTAACTTTGAATTTCCTATCTTCTGTCATTTTCTGACAACTGCAGTGTTCCATAAAACTGCTTTTGGGATATTTTTTCGTTGCTTTTCTCTCTATCATTCCTTTCTTTGAATAATTTGTATTGCTTGTATGACAGGCAGGAGAATAAGCAGGTATTTTGGACTATTCGGTAAGTGCATGAATGCAAGTTATATGCAATTTTTCAAGCAACAACCACTCGCTAGACAGAGTGCTTTAATTTTTAAAATGAAACTGTCATGCCAAACAGTCTACCTAGCTGGTCAAATTGCTTTCAATAAAGTGTTAGAAAATGGTTTCTTTATTAAGGAAGAATCTCACATAACATTATAGGCAATTGTAAAGGTATAGCAATATTAGAAAAAAACCCTATGCATTGTCATTCCTATTAAAAAAAAAAAGAGAGAGGAATTAATGAATCTAGGCATTTAAAAGGAATTACAATATTTGTATCAAGGCATTGTAACACTTGAGTCTGGCACATAGTGTTCATTTAAGAACTTGAAATTGGGAACATTAGAGGAAAAAAATCAATAGAAATATTAGCTGCTAAGGTACGAACACAGAAACTAATTAAATCTAAGGGGAGAAATTCTGCTTCTGACTGCACAGGCTGCCTCCAGATGCACTGCTGAAGGGAGAACGGAGCTCAGCAAGGTGTGAGATTGGTTCAGGATGCTGGCTGCCGCCTTCTGCATCACTGTGTGTGCCATCTTTTGTGACTGGGGGGAAAATAAGGTTTTCTATTTCTTTCACCACAACAGCACTGAAATCCCGAATAAGGCGTAAAATTCACTTCATTGCAACACACGTGTCTGCTAATAAGCCAATCAAGAGCCACGGAGTCAAAGTCAGCATTACTGAGTTACTTGAAGTAAAGACCTGGGGTTGTGGCAGAGCAGGGAATGGCGAATTAAGGCTCAGGAAGGCAGGTCTCCTGCGGAGTGGAGGGCAAGAAAGGTCGGGCTCAGCTCGGAGATGGGCTGTGGGGCACTGAAGGACAGGGACAGGCAGCTGCTGGTGGGGCTCATGGCGGGGCGAGGGACGGAGCAGGAAGGGAAGGCAGCAACCTCCCGAGATGCTGCGGCTGCACCTCCTCTAACTTGCGATTGTAATTGCTGTGATTTGTTTTGCCAATGTAATGCAGACATGCCCGAGTTTAAAAACATACTCACTTTCATGCAATATTTTGAACAAGAAATACCCCCTGGATTAGGCACAAGTCTGTGTTGTCTGCCAGGAAGCACCGCCAGAGTAATCACCCTCGTAACAGAGCGACACTAAAAAGCCTATTTTATACGTTTTTATGCTCAATACTTCCTAACTTTACTAACGAAAAGAAGTGCTCATTTCTGAAAGAGGAACAGACCAATGTATTACATAAACACTGCCTCATTATTGCCTCTGGAGCTGGCACTGTATTAATGCTGTTATTGCTATTAGATTAATCCAAGTGCAGAGCTAATGCAAATTGAGACGTAAATGCTATCTCAAAATGAGGACATGAAATGAGACCGCAACATTTTGGATGCCTTTTATCAGAAATTGCACATTATTATTCAGTTGTTAGGCGTCACAGAGCCAAAAGCATCTAAAGACAATGTTTTTACAAGATAAATTAATGCGACTTTTGGCTTTCCATAAAAAGGAAATGAAATCTCGCACCAAGTCTTATAAAACCAACAGCGGCACAAATGTTTAGATGCACAAGCTGGTTTATTCAAGACAGCTACTGCAACGGCATTGACAAGTGGCCAAAACGGCTTTTTACAAATGGCCAACTGGTCTGCGATTACCTGATCTGGGTTTGTTTTTGTTGGTTTTTTTTACATACAACACAAAACTGTATTTCTGCATTTGAAGATGAAAGGGAAAAAGGAAAAATGAGGAAAACCCAAACTCATTATTTTATTCTGCTAACAAAGAATAGCTAGGCACCAGTAGAAACTGCGATGCCAGTCACCCTGTTACTTAAACAAGCAGATTCCTGGATATATATTATCCTCTCCACAGTTCCCAGAACCACTGTGGACTCCTCTTCTCCTGCAGTTGGTTTATCTGCCTGTGAGAACCCTGGTGGCTTGAGGCATCGTTTTTGGCAGTGCTAATATAACACTGCAAATGGCAAGACGGCCCACATGGCATGTTCCCCCCAACAGCTGCAGAACAGCTGTCCCAATCTGACCTCTCGCTGATACGTTGGATTTAATCACGGGAAAACAATTTAATCTGCAGCAGAGACGGTATTAAGGCTGAAAATCCAGATCCAGGTTTCGCTGGACCAGAAAGCCTCTTCTAGGCTCGGGCTACAGCTCACAGCCTCTTGCAAACAGCTGAGTCCACCTCTATTTTGAACATCCTGAAGTCTGTGAGGGTGCCTATAATTATTGGCTAGCTATTTATATAAATATAATGTATATACATACACATATAAATGCATGTATATATAATTATGCAGGAAATTGTACTTAATTCCCACTATTTAGATAACTATTCTAAGCCTAGTATAAACTGACAGGGGGAAGAAAAAGGTCTCGGTGGGTTCAGATACAATACTTCAGGGCTGATGAGTGGCAATTTGTTTAGGGCGAGTCACTTTGCATCAGCCGACACAGTTGAAACCAAGCCACTTCCACACAGTGTTGTGCCTAACCCTGGGCCCCACGCTGCACTCCCAACACGAGAAAAAATGATTAAAAAAAGGAGAAAAAAACCCCAACCAACACCCAAGCCCCAAACCAAAAAAAAAAAAAAAAAAAAAAAATCAAAATCAAACCAAACCAAACCCGCCCCTTCTAACATATCAGCACAGACAGAAATGAGGCTCTGAAAGTAGGACCACTATTGCAGCAATCTAACACTGGTTAGGACTGAAGCACTGAACACGAAAAAAAGAGTGTGTTCGATGCCGAGGTACACACCTCTTCCTCTGAACTGTCACTCAGGTCATTGGCAAGTGAGGCACTCAAGGAGGCCGCCTTGGGCTCCAGGTAGCAGAGGCACATAGCCAGAGGAAAGGAGAGAGTGAGGGCGTATGGCACTGAGAAAGAGGCAGAGAGCAGAAAGAAAAAAATGAAGAGGAAGCAAGGCACCAGGGAGGGGGAGCGGATGGGAAGGTAGTGCTGCACGCTGGCAGGCAGGAGGTTGGTTTCGGAGAGGTTAGGGAGCGACAGGTAGCCGTCGTCATCCAGGAGGGAAGGAAATGACTCTGGAAGTTGCAAGGAGAAGGAAAACAGCGTTCCGCCTTTGCCGGCTTTTTGCTTATAGCCGAAAGCCACGTCTTGCTCGGCGGAGCAAACTCGCCCCTTTCTGTCGGAGTCCGGCTCCGGCTCGCCGTGCTTTGGAGGGCTCTCTTTGGGCGCCTCACAGCCTAAGGATTTTGTTCGAGCGCTCTCCTTGCATCTCCTGCGAAGCTTTGCTGAAGATGCATGGGGGCCAGGCTGCGAGGATGGCGAGGGGTGGCGGGAGTCAGTGCCAAGCAAAGATGGCTGGTGACAGAGGAAGAGCAGCAAACAAGGCGCAAAAGCAAAAGGACAAAAAGAAAACTGTAATTAGTTAATTTTCTTCCGTGATGATAAATTATATATATATATATATAAAAAAATTATAAACAGTATTTTAACACCACAGCTTTCCACTTGGTTAAATGGTGCGTGTTCCCATGCCACACACCACAGGTATTAGGGAATCGGGGTTACAGCTTACAAAAGGCAACTTCTTGGTTCAGCATTTGTCTAGCCATCTGCAGCACAGGATTTACACAAAAACCTTCCCGGCCGTATGCGGAGTTTCAGGTGCCACCAGCTTCCACTTATTCTAAGACTGGCTTCAGATCATACGGAGCGTTCAAACATGAAGTACATGGAGAGCAACAAAGAAATGAGGGAACGTATTTCTAATACCAACACTGCTTGTGACAGCACTCCTGCGGTCAGGAGGAGACCCAGCGGGGGCCAAATGCTTCCCATCTATGCCTTGGACAGTCTCAGCAGTAATAATTAAAACTCTATATGCCCAAATCCTTTCATTACAACACCACAAAAAAAAAAAAAAAATTCTAGGTCCTAAACCTAAGTAAAACACTTTTTGGTTTGGGTGGGGGCATAAATCTCTACGCTAGCCATTTCCGATGGAAAAAACCGTACTAGCTCAATACCCACCCCAACAGCCAGCTCCTCAGCACGGCTCCCATGGCCACCTAGGCTGGTCTCCACACAGCCCTGCCCTCACCTCTGCCCACCATGAGCCACAGCGGGCTCCTGGCCACCCACCCTGCTGCCCCCCCACTGCTTCGGCAGCACATTGAAAGAAGAGAGCTGAGGGTTTTGGTTAGGCAGACCCCCTGCTCTCTCGCTGGGGACATGAAGGGGGGCCTGACCAGCGAGAGGTCCATGCCACACACAGGCACATCTCCCCATAGCCAAAAAGTGACTCTTTACCCATAGCGAAGAGGCAAAAATGTACCCAACACTATTGCTGCAAATTTTACCGCCATGCAAAGAATATTGGCTACCAACTAGCAGGATTTTCTTTGATACACCATTTGTAGGGCATTCAACATGTCTTTAAGGTCACTCAAGGGCAAAAACTTGGTAGGAGCAGGGAGGTGATTCAGCAGGAGGGGTGCTCACAACTAGCTGACTGTCACCTAACACGCTCCCTGCAGGCTGCCACGACTGCTCTTTGGAAGGACAACAACAGCCACTGCCAACAAAACACCCCAGTACAACATCCTGATGGATCGGAGATGTTTTGGCCAAAGTCAACTAGGTGCACTTAGCTAAAGTGGCACGCTGGCTCCATGACCAAACCCTAAGTCCTCCATCCACCATGCAATCTCCCCGAGGAGCTATAAAAGGCATTTCACTCCCACTGCCACCCCCAACTCCCCAGAGCAGAATGGCTTCAAAGCCAAAACAGCATTTGCCTGCACAAGCTGGCGCCAAATCTGAGCCAACAAGCAGAATTTAGGAACAGGTTGCAGCAATGCTAGCTACGAAGCCCAATCTTTACCAGATAAATTAACAGTAGGAATGGGATTTAAGCCCAGTATTTACATGGAAGAGCTCCTTCTCCTCCCCTTAATATTTTGCTTCTCTGTCTTCTCTAACCAGAACAGCTAAAAACCCAGTCTATCAGTTCAGGCAATCTGCATTCCCAAATAAAGCAACCAAAACCAAGCCTAACTTCAAACCGCTTACAAGTGTCTTCGTTATGGGCTTAATGTAGTAAGCTCAGGTCAAAATTTAATGCTGACGGACTGACAGAACTTTATGTGAGCTGAACACACAGAACTTCTCTTTATATTGTAAAGGCAAAAAAGCCAAAGTAAATTTATTCTTTGCTAATACAGACTATTCACTTACTGACATCTTTGCAGTGTTAATATTTAGAACAACTTCTGGTACTTAAATATATATGGACAAAAAAAAGGAAAATGTCTTAGTGAAAAAGCTGAAAACCTACCTAATAAAATTTATATACCCTTAAAAAGGAATTTTATTTCAAATTTGTCCTGTGTTTCTTGAGACCCTATTGTCTTTATAATGATCGATGAAAGTGTTACCAGATCCAGTGGAAGCAGGACTGAGATCTCTACAGGCTTACAGAACTGAAGCTCTATTAGTGGGTGCTTTAAACAGAACGCCCCTCTTGGGGGAAGGCGTGCAAAAATAATTCATTTGTGCATGTTTAAGTACCAAAATATTCTCCTAAAAGTATCTTTGACTATTTCTGGCCATATGTAAGGAACAGATGATCTTCAAAACGCAGATGATGTCTCCATTTACCTAAATTAACAAACACTTGGAACAGAATTAGTTTCTATTGGATATTTACTACGTATTTGATTTTCGTCAATGTTTCTCCATGCAGAAACCAATGGCGTTTCAAGAACACCTCAGTGAAATTTTACAAAGATTATCTTTTAATGCTACAATTACAGTGCACAGTTTCAAAACAAAATATTTTCTCATCTGCAATTCCCAGTAATTAATTTTTTTTCTGGTTTTTGGTACCTTAATTGCAACTCTTTTTGAGGACTTAATCCTTTAGCTATGTAGCTCATTGTGGCCTTATATGATAAGGCTAGAAGTTCAGGTTCTAACATTTGCATGCCTGACAGTTTTGTGGGTGTAAAGGTATACATCAAGGTTTTTCCTCATAAACGAAGAAGGTAAATCCTACTTGTTTAGCGAGTGCATTCCATAGTACCCTTTTTGAATGATATCCTAGATTCAGTATTTCATATTCTGCTTTCTTCTCCTTAATGTAAAAGAAACAGAGGACATGTTACACTCAATCTTTTCTTATTCTACCTTATTTCCCTTCACTGTCAGTCTCTGAAATTCCGTATCTTCTCTGTCTCTCTGATTTGCCCCTTCTTAATAAGTCAGTAGATATAATGCACAGCCATGTGTGTACATGTATACGGTAGTGGTGGGATTGGAGACGGTGACAGATGAATCAAATTTAACAACTGAGCAGAGAATCATCAACAAAAACACTTTTCTTCAGTGCAAAACTTCACATGAGGGAAGCAAATGCTTTTGTAAGCCAGGAAAAAAAAAAGCTTATAAAGTATATTAATACCCAAGAGTCAATAGAGAAAAAATGCCTGTTGAAATACATGTGAGGAACCAGAGCATTATGAGAAGTAAATGAGAAAAATACAATTGTTTAAAGCACAGAGCTACATATAAGAACACAGAACTATTTCGTTGCCTTGTCAAAAAATAACAAAAATGATGCCTATACTGAAGCCAAAATACGACTGAAGACCAAAGGAACAAAACATGCACTGCTGGGCTACTTTTGGGTACTTCCTAAAGAGATCTTGTATGCTATATAAAAACCACTGTGCTGACTGTTAAATGGATTTACTTTTCAAAAAACAGTCTGAGGCAGGAATTGACTTTTACGACATCATGCAAAATGTGACAGGACTATAAAAATACTGATTCAAGACACGTATATACACGTACATACAACCGTGTACATTCCAGTTTCCTTTCACTGAATTAGGTATCTTCTCTCTCCTTAACAATACTGCGTCTCTCCGAGCGCTCTCCAGGCAGGTCAGTTTAATACAATACCCCCCCAAAACTCTACCTTGGTGTCATGGCGTATTGCCAAGACTGGAGTGACTTCTTCTGCTCTTTTCTTTTTGCCCTCTTCGTCATCTTTCTCTTCTTCTGCCTTTTTCTCCGGAGTCACAGTGGTTATCAAGTTGGTCTGAGAGATGCCCTTTGTTGTGGCGTACTGGCCAGTACCAACCTCTGCAGCAGACACAGAATCCTTCATGTACATTTCATGGTTTTCATTCACTGATGCTAAAAGCAAATATTTAAAGAGGGAAAGTCTGAAATAGCTTTTGCTAAGAAGCTGCGTAAATTTAAAAAGCTGGGTTAGTAAAACATTTGAGATATTGCTGAAAACACAACTGTGTGTCATGTTTCAGGAAACCAGAAGCGTGTGCATACATTTAAACAAACTGTTTACTTGAAATAAAGCTTGTAGCTTTTATATGCATAAACACATATCATGGGTGTGTATACACACATTGCTGTAGCTAATGTGCGCATTACACAGTTGTTAAATGTTAGCAAGCCATTAAAAGAGCTACTGTAGTAAAACATCAGAAAAAAAATCAATGCATTGCCACAGTTATCAGGCAGGAAACATAAGGAAAACCAGCTATGACATCAGCCATGGGGGTGGAAGAGATTTTTTTTTTAAAATCTGTCAGAATATAACAATGCAGATCAAATACACGGTAAGTAGCACGCTGCATTGCAGGAAATTACAATATTGATGTAACACAAGCAAAATATCTGAGAATCAAGAAATGGGATCTTTGTATTATTGAGTTTTAAAGTCTGCCAGTTAAGTGAGCTCATTATCCTAAAAAATTCTGGGAAGTGATGGCATTCGATTCAGTGGATCGAACCAGAATATTTCAGGATGTGAACGTTCGATAATTCAGCAAACTTAAATATACATAAGTGATTTTGAAATAAATAGTAAATTTACAGATGGAATGTGATCAAAAGATTAATGTATTCCCAGACCCTGCTCTTGACAATTGCATAACTAATTTCTAAGTCAATAGGACTATTCAAATTTAGAAAGTTACTTGCATCTGTAACAAATGACAGGGCTGGGATCACAGTGTAATCACAATGCAGAATGTGACAGACACATTTGTGTTATAGTAACAACATCAGTGAAGAAATCATAAGCATTGATTAAAAAAAAACAAACCTCTTTCCCCCATTTGCACTTAGGCAAATTAACATCATAAAAACCTTGCAGAGCCTAAGAAATGCTGGGGGAAAAGCGTTTCAGATATCTCGTCTCTTGGGAATGGGCTTAGGAGGCAGGAGAAAGCGAAGGGAGTAGAGGGAGACATCTTGTTTAGATGTTACAAACAAAATAACGCAGAAGGATAATTTCTGCTTTGAGACACATGCACAGCAATCAGGTCACCAGTTGCTTGGTAACGAGCAAGAAGCACATCAGAATTAGAAGATTCCAAAATAATTAATGACAAGCAGCACCTTTAGGGGGAGAAAAGAAGGCTTGTCACTAGTACTTTTAAATCAAAGCTTCTGCCCCTCCCCATCATCAGCTATATTTGTTGCAATTTGTTTGTGATATTCTGTGGGAGAATTCACCTTTTCTTTTTTTTTTTTTCTTTTTTAAATTGTAGCAATTCCGAATTTAGCCTCAGTCTTTTTTTTCTACAAAAATAAACTACAACCTCTTTTCACTCAATAGCTGACAACAGTAACAGCTGATGAAGTTGCTGAGACTGAACCACACGCTGGTTTAACCTAAGAGAGCAGCAGAACCATGACCTCCATGAACTGCAAAGAAAGAGAGGAGGAGGAAGGACGTACTATAAACCTGCATATGTCACTCTCCATCTCACACCTTCCAAAGCAATGTATGGAAAAAGTCTGTAAACGCTCATCCAACTGGGACACGAAGTAATGGGAAGCAAGTGTGGTTACTCAATAAAGGGAAATAATTCATTTATGAATTGTAACATACACTCAAAGGAAAAGGAAAAATTACATAGGAAAAAAAGCCAAGTTAAACCAAAACCCAAAGAGTTACTCATGCAAACCCTGAAAAAGCGTTGAAGCCTGAGTTGCTTGGGCAGGTTGGCAGGTCCAGGAGCCGTGTCCTTCCCCAAAAGGGGTTAAGTCCTTTACAGGCGTGAGGACAAGGAGCGGGGCTCCATGAAGAGGGGGCTCCCAAGGACCTCCTCCAGGCAAACACTTTGTAAGGACTGCAGCAGTACATTTAGCACAGTATTTCTCTGCATCCTCCCCTCGCCCTGCAGTGAACGCGCAGGTACTCACAGCCTCCGCTCTGCTGAAGCTCAAGGAGATGAGAGGACAAGAGGATTATACCTCACCTAAAGCAGTGACCACTGTGATAACTTTTGACAAAGTCAATTAAGAGGACCTTACCCCCATCTAGACTGCGAGACATAGTGTAACGTTTACTAGAAGACCGCTCAAAGTAAGGTGCGGGACGGTCTATGAGGGCGCTGGCTCTTCTCGTCTGGGCCTGCGTCCGGCCGCTGTAGCGAAACTTGGAGCCCAGTGTGAGGAACTTCTTTGGAGGCGCTTCTGGCAGCAGGAGCCTAAAACACACCAAGCGGCGCACCCGTTACTCCCCCTCCTCCAAAAACCAGTCCACTATGTCTGCAGAGGAAAGATGATGACTGTTGGGTATCCCTCTCCATCATAACTTGTGTCTCTGCGGCTAAAAGGTAATCAAAGGATGTCCCTCACAGAGCATGACAAAACCGCTTAGCTAATCCATTTGAAAAGCTGAGTTCTTCCTAACAGGCAAGAATCACCCAGCTCCTTCGTGCTTGAAAATCAGATTTATTATTTTCTAACCACTAAAACTAAAAATAAGGCATTCCTTGTATCAGGGACACTGATCTGGGCTGAAATACACACATATTTCTTATACTTGAAATTTATGACAGTGCTATATAGCTGAGGACAGGGCCAGAACAGATTTCCAGTGGATGCGGGACAGATTCATTCACAGGGACGCAGACATTTTTCAGGTTAGAGCCTTCCCACCCTCTGTATTTTGGCTATGGGAGTTTGCTGAAGAAGCCATTCTCCTGCTATAGAGTTTATGCTTTAGACATTGGTTTTCCATTAAAAATCAGAAAACACCCAAAAAATGCAAATTCAATTTCTTGTTAGATCTTGTGCTACTGAGACTGCATTTCATATGAACATACAGACAGCCTGAACCAATAGTTTTAAGAAAGGAGAAAAATTCTTCAGTCCCCACAAACATTTTGACAGGAGTTTTTAAGCGCTGGATGCCCTTTCACGCCATTGAAAATCTCATCCTTTTGGGTTCCCATTAATAAGCCTCTCCGTGCTGACTATCTCAGCACAAATTAATTACAGCATTTATTCCACCATCCCAAGCTTTTCTCGGGTCTTCTTAGATGTCAAAAACATACCTGCAAAATTCCTCAGTAACACAAAAATTACAGCTATGGATTGGTATTCACCGACTACTGTCTGTATTTTCATATGTAAATAAATAAAAATCTCCTTTTTTTTTTAAACTCTTACCCACATCCTCCAGCAACTTTGCATATAAGCCGTTCTCCCTATACAAGCTTATGTGCAGAAGTGCAGCAGAGTCTTCCGTCTCTCTAATTATAGTGGCCAATAATATCATGGCACAGATAAAGCAAAATGATTAATTGAGACCATATAGTGATTTTAAATATTCAGCATCTATCCGAAAGAGTATGAATAATTTGGGTGAAACATTTCAAATTTTGAAGAAGCAATAACCTTCCCTTGTCTGCTCAGAGATACCTTGTAATCAAAAAGACAATTTGATCTGAGGGGCTTCGTCTCTGCTGACAGAATTGGTCTTTTCTGTTGCGTTTTATATCACAACTTTAGGAAAAGAAAACCACATACCTGAAAAATGTATGGTGCTCAACACACACTTTCCATAAGCGCTTTGCAGCACGATGATTTGGCAACTTAAACCCAATAGTACTTTCAAACTGCTCAAACTGGGTAGGAAAAAAGAAAAAGTACGTATTTGATGCTGTGCGTCTATTTTTACAGTGTACACAGGTTCATCTTAATTTCCTCCGTCTGTATCATCTCATTGCAAGGGTGAACATATGTGCTCACGTGTATAACCACATATATACATATTCTACAGACTGCTGTCTGGGAAGGGAGCTGTGAGTGATAATCAAAGGCAACCTCTGAGGACTGTTTTTCGGGGGAAACCCAGACAACGAGCACGAGGTTTTTTGATGGTGACAGGGATGTTTTATGGCGTATAGCAACAAAGAGATCAGTTAAGACTTGGGAGACTTCTGAGAAAAACATCATTTAAGTGTTTTAACCCTGTCGGTTTAACTTCACCAGTTTAAGCAGCGGGAAGCCTGGTAACAGCCTGGAGGGGAGCAATAGTCCCCCGGGACTGATCTGGTCTCACACAGCCTTAGATTAAGGAGATTTACAGTGAAAGAACTAGAGTTTGTAAATGACAGTGTTTTTAGCTAATTTATCTCCTGGGGGGGACGGGGAAAAGACAGGTAATTGAAAAAGTCATCTGGGGATACTAAGAGACCTTTCCAGGTTGTGCTGCAGATTCATATTCCAGATGCAAAAGCTGTGCCACCTACAACTGCTGTAACGTGTTGAAGGCCACATGCAGATAGCTGAGTAGGTGGAATAGCGTTGCTGTGACAAGGGAAAGGTACGCAGAAGGGCACTTGTAAGGAAGCCTAGGTCCCTATGGAGAGCTGACAGAGAGAAATAAGGCAGGAAACAGCAAAACAATAAAGATGATATAAGCGACACATGGGATGGTGACTCACATCATCATTGAATGTGATTTGGAAAGAGACTGCATTGATTATTTTGCATAAGGAACTATGACCTGGTCACAGGATGACTACATACCAAGACCAGCAGAGCCCAGTAGGACTTCAGTGATGGAGAGCTTGAGTACAGGCATTGGGAACATCAGTGGCTATTCATTTATTTTAAAAATCAAACTCAAGACTGGGAAGTTGGTCACTAAAACTGTGTCTGCTGAGAGGCAGGAGATGTAGGTTTGTGGATTTTAGTTTAGGACTCTAAAAAAAGGCTCAAGCCCTGGGGGCCGGTAGCGGGGTGGGGCCCAGCAGATTTCCCATGTCATTTATGAAGCCAGCACTGGAGACATTGGCTCGGGACTCCCAAATGACATATTGCACTAAGGGAGAAACACCAGTCCTCATCCAGATGATTTCTGCCCTGCTATACAGCTCCACCCTCTAAAATAGATATGGGGTTTTCATGTACCACAGCACTTAAAATGGAGATGCTCCTTTGCCTCTGATGCTCCTGAACTCCTCCTGGAGTTTTGCTAAGATTTATCATCTTCTGCGTTGGTGCCCGCTCAGCCCATGAGGTAGGTATTTGCTGTGCGTCCGGCTGAGCCACAAGAGGGCACTCACTGTACGAGATTTCACATCACCTTCTCCAGAGCCAGAACGTGTGCTCCTGCAGGCCTGGGAGGGCTCGCGCCCCGAGCTACCAAAACTGCTGAATGGTGGATGCTTGACTCCATTTTTATCAGTCTCCGGATTTCTATTCAGACTCCCAATTTACTAGGCTGATACACTTACAAAATTTCATACGCCCTGTCTACATCTCTTGGTGGGAAGATGAATAGACATTCATTTAATATGCAACATGATGGTGGGTGATGAGCACTCCATGAATAAGCAATATGTTACTTAAATTCCCCAACTATTCATAGTACGGATGAGCTTTTTACCTGCAGATGTCCATATTTATTCTTTATGCTAGTTCATGGGTGTAAACAGAAAAACACCAAAAGATGATTTTACCTGTATTTTAAATAAAGTATTTACCTAATCTTTCCTAAGAAAATCAGCACAAATTAAAAAAAATAGAAATGGAGGTGAATGTTAAAGGCTTGTAAGACGTGACAAATCAAAGAGAACATGTGTTTTTTTTGAAAATGTTAATTCACTAGAGAGCGTCAGGATGCCCTTACCTCCCCTGGTCGGATTTTGATGTAGAAGTTGTTCCTCTTGTAGGAAATTTTCAGAACCTTTGGCCAGGCAAACCTATTTATTCTGAGTCTGTCTCGATATATTAAGAGACCACTTGCACAAACTCCTAGCATGATTTCCACTCCTTCAGAATCCTGGAAAAGCAAGCAGTGCACTTTGTTGAGTATTTCTCTCCTTATGCCCCACAGTACTACAGATTCTTGTATATTGTGTTTCTGTCTGAGCTACGTCTTTTTAATGCACCAGCTGTAGTGACCTGATTTCTGAGAGCTACCCTGCTCATTGACTGCATTCATGCAAGTAATAGTAAGGTTGGGCAGGGTGAGAAAAACTGAGCGTTGTGAACGTTTCCTTATATTTTAGAAAGATTCCAAAAGAAGGGGGAACATTGTAGATGTTATGAAAAGAATGACGCTTACCATATAGCAAAATTTTATTAGCATAATAAAAAAAGGTGTTATTAGCATAAATACCAGGTTGAAAGTAAGTAGGACAGCATACAAATTTACTTCTCCCGGCACCACTCATCTCCATGACTAAGCCTTGTGAATCCTTACATAGATATTTCTTCTGTGGTTTGCTCGTCATGGCTTCAGTTGGTTTGCTAGTTTCTTTAACGCCGTTGTGCCTATGCTCAGTATTTTCACTTTAAAATGACCAGTGGGCAGAAAGTTGGGCATCTGTACCAAGAAGAGTCTTTAAAAGTGTGCGACTGTGCCTGTGCTATAACCCATTTTTGACAGGGAAGCTGTAGGTTGGACACATTAGCACTATAAAAGATTTGGCCACAATCTTGTCAGAATGTACCCATAAATACGTATTTTTAAGTAAGAATTATACACTTCTCTTTCCTTTAGCAGCCTTCAAACAGTCTAAATCCAGTCTTCACTGTTTGCTATCAGCACTAGGCTGTATAATTCTGTTTTTTCATTTAGCTAAGTAATAACACTGCCGGAGAAAAGAAAAAAGCACAGAGTTCTTCGTTAATTATTTTAAAATAACTTAAAGTTACAGAAGTCTGACAACAGAAGCTATGAAGATGTCACCCTATGATAATCACGAAATGAATTCATCACTTTCCTCTGGTTTTCCTGACAAGCCATCTTTTAGACTCACAGTGAAAATCTGATTACATTTTAAGATGAACACAAAGGCATGCATGGTCAGTCATGATGAAAAGGCTACAGCGCAGCTTGAAATACAAAAAAACCCCATGTTTAAAATCCGAGACAGAACATAGAATTAGTGCCACAAAGTCACTTCAGTGTTAGAAAACACAGCAATAGCGGACGTATGTTGTAACAATGATGGTATCACCACTTAAAGGTAGACTTTTTTCTAAATAAAGCTCTCAAGTGAGATCATTGTCAGGTACTACAGCAGAGACCAAGCTGATTTTTTTCAGCGGACTTCAATTTCACAGTTTCCTAAGCAAAGCGTCACGTCTAAGTACAGTGAATACATTCTGAAAAAGAAAGTCTCATTGCCAGTAACTCCTCTGCCTGGCAAATGCCTGCAATGCAGGCGCACTCACATACGGCACAGAGCTGCAGGTGCAAGGGGCTCCTTCTTCTGGTAAACCTTCTCAAAAACTTGTTGAGAAATGCTGCCTTCTCTCAGCCCCACCTGTGCAGCAGATCTAAGTGCATTCATGGCTTCTGTTACTTGTGGGGGTCAGAAACTGCTTCTCAATGCGACACTACTGGTGTAAAATTAAACGCGAATGAAAGAATTTGGCTTTCTTCAGGTGTGGTGTGGTTGCATGGAACAGAAGACTGCTAGCATCCCTGCAGCTCTGCATACGAATGGAGGGCTTTATCAGAGTGGTGACAGCCCAGAGGACAAACCTGTCTATTTGAACACATTTTTTTATCGTAGCCTTGTGTTGGATAATTGAGAATTAATTTTAACAGCAGCTGGCGAGTCCAGCATCTGTTGAATACCTAAGATACTGGCACAGCCTTAATGAATTGACATCTGCATAGAGACATCTGCCACAACGCGACTTCAAAAAGGCATCCACAGAGATACTTGTCCCCTAGCTTGATACCATCAGATCTCCCTGGCAGACCTAATTAAAACGAAGCATTACTTCTCATGCAGACTCTACTTTTCCCACCTGCACCTCAGTTTTCAAGATTACTGTTGGGTTTCTTAACCCACAGGCAGACCTAATTTGGTGAGCACTGCAGCTTTTTTAATTAAGAACATCACTCTACAGAGAGATCGGCTTGTCTACCAACTTCTCTTGCTCTGAGTCTTTCCATATGAAAAACAGAAGAGTAAAACTGGATTCTAACATTTTTCAGAAAAAAAATAAAATGGTTACCTCCGGATATCCTGTCTGAAATTTCACCGCCTTTCTCCAATACTCTGAAAAAAATACTTGGGCCTTAATGCTACGCTATGTTAAATTTTCAGTAACAAAGCCTGTAAGGTATTTAGAACAGGAACTCACTTTGCTGCTGCTTTGCAGATTTCTTTGTCTTGGACAAAGAATGCTGGAAAAAAAGCTACTGAGAGACATTCGGCAATCCGTTTCTATCTCTGCTCCAAATGTGCCTCAAGATTTTGTGCCTATCTGCAAGACGCAGGGAAAGCAGCGGCATGCCTCCTGGTAGAGCGCTGCCCGTTGAGCCATACCCAGATTTTTCATTTTCAGTGAAGGCAATTAACAGAACACAAAAGATTGCCTTGAATTCAGTAACACACATGCACAGCTCCTACAAAATGCCCCAGGGACATGGTTGCAGGCCTTTTCAAGATCCGAGCTGCAAATTTATCTCGGTTCTTGAAAGGAGCTGCTGCAGCATAAAAACAGGCTCACAATAACTTAACCTTTACAGAAAATGCAGCACTCTCCACAGCTCAGGATTCTTTGTTCAGTGCTCATTTGCCAAGGATGCTTGCTAACCTCAAAGATGTTAAAATCCATTAGCCTTACTTTGAAGAGTGACGAAAAAAAAAGTAATTATTTATTTTGGGAAAAAAAACCAAAAACCAGACAACCAACGCAAGGCTCTCCCAAGCCACAATAAGAACGACCATGTTTTATTCATAACTTAACCTGACGATGATTAGAGAAACTACTTCATCATGGGAGAGTGTTTCCAGCAGAACTGCTGCCCTTCCAGTCAACTGCAATGACCACACTTCTGAAGAGAGACAAGCCACTGTCTCCCCATTACTATCAATCTGGTTAGGCTTCCAGCAAGGCTCAATACTTGCTTGAAAGTTCTCTGCGGTGTTAGAAATGATCCGCTTATCTAGTTAAGATACCACAGTTGGCTTTATTAAATTGGAAAATGTAGCCGAATGAAATGACAATTGATCACTCTCTGGACAGCTTCTAATATCCTTCCTCATTACTCTGTCCATTCAATGTTTTCCCAAAGGATTTGGTTATTTAATCAACGTGAAAGGTTGATGTGCAACATCTTGGAATCTATAGGCTAGTTTATGTTACAGTTACAAGATATATTTATGCTTATCCCATGAGTCATCTTTCCTCATGTTGACACATGATTTATCCCACAAAATGTCTGTCTCAAAACAACAAGAAAGAATAAATCAGGGAATCCATGCAGATTCAAGTACTGTGCCAGAGGAGAAAGACGACCCGTGAAAGAACTATAATCCATACCTTGGCATGGTGGAGATCTACTCCATACATTGACAGTTTTTTGGCGTTCTCCAGGAAATGCATCTCAGCCTCTGCAGGTGTCATTCCCCTGAGGAAAAGCAACCAATTCTAGCATCAATGTTAAGGAAACAGACCGAAATAAAATCCAGCACTTGGAAAACACTTTCAGCCTGTGAGAACTTCAGCCGTACCCCTTAGATGGCTGGGTGCCTACCAGAGCCAAAGCTCTGGTGCAGACAGTGTTATCTTTC
Source organism: Chroicocephalus ridibundus (assembly GCF_963924245.1). Lineage (NCBI taxonomy): Eukaryota > Metazoa > Chordata > Aves > Charadriiformes > Laridae > Chroicocephalus > Chroicocephalus ridibundus. The sequence continues at coordinate 115,220,253 of NC_086285.1, read as the reverse complement.
AGATCTGCAAACCTCTTCTCTAACCAAAGACACGGCGAAGAGTCTTGTCCGAAAAATTTTCCTATTAGGTATACTGCAGCAGGTTTTAATGTTTTCTGATGCACCAGGATGGTACCTGAAGGCAGGCTACAGCCCCCACCGATGCCCTCCGCCTACCTGTGGCTCTTGTGCAGCTCAATCACTTTATCCTCCAGCTCTTTCGTGTGATTCGGCGCGAAGCGAAACTCACTGACGTAGTCGCTGCCGTACTCGTCGGGGTCATAGTCGCCGAGCTCCGACTGCACGGTGTAGGAGCCCAGCAGGGCCAGCGTTACAAACGAGCAGGGCAGCCGACCCGACACGATGTCATCTCTCAGCTGCAAGCAGAGGTAGTACCTGCAACCGAGCACCAAGGGGGTTCAGAAAGCGCTCCTCCACCGCCGTCCCCAAGGGAGTGCCCCCCAAAGGACCCGCAAGAGGCCTTAACTCCCCAACTAATTTACAGACAACTCCCAAGCCCAAGGTTTTTCAGGCGTTAACAAGCATAATAATAATTTTGAAAAAAAAAACCTCACCTTGCCTAACTTATGAGTAGCAACATCTAATTTATCTTTATAAAGTACCATGGAGATTTCTCAATAAAATCAGTTATTACTTTGTCTAGGGACCTAGATGGAGAATTACCCATTAAACCTCCCAGGTTTCTATCATAAATCACTAAGATATATAGCTACCTGATAATTCTTTTCTTTTAGGAGAAAAAAGTAATTAAAACCCCCAAATACTGTTCACTAAAGGTAGCTGAACTCCAAGCTCTTCAAAAACTGTAAGGTGTCTCTTTAGCAAACTGTTGAGCTTTCTCAAAAATACATTTAAACAGTAAAAGCCATTAAAACCCCAGTGATAAGGAGTGCAAGGGGTCACCAGATAGAAGAAAACAGAAAAAAAGTGAAGAGCATTGGCTTGGTGGTGAAGGCACAGAGTTCCCAGGGGCGATTTGAGGGCGACAAGAGATAAAAAGCAATCCTTTCTTTTGGAAGACCTCTGTTGGAGCGTGAACTCTTGGCACCCTGTCTTCCTGCACAAAGCCCAGCACATGGAAGTCTGATCTAAGCCAAAAGGCTTCATGCTACCTTAAAAGCAACAAGTAGTCCACAAAGCAACAAAGGTTAAAAATACCCACAGGTGGCAAAATGTTAGAACAGGCTCAGCAACGGCTTGCCAATGGCATAAAACTCGTCACGGCTTCAAGGTTTTCCTGCCTTATTCCAAGGAGGAAATCAGGTGAAGTGTTTTGGGTTTGTTTTGTTTTTTTTTTTTTTTGGGGGGGGTTGTGCTTGCAATCTCTGTAGAAAACCAGAGAGCAGAGGTGCAGATTGCAGAGCTGACTGACTTGGATAGCAGGGAGCAGCCATTCGTTACCACCACGTTCCCTGTATCAGGTGCATCAGCTGCTCACCTCGTCCAATGACATACCAAATTTACACGCGTGCTTATTCCCATCCCACTTCTTTCCTTTCATAGCTATGATTTTACTGACAATAATAACTTGTCTCCACTAGCAAAACTGGGCAGCAGGCATCTTTGTGAAAATTAAAATCAACTCTCAGGAATATGTATACCGGAAAAGCTTGGGTTTAGGGTTAAATTATAGAAAAGAAAAAGTCTTAGCTCAGAGGACAAACACTGTTCACAGCATCTTTTCTGCCAAAGCATCGCATATTTTCCATAAGCTCATAGAGAAAGGAAGCCAATGGGAATACAAAACATTCCTTTTCTTGGATAATTAGAGTGCAAGCCTACTACGAACAGCTTTTAAGCCCCCTCTGGAAAGGTATTTAACGTTTTAAGCACCTGGTAATATCTTCAGATAGCTGGGCAGGGTCTGGAGGGTAGAATTTCACATTAAATGCAAACTGCCAAGCACCACCTGCAAAAGAACACAGGTTGACTGAAAGTACGCTGTAAGTACAAATGGAGATGTGAGATGCTCACGCCGTTTGGTTACCAGCAGACTTAAAAATACCCCAGCCAAGCAATTCACACGAACAGGACATGGTATCTTTTTCCCATACATTGTTCTGAAGAAACTACTTTTCCCTCTCACAATTACAGCATTAGATCAGAGTTTACAACTCTTTTCTTATTTAGTAAGATTTGCACTGAAGCGAGGACCCTAAGGGAGCAGTAATTTATTACGAACACTAAAAAAAACCCCTCAGTCTGAAAACAATGTTTACTGGAATTAATCATCTGAAAACACAGCCTATGCAAGCTTTAAAAACCAATAACCCAAAAGACAGAGGCACTGGGAGCACCGCAAGCCGGAGTCCAAACGGGCTGTGGAGCAGGGTGATGTGCCGAGGTCCGGCTGCCCAAAGCAGCTCACAGCATCCTCGCAGAGTGCTGCCTCAGCACATAGCTCCTGTCGCTGGCAGACATAAATCATCCTGCAGACAAATACTGCAAGGGCAAACACAGAGAGCAGGACTGAAAACCAGTACACAGCACCGAGGAATTCTCGTTTAGTTATTTCAGTACGTTTAGGTGACCCGTGGGACGGATACTGGTTTGCGTCACCACAGTTTGTGATTTTTTTTTTTTTTTGAGTGTTAGCTTTAAATATTGTAAAGAAAGAATATCAAGACTAATAAAGAGTTGAGCATAGTACGCAAATATAAATATAAAAGCAGGTATATATAAAATTTATTTATATAAAAATATAAAATTTATATTAAAAATAGTATAAATTCTGAAAAAAGGGACAGGTTATACTAGCGCATGTCTCAAATACATATAAAAAGCAATAACAAAACCCCAAACCACAGTGTTCTTACAAGCAACAGAGTGGTTTTTCAGTAACAAGACTTTTCACTGAGGCCTTTGTTGTGGGATAAACCTCTTATACGGACTTCTACCACATAAATTACATGGAGAAGAGAAGGCTGAGGGGAGACCTTATTATGGCATACAAGTATCTAAAGGGTGGGTTGAAGGAGGATGGTGCCAGACTCTTTTCAATGGTTCCCAGCGACAGGACGAGGGGCAACGGGCACAAGTTGGAACATAGGACGTTCCATTCAAATACACGGAAAAACTTCTTTACAGTGAGGGTGACAGAGCACTGGAACAGGCTGCCCAGGGAGGTTGTGGAGTCCCCTTCTCTGGAGATTTTCAACACCCGCCTGGATGCAGTCCTGAGTGATGTGCTCTAGGCAGTCCTGCTCTAGCAGGGGAGTTGGACTAGATGATCTCTAGAGGTCCCTTCCAACTCTGAAGTTTCTGTGATTCTGTGATTCTGCGAAATTACAGTATTCCTGTAGTCAAGAAACCAAAGCCAAAGTAATGACACTCCTGTTTTCTGAAATGCATTGATGTCAAATCACAAATGTAACTATAAATAAATCTCTCTCTTGAAAAGTCCCATATTGGCTGGGTAATTAGAAAATTCTCATGAACACTGTGAAAAACATGACTTTTCCTTATAAAGCTGACAGGGTTGGGCTTTCCCATGATCTTCAATGGAGGGGCACCTTCTGCCTAGGTACCTCCTAAAGAGTACGGGGTTTGAAGCTGTATCTGGTACGCTCTTCGGTCAGATAGCTTATATGCTGGATAAGTCTGTTTGCCTGGCAATACTATATGGTTGTCCTAATTGGGTGTTTGGGAGTATTTATTTAGAGATGACAGGGAAATTTCATCCCACACAAAGCCCCATCCACTCTGGTCATCCATATACCCAAGAAAACAGGCTCAATGTGCAAGAAGACTTTTGACATTTACCATGAGGACTTCAGCTCTTGGTGAGACTTCTGGGCTCCTTGATTTTAGGACCTTTTCCACTCTCTTGGGCCATAGGAGCTGGCGGGAGGAAGACCTGGCTGGCAGCGAGGATGGGGCATGGTCCCACCGGGGAGTGGACTGGCCCCAAGGTGGGAGCAGAGCCTGTGGGTGACACCTGGACCCACCACAGAGGGAAGGGGCCATGGCCCAAAGATCTATTCCAGTGGCACACACACAAAATAAATGAAACTCTATGATACAGCCTATCAGATAACATGGACAGTTAAGATACCAGAGTAGGAGACCTCCACCCCTCACTTACCCTAACTCTGTGCGAGTTTGTGGGTTATAACTAATGCGGTGCTAACCAGGGGCCGCACGCACGGTGACAGCCTCATTTCTCAACCGCTGGCATGAAATCCCTGTGGTTTGCAGTGGAATCACAGATATCTGAGTGTTGTACAACTCAACCAGCATTTAGCAGATTATATATACGTGTTTTGGAAAGCGTCATAGGTAACAGCCCTACTTTTCCACCGTTGTCCTTTTCCAAACTTCTGGGGTGAATTGTACAGAGCAAGCAAATTATTGCTGTCATCTTCTGCAAATACAACCGTCCCCCATGTCAAGTCCAGGACGAGACTCTTCTGCCCCGGTTAATCTCTCGCTGTCAGAACCTTTCATCGTCTATCTCACAGCTCAGGCACATATTAAATTTCAAATCAGTGGTGTGGAGCTGAACTGCTTTACTTGCATTGACCATCAGCACCTTCCTCTCCAGATCCACCTTCTCAAGAGACTAAAGAAAGGCAGATTTTTCGTTACTTTTTATTTAAGATCACTTACTTTTAATGAAAATGATACTGGCGGAAAGGTGTGGCTGCTCATAGTAAGTGGGGAAGTTTTCCAGTTAGTGTAAATTAACCCTTTGAATCTTGGAGAGGGAAGTGATTCATTTGCCAGGCCTGACCCAACAAATGTGAACTACCAGATGTATTTGCTTGCGAAAGCACAAGTTCTAGAAGAGATCATTTACAAAACATGCAAAGATAAAAAAACAACTGTGGAGGCTTTCCTGCCCTAAGAAATCACACACGCAAATATTTCATCAATTTTAAAAAGTGAGGGGGAGGAAAAAAAAAAAGGCAGGTCAAATTTTGAGCCTGGCAGTCTTGACAAGGTTTTCCTTCGAGAGGTTTTTGAATTTCTAATGTCGCAGACGGCTAAATTTAACAACCGAGCTTTTTAAAATATTCATGTGAAACAGAAAATTGACTGGTTCTCTGTGAACTGAATGGTCATTTTAGGAGCAAAGTTCAAGCTTTTGAAACGCAAGAAGGAAAGATATTTTAGACAGAGTGCTACCTTTGCATCAGTGAAGTATTTCAATATGGGGCATGAGCAGCGTTCCTGGACATGATATAAATATCAGTAACACAAAGAAATAATTTATATACGTGGCCTAGTTCCTAAGGTTACACTGCTTAATGTCAAACTTCAGGTTTCTGCATCTCTGCAAATGTCAAGTTGTTTTCAGCAATGCAAGTTCACGTGTTACGAGCCTCAGTAACCGCCTGCACTCACTATGAGGTACAATGCCTAAAAGATGCAGGTAATTCCTGTGCCAGAGACTCGGGACAGGATGCAAACGATTGTGAAATTTGCTTTATCGCCCTGGGGGGAGCACGCTCTCCTGGGGGCAGGCATCGAGAAGGGGGCTGTGGTCCCATCCCACCTGTCCCCTCACCCTGTGGGCAGCGGGGCCGGGGCGAGGGGCTGGGAAGAGGGGGCTGCCAAAACCCCCCAGGTGCTGGGGGCACCCGGGTGGGACGAGCCCTTGGAGCCAAGAGCGGCGAGTTACCCCAGACATTTAGGAACAAGCCCAGAGGATTGGAGGGGACGGGCAGTGATGGGCATGTGGTGCCCACAACATGCCTCTTGCGTGCCGGGAGCCCCCTCTGCCTCTCGCATCCCCGCTCGGCACCACAGGGATCCAACACCTCAACACCTGCACAAATACTGCTGGCAGTTTAAAGGAAGAGACTTTTTTTTGCGCAGATTTTTGGGGTCCGGATACCCCAGACTGAAAGTTTGCCAGACGCCCTGAAACAAACACGCAAACGATAACAAACTTACTTCGGATCTGCTTCTTGATTTCCTTGGCAGGGTCCAACCAATTCTGCAAAGAAAATGTTTCCTTGTTTCAATTTGAATTAGAAAACACAATAAACATTATTTTTACAACAGTGCTATGAGTCAAAGCTAGAACATGTAAAGGTCTGCCACCCCTTTCTCCTTGGAGCAGCAGTAGGCAGGCATAACACTAACTTTCAAGATGTGGCCCTGGGTAGAAGCAGGATTTTTATTAACCTTCCCAGACATCGAGGGGCTGAATGGTTTGAAATAAAAAACAGAACAGAAATTAGTAAAATAAATCCACAGCAACCATTTTTCCAGAGTATCTTCTGGGAAAATTAAATTTCTACGAGCCTGTTAAGAAGGGGTTGGGGTTTTTTTTGTTTGTTTGGTTGGTTTTTTTGCTCTAATCCTGGAAGGTCTGAAAAGCCTTGCTAGAGGATAAGCAAGTGTGGTGTGGGGTACGACCCCATTTGCCACCCGGCGTGGACACGAGGGGCTCCCCAGGGGCAGAAGGAGCCCGAGGCGGGGGGGAAAATGCGAGGCAGAACTGCAGCACTGGGGCTGCCCCCCCACCCATGCTGCGCAGAGCCCAGCGATCACACACAAGAAAAAAACCCTGCCGAGGAGGTGGGCAAGTATCACGGCGATGTGCTACTACTCCAAGGATGCCAAGGAGCAGATGAGACTCCCCTGGAGGAGGCGCAGAGCAGCTTGGGGTCTCTCAGGGTCACTGCCACAGCCAGAGCTTGCAATTAAAAGAGCAGCCTGCTCTGTACCTGCCTCTCGGGCACCGGCAGGTAAAGACCCTGCGCTTCTGCCTTGTCCTCTAACAGAATCAAATTAATATTTAAAATGCATCAGCAGAGCCCAGAACAAAAAGTTCGCTTCCCCTCGGAAAGTTCCACTTTCACCACAGAAAGATAAACAAACGTATCAGAGAAAAAAAAACAACAACAAACTAAAGAAATATCAAACAAGTAGAACACAACAATCCCGCCCCCCCAACAAAAACAACCAGTTTGCAGCTGTCCAAACCCAGTCTGTGGTGCAAAACATGAGCCTGAAGAGCTCCAGCTATCGCTGAGCACAAAAGCACACTATGCACCAAGAAATTAAAAGATGCATCAGGATTTCTGTTTTCAAAGATGACATGTGATGTGGGCACGTATATTGTCTGGCTGGAAGTTATCTGGCAGAGGATGGAGGTAAATTGCTAAGTACTTGGGCGTTAAAAACATGCACATTAGTGATCAATAAATGTGGTGGCAGACAGTATTCTTTTAGCTGTTTAGCTCTGTAAAGTAACTGGCGATCTATAAATGTTTAGTGCTTCTAAACCACCTGTTAATAATGAATACATTCTTCTCTTTCCAGTACAGGAAAGCACACCTATCTGGAAATGCACTTAAACATCTGCCTAACTTTTACCACAACTCAAAACTAAGCACATGCTAAAGTGTTATCTTGCGCTGACAAGGACCAAGCGTCTGCTTAAGTGGTTTTCTGACTCAAGAAACAAAATCCTTATATTTAGAAGTCCGTAAAGAAAGGGGAAAAGACAGGCAAAAAGACTGATTTCTTTCGTATCACATATAACCAAAACAAAGGGAAGCCTAGAAAATAAGGCTGTCCTCACTAGACATAAACAGCTGAAGAAGCTCCAGCTTCATCAGGGAAGACCTTTCAGGCCATGCCAAGCACAAAATACCTTCACCTGGTGAGCTCTGCTGGGCTACGGCACATACTACTACAAAGTTCTGTTACTATTTTTCTTTCAAAATATTTCTCTTAAAATGCCAAAAACACACAGCATATTTTAGATTATCCTTTGCAACTCTCTTTCACCGTAACGTCTCTAAAACAATATATATATCGTTTGCACATCAGATCTTCTTGGACACTGTTAATACAGAGGTTATTCAGGACTGAAGTTGAGATGCAGACAAGCAGAATGTGATTCACTACTGCTGCCAACTGCTTCCGAAGGCTTAAGTCTTTAGCCAAATCAACAATAACACTCAGATAAAGCAGGTCAAGACTCACAACCTTACTTTATCTCAGCAGTTAGCAGGAGGAGTCAATCAGCTCCTGCCTATCTGTATCCCAACCACGGCAGTATTACGACTTATTTTAGCATTGCGTGTTTAATAGTGTATCTATGAACGTAAATCCGACTTTCCTCAATGGCAGTGATGAAATAAATCATACTAGAAAGAGAATGTGATTAACTTATTTCATGTCATAAATAGCCAACATGGAGGAAAGTCAGGGAAACACAGGGGATGCTCTCAAGAGGTAGAGAGTTACAAAAACCAGTACTCAAGCTGTGCCTATGGAACTTGGCAAGGAAGATAAAAACAACTTCTGGACTGTTTGCAACTGTCTGGGGGCGGGGGGGCGGTGTCTCAGGGGAGCTCTGAAGTCCACGTGCCAAAGACCAGCTGCAGTTTTGTGGGTTACCTTTTGGTTTTCCGTGTCTCTGTACGTTAGTCCAAAGTAGTCTTTTTCCAAAAGGTTCAGATGCTCGCATACTTTGTCGAATAGCACTTGACCTCTGGAACGTTTCTGTGGGAAATGAACAGGGAAAAAAAAATAATCAAGTTTGCAAAATAAAGTAATATAAGCCTTAAAATAGCACCTTTTCTGTTTAATCCTCAAAGCAATATCCCCCAAATGATTTAATTCAATTCATCTGTCTTTCAAACCTATTGATCTGGAGCTTCATAAGAATATGCTGAATGGGGCAAATCTGCTTTTCATAAAAGTTCAAGTCTTCTTGCGGAGTTAAAAATAACACCAATACACGTCATGTTTCAAGTTTCAATGAGAAGATCCTTTCCGTCTTTCAGAAGTTCCAACTTCAAATGCATGCTGAGGTGGTACCTCAGCAAACCGGAGCATTCTTTGTGTGCAACAGTAGCAACAAACAACGGCACAAAACATTCCCGCTCATGGACTACGAGAGCTGCGACTCGGGGGCGATCCACTGGAGGAAAAACCATACGTGGGGATATTTCTTGCTCCAGTAACAATGCGGACTGATTCCAGGATCCTTTTTTGTGTAACATGTGAGGAAATGTGACACACTACATCATCTACTGAAATCACTGCCAGAGCCTGGTATCTCACTGGGAAGGCAGCTGGTTAAGCAAGCAGCTTTCCAGTGTCCCACTAACCTTCTTTACTGCTAACGCGTTAGATGAGAAGATCTCTCACTGTCAACAGCCAGAGCCCTTTAGCAGAAGCTTTGTAGTATCTCTCATATTGGACAGTAAAAATTCAGGTTATCTGAGTTCCCAGCGTTATATTTGACACTGGAAAAAATTCTCCAAAAAAGACAAACACACAGGGAAACGTCCTCTTTGTAAGCTACGTGTGCCAACTTTGACATGCATTCATTACGATAAACAATTCAAAATTATTTGGGCCACCGTTTCATCGCTTCCCGCTTCCCGAAGTGCAACTCAGCTAAAGGAAAAAAAAATCTCCCCACTTTATATCAAACGCACACATACATAAATATTTCAGTTGATGTCAGTGCTGCTGTTTCTTTGTCTGTAGCACACACGTGACTTGAAGCAGACTGGAAATACACTACTTGCTTCCAAGGCAGCACAGGAGGCTGACACGGGAGAGGAGAGAACGTCACCTCCTGTCCTGGGTTGAGCAACACGGGACTAGTTTCTCTTCTAATGCTGGGGAAAACTCCACCTTTGGAAGACTCTAGTGTCTGAATCCGTGAAAATATTTACTTTATAGCCACCTAGGTCATGTGGGATTCAAGATCTCAATGTTTCCAAGCCTTGCCAGGTGCAGGCACGAGGAGGAGCGAGGACTGGGCATTTGACCCAGGCTGGCCAACAGGATTGTTTCATACCATGAATGTCACGTTCACTATCAGTTAGAAAGTTTGCTGCATAGTTTCTCCCTCCCTTGATGGCGGCGGTCCAGAGAAACTCCTTGTCCCGGTGCCGGACCCCTGAGCCCTTCCCTTCCCCGCAAAGCCGTTGCGCTCGCAGTGTCCGACATTTGCTGCCCACGGCTGGGAGTGCACGGCTTCTGCTGATGGAATGGGCTCAGTATAATTCTTGTATATCTTATATTAGTATCAGGATTAATACTGGTTCTTTAGTACTATTGTAATTATTTAGTCTTATCCTATTAAATCTATTTATATTTCAACCCTTGTGTTTCCTTGCTTTCCTCGACTCCCCTTTCCAGGTGGGGAGGGGTCGTCGGGTGATAGAATAATTGTCTAAACGACAATAAATTGCTATGGGTTTTCTGAAACCATAACACCTCTGAATTTTGGTGCCTCCACCGACAGCACTGCGCCTGGACCGTGCTGCCAGCCCAGCAGCCTTGGCCGGGGGATGGATAGTTCGCAATCCAAGCTGACACAGCTATGCCAACAAACCCGTGGAGCCCAACGCTGGCCTCAAACTATTTTAGAAGTGGTAAGCAAGCCAAGAGAAAAGAAAAAAAAAAAAAAAAGAAAAAATAATTGAGGGTTGCTGCCTAACACCCTGCGAAAACATTACGAGAGATGATGGAGGGAGTTGTGCAGCATAACCTCATTTCTGCTAACTTCGGTATTTCTACTGAGGCTCTGATGGTACATTAAAAAGGAAGAAGGAAAGTATCCTCTACATTTTTATCAATGGGGAAACTGAAGAGTGTGGCTGATAGAGCTTAACAAGTGTCCTCCAGCTGAGCAAAAAAACAGGCACAGAAGCGCATTGCAAGCATATTGCTGCAACTTCATTTATTGTGTCTTCCAGCATCATTTGAGCAAATGGCTCTAGGGCCTTGTTCTGCTTGTCAAGTGCTTTCCACCCTGCAGTAGGAAGCATGACTATAGCCCAGCTCCTTTATAATTTCAAACAAATGTTTAGTTAATTCTTCACACCCCGAACTTGGAAGTAGATAATTAGATGTTGCCGGTTTTATACTTGATGCTCCACTGAGATGATCAGGCAGATAAAAAAGGTTTGACTGTTGATGTGCAGAGAGGAACCAAGTCAGAGCCTTCAAGCCAAAATAGCCACGTTTCTGCTATAAGCATTTTGCCAAATTTCTGGCCTTTCCACGTGATAAAAAACCAAGTGGTTATACTGAATGGGGAGAAATATGCAGGTCAGCTCTATAGGATACCGGCTTTGAGAAACACCATGTCTGCACCAATGCACCACTTACACGTATTTGAATTGTGACACTTCAATGTCCTCTTAATTTTAAGAGTCTCACAAGGCCAACACGGGAGCTGTTTTATGTGGCCGTTCCGTGCAGCTACACAGATGTCAGCTTTGAGAAATAGTAGCTAGCAGCTGCAAGGTACGGTGCTTTAACAGGGAATTGCAGGAAACAGTTGTGTGGGGCTGTGCTGTAATAAAAACCAACCAACCAAAAAGACCCCCAATGCTCAGGATTTCTTGTTGGGCTACACATTGCGGGCAAGCGAGAGTAAGTACAGCAACCCTGGAAGAACTTGCATAGCTCAGTTCTTGTCCATGACAAAATGGATCCTCCTCCTACATGGAGATGGAAGTTGTACTCAGCCACTTTCCACAAAATTTCTGCTGCATCAGGATACGGGAAAGCCCAACCGGTGCTGCGAGAAGATGTCAGAAATACCGCATATAGCTGACAGCCTTTCCCAGACAGGGTCCTCTCTTCACCAGACGCCAGCTGTGAACTGGTGGTGGTGGAGGACCACTTTCCTTCTCACTCTCCGCAGAAACCAGTATCTCCATCAGTATCCAGACAGATGCGCCTCATGCAGCCTCGCCGCTGCCCCTGACCGCCTCTTCCCAGGTCAGAGCTGACCCAAGGAGCAGGATTTTGTGGGGTGGGGGCTGCCTGGCAGTGTAGCCACCACTGACACCCTCCAAATCCTCGTGTACCTGTGCATAAGCAGCACTGCTGCTTCGTACCCAGGCAGCATTAGCATGCACACCCTCTCTCTAAAACAACGTTGCACAAAAACACGGTGAGGGGAGGCTACTGCATTAATCCATGGGAAATTATGAGGTTTAGTTAAGGAATATATAATTAAAGGAACTGAGCAGACCTCCTGTGCTCTTGCTAATTGCTTTTATTTTACTGTGTGGCCAAATAAGCATGCCAGACAAGTCATGGGTATAATTGCTTTGGCAGGGAGAGAATGGGAGGAGGAGGAGAGAAAGGTCAAGTTACAAATTCATACAGGTCCTCAACCCAACCTAAACCTTTGCTTTCCACCATTTTGGGGTGACAAGTCTAAGGCCATGAAAGACTGACGCTCTGCTAGTTACTGTGGATCGCAGCTTAATGCCAAAGATGACAACCAACTCTCAGCAGTCCAAAAAATGTGGATTAAAAAAATAAATAAAAAAAAAATCAGACTTCATGCTATAGAATACTGGCCCTGTAAATGAACAGTTCTTCCAAAAAGTAAATATGGTAAGATTCTCCTCCAGAAATATTCTTAGCCATTTATCAGGCATGAACAGGATGAAATTAAATGTGCAGATGTGGAAAGAGTGACACTTCGCTTAAGCTTTGGGTAATCAAGACAACAGAAAGAATGCAAAACATAGACTGAACGGTGTAAATGAGTATGGAAGTCCGGGAGCAAAAACTTTACACTTTTCACAGCCTGCTCCCTGCAGCTCTATAAAGGCCAGGGCTCTCGCTGAAAGCTGGAATGGAAATAAACAGCCTCCTGGTCAAGCTCCCAGTGAAAGGACCCAGCAGCAGCCAACTTGGCAAGCCTGTGCCCGCCAGCAATTCCCACACACAAGGGAGAGGAGAAGCAGCCTCTCTCCTCACCAGCTTCTCCTCTGTTTTGGAGCTGAGCCTTTCCCTCGTTGGGAGGCCGAAGGACACAAAAGGCTCTCCCATCCCCTAAGTGGCTTCCCCAGAAACAGTCCACGCCCAAGCCCCTCCACATCGTCTTCTTTAGCCCATAACTCTCCATCCCACCCCCATTCCCTTACAAGACCACCAGACCAAGAAAACACGTTGTACATCACTGAGAGCGAGGAGCTCAAAAATGAAGTACTTCTATCTTGGGTGGATAACAAGACTATTATAAAGTCAATTATTCTCATTGACTAACATTTGGGTACAACGTCTGGTATTTCTTAATGCAGAAAAATAATGAGAGAGTTTTCCTTTACTGTGATTAAGCTCCTAAGCTGTAATGTACTTATGATAAACGAACATTATTAAAGTGAATAAACGCAAGCCTTTGTTATAGATACATTGTCACTTCAGTCACAGAATCACAGAATGGCTGGGGTTGGAAGGGACCTCTGGAGATCATCTAGTCCAACCCCTGTGCCAGAGCAGGGTCACCTAGAGCAGGCTGGACAGGAACGCGTCCAGGCAGGTTTTGAATATCTCCAGAGAAGGAGACTCCACCACCTCTCTGGGCAGCCTGTTCTAGTGCTCTGCCACCCTCAAAGTACGGAAGTTTTTCCTCATGTTGAGATGGAATTTCCTATGTTCAAGTTTGTGCCCATTACCTCTTGTCCTGTCACTGGGCACCACTGAAAAAAGACTGGCCCCATCCTCCTGACACCCACACTTTAAGTATTTATAAGCATGATAAGATCCCCCCTCAGTCTTCTTTTTTTCCAGACATATATGTACTGCACATTAATATAATCACAGAATCACAGACTGGCTGAGGCTGGCGGGCACCTCTGGAGATTGCCTAGTCCAATCCCCCTGCTCAAGCAGGGCCACCTACAGCAGGTTGCTCAGGATCATATCTACTTGGGTTTTGAATATCTCCAGGGATGGAGACTCCATAGCCTGCCTGGGCAACCTGTGCCAGCATTTGACCACGTTCATAGTAAAAAAGGTTTTTTTCTTATGTTTAAATGGAATTTCCTATATTTCATTTTGCATACACTGCCTTTCGTCCTTGTACTGGGTATTGCTGAGCAGAGTCTGCGTCTGTCTTTACTCCTCCCATCAGGTATTTGTATACATCAATGAGATCCCCCTAAGCCTTCTCTCCTGTGGGCTAAGTCCCAGCTCTCTCAGCCTTTCCTCATAGGAGAGATGCTCCAGTACCTTTATGATCCTTGTGGCCCTTTGTTAGACTCTTTCTATTATGTCCTTGTCTGTCTTGTACGGGGGAGCCCAGAACGGGACCCAGCGCCGCAGGAGTGTCTCACCAGTGCTGAGTAGAGCGGAAGGATCACCTCGCTTGACCTGCTGGCAGCACTACCTAATGTGGCCTAGGACACTCCTGGCCTTCTTTGCTGCCAGTGCACATTGTTGACTCCTGTTCACCTTGTTGTCCATCAGGACCCTCAGGTAATAATAAACCCTTTATTGTAGCAATCAAGCTACCAAAACCATATGTTACTGTACTGTGATAAGCAATGAGGAGAATTACACATGAAATAAACAACCAACAATTTAATACAAAGACGTGACACCAACTTCCTTGTCATGCTAATAAGACCCCAGGAACGCTCTTCTATTTAGTGAGATACAGGGAAGAGATATCAAATGTTATGTGCTGGATGGTGCTTCCCAGGCTGGAAGCTAGTTGGGGCAAAGGGAAATCTGTCAGGATCCAGAACTGCCTCCTCCAAGAGGCAAATTTTGCTGCTTTGCAAGAGCCTAGCCATGGCTGCCCCACACCGCGAGGCACCGTCTCTCAGAAACGTGTCCTTCAAGCTGCTGTAGCTCCTCATTTGGCAGTCCTGTGCTGTCCCTGAAACATGACCATTTGCAACTGTCTGTGGGGCATTTTGGCACCCACTTCGTGGGTACAGCCTGAGCCGCTCTTCTGATGCACCCTCCTCTCCCTGAACAATACACCTTCGCTTGCCGGGTAACCTCCACCCGACTGGATTGGCCACCTTTCCTAGCTTTATTCCAGCAGAGCAGCATCCATGCTGAGGACCTGTCACCACTCCGGCTTCTTCCAGCCCGAATGCAACCCTCCGTCTGACAAATTTCTCCCTGGAGGGGCAATGCCGCACTGGGACTGGTATCTCAGCAAGGCTGAGGAGCATCCATTCTCAGTGAGTTTCAAGGCACTGGCCAGGCAATGCCACAGCTGGCCTGACCCAGCGCCAGCCGTCGCCCTGCTCAAATCAGGGCCCTCCCCAGTCCCTTCCAACCACCGCGGCTGTGATACTGGGCTCCCCGTGCACCTCCACAGGTGCCAAGGGGTTAATCATTGTGTACCTGATTAAAGCGTAGAGTGTTAGTCTACTCTCATACTCTATTTTTACTTACGAGCAGATTACCTTCCTCTCACTGGCAGGGAACTCGGGTGAGGAGCTGAAGGGCAGAAAACAGCCCTCTCAGCTTCCCAGAAACAAAAGCTCTTGCAACCTCCGAAGTGTCGCATTTTGGAGCGGTTCTATTTCTGCATCCGATGCTGCAGTCTCATGTGGATGCAAAACGCTGAGCAAGGGCTGGGGGAGGAAGGTGCCTGCAGCATGCAGGAATGCCCCTCCTCTTTGAAAGCAATTACAAGAAAATCACATTCAGACCAAGTTCTACAGACAAGGGAAAACCCACAGATAGAACGAGTCCCACAGCCAAACAGTTATAGCTGCGATGCATTTTATTACAATTTTTTTTTTATCATATATTTTATTATTATAGCTGGGATGCTGGGAGGTAATAGGGATGCATTTTCGCCACCAATAACCACCATCTCCACTGCACAGCCCCTAGAAAGTCAGGGCAGCCCAATGCACTGAAACTTTGCCCCCTCCCTTTCTGTTGAGTCAAGGAGCACAGCGAGACGAACAAGTATCGCAGCTGCAGACCCGGATTTCTAATGGAAAGGGTTGGCACGTATCTTTCTGCGCGAACACATACGCAAACGTTGTGCATCGCCACTTTCCTCGGCAAAGCTGTCAAGCAGCCAGCGAACAACACGACACTACCACCAGCCTGGCGTTAAACTCTGCACAATTACTGTAATAACTCCAGTTGGGCACCATCGCTGGGAGAAGGACAAACAGATTAGTATCACAAAATCCCGGTAGGAATAATTGGACTTTAACTGAGGTTGAGGTTATCTGGTTCACATTCCTAATTAGCGTTTGCACTTTCCAATGGATCTTAACAATGTAGCGTATAAATGTGTGGGCTGGCTCTAGCCTTGCATGCTGTAATGTATTTTGGCATGTGGCTGTACTAACCTCTTCCTTTTTCCCCGTTCTTTCCGGTGGAGAAGTATTAGCTAATTTTTTCATTTGCGATGTGCATGAGGAAAAAGATTCCAATCATTTCCAGACCACTGATTTTAGTTCATTTTACTGTTTCAATTTAAACTGCATTTTGCAAGTTATTTTGGTAGACACTTGGATTTCTACACTGCACGGGCCACGTGGTGACCTCCTCTGTGCGAACAAGGAAAACACCCGTAAAAGTTAAAAGGTATATGGCAACAAGTAACTAGCACACACAAGGGGAAGTTTCTCCCCCACCATGTTGCAGCTTCTGCAATTATTCTTGCAACACAAACAAGTGTAAATGATTAACTGGTTGTCAGGAATACTTTACTCGCCGCAGTGAGCACTCTCTTCCCACAAATTCCCCCAGCTCAGTCTCTGAATTGCTGAATTCCAGCCTACTGACAACACACTTTCTCATTCTTTCCTCATGAATTACCCAGTTTACACAAAAATATGCCCAATCCCAGAAAAAAACCAAACAACATTACTTGCACCGATAGTCATTACTTGTAAGTTCGAGTGTATGCAAGCTTCCAAGATTCACTTTTGTACTGAGAACCCCATTTCTGGGGGAGGGATTTGACCGTCACAAATATGTCATAATTTAAAATGCATAAGCAAATATGTGCATAATTTAACGCCCGTAATATGTGCATACGCAAACATATACAAATTCATGAGGAAGCAAACATTCCGTGTGGTTGCAAGTGCAGAGCAGCTGGCGACCACACACCACGGCGCTTCGCCATCTACCAAGAATCAGTCAGAGGTCCTGAACTCACACAGTCATTCTGGTAAGGAGCACATTTTTATCTGCAAATGAAATAAAAATCTACATACTATGACACTTCCCACATCTTTTCTCAAAGAGTTTGAGCTGGTCAAGATACAAAGGGCTGAATAATTCTAGAAGCTAATAATTGCATTTCAGGCCAGAAAGTTTCCAAATAGGAAGAACATATTTTTTGACCAAATCTTGATTAGAGGATGAAAAAAACAGCAGAAGGTTTATTTTTCCCAAGGAAGATAAATGGACGAAGCCATTCCAAAGGACTTTAACTTCATTTCACTTCTACACATTTGTATTTCACATTTTCAGAGGATTTGCTTTTGTGTTGTTTACATTTCTCCACAGTTTCTCTCCACAGGGAAAAGAAGATGAGGGAGAAAGGTGACAGAGGAGAAAAGAAACCCCAAATTTCTTCAAATCTACCGTTTCTCAACTGAAGTTCCCAGCAGAAAGCTAAGCGGGGGGCATCCAGGAAGAAGAATAGGATGGAGAATCTTTCCTGGAGCATCAACTGGCAGAGAATCAGCAAGTTTTTCTCTGGTTTATTGAAGTACATCTTACAGACGACATGTATAACTTGCAGGACGAGAGCTTTTAAAAGCATAACATGACTTAACCGCTGGCATTTAGGCCCCTCCATCCTTTGCTGTGCTTGCTGAAAATGGCACTGGCAGATCCAGAAAAATCAACATTTTGTTTATCTGAAAGTTCAGAGCACTGAGAGTGATGTTCTAGGCATTACACAAAACATTTTCAAGAAAGTCACTTCTGCTACTGAACAAAAGCTTTGCTGAAATTACGGTACAACGTTGTACACAAAAGACAGTGGTAAGATATACAAAATGACAAAGCAAAAACCAAATACCCTACTCCCCTCTCCCACAGAGACAGAAAAAAGCTTAAAGATAGAAGAACTGGAGTCATCCGGTCTTTTTACTCCAACTATTTTATGTTTCTTAGGGAAAAATCTTGGGTTTGGCACATGCAGAGTACTGTAAATCAACATTTATAAGGACACATGTATCCCTTGGATGGACATAATACTCTCAAGCAGTTTGTAAGCAGTTCGCCAGCACGGGTAGGAGATACTGAACAAGATCTTTCTGCCAGGCTTTCAGGTGGCAAAGAAAACAAGGGCAAGGAAATAAAAGTTTCGAAGTAAAACACATTCATTTTTTGGTTGTCAAAAGGAAATGCCATTTAATCTTTTACGAACTTAATTGTAGCTACTAATGAAACTTCATTTGGAAAAGTCCCAGGTCACAGTTCCAAATACAATCTACTGAGTAAACAATTTAGCCAGACGTGAGAAGAACTAAGAGCTAGGCAATTTCAGAAAGCTATAGTTGAATAAAATCTGCATTAAAAAGACTTTCTTCCCCCCATATGAATATACTTCATATAAAGAGATCCTTTTCCTGAAAGCTGCATGCTGATACAAGCTCTCCAAATGTTCCATTTCCTTATTGACATTTTTATGTGTGAACCTGCATATACATCCCAGTAGGTGACCAACGTATTCTAATACTCTGAAATAAAACCTGCAATACTATTTGGCCTATCTCTGCTTGTTAATTTAGAACTCTATCCCATACTGCTCTGCACATGTAAACAAACATCACACAATAAAACTTACCGTAGACTAGAAAGTATTTTGACATACAGTGATGACTGATTGTTTTCTTTTTTCCCTCCATCAGGGCAGTACTATAATTTATCAGCTTATTGTAAGGTATTGAAACGTATTACCATTCCTGAAAATAACCTTTTCTGACCCCTATCTCCCAAGTATTTAATACAAACATTTAGATAAACGTGTAACACTGTCTATGCTATAGTTACACACCTACACCGAACGTCAATGACATTGTATAACATGACACAGTTTTTATCAGGGGCAACCTTCTTTAATGCTGTTTGAGCTTGCAATCCTAAAAAGCCAGCACTAATCTAAAAACACCCCAGGGACTGCTAAATCCCAGTAAGAAGATTGGTGACTTAGTGCCGATGCCAGCATCCAACCAAATTAGGGTTTTTGCCTTCTACCTCAGCAGCAGAGAGATCAGACCAGCACGGACATCACACGAGCTTGCACACAAAAGCTACCCAGTTTGCACGCCCGGGAATAAAGCGGGCACTTCGCACACGGCAATGCAAAGCAGCAAGAGGAGGCACCTGAGAAATAATAAATACTCTGGAGCACGTCTTTATACGTGTCACGGCTGCACGTGTGCAATGGCTACAGAAATACCTGTCAAACGTGATGATTATCCAATGCTCGGGCATCCCAAGTGCATCAACGGAATTCATACTGTAAAAATTGAGATCTTACAAGTACTACTCTCTGATAAAGGTAAAAAAAGAGTGGATACTATTTCTCAAATAGCAGAGAATCTCAATCTCAACATATTGATTGGTCTCACATATTTGCTAAATCCTGACATAAGATAAACAACCGTATTCCGTGTTTTTGGAGGCTTTTCAACAGAGAAAGCACCCCCTTTGCTCAGCTTTCTTGAGAATGGAGATTGTCTGGGCTTGGATCTCACTAGACGTACGGCTGATCCGCTGGCTTAATGCCTCCTGACTGCCCGACCGCCTCCTGCAAGATGCTCTGCGGTAACTCAAGCGGGTCTCCTGGGATTCAGTACAGCAGTTGAAGCTTTCCAGTGGGGGTTATAAATATAAATATTTTTCCTTATTCTGTCTATACTTGGATGAGCTCAGCAAACACTCATCTCTCCTCTGTTAACTGCTAACTATGCCCAAGCCTAGCACCAACACAGCAAGGGGAACTAACGCTACGTGTACCATAAATAGTTACTGGCATATATCAGCAAAATCCAACCATAAACTTTTTGTTTATTTGCAGCTGAAAAAAGCTCTACTGATAACACAGTCCGATTTACAGAGTAATCTTGCCATATGAATTTAAAAGCCACAGAGCTCTCCCTGACCTACATTGCCAGGCTGGAGTGGAAAAAAAAAAAAAAACAACCCAAAACATCACACAGAAACCAGAGCAGAGAAAGATGCTCTAGAGACAGGAGAGGCAGCACGATGATCAGGCTTTTAGATCTGGGGTACTTTAGACAGAATCACACCATCAACGCTGGGGTTCTCAAGAAAAACAACGCACCCTATTCTCAAGTTACATCCAAGCTTTATCCACTTCAGAGCAAAACCATTTCTGCCAGAGCAAGATAAACCATGAGAGACAGACCTCGCTGCCTATCAAAGCTTTGCTTTACAAGCAGGTATTTCCTCACCACCCAGTCCCATCTCTGATATTTTGTTTACTGTATCAACAGACTAGGATAAGAAAACATAAAAGCAGCTCAGCAAACACCGCATGGGGCTCAGCTCGATAAAATCACCCATACGAGGTGTTAGGATTTTATACGACAGCTGATATTTTTAAGAGATGATAATAAAGTGAACTGGGGGCCTACAGGAAAGCTGGGGAGGGGCTGTTTGCAAGGCCATGTAGCGATAGGACAAGGGGCCATGGTTTAAAACTAGAGCAGGAGAAGTTTAGATTAGACATTAGCAAGAAGTTCTTTACCATGAGGGTGGTGAGACACTGGCACAGGTTGCCCAGAGAGGTGGTGGAGGCCCCATCCCTGGAGGCATTCAAGGCCAGGCTTGATGAGGCTCTGAGCAACCTGATCTAGTTGAAGATGTCCCTGCTTACTGCAGGGGGGTTGGACTAGATGACCTTTAGAGGTCCCTTCCAACCCAACACATTCTATGACTCTATGACTTATTTAGTTTTGGTCTGGAAACAGCAACTCTGAATGTTAATGTAGGGACAGCACCTATAAAATTGGAACAACTAGCAACAGAGTTGGAGGTGAATTTAAATGGCTGGTGCAGGTAACAGGTGCTCGAGTAACACAGAAACGGGGAATGAAAGGAGGAGGGAGGCTTGGCAGATGAGTGACCGGGCAGCGACATGAAGATCAGCAACTTCTCTGGGAGGATGGGCAGGGGGCAGAGCGGGGAATGGACGCATGGTCCAGAAATAGCAGGAGGTTTTAAAATCTGACCATCCGTTCGGAGAAGGGAAAAGGGTAAGCAAAGCCCTTCATCCACTGTTTGTGACTGATATTCCAGTAGCGCTTTAAAATGCTTGCGCAGGTTGGGTGCCGGCTGCACCAGGCACCCCAGTAAGAAGCAGCAGGCGCTCTGGGGTGAGGACCTGGAGAAGACAAACATGGAGGGACTGACGCAGTCTCGCCCTGGTGAGGCTGTCAGCAAGGACAGTGACAAGGACAGGACCCCTGGAGCCAACAGACCTCTGTCTGCCCAGGGTAAAATGTGGGTAAAACATCACCCTCTCGTGGGCTCCTGCAAACAAGTTAACCAGCAATGAGCCTTCCAGAACCTGGGTTTCAGTGTGCATGACCAAAAAATTTTTAAAAACTTCGCCAGATGGAGAACAAGCTCCTGTTGCCTGGCTTGTGTCCAACTGGTGCACCAAGGGGAGGGAACCGGAGGCAACATTTCATGAGGGAGTTTTCAGCTAATCATTTATTCCCTAGAAAATGCGGTTTCAGGGCAGCTGAAAGTATTTGTCAATGTAGGTCGACCTCTCTCAATAGTTTTCACCATTATGAAAAACAGCTCATGCCTCCAAAGTATCAAAATGAAGATATTTGTTCGCTAAACCCATCATTTCACTGCCCAAAACATTTTCAGAAACTATTAACAAAAGGCAAGAGATAAGATGACTAGACGCAGAAAACAGATGTGGAGAGGACACGTACAAATCACTTTTTTGGTTGTTATTTTGAACTTTTGGCCTTTATTTTCATTGCGACCATGTCCTCTGCCGTGCCAAAAGGTGGAATTTAAAGCCCAACCCGCTGCTTACTTGGTGCGACGTCTGAAGGAGTGACTTGGGTTTAATTCGCGGTTCTCCTCCAGTCTCTGTAAAATACCTGCATATTAACTGGAGGAAATACAAGAGACCCCAGCTGTCTAATTGCTTAGGTGTGTTTTCCTTCCAAGGTTACAAGAGACCTTTTCCCTGATTACCAGGCAGCCCAGATGTTCCCAGCTGTGAGGAGCTGCGGGGGGGGCAGGGGAGGGGCTGAGCCTCTCCTGGCGAGGAGGAAATGCTCCAGCCCCACTAGTGCCACACCAGCATCCTCCCTCTGCCTTGTGGCACTTCCAAAATGCTTGGCTCAACCTGAAGTGACTTTTTTTTTTTTTTTTTTAACTTTAGATTTCTTTACCTTCAGTGAAAAACCTTTAAAAAAAGAAAATAAAAAACACTAAAAAGGTAGCCCTAACACGTTTATTTTGTTTCAATTACCAAACTGAAGCAAAAAGCCTTTTTCTGCTCAGCCTCTCAGTTGATTATTACGAGCTGACAGCATCGGTATCGATTTCCAGAACATTATGGTTCCTGAATTGACAAGTATTTTAACTCATAAAAAGCTGCACGCGGTGTTCGGAAAGAGAAAGCCAGAAGAGTTGTGTATTAACTCTATTCAGCTGGAACACATTCAGGCAATACTGAGACTCCTACTGACATGTGTCAGGTAACATAGATCTTAACTGAATCCCCTGGCTAATCTAAGTCATCCCTAATTAGCGGGTCTGGGGACAGAAAGCATTCTGTGTAATGACGACGATGCATCTCAACCCAGTCGCATTTACTGAAACACGTCCTGGGGAAGGAACAAAAACCTAAACCAAAGCTCTTCATATTAAATTAACTGAAATGTAAGCAACGAGTAGGTCAAAAGGAAAAGACTTATTAAAAAAAAATTCCCTCTTGCATTCCGTAATCAGTTTCACATGTAAAGCCATTTGCAAGAGACTGTGTGGAATCCATTAAACAATTAAAACGCGCAGGGGGTAACTGAAACTGTATCCTTCAGAACGCAGAGTGCATCTTATTACAGAGGTTTCCTTCCTGACCTTAAAGCCTACCTCAAAATGGATGAGAAATTCAACATTATTAAACTTCCCGTGCAAAAGCAGCGGGCAGGTCCATGCCGAGACAGCTCCTGGGGAAGGGCTAGCTGGGACACTGCGTGGGGAGGGGGCAAGGGGGCCAGGCATTCCCCTGCAAAATGGAATACTCCATCCTATTTGAGAATCCATATATTTCATTTCCATTTGATCTCCAAAAAGGAGTTTCAGCACATACTTGTGCAGGGCTGAAAGGGACCTGTTCACTCCAGCCTGCCTCTGTCCATATTATAAACCCTGGTTTCAAATGTGTGGAAATAAAACTTCCCACCATTTCAACTCAACCATGCCACCTGAGGACGCAGGGAAACCCATCCGGAAAATGGGGTCTTCCATCAGGGAGGAAGCCACCAGAGGTTCATCACAAAGGCACAGCAGCGGCTACAGGACACACAACTACTGCCCAGGTCCCGGCGGCAGCACGACTGAGAAAACTGGATGAAAAAAACCACCAAACACAGTGCTTTTTCACCGCTCCCCTCCTACCTCAGCTGACCCCCACCCACCAAGAAGAGGGGATACCAGTGATGCTTTCTGAGACGTCGGCTTTCCATGTGCTCTGCAGCCCATCTGAATCCTTCGGCAACTCACTCCGTTTGATGTAGGGCTGCAGAGATGCCACAGACAGGCTGCCATGGAAACATTTGTTTTCATTTACTGGTGTCCTGCACGATAAGAAAGTCTGAGCGGTAGAGGAACGAAGAAAGAGCATAAATTACCAATGGCCTCAGACAGCTGAGCCTTTGAAAATGAAATCTAATTATTTTACCACTTATTCAGACAGATTATGTTATAGCTTTCTGATCTCACTTTGCGATTAATAACTTGTATATGTTTAGAGCAGAAATGATGAAGGCAAATTCCAACCTGTTTTAGGAAGACACTTCAAATTAGGCTACATGTAAGGGAGAGGATGACAGCTGGTTCCACTTGCATCTTTTAATTAAAATGCAGTAGTCTAGATAATAGAAAATTGAGTTGGGGCAGAGAGAAAAGAGGAGGGAAATAAATCCTAGAAACAGCATAATTGTACTACATCACTTGAAAACCCGTACTTAAAGTGGGAAGAGCCCAGAAATAAGTTATTTCTGCTTGTTTTCTTGTATCAGGAAAAACCTGAACTAGAGCATTTATTGTCTTTTTTAATGATATCTTTTTTAACAAATCGATTTGAAATCTTGCATCTGGTTTTATCTTTGGTTCTTCAAACCAACAAATGCAAAGTACGGATCTAGCTTGCTTAACAGAGAAGTCTTCAGCATCCTCCTTGCAGTGCAATTTTAGCCCCAGCTGTGGACTTGTCCCTTTTGACAAAGAGCCCTTCTGATCGTGATGCTGGCTGGGAGAGGGCCAACAACGAGCCGAAGGAGAACCGCTTCCAGCAGGGGTGGAAATCACCGCTTGGCCTCCCTCTGAGCAGACTGCGTTGACTTCTGTGACTGAGAGCCCATTATAAACCTCCAGCTTCTTCACGACGTGGGAGAACCACTTGGTGACCCTGAGGCTGTTTTTCTTTGATAGAGCACCAGGGACAATGTCAGCGTACAGCAAATACTTCTGCTCCAAAAGCCAACAGCTGTCCCCAGACAGGCAAAACACCATTAGGTGGTCATCCCACCTCTGAAAGGAAGCACCCTTCTTAAATAAGGCCACCGCTACCATCTGTAGGCTCCCAGACAAGAGTGGCAGTGAGGGTACAGGTGGTAACGCTTCTGGTTTATGGTTTTGGAGGAGGATGAATGAACAGGTTGGGTTACCTACTTAACCTGGTTTTGGCTTGTAATGTCTTACTGCATGAAAGACTTTCTGGGTCAGGACAGATACAGCATGCAGGCAGTAACACTGCAGGGCCTAAGAGAAAGCTTTTATCTGGCGTTTGCTTAAGATCCTTTCACCGAAAGGATACTACATTAGATGAACCACTGTTAACCTCATCTTTGAAGTTACCTCTGCGACATTTTCCCCTGTAGATGTATCTCATACAATATGAAAAAGTCTTGGTGTCACAAATGCAAAGTACTGGACGTGAGAGAGACTGAAAAATACAGCAGAAGGCAGTAAAGATGCTCAGCATCAAATATGGAATAAGGAAGAGGGGCTTCTGAAACACAGGACACCAAGGGGATAATGGATTAACCAAACCTGCCTCAGAAGCATCTCAATCTGTGAGTACATGCGATTTCGGCTGTCAGGTCATTAACTGGATGAACACATAATTGATAAGCTGTAGGTTGCGCTCTACTTGAGAGCAATAAGCTCCTTTAAATGATATTAATATTTAATGTATATAAAAGCATTTGTCATTCGCAAAACACTCTATAGAGTAACTGATGGATTCTATAATGATCCCCAACTCCCAGACTAGGGAATGCAATTCTGGAGGGATAAATATCTGGCCCACATCCAAATCAAGCAAGATTCACTGACAGAGCTACTATTCTAGCTCAAAATTAGGTTTCCAAGTGTCTCTTCCTTCTAGATTACACTGCTTTGTAGCCTTCCGTGGGCAGAGGCATGACACATAGACAGAGATGGAAGACGGAGCTGGCAGCATGGGCTGACATTTCTGACTCACATCCACCGATTGTCACATCCCTACCCTGGGCCATCATCCACATCGAAAGATGTAGTTAAATGGGTTAAACACAAGGAAATATTAAATATTTGATTGCCGTGCGTTGCCTGTCCCTATTCTCTTTCTTTTAAGGAATTCATCTCAGGGAATTTAATGACCTCCATAATTTGTTAGGTCTTTCATTATACTTCCCCCTCCCCCCCAGTTTAAAGGGATACAGTAAATTCACTTGTAGGTGATCCTTAAAATATAGTAGCATTTTCCTGAAATGTGAGATTATTTCTCACACTGCAGCACTGAGTTTCTGTGAAACAGCCACAGAATTTTTGTTATTAAGCAAAATTCCTGTAGGAGAACTTCACCTTCAGCCTCCTACAAGAGACCGAGATGTCTCTTGAGACAGAACCTCCGTCTCCCTGCCCTACTAACTCCCTTTATACACACTTTTTCTCCCTGGGAGAAAAAGCACAGTGAAAGTCACATCATTTCGTTTGGCTGGACACAGCATCCTTTGCTGTAGCTGAACTTTAGGCACATGGAAAGTGGAATCCCCTGGGGATCTAACAAGCATTCCCAGTGGCCAGAGTGGGCTGTGCCTGAGAGGTACCTGCAGTTGCATCCTCAATACACACAATAGGCTGACAATACCACCTAGGAAGGATTCAAAGTCTGGATTGTCCACTGAAGGTATGTAAACACATGCAACACTCCAGTTGCACTTCTTTCCTGAAATATTTGTGCCTTCTAAACTATTCCCTGAAATATTTGTGCCTCCAAACTTCTGTTTCAATGCACCCAATGGTCTGCTCATCATCGTAGCTTTGTCATTTGAGGATTCAAGCTTTTAGAAGCTCTATTCTCATTGATATTACATTCTGCCTAGGAAGTCTAACCATCTTAGAAATAGATAAAGTGATTATTGATGACAGCCAATACAACTTCAAAATATTTCAGCAGTGTAAGTACAAAAAACACATACAAAATTTATATTGGACATTATTCAAGAGCTATCCAGAACTTGCAAAGCAGAGAAATCTGACAAGGAATAAAACGTGATGGCTTCTATACGCTAGCATTTTGACACTTCAACTCAAACATTGAGTCCAAGTTGAGTGTAAAAGTAAAACTTCCTAAAAGAAAGTATTATTCACAGCATTTTTTTTGCATAAGTGGAAGTCTAACACAACAAATCCCCCTTTCTGTTCCATCTCATATTCTCATAAAGCTCAGCCTGTTAGACAAGATTTCCATAGAAATCCTACTTGGTAAAATTTTCTTGATTGGACTGTATTCCAAAAAGTGAGTCACATTTTACAATCAAATGGCAAAAGCTGAAACAAGTTTGACTCTTTCCATCAAAGCCAGTACAGTCGTTCTTACAGCTTAATGGTTCGCACGCTACTCTTGACAGACAAAACTGGGACCGCGGGTCAAGAAATGGCAATTTAATAGTCACAACGTATGTGGCCAGACAGCTATTGCTAGTCTGAAGGAAACAACATGGGACTTGGCCAGTGAAACTAAATGATACTCGACAGCACGACTGTTAAGGTGCTGTAAGAGCAATAAAATCACAGCTCCTGTGTTAGTACAGAAAAATTTGGCACAAACCGTAAAGATGCGGTTAAATAAAAAGTTCCTCCTCACCTGCCACCCTCCAAAGCGCTTAAAAGAAGAGCAGCTGGAGGATGCAAGGGCTGCGCAATCTGATTGTAAAGCTATCAGGATTTGGCTCTCAGTCAGATACTCCTTTCCTCCACCCTCTCTTCTTCTTCGTGTTCCTGCGGGTTCCCCTTTCAAGCCTGTAGACTATCCTGTCTCTACCTTTAAGCTCTTCCATCCTCCCCAGCTGGCTTTTCTTCTCTGCCATACCCTGTGGTTGCCTGGAGGAGGATTGGCTTTGCTGAGCCCTCAAACACACATCCTTCCCCCTCCCAGACGCTCCTTGTGGCCTCCTGACCTACAGCAGGCTCAGGGTGGGCTGGTCCACTGCCCAAAGACCACTTCAGTGACAGGTGAGGGTGAATGGAGAAATGGGTCCACTCTGAGCTGCTGAATTTGCTCATGTCCACTATGAGATGCTGAATTCGCTCACGCTCTGCTTCTCCATGGCCTTCTGGAGTTGAAGGCAAGGCATCCTCTCAGCACAGGTTTGCTCACAGGCACAGCCTGGTTCCTAAGTGACAGTGCAGCAAAAAACATCCCTCCCAAAAGTAGGCTTCTGGCAAAATCCCAGCCGGGAAGGCAAGTTTCCTTACAGAAAACCACCAGCAACTTTCTGCCAGTAACATTCAGACACAGTTATGATTCACAGACATGATGGAGAAGCACATAAAACTCACCACTCTCATCGCTATTTGCACCCATGCCTCCCCTGGGTGTCTCTCATGCCCCCGCTAATCTCACGATGGTCAGAATTACTGTTTGGACAGTGATTCAACATGAGTCTGGACTCAGCAGAGTACCAAGGAAAAGAGAAGCCCTATGGAACCAAATCCTTCTTTGTTTATGGGCTTTGCTGCCCATAATTCATTTTCTGCATTCTGTTGTGGCATGCGCCAATATGAAATTAATCCAAAGTCTCTGGCTGTTCCAGGGCCTGCTCACGATCTCTCCTCCAGCTCAAATCTGTGCAACGTCTTCAACCACCAGAGAAAACAACGGAAGCATATCTGTGCTTGGCACCGGCAAAATATCAGGCCATTCATTCTTTTGCTTAAATTAGGAATCTCGTTTCAAATATTTTCCTCTAGACAGGACACAAAAAAGAAGACAAAAGGTAATTTACCTCTACTTCACATGCATATTCCGATCCATCCAGGAGTGTCACTTTGCACTGCATATTTTTCGGTTTCTTCACGATCTTTAGAGGAGACTTGGAAAGTTTGCTAGATGATGATTTTTGAGAGAGCTTGTCGTCCTCTAGCTGCTGGTATTCCAGCTGTTTTGCACTCGCAGCAGCAAACTCCTGTTCTTTGTCTGTGGCCTATAAAGAGAAAGAAGGATACGTTTTGAAGTGAGATAAATCAATCACGCAATGCAGTGCACTATGCACCCTGTACCCAAGCATTTAAGTGAGCCTAGTGTGGGGCTTGGATGAGAAAGCCCCTGATGCAGGACAGAGTCTTCTTTCTCTATTGAAAAGATTTCCCATATTCCCCATATTCCTCCCAGTCCTCCTTTCTCACCTCAAAATGTACATCCAAAATGCCCCACGAAGGAGTGGCATGCATGAAAATACTTTAGGCTTCTACTTTTTCCATAGGTACAAAATCCCACTTGGACTTCTTGGACCTGTTCTTTTGGTCTGATAGGAATGCTGAATAATTGGTAAACACTGTGGTGAACATATATTCCCAGGGTTTCTTGATATTACTTTTAAGTCCTGTACCCATTAAATACTATGATGCTTCCACGGTGTCATACAGAATAGGAAAAGACCATCCGGTTTGCACTAATTTCACTCTCAGTGCCAAAACAGTCCCCTGAATGAGGGGATGGTTCCCCCCCCATGACAGTGTGAATTCACAGGGGGATGCTGACGTGCCTGGGAGAGCGAAAGCCTCCCCAGGCGCCTGAGCAAAGGGTTAAACAAACAGGATGGAAGTGAGGGGTTAAACGACTTTTATGTGCAGCCGGCCGGCTAATGGATGATAACTGCAGGATGAGAGGCTGAATTTTGCTCTCCACAGATGCCCGATAAGTCCCTCAAGCTGGCAAGAAGTACGTGCTACTTGAAAGACAAATATACTGCAGGGAAAAGGGGAGAGAAGAAACAACAGTGGTTACTTTGGCTGGGGTTTATCTGAGGGTCAGACCATCTGAAGAGTTGCCGCGATGCAGCACAGCCCGTGGTCCTCTCCAAGGCACTAGATGAAAGCCAGAACGACTCTACAGCATTTCACCCTTCCTAGCAACAGCACTATGCCGCAGTCATTACCTTTCTCATCAGTTATGCCCCTGATAGTCTCCAAACAAAACCTCAACAGGAGTGCAGTAATACCTAAGCTGAAGCTTAAATGAAATTTAAAAAAAAAAATAATTAAAAAAAATAATAAATCTTTCCGTTATCTCACTACAAGGAAAAAAAAAAAAAAAAACAACTGTTTTGGCTCCGAATGATTTCAGTGTAATACGCAACAAGCATTGCTGGAAATATATTGTAAATTAATCCTCCAAGTCTGCTTCCATTCACTGTATATAATAAACCTCCATGAGAATGGAGCAAATCCGTCCAAAAGCTTTAATCTGCTTTGAGACCAGGACAACCTTGCATCGTATAAGCAGCAACAACAGCGTAGCACTAAATCACAGGGAACTTTCCCTGAGGGATTTCATACAAACAAGCCATAAACTTCCGCTCCACCTTCAGGTGAATGGGGGAAAGAGGAATTTGGAATTGGCTCTTCTACCAACAGTGCCAGCTCCCATCAAAGCCCCAGCAAACTGCAAAGAGGTGAGGTAAGACCCACACTCCTCCTTTCCCTGCGAGAGAGGACATGTCGAAGGTCTCCCGGGCTTCCCTGGGTGGGGAGACTAGAAGGAAGTGGGACCAGAGAGATAAAAAAGCAACACAAAAGCTGCTTTCAAAATCCACCTCATTCCCTGAGCCATGGATGTTCTTCCCCAGGGGCAGCCCTGTGCCAACCGGCTCTTCCCCCATCTAGCTCCAGCACTGGAGGACTTTCTCCTTCCAGCACTTGGACACCAGCTCTGCGTCTGGACGTCAAGGTCCTCTCATACCTCGAAGGCTGGCGGGAGATGAAGGGCACAATGTATGGCAGCGGATTAGCTGTTCGCTGAGCATTTAACGCTCACAGCAGCTGTGAGGAAGGGGGAGAGTCCTCCCAGGCTCAGAGCAAGGCTTGAGGCCAGCTATCCCTCTACCGCAACCCCGGCCAGCTGGCAAGTGGTCCAACCTACTGTACCAAGAGGAAAACAAGCCTGAAGATGTCTCCTGTTAGAGCGTCTGTGAAGAGCTGCACTGCTGCTGATGGGCAGAGGGGCTCTTTGATGATTTCCATATGTTTTGTTAAAGAAATCTGCCATGGGAGGTGCACATGTGTTGGTGCAAAAGTCATTCCAGGGCTGGAAAAAATATAGTCATACCCAGTGGCTCATTAGTTCTCTCATGTGAGAGTTAACACTCCACCCCCACAAAAAACAACCAACAAAAAACCCCAAATGCATGGAATTAATCTTTTTCAAGAAAATCAGAAAGCTGCTTGAGAGAAAACCCCACAACAACAAGGGCACCCAGCAGCCACGTACATTTGAGAACCATCTTCAGCCTGCAAACAATTTCTGTGAATCCTAATGGACTGGTGACTGTTTTCCTTCATGAAGACACTTGGTATCTCAAGACTACAGCAGACATTTGCTTATTTGTAAACATCTTTTTTAAATAAAGTACTGAGGTTATTTTGTTTGTTAAGGTTCCTGTCTACATTAAGATCAGGGGAATGTGTCTAGGTTAAAGTCATACAAAGAATTTTCTCTCATTTGTCTGGAGAACAAAACATGCCAAGAACTATTAAAGAAGATCCTCCAAACTATGCTGACATGTTCAGGCACTGAGGTGCTTTCAGACTGTATTAAGCCTTTTCTTCCTAAAGGAACCTGACATCATGGTATCTTGGGGAAAAAAAAAAAAAGCGTCCAGTGAAAAACCCATGTACTCAGTGAATTATTTTGAACTCTGCAAGCATACTTCCATTTTCTCCCAAATTCTTCCCCAAGACACCTCTGTGCTGTATTTCTGCAGTATTTTCAGTGTCATGGACTCAACTCTAATGGAGCACAAGGTGCTTCAGCGTTTGTAGTTTTTGAACATAAGCTGTCTCATCTCGATCTCTGTATTACTATACCTTACTAAGAGACAGTATGTTCAACCCCTTCCGAAGCTGGACCCCCTCTCAAAGGAAGCCTCTGAAGTCACAGGATTCAGCAGTAACAATCTTTGACGCTTCACAGCTGCTCACTGGGGTATGAAGTGATATTACCAAGCTTGCACAACTCATGAATCTCATCTACTTACAATAGTTGCTCAGAAATGTCAGCGCCCAACCCATGCGATGCCTTCGTGCTCATTTTCAACGAGCTAGGAGGGCAGGAAGATAGGAAGATTGCATTATTATACCTGATAGAAAGGACTGTGGTAACTGCTGATCTCAACACGAAGAAGCCTTTTCATCTTCATTAAAATGTTCTTTTTTATGTGTATAGAATGGCAACAAAAAGTCACTGTCATGGATCGGTAACTTAAATCTTTCTTCCCAAGGTTCTCTCATACGAGCAACAGCAAAACCCATCAACTTTCTCACTGTGATTACAGACAGCAAGAGAGAGAATGATCCCCATTACTCCTCCAGTGTTTGGCTTTCTTAATGACACCATTGCCCACAGCTCTGTCTTAGTGCTGCATTAAGTGGTTCTTTCCTGTGATACAGACACTCAAGCCACTACAAAATATACTGGGCAGATCACTGCAGCTGGATCTGGCAGCCATCTTGCAATAGGGACTTTTGGATTCAATCTAGTAATCTCAACGGAAAGGTCTCGCATATCCCTTCACTAACCCAGTTCTTCTATCAAGGCATCTATAGACACCGGCTCACAGGTGATCTTCTTTGGGAAAAGAAGGGATCACACAACACACGAGAGAATCTCAGGTCTCCAAACTCACAGCTCCGTAAACACAGATGCACAGGTTTGGTGCCTAAGGGATTTTTTTTTTCTGTTGTGGTTATTTTGGGGTTTGTTTTGTTTGGTTTAAGATGAAAAGAAACGTGGGGTGGAAAGATTACCGAAGATTTAAATTAACAGAAGAAGAATTAAATTAATAATATTTATGCCTAGGATTGTACTTTAAATTAATGACCAGTTTGTGCAGCACCTTTCTCTTTTGGAGAAACAGCCCTGCCTCTTTTCCCCAAACTAACTACATGCAATTTCTGATCTATTTCAGAGACCAAAATTGTCCTAACGCATACCTGGTGGATGTGGGAGCAAGAGCAGAGAGGTCTTTGGTGGGCACGGAATGAGCCTGATCAGGGTTTATCAATGGTAAAAATGGTTAGCAATCAAAAAAAAAAAAAAAAGCAGTTCTTCCAATGGTTGATCTTCAACAGCAACAAACATCAGAAATCCTGCCCTGCTATGCTATCTCTTGAGATATTAGAATTCAGACATGACACCTCTTTTAATTTGGTCCCAGAAACATTTGTCGTCCCAACCATTTAGGTAATGGATCCGTAAACCAGGAAGACACAAAGATATTTTGTTTTTATCTGAAGTTGCTTACACGCCCATTTTTTCCCCACCAACAGCAAGTTTGGGCTGTATCTCTGTGGGCAAAAGCTTAAAACCCAAGACCACAGCTAGCCCCAAACAGCTTCTACGGGAGCACTCACACTGATTTTAAGTAACACCTGACATCTGCTTGCTTCACCAGCAAAGTCTCCCAACTAGGTAAAATAACAGGACCCCAATTCAAGCAACCTGATTTTTTTAACGGATGGAGGAGAGGAGGAGTTAGACCGACTTATTCCACTCTTCAAAGGCGAATGTGATCAGATGGGGGTCACAGCCTTACAGAGCTAAGGGATGCAATTTGCAGGTACCTCATTAATTGTGTGTCACTTACCCATGAAGAACAATGCCTGTTAATCCTATTGACTGGAAATTATTAACGGGAAAAAGAAAGCCAGCTTCCGCAAATTTAATAAGTGCAACAATGAACCAAAAGGAAAAGCATGTGATATAGCTCTTCTGAAACCTATTACATGAAAAGTTAAAGTAATTCTAATGCAGTCATTTCAGAACCATGAGAAGCTTAAGGGACCACAGATTTTTCATGGCTCACACATCAGACAAGCAAGCATGAAATCAGTTTTCGGCAGGTGTCAAAGAAGAAATGAACTCTGAAAACATTTTCAGCGTCTTAAAAATTGGCACTGTTTGCTATCTAACACACGGAATCAAAGATGTTTCTTGCTTAGTTAATAAGACTGCCCTTATATTTAAGCACTGGAAGTAGCTTAACTAACAGTATATGGTTTTAAGAAAGGCTTTTCTGTAAAATACTTGTGCTATGCTTTGCATCAGATCGGGCCAGTGGCTGAACAAAGCAATTGAGGGTAGATTTAGATTGGATATTAGGAAGAAATTCTTTACTGTGAGGGTGGTGAGACACTGGAACAGGTTGCCCAGGGAAGTTGTGGATGCCCCATCCCTGGAAGTGTTCAAGGCCAGGCTGGATGGGGCTTTGAGCAGCCTGGTCTAGTGGGAGGTGTCCCTGCCCATGGCAGGGGGTTGGAACTAGGTGATCTTTAAGGTCCCTTCCAACCCAAACCATTCCATGATTCTATGAAAGAACAGAGCAGGGCATGAATTTCAAAATGTTACATGTGAGAACTATTTATATTATTTTTTTTTAAATGCGAAAGACCAACCAGTAAAGATCTACCACATCACACCAAACAGCCTCCCACGCGTATCTGAAAATCTATGTCCACTCCTAACACACCAGGCTCGTTATTTCCCAGAGGCAATACGTGGGCATGTAGCTAGCTGGATACAGTGGGCATGGGCTCCCTTACCTGCTCCTTTTTCACCGGCGTGCTGTGGGCTGCCACGGCCGAGAACTGCTCAAGCGCGTTCTGATGCTCGTCGCTCGGCTGCTGCTGCTGGTCCGGCGGCTGCTGGTCCTGCGGCTGGGTCTCGGCCGCCCCTTGCTGCGCGGGGCTCTCCTGCTGATCCTGCTCTTTATCCTTGGACTCAGAGTCCGATCCCGATTCTGTAGTCATGGTTGGTTATTCTGTAAAACAAGGTGACCTACTGAGTATGGTCTTGTAGCCATGAATTTGTCAGCTAGGCTTACAAAATGGGGAAACATCAGGCACAAAGCTTTAGTCTTAGTATGTCTGGCCTTTAAAACTCAAGTGGCTGTTACTGGCCCAAGGAGGATCCCTTGGAAAGCTTCCCTGGTACAAAAGACCAGGTGTAAATCCATCCATACTCTGAAGAAGACTGCGTTGCTACAAAATCTTATTCTACATTATAATATAAAGACACCATAGGAATTATGCTGAAGTTACGTACAGACATACAGTTCTACATAGTCCATAATTCATAAAACGAGAGTAACACATCGAGAAAAGCTCGTGTGATTGAGGGCCCTAAATTCAACACAATTCACCGCAGTTTGGGTTTCTAAACCTTGTGGAAACTTTTGGAAACATTATATCTTTTGTTCTTTACATTGAATTCAACAGGGCTTCAACTCCTCAACACCTGCACTCCCTTTTGGAAATGGACCCAAGCGCTTTTAATGTTTCCAGGCAACATATACACTAGAAACATCTGGAGTGGGCCCACCAACACCACTGCAAACGTACAACTGTTCTTAAGCACAGTTCTGTCCTTCCCGCTTGAATGCACCCACATTTCTGTCTTTTCTTTCTAAATGCTGGAGCATCCGAAAGAAGAGATAAATATGTCTATTAAGTCA
The DNA here is from genome assembly GCF_963924245.1 of Chroicocephalus ridibundus. NCBI lineage: Eukaryota > Metazoa > Chordata > Aves > Charadriiformes > Laridae > Chroicocephalus > Chroicocephalus ridibundus. Next base: position 115,185,289 of record NC_086285.1, on the reverse strand, counting down.
TTCTAAGTGTTAGATTTAAAATAAAGTGAATATGACTTTCCTTGGATGTGAAAAGGCTTTTTGAATTTAACTTAGTCCAATACTAAATCAAAATGAAAACATCAGCAATACTCAATCAAAATCTTAACTGTTTCAATTAAATAGTTTCATCGCAAATATGTGGTTGGCACCCAATTCTCATACTATATAGAAGCAAACCCCAACTTTAAAAAATACTGTGATTTTGTATCAAAACAACTATTTGAAAAAGCAGACTGTGCCAGTTCAGTAAATAGAGTCTGCTCTTACTGTTTGTTGCTTGTACACTCTTAGTCCTCATGGACTTATCCTTGAGTATTTTGCTTTTAAGCAACTCGAAAACAAAACATTCTGCTGCAATCTATCTCTGCTCATCATCAGGCCACGATTTCTTTATCCTGGTAACCATAGCTACTATGTAATCGTAAGTAGTTCCACAGAATATACATCTGCTAATTTATCTGCTAGGAAGTCACTGTCAACTCCTAGCGTACACTACAATGTTTACTAGTAGAAACAGGGTTATTAAACAGCACCAAAAAAAATGACAGGATTTTTTTTTTTTTAGTTAAATGTTTAATAAGTGACATTGCTTGACAGAAAACGTTTTAAATGAGGCCAATTACTATTTTCAAGCTCATTTATATATTGTGGATTTTCAAGGCTGAGCCCTGGAGTGAACACAGCAAAGTGCCCAGCACTCAGCACTCAGTTTTGGCACCATGTGTGGGGACGGGGGGCGCGTTCCTACCTCCTGCACGCCAAAACAGCACAACACAGAAGCAGAACTAGAAAGCACCTTTATGCTGATTTATGCTTCAAGCCACATTTTCAAAGTAGTGAAGTGTGACACACTTGTTTAGGAATACATCATAAATTTCTACACTCAGACTGGCACAGTTATATCAAAATTACTCTTTAAAATGCATCGCGTAAACAGTTGTCTTTGGCATCTGCAAAAAGCAATAATTAACTCATGTCTTTTAAAATGTGACCGTCAGGAAGGCGTTCATCTCATCAAGCTTCAGATGTCCACAGCTGGGATGGTCACTTTAAACGCAGAGGAGAAAACCAGACGTTTCAGAGCAATTCATCTGACCTATTTTAGATGCCTGCTTTAAGCTGAGATAAATCACATACTAGCACGACTTCGTCTGACTGGCTACGAAGGAAGCCTAAACAAGTTTCTCCGATGTAGATCAAACAAACCCATCCTCCATTTTCGATTCTATTAAGCCACTCTTTTTTGTATGCTTTAAAAATTAAATTGCAGAACAATGGTAATCTCTCAGAGTTTTGTTTTGCCCATCTGTCAGATCAACATGGAATAAACTATTCTTCATCGGATGCTATTATGGTTGCCTTGCTTTGAAAGCACTCAGGTCTCTACAAGCTTTGTAAGTTTTTCCACCCAATCTGAAACCATGTTTTGTACAAGTGTGTGAAGATATGAAATGCAAATTAATCAAATAATTAATTCAATTTTAAAAAATATGTGCTTCATTTTCTTTTCCAGAAACTGAGAATTACTAAGTAACAAAAACCTAACTTAGAGCTATAAAATAATTAATAAAACAACTCCAAACAGTATAGATGATCAATACAAAGTGTTACGTATGGAAGTTGTACAAAGTCTTCGGGATTTTTAAAATTTTTTTTCCTATCGATATGCGTTAGAGCAGTGTAACTAGAACACAACTATCGTACTTGCTGTTTGGAAACAGTCACCCCAAGTATCTTGTGGCATTAATCTACGTAGGACCAGATTGTTAGTTGAATCTCAAAAGCCTATCTTCCTTCGGCTGCCACCACTGCATCTCTGGAAGCTCATTTTTGCACCCTATATAGCTTCTTTCTTAATGAACGTTTGTAACCTGGCTGTTGGTGAGCATGGAAACACAGACATTTAAATTAGCCCCATAAAACACAACTTCATGTCGCATGAGACGAAAACAAGTTTTACTTTGCACCTCAAGGAACAACAAATGCAGTTCACAAGTTCTTCTGGGGCATTCCCGCACGAAGCAGAGCCCCACAATCCTGTGAGTTACTCTCTGGGATTGGTTTTCTCTCCAGTTACACATGAGTCCTCGCTTGCTCTAAGAGTGCTTTGTTAGAAAACTTCTTGTGCGTTATCAAATCTTTTAGCATAAGTGATTCCCTGGATACAATATTCCTGTCATTAGTCAGACAGCAGATGGATTTAATTAACCCAAGGTTACCCATTTCCAAATGTCTTCTTTATTTCCCTACGCATACTAATATGTTTAATAACAAATACTGAGAACAAAATACTATTGATTTCACGCTGTTATCTTAGAGACATAAATAGAAGCAAAGCAAACACACTTTGAGTCCAATTTCTTCCAAACTCCTCCGGTGACTGTATTGTTAAGATTTATCTCATTCCATCTAGTGCAAGTTGAAAATACCTAAATTACAAGGCAGGAAACAACATTCCTCTCAGTGCAAACCAATAGGTTTGTTTTACCTTCCTCAGCAAACAGCTGCTTATCCAAAAGAAATTTAAAAGCATTTCATTTTTTATAAATGGCACAACAATCCTTCTAGGAAGAGGTACTCACTTATTGGAAGAAATAACAGTAATCTTAAAGAATTTAACAACATAAATATTACTCTACCTTTGTTTGTATGCAGCAAACCTGACAGAACAGCCACTACTGTCTACACATTTGTCAAACACACATAATTGCTAAGAATTTCTTCTTATTATTTTATTAGTTTATTTACTATACCTCGCTATGTACCAAAACCATGACTTCTAATGTGAATTTCAGTACAGGAAGAAAGAAATCACTGAAGTTCCTTGAACTTTCTGTTGCCAGCAAAACCCCTGTATCAAATTCCCCTTTCCAGCAAACAGAAAACAAACTAATGAAAAGAAACCAAGAGCACTACCTTATACAAATGAGGTAATACTATGCGAGCCAGATGTGCTCTTGGATAGCTAAATTTTGGCTTACAACCCGATATTCAAAGACTCCAAAAAGATTAGCTGAGTCCAAACCTAACACAGATGCTGCTAATACTGGATAGTCTAAGGCTAAGGTCTATTTGGCTACAGAATTCATTCAGAATGAAAAATCAAGTGTTTTGATTAAAGGAAAAAAAAATATGCCAAGAACTAGCTTATTTTAATCTGTGTTGAAGAGTTAAAAATTAAATTAAAAATGTCTGTACTTTCACCAGTGTAAAGTTTTAAAATATAACTGAGAGTACTGCAAAAGAATAATTAAGGGACGATAAACATTAATATAGTGCCCAGGATTAAAGCTCACCTTCAAAAAACTACATGGCATATTTTAAATTAAGTTTTTATGAGGTCAAATCACAGAAGAGAAATCTTTTCACGCCCTTACACTATACAAAGTAAGGACATTACATACGGATTGCAAACCCTGCAAACCGCTTGCACAAAGCCTACGTCCTAAAACCTTCCAAGACGCCCAAGTCCTCGTTACCTACAGCTACCAACATCTTGCAACTTGGGAGATTATCCCTTCCGTTACCAATTACTTGCTATGGACTTAAGGAACATCATTTCCGTTTCTCCATATGGGAACCAAAACCGTGTTGCCCTCTACTAATAACTCTCTGAGCAGGCAAAGCCCAGGGTATGTCACCTGCTCCCCTCCAGCAAGTGACAGTCACAACCTACTGTATAGATCCATACATCCAACAAGTTATTTGACTCCTTGCCTCCCTTTCTCAGAGCACAGACCGCCTGGGCTGCATCTACTCAGCAACAAAATTCACAGCTAATTGACAGCAGAGTCCGCACTTTAATTAACCCAGCAGTCATTAACAAACCTTTATTTATATATAAATAAATGCTAGTGAAAATATCTGCTATATTAAGCAAACGGAAATCACATTACAGAAGAAATTGCAAATTAATTCCGAATAAATTGTGAGGTAATGACAAAACAAAACTGAACCAAGTACAATTAAATGAACTATACATAGCCACTAACTGTTTCCTGTAATGCACAGATTAATGATTTACATTTAAATGCTTCTTTGATCTAATTAATTCTCTTTGTGGAAAGTTCTCCTTTAATTACTGTAATTTCTGAAGATTGTTATAAATCACTGCAAAGGTCCAAATTTGGGAGTTACATAACAAAATAATGATTCCATACTTCAAAAGTAATGTTCTGCATAATGAGAGACATATTTATCCAATAACGATGAGATGCTGATGAGAAGAGCATATGGAGAACAATATTGCCGCTACGAGCAGTAACAGAAATGTCAATATATGTTTCAAGAAAAGAATACATGCCAGAACACTGACTTCTCAGCTTGAAATATAAACTGTTTTCATCAAACTGCTTGAGGACTCACCCCCCCATCTGTCGAACACGGCTGTGAGGCTCCAGCCCCGCAAGCATAACCCTTATCCTTTCACTCACAAATACACTGGCTATACTGAGAGTTTAGCATCGCACCTTAACCACATACATATAACATAAACACAAACACACTAGACTTCAGCACATGGAAAAAAACATTAAAAGAAAGTCAAAAAAGGAATGATGAGAGAGACATGAGAAAAACCAATGGAGAAAGGTGCTAAGCATCAGGATGAGCTGCTACCACGCCAGCACAGCACGGCCCAAGTTAAATGACTTAACAGATCTTAACAAGCCATGGGCCCAAGCATAGGTGTGGGAGAGAGACTTCAGGGAGGACAGATTGGTGTTAAAGGTTATCAGGAGTGGTCAACATGGATTCACCAAGGGGAAAACATGCTTGATAGCCTATGATGACATGACTGGCTGGGTAGATGAGGAGAGAGCAGTGGACGTTGTCTACCTCAACTTCAGTCAAGGCTTTTGACACTCTCTCCCATAACATCCTCATAGGGAAGCTTAGGAAGTGTGGGTTAGATGAGTGGACAGTGAGGTGGACTGACAACTGGCTGAATGGCAGAGCTCAGAGGGTTGTGATCAGCAGCGCAGAGTCCAGTTGGAGGCCAGTAATTACCACTGTTTCCCAGGGGTCAGTACTGGGTCCAGTCTTACTCAACATATTCAACAACGATGTGGATGAGGGGACAGAGTGTACCCTCAGCAAGTTTATTGATGTCACAAAACTGGGAAGGGTGGCTGACACACCAGAAGTCTGTGCTACCATTCAGCAAAACCTGGACAGGCTACAGAGTTGGGCAGAGGGGAACCTAATGAAGTCCAACAAAGGCAAGTGTAGGGTCCTGCACCTGGGGAGGAATAACCCCATGCACCAGTACAGATTAGGGGCTGACCTGCTGCAAAGCAGCTCTGTAGAGAGAGACCTGGGAGTCCTGGTGGACAACAAGTTGACCATGAGCCAGCAATGTGCCCTTGTGGCCAAGAAGGCCAATGGTCTCCTGCAGTGCATTAAAAAGAGCATGGCCAGCAGGTTGAGGGAGGTCATCCTCCCCCTCTACTCTGCCCTGGTGAGGCCACATCTGGAGTACTGTTTCTAGTTCTGGGCTTCCCAGTTCCAGAAGGACAGGGAACTACTGGAAAGAGTCTGGCAGAGGGCTATAAAGATGATCAAGGGGCCGGAGCACCTCTCTTATGAGGAAAGGCTGAGAGATCTGGCTCTGTTTAGGCTGGAGAAGAGAAAACTGAGAGGGGATCTCATCAATGCTTTTAAATATCTAAAGGGCAGGTGTCATGAGGATGGGGCCAGGCTCTTTTCAGTGGTGCCCAGTGGAGAGGACAAGGGGCAACGGACACAAACTGGAACACAGGAAATTCCATCTGAACATGAGGAAAAACTTCTGTACTTTGAGGGTGGCAGAGCACTGGAAGAGGCTGCCCAGAGAGGTGGTGGAGTCTCCTTCTCTGGAGATATTCAAAACCCGCCTGGATGCGTTCCTGTGCAACCTGCTCTAGGTGAACCTACTTTAGTGGGGAGGTTGGACTAGATGATCTCCAGAGGTCCCTTCCAACCCCTACCATTCTGTGATTCTTTGTTAATAAGCAATAATAAAAAAAGGCTGGTTGGAGGTATTGAAAAACTTAGCATGAGTTAAAATATCTGTTTGGCTTCCTAGCAAGGCGCACAATACTGATGTCTTTAGAGTTTCTTGATGAAGGTGAAAGAGGAAAAATGGAGGCAACGTCTGAGGAAGGAATCATGTAATCCAGAGGAGATGGAGGAGACACCCCATTCAGAAGGGACAAAAAGGCCATTTCAGACTTGAATTACCCGTAAAGACCCAAAACTCCCCCACCCCAGGTACGCATGCATCTCTCTGGCATCACCACCAAAAGAAAACGTAGTTCTGGAGAGATTATCCTCTGCCTAGCATGCGTGGAGACAGGAACCCTCAAAAACTTTTAAATAACGGGGGTGGGGAGATATATATATCAAAAAGGGTTCGTACACCAAAGCAGCACCAAGGACACGACTCAGGGATGAACACAAAAGACCATCATCAACATAAAAGGAGAAATGAAGACTAAGATGCAAAGCGACTTACAATCAGCAAGAGACGTGGCAAACAATAAGAAAAGAGTCTATAAATACATTAGAAGGAAAACCAGGCCTGTTAGTGAACACAGGGAAGGCTGAATTATTCAGTGCCTCATTTCACAGCAGCTAGCTAGGACCAGATACTCAGGGCATCTTTCACCTGACGTGCAGGATGAGCAAGCACAGGCTGGATGGAGTAAGGGACGAACAGAGCAAACACATCAATAAACCAGGCGGTTTCAAGTCAACAGGAACCACTGGAAATGTCCCTACAGTGCTTGGTGACCTACCAGCAATCATCTCTCAGCCATTAACCACCTCCTCGCAGATGCCAGAGAGGCCAGGTAAGGTCTAAAAAAAAATTAAAAGACCCAACACAGCACCCGATCTTATAAAGGAAGGTGGGGAAGGAAAAGCCAGAAATTACAGCGTATTTTTAATACCAGAGAAGTTGCTGGAGTACACTGCTAAAGGATTTCTAATCCTGTAAAAATAGCAAGATTAGAAATAACCAAAACAAACAGTCAACATGAATGTATCAAAAACTCACATCAAACTAGTGTAATGCCTCTCTCACTCTCTGACAGGGCATCTGTCCAGGCTGATAAAAAGGAAGCAGTACAGACGACAGAGCCTATCTTTAGAAAGGCTTTTAAAACAGCCCCACATGACTTTTTCATGAGCGAACCACAGAAATAGTTTAAATGATTAAAAGGAAAAAAAAAAAAAAGGAAAAAAAAAAAGGCGTGCAAGTGATCAAAAAAACCCAAACCCTAGTCTGCGAACAGTTATCAGTAGCATGATGACAACCTGTGAGAACTTATTGATTTGAGGAATCACAGCCCTTCGAGCATCAGTGAAGGGAGAGTGCCCGATCTGTGCTCAGCATCACACGGGGGAGGCTGGGGCAGGCTCCTGGCATCCTCACCAGGCTTAAAGAAGAGAAAAGCAGTCTGACAGAAAACTATATATATATGCCAAATCTTACTACCTTCCTGTAAGGGTAACAGCAACAGGAGTGGGGACGTCAGTAGTGAAAAGTGAGGGGGCTGCCCATGGCTTAGGCAGCAGGAATGACGCAGCATGAGGGTCTGAAGTCACGCGTTAAGCAAGACAAATTTCAGGCTGCTCAGAGAGGTGGTGGAGTCTCCATCTCTGGAGACATTCAAAACCCACCTGGACGCGTTCCTGTGCAACCTGCTGTAGGTGACCCTGCTCTGGCAGGGGGGTTGGACTAGATGATCTCCAGAGGTCCCTTCCAACCCTGGCCATTCTGTGATTCTGTGACATGATGCTGGAGCTGTTCTGCCTTCCGCGGCACCAGGGAGAAGGTATGTGGCATACCGTATTTCAGTTTGGGCTTCATATTTTTTGAAAAATAGGCATTAAAGAATGCCAAGACAACAGCAGGAAGAACAATAATAGGTTTAGAAAATGTGACCAGTGGAAAAAGGTTTAAGGAGCTGAATTTGTTTATCCTGGGAAAGGGAACAGACAGAGGGGAGCTGCTGAGAGCCTTGCAATACATACAAGCTTCTTGCAGACAGAAAGTAATCAAGCATTTGCTAACAGCGGAGCAAGAAATTGATTGGCATCAAGTGGGATTTACAGTAGATGGTGCATCAACTATAATCACAGTCAAGAAGAGGCTATCTATAGCTGTGTGGAGTCATCGTTGGTGACTTATGTACAGATAAACAGCAGCAGCAAAATTGTCTGTTTGCTACTTTATAAAGCATAAGCAATTAAAATTTTGTTGCTTTTGCTACCCCTTCCACTTGGGTTGGCAACTCTGACTTCACAAAATGCATATATTTGCTTCTGCTTCAGAGCACCTGGAAGCGCAGGATAGCATTTTTATTTCCTGTTTACCTTTCATTTCTATGATTCAGTGAAATTACCCGGGTCTGTTTTGCTCTCTTGATGGGTGGCTTCCCACAACAATAAACCCCAGAATCACTGCAATCTCTGTTACCCCTCCTGCACGCAAGGTTTACAAAGAGCACGACTGACGTGCTGAAGACACCACATCACCTTTTGGAGGTCATATCACTGAGAGCACCCCAAGGCTACCCTAATTTCTGAGCAGGACAAGAAAAATCAGGCCACCATAACCTGTTTTGGCTGGTCTTTCCCACCCTGCTGATCCAAGCAGTTTTCCCCATGGGCAGACATGGATTTACTGGAGAAAGAAGGCAACTGCATTCTTCCACCAAATGCTCTTTGGAGGTCTCCACGCACAGGGTGCAGTTGCCCCCGCACCTTTCCCTGCAGAAAACAGTGGCTTGGCTCTGCCCCCCCTCATCTCCCACTGCCAGCATTCATCCCCCAGCTCCAAAAGCGGGATCGTGGCCACTGCCACCCATGTGGGTTCACGACACGGTTCCTGCAGATGGCTCCCATCTAGGAGAAACCTCCCCCCCCGACAAGCTGGCCATCGCACACATGCCTGGGAGTGCTGGGTGTAACTATAGAAAAGCACAGTGATTAAACCCAAGCCTGACAGCTATTTCATTCATGAAAAAAGAAAAACCGACACCAAATACAACCCCCCCCCCCAAAAAAAAAAAAAGGTAAAAGCAGGACTCCTGAGAAACATAAGAAACTGCTACTCATAACAGACTTCAGCAAGGCGTCTGCCCACCGACAAGCTTTAATCCGCCCAAATACTCGATTGCAGGAAGGTAAGGGGGAGCAGAAATAATAGACAAATAACTCAATAAATAAGCATGCTGGGAAGCACCAGGAAATTGGGGGGGGGCAGGGCAGATGTGAGGAGGAGGAGAAGGAAATGAAGGAACCAGTAATGGAGACTATTGCAGCATCCCACAGATGCTGGTCATGAGAGAATTGCATAGAAACACCCCCGAGTTCACCTTTTTGACATTTCAATTTAAAAAAAAAAATATAAATCCAGCCAAAAGAAAACACAACAAAACTGCCTGCAGTGCTGTGATTACAACTGATTGATAAATATTTCATTCAGCAACTAAATAGGCAAGAAAGAGCCCTCAATGGCATACCCTGATTTTCCGCAGACAAGTGACTTTGATTACTTGGGTTACATATACGTGAGGTTTTGACATTTCTGAATTGCTCTGGAGCCAAGCGTTCACGCCGGGGCCCCCTGTGCATCATTCGCTATTTAAAAGTTGTATTTAATGCTACAGAGCCTGAGTGTGCTTCAGGCATCAGATCGTTTAAGTTCGCATTCTCTGATATGGAACAAAAAATAGAATTGATTCAAAATTAAAAGAAAAAAAAAGGAATTGCACGAGTTGCTGACACATGGCAGGTGTGCTACATTATCACACTACCCTCAGGCCAAAATACTGTAACACCTGTGAACAATATTTTCTATTTCATACGCTACCTAAATAGACTGTGCTCCAGCGCTGCCAAGCTGGTGACCTGCCCAACCTCACAGAAAGAAGGGGATGGGAGAGGCAAGGTACTGATCAGAGCATCAAGCCCATCTCTCCTCCCAGGGCTTCCTGCTCCCCCTCCACCAGACATTTATCTTTCCAGCTCAGGTGATGTAAAAGCCTACGAAGTAAAACAAAACAATGAGGAACTACAATTGAAAATATCGGCACGGCTTTTCTGATTTCCTGGACATCTAACTAAGTAGAATTCAGCAAAGAAACCAGTTGGGTTTTGCTTTATTTTACTGAGTGGTGCTTGAAAAAGTCACACAGGACTTCTCAATGATGATGAATTAAACCCTCCCCAGCCTATAATTTGCAAAAGCGAGGTAATATTACAATTATTTCCTTTTTTTGCTTTTGCAGTGAATGGATACTTTTCCCCCATATTTATGGGTTTGGGGGGATTCTTTTTTACATTTTTGTAGCCTTTTCTCCATCCAGCATGGTTCGGAGATGGAAAAAAGGAGGCATTTCGGACAAAGACAGATGTTTTAGAGCCAGACGGCTAACGCCTCTTCCAGCCAGCCACTGCCGTTTCCACCCTCCGCTGCTCCTCTGTCCCACCAAGACGGAGGTTAGCTGTGTCCAAGAGCTCTGCTCCCAGCTCCCGTCCCCAGCCCACACGAACTGCTCCCCTGAAGCATGCTCAGCTTCAGAAGACCACAGCGTTTTCCATAAACCTGCCCAGCACGGATGGAGCCTTTTTAATTTTTTTTTTCCAAAAGGGTCATCAGTCATTTCTTCTTGGAGGCAGGTGTCCGACACGGGTCGTGCGAGACAGGGCGCTTGAGCAGTGGCTTCCCCCATGGCATCCCAGACCAGTGCCCGCTCTCCATCACCGGGAAGGGAGCTGCAGGTTTTCCTGAACGCTGGATTAAAATAATTGGGAAAACTTCCAACTCAGGCAGACACAAATGGAAGGAAGAAGTCACAGGTAGCAAAAAAAACCCCAAACAAACAGAGGAACCACCCCTGAATCCATACTGGGTCCTAGTTAGATAGTTAAATAAGGGTGGCTCTGTGTGAGGGGAGTGACAGTGCTGAGGCCTGGGGCTGAAAGCGCTCCTACTTCATCTTCCTCTTTTTTTTTTTTTTCCTTCTTTTTTTTTTTTTAACCCCCTAAATATCATACTAATTTTACATTCCATTTTTCAACTTTTGAAGGCATTAAACGGGTCTGATGCAGTAAGGCTACAGGACGAGGCATCACAGCGTGTTCAGTCATAATAGCTTTTGTTTTTCTGAAATGGATTATTCAATTCGCATTTAGATTTTAATCTCCTGGGCACTCACGTCAGCTTTGAACGTAAAACACACCCTGCAATATCGAGTAATAGACTCGCCAGTTTGGAGCACCGCATCAGGAAACCACCGGCTCCCCAAACAAATTAAAAACTTGCGAGTCTGAACAACCAAACCCGTGGCATCAGACAGACAGCTTTTTATACTTAAACTCTTCTGGGATCCCCATGCTCCCCAGCGCTTTAATTACCTGCTACAGATTACAAAAATACCGTTCATTTGCCACCAGCAGCCAGCCCGCGACACCTCTGCTCCAGGTTCTACCGTCACCCCAAAACCACCCTCCCGCCCCTACGCAGCCGACGCCGCGCTGGAACCATTGACCGGGAGAAACTGCCAGCTCCAAAAATGCAGTTCAGCACGTCCCTCCCCAAAACTCAAGTGCACATTAACTAGCAGTCGGCCCCGACGCCTCAAAGCCACCAGCTGTTAAATAACATGCTGGATGCAAACCAAGACCTACAGATGGTGTGGGAGCCGGGACTTCTAGGAACGAATCGGTCAGAGTGGAAACGCACGGACGACCAGAGTACTGACGGTGGATCCAGGCACGTGCGGAGTAGAGCGATCTCACTTAAAAATCACTGAGTAAGTGGGATTCTCTACCAGCTTTGGTTACGCTTTGGTTACGTGCTTTAGTTACATCTTTTCAAAGCAGGGGAAGCTCGTGCACATTCTAGTTAAGTCCCGAGGGTCCTTTGCACAATGAACTCTACAAGGAATTAAGAGCAAGCTTTTTGTATCTTCACGTAACATCCCGATAAAGCCAAAACCTTTCACCATCTGTGCAGCTACACTGAACTACGAGGATTTGAAGACGGGCATCCAATACAGCCTGACAAAGAAAACAGTCTTACCCTTTTTACCTATTAAACCCTGAAAAGCTATACATACAGCTATATAGTAATTACACTATATACTCCTGACCCAGTACCATAGCGGATTACGCTGTCTCTGAAGATGGATGTCACCGAATCTGGCAACTCCTCCTCAATGTGTATGACTATCTTGGACTTAAGACACATAGAAGTGACAGCAGCTCAGAAAGGACAGACGGGGTTGGGGCAATAGGGACAGACAAGGGGCTTGAAGTGCCCCTGCAAGACAGTGGTCAGAAAAATATGGGGGAGGAAAGGAGGGAGGGAGAGAATAAGAAAGTGGCAGTGATTTAGCTTAATCACAAAAGTGAAAGTGAGAGGGAACGGATAAACTCCTGCAGCAGAAGGAGGAAGAAAACTCTGCAGCTTTTAAATCATTGGGGATTCAAAAAAGAAAGTGACAGAAATCATCCTAGGTTACTCAACAGGAGCTGAGCATTTAAAAGAAATAAAAATCTATTCCGTACCAAGTTGATCCTTTGAAAGCGGAAGTGAAGGTAATTAAGCTGGATGCCGCTATTTCCAAACTCAGGGATGAATGACTTTACAAGCTAAATTATTTCCTTCCCCACGTACTTTTTCTTATGCGTAGCTCTGGTAAAGATTTGACAGTGTGTTTTTAAGGCTACAAACCACTAATTTGGTAGGTCATAAATAATCCAAATGATCCCCCTTAATTTAAGGGAGAATCCTACAATTCAGAAATAAAATTAAAGACTTCGATATGAGACCCTGTTCGGTGTGCTGAGTTCTGTTCGGTGTGCTGAGTTTCAAACTTGTCTCATGTGCTAATCAGGAAAATCCTATCCAGGAAAATCCTAACCAGGAAAATCCAGGAAAAGCCCAAATCACTAAAACAGGTCCATAAACAGTGGCTTTTCCAAGCCTTCCTCCTGACATTGTACAGGAACCAAGGCAAGACTCTCTGGGCATGTGATAAAGTACAGTTGTGCATTTTATCTACTGATTATTTTATGCCAATCCATTTCTTTCAGTACCCTTAAGATCACAGTGTGTAAAGTTTGATTTATTTATAGTCTACATTACGTGGTACTGTAGGGGGGGAAAAAAAAAGGTAACTGTCTCGCTCCTTACTGGAAATATTTGCCCAACAAGGCATTTATAATTTCAAAGTTTAACTTATCAAATAATTTTGGTATCTTAGTGCACAACTCGTCCTTCTCAGAAGCTAATAAATATGCAGAAAATATAGAGAATTACCCTCTACTTCGTCATAAATTCCGGTTCAACAACCAAAAATTTCTTCTAGTAGCTATGGCTGATACTAGGATAAAAAACAAGAGCTGCATTTCACCTCTCCTTCCCCTCTTCGCTCTGCAGTCTGTTCTCTGCGGGGACAGAAATCTCCATGCCAATATTCACATGGCCATTACATCTGAACTAAAAAATGAATGAAGTAATCCACCCCCTCCCTGGATGCGCTGAATGCCCTGGGGAAGCGGTACCCTGCAGCTGGGGTCCAACCCGCGCTGCCCGCCGTCGCCTTCGCTATAGGCATGTGTTTCACCACAGCTGGGGCCACAGAAACCTTACCCTTAAGAAATCTCTCTTTTTTTTTTTTTTTTTTAAGGTTTGCAAAGAAGCAAGAAAGCAATTAATCCTTCCCCCAGCTCCAGAACAGCATTAATTATGCTTACTGCAGCAGGCACTAAACTTTTTTGGAGAGATACAGCCACGCAAGCATGCCAAAAGCACCACCAGCAAAACAAGCACGTCAGATACGTGCTGGGTTTTAATTAGGGGGCTCATCGTTTCAAAGTGTCTTGTATCAGTGCTTCATGGTCCCCGTCCCAGCCCCCCTTGCCTAAACTCTACCTGGTATATATTTATGTCAACTGTTACTAAAATCCCACAGTGCTGAAGTTTCCGTGCTCCCCACAGGCCATTTATTCCGTTGATTCCCAAGCCTTACTGTTTAGGAAAGTTTTCCCAAATGTCTGACCTAATTCCTCCTACTTGAAATGTAGGCACACTCCTCCTCGCCCTGACGACGGTGGATGTGTAACACGGCTCTGCAGCTTGCAGACAGCTGCCGTTCGCCCCTCCGACCACCCTCTCCTCTGCCTCTTCTGGCCAGTCCTATTTTTAGTCCTCTCTCAGGCTCTTTTCTCTCTCCTCTGTTCTCCTTCCCATCAGTCCACCTCGTTCCCCAGCAATAGCATCCAAACCCTCCACCCAGCAGAAGATCAACTGTGCTCACTGGTGCTGAACAGGCTGCGAGGACGGCTTTATGTCTGAAAACAATACTCCTCTTTATACCTCCTAGTAGCAACGAGTTCAGTATTTTCACCATATTATGACACTCACCAACTTAGTTTTAACCTTTGATCTGTTCATAATCCCACACTGTTTTCTCCAAACTCCTGCCTAGAGATCTCCCAAGCGGAAGAAAACTCTCTTAACTACATTATATTCAAATAAAAAGTAAGGAAAAAACCCATCTACTAGGTAGATATTATTTGATATTTTTTTTCATTTTCTATTTAAACAGTTCCTTTTTTTGTGCTAAGTAAAGCGTTTATTAACGTACGAGATCTAGTTTCAGTGGCAGAGTGCACGTGATTTATATTAGAACAACTGTGTCTCCCTGCATGCGACGTACACTCAAGCCACGATACTCTCTAATTCATTCAAATAACAGGGAGTACCAACTGGAAACATTTCCAATTTCACTTGTAGCTTCCATCCACTGCTGAAACACCCACTGCAGAGACTGTCACCTCAGTCCCCGGCAGGGGTTAGGGGCATTAGCAATTTGGCTGGGCTGACCCCCTCAGCACGTTTTCTGTAGCCGTTTCAGAGGAGCTGAGAACATCTTCCAAAAACCGCAGGAACTCGACGTTGTCGTCTGCTTTCAAGAGCCTCAGGGCCAGTAAGGTGACCCGAGCGGCAGTGCTGGCAGCGTCGTAACTTATTAATAAATTGGGAGCAAGCTCACATCTGCTGGGAAAGGAAAGTCTAGTCTACCCCATTTTATGGTCTCTAGCCGAGTCAAGCACATTAAAATATGTATTACTTCTGTCTACCTGTCACTTCTTGTAATATGCTTAGGTGAACCCATGGCTGCAAGCCAGAACCCAAACTGTTTCAACACAAGCAGTGCTTTTGGGGAAAAGTTATTTGCAGCAGAAGTGTCAGGTCCCTTTCGGTCTGCTGGCAAATGTTTGCCTCAACCCTTATCGAACCAAAAGTTAAATGGTGGGGAAAGACTGCAATTTCAGGTTAATCTGGGCATCTTAATACGCTCACAAAATGAACTAGATGTCCACGGAAAATAGAAAATCGAAAGACTGATTGAGGTTGATTCCTTTAACGTGTATTTGAAGAACAGTTTCAATACTGGCTTCCTAAGAGGGAACAAAACCCCCACCAACGTTACACCACTGAGGAGAACATCTACTCTTCCTGTCCCTGGCACTGACAGTAAACGTGCCACGGGGACACCATGTCAAGGAAGGGGCTGACAGGCCAATATAAGACACCACTTCATTCAAACCAGTCGCTAGACAATGGCTGGCAGTCAGACGACTGAAAACTTGCAGAGAAGCTAGTTCAAGCCTGCTTAAGTGGATCTAAGTGTGGACTTGGATATTTAGGAGTTCTTAAGAAGAAAAGCAGCTTGCAATATTTCAGGGTGGGGTTCTGAGACTTTTTTTTTTTTGTCTAATCCCTTAGTACTAAATAAGACCAGAAACATGGCAACGTCCTTTGTACCCAGAAGCGCATCTAAGCCTGAGAATTACAGCTGTAATTAATGGCTCTTCTGAGCTGGGGAGATGAAAGAATCAACTGGGGAAAGAAAAAAAAAACTAAACCAAAACTACCCCAAAAACCCCAGCAGCCTGCGGACTGAGCAAGCTGAGGATTTCTTCTCTTGCTCACACACACGCACTCACAGGCAAGCATACAATAAAGGGCACAACTCCCAAAACACACATACTCGAGGCTCTTCCCTGTTCCACCCCCATTTGTAATCTTTTATGGTCTCGTAAAAGCATACTGCCTTCAGGAAGATGAGGGTTCTTTTTATTTCTTATTATTTCATCTGCAGTCCAGCGTGTTGCTTGACCTACGCCGACATAACCTTAAGTAAAACAGGTTCAAGTACGCAGTTTCACCATCCCCAAAGTGAGCCGTATTTTATTGGGGCTTTTTGTTCTTTCCACCCCCCCACCCCACCCCCCCTCCGCTCACACTTCAGAGGAAAGGAAACGCCTGCTGTGAATTCCTGTCCAGCATTTTAAATACTAAATACCGCAGGAAGCGCTTTCTTTCCATTGCCAGAGAGCTTCCCAAGGACCGTATGCCCTCCAAGAAAGAGAGGTGGAAATACCTTTGTCCCTCCCCAGCGAGCAGGAAGCAGTTGAGCTACAGATGGAGCCAGCAGCCCGCGGGTGCCACGGCACCCACCCGGCACTGGGTGATGCCCCAGCCCCCTCCACCCACAGGGACAGAAAATACCATCGGTTGGATAACCGGCCACTTCACTTCACCGCCAACCAGCTCCACTTGTAACCAAAATTGGCAAGTACCCAAAAGCTACCAATTTTTTGGCATGAAGATGCCTCATCCCTGGAAGTGTTCAAGGCCAGGTGGGATGGGGCTTTGAGCAGCCTGGTCTAGTGGGAGGTGTCCCTGTCCATGGCAAGGGGGCTGAAACTAGGTGATCTTTAAGGTCCCTTCCAACCCAAACCATTCCATGATTCTATAAGATCACATGGTTATTTTTCAAGCCGCTGGCTGTACTACCCTATACACTGCAGCCATACATTCATTATGGCCAGTCATATTGAATTATTTGCAGAAAGACTGAATTATTACCTTTTTGCAACAATCTTGGCATTGTAACATACAGAAGTTTCATACGGGACAGTTTTGTACCTTATTAAACAAGGCACACTTTTCTGCTCTACAAGCTTTTAATGGTCAAGGAAGATCATGTACAGCTATAAATCTATGAAGTGTATTATAAATAATGCCACATGTTCAAATTAGTTGGATTTTATAGGGAGGACAATTCCTTTAGTTTATTTCCTTTAATGCCCAGGCCACAGCAGTCTGTAAGGTACAGCAGATCTATTACTGCAGCTGAATAAAAGACAATCTTACAACAGGGATAAACCCAAACTTCTCCATATATGCTATTACACTTTGACATAAGAATAGAAACTGCACCAAGTCGCTATTGCATGTCTGTTTTAAACACTCTTCAAAGCAAAAAGGCTGGATTTTTCGTTTGGTTTTTACAAGGGGTGGGGTGAGGGTGTGTTTTTTTGGTTGCTTTTGGGTGTTTGGGGGTTTTTTTGCTTTGTTTTGGGTATGGATTTTTGGTGGTTTGCAGTTGGGTTTTTCTGGTGTTGTGGGAGTTTTTTGGTTTGCTGTTGTTTTTTTTTTACCCAAAAGATGGCTCATGTTATCACTCTTAGTCCTCTCAGAGGATGAATTCTAGTTACTGTAGTGTGTTAGAGAGCAGTTTTGTTAAGTCACGTATGCACATAGCAAGTTTAAGTCTGGCACACATCCCCTCCAACTCCTCCTCATTCAAACAAAATTTATATAGCGAAAAACCTGTACCATGGAAGAGGGGGAGAAAAAAAAAAAAAAAAAAAAGCAGCTATTTTCGGACCACAGTGAATGTACTTGAATGAAAAAACCTAAACTCAATCCTGAGAAAAGTGACAGAAAGGGAAGACTGATTCAGCCTTAACACTGTAAGGACTATAACTGTCCTAGCAATTTGCACCATTATTAATCTCAGCAGCGGTGTCTGATCTGTACAACAGAATTTATAGGTACTCTAAGCAGATGCAGAACTATTTCCCAACCTACACACTTTTAAAGGTAAAAGGACCTGGAATTTTCCCTCAAACGACCGGTGTGGGTTTGCAACACGAGCTACAGCGTGCTTACAAGCCCCGCAGGCCCCCGTGGCATGGGGTTTTCTAACTCGTTTTGATGTGCGGGTCTCGGCAGACACGGGCAGCCTTGGGACCAGAGTAAAGCCAGTGCAAAGCACGTGGATGTCAGGTTGTCAGCCCCCAACATTTCACTGTAGGGATCTCCTTCTCTCAGGCCGATGCCCCCTGCCTAATGCGGACACAGGCTCGTGCTTCTCTCCCGGTTTATATTTATCCCTGGCCCAGGTGCCGTTTTCCAACAGCGAACACAAGCTCGCCCGTGCTGAAGGCTCTGAAACAAAGGCAGGAATTTTTGCCCCCGCCCCTTTCCCTACACACACCTCTCTGTGCGTGCGAGCCGTTAAAATGATTTCATACAAACCAGGTTCACGTGTCAAGGAACAAGTGACCTGGAGTTTTTGAATGTTCAAAGCCAGCGTATGTTTGGCCCTACACTTTCTTTATGTTCTATATGTACTTTGCCTCCCTGAAGCCCACAGCAAACAGCTGTCATTAACATTCACCCCTTCTGCTAACACTTTCCTTAATCCCTAACTGACTTTCCAGCCTATAATTAAACTTTCCAGCTGCCGCGCTCAGAGATGGCACCAATATCCATCATTTGTTTCTAAGCAGTCACTAAAAAGCTCTTTTTCCAATTTCCAAGACCATGGGCTAGGACCGAAGCCTCTTACACTTACAGGTTTTAGGCTAAAAACCTTCCATTCACTTACAAATTGTCCCATCTTTCACTAGGGAAATTAAATGGCCGAATAGTATTATCTTAATAATTAAACTAATGCATTTTTATAGTGCCAACAGGTGGAGTGCAAAGAGCTTGAAAACTGACAGATAAACGCTGCAAGTGCTTCCATGTTTTGCATGGAAAATACACTGGAAAAGAGCTGTATAATCACCACCATCACTGACAAAGCTGTTCAATCCAAGCCCAAAGTTTAAACAGCAGCCCTGAGATGAAACAATTAAGATTTGGAAAGACCTTCTGAATAAACGGAATGAGAGACCAAATATCTTTCTTCAGATTGCAACAGTAAATTGGGGTTAGCACTTCAATCTTGAAAATCCAGTTTTCACACTCATGGAAACGATTACTTGAACAGCAGAGATGGTTGGCAACATTTTTGCCTGATGCTATTGTTACAGTGTTCAAGAGGACTTGATATTCTATGAGAAAATTACTAGCTTTGCTGGTGAAAAAGGAAGGGAGAAGATGTCTGAAGGAAACACTGTATTTTTGGATGACACGACATGACAAACCCTGCAGATCCAGGACAAGAAAACCCCACCAGCCAACCAGAAACTTGTCTTACTTTTGCAAGCCCCAGATGTCCAGGGAAGTGGCTGAGGCACCATCCCCGGAGGTATGTAAAAGACAGGTAGACACAGTGCTTAGAGATACGGTTTCATGATGTTTTTTGTCAGAGTTCGGTTGATGGTTGGACTAGATGATCTGAAAGGTCCCTTCCAACCTAGGCAATTCTATGATTCTATGTCCGGGACATCTGCTCAGCCTCTGAGTCCACAAAGCTCCCCCACTCCAAGCCTGAAGGCTGGATAACCACGCACGGCATCCTCAATCCCACAGCTCTGCAACTCCATGCACTGCAAAACCAGGAGCCAACGTCTCCAAATATTACCTGTTACAGAGCAAGGCAACATCTGCTCGACCGTCAAAGTGCTACCATTGCCAAAAGGGAGCGGGCTCCATTCATAACACGCCTGGCCAGTGGCCACCGGCCACCCTGGCAGCCCATCAGCCCGCCGCACTCGCATCGCCTGCCGATGAAGACGCGGGGATGTTGGGGGTCAGCCACCCCCATGTCTCCTCTTAACTTGTTTAGGAGTTGCAGCGTGCTTTGGCTTCGCCTTTTGCCTCACGTGTCAAGAGATAAATTGAGTGCTTAGATGCAGCCCTCGCGTTTCGGCAACTGCTGGCTGGTTTCAGAGGGGATGAAGGCTGCAGCCTTGTTATCTCCTACTTATACAAAGCGGCGGCACCTTCAGGAAAGGAATGCGTTTGTTTTCAATTTTAGCCCGCTGGCTGAGGTTAACAATTTCCCATTAAGGTTTTAATATTGCAAAAGATTTCAGTAACTGCGCAGGATTCAGCGGCTACTGTAAGGCTATTTTGGTAGGCTACCAGAAGATTAATCATTTGGGCCTTGTCAAGTCTCAAAGCCCCGCTGCTCAGCAAAGAGATCATACCAGACAGGTGCAAAAATTCAAAGCTTGGGCAGCTATGGCTTCTTCCTAGTGGCAAGGCAAGAAAGGTCAACATTTTAAGTAGAAATTAATTTGCTTTCAGCTCTATCTAAACTATAGGTGAAACTTTCCTCCCTCCTTCCATTAAACGTATCATTTTAAAGGTGAATTTTGAAGAGTGCACGTGACACGCTTAAGCTTCAAATACGTATGCTTTCAGAGGTTAGAACGCAAAAACTGCGTTTCATTGAAAACTGTTTGTCATTTTGAATCACAGGATAACTCGACAAGAGGTGTGACTGATGCAATTTAAATTTTCACCTGACAAATTGAATTATTAATCTTCACGGCACCTACAACAAAGGATCAAGCAGAGCAGTCAGTCAGTCAGTCACCAGCCCCAGGAGCTACTTCAGAACACCCTTGAGATGGGGAAGCTGGCTCGGGACCTCTGTCCTTGTCCCCGCTGCTACCTCCAAGCTTTAGTTTTTCTGAAGCAGGGGAAGACCTTGGGCAGCCCCACCGATAAGAAATGCTGCGGTTCTCAAGGAAGGCAACAGACAAACAAAGTTGAGGGCTTTATCTGCACCTGGAAAGAGCTGTTCGTCCTGTACAGGCAGCCCTGGCAGGGAGGACCAAGGAGCTTGAGGAGCTTTTCACTCACGCCTGAATGAAAGCCTTACCCATTACCAGTCACTACTTCTTTTCCCCATGGAAGGCAATAAATACTCCAAGCTCCTGCTAAGTTTTGAAGGAGTTGCCTTTTTCTAACAGAATACACTTGTCATGATGCCCTGCCCATGGTATCTGGAAGATACCATGCATTTTGCAGAGCTGTCATCTTAAGTGACATTAAACTATACTCTTAGGTACTAATTTTGTATCTCTCTGGTATTACTGATCAATAATTTCCTTATTATGTGTCTAACCAGAGTTCAGAAAGAAATAAAGTTCTAAAAATTTCCACATGGTAACTTAAAATGGGGTTCCCATACACCACAATTTCAGAATACTAGGTTTAAGGAGAGTAGGTTATATAGAAGGTCTTAAAATGAAGGCCAAATGCCACCAGAAAGCACGATTCTTTGCTTGAGAATGTCAAGATGTTGGTCTTAAACGTGCCACTAGTCAAAGAGCGACTTCTGCTCAGCCCACTGCTCAAAGTAGTATGTTCTTAAGTAGGAAATAATCCCGCTCATCATGTAAACACTTATTCAGACTCTTGTTAATGTTTGTGCTATCCCTTCTGAATTTCTGGACAGTTTCTTTCAGGCTCAGCAGCCAACATTTAATTAAGAAATATTTAACCACTAGAATTTTTGAAACAACGGCATGTAAGGAGAAATAATTGCCTATCACGTCTACTTTACAAAATCAAAATACAGCCAGTGGAAACCAGATACAAAACACTTGCCTTTGGCTGAACTACTTTTGTTTAGAAAATGAACAGACAATGCAGTTCCTTGGCCGAGACCTTGATTTGTTTGCCAAGTCCCATCCTGCAGCGATTTTTCTTCTTACAACAACATCCCAGGAGCAGAGGACATTATCAAGGAAGCAGACTGGCAGTTCCACGGGTTAGGAAAAAACGATAACCCTGGCGTGCCTTAAAAGAAGGTAGCAAAGCACTTTCAGTAAACTATGTAATGTAGTATGCAGTAAATATATCTGGTTTATCCTTTTATAACTGCTTGGAAGCTAGAGAATGACACATGCCTTCTTAGTGCAAATTTTATCTTTATAACACAATGGCTTGTTGCTGCATCGTCTATTGCATGCTAGCATTCTTTTTACTAAAAAAAAAAAAAAAAAAAAGCACAGCAAGATTTCTTACAAATCTATGGAGATATTAAACGCTTGTATCAATTTCCACAAGCTGTTTAGAAGACAGAAGCATAACTACACTGATCGCATTCTTCAAAGCCACATCACAGGATCAGAAGGTCACAGGGGCATCTTCTTTCACACCAGCTCCCTTGGTTTTAGATAGAAGAAACGCTGACAAGAGCTAGGAAGCGGCGCTTCGGATGATGGAAAACGCAGGACGTGGGCAAACAGCAAAATGAAGTGCAATAACCAAGCTGCTGCTGGGGTGAGGTGATTCAGAACAACAAGGGATAGGGAAAACACAATGATCATGTCCGCATGGCAGACAGGTAAAAATAAGATTGGAGCTGAAGAGGGAGGGAGTCCAAAACCAGACGGAGAGTTTATTTTATCACAGACACTCCTGTTACAGAAGCTGCTGGCATCCTTCTGGCCAGCGTAACGCAGGAACTACATCTGCCTTAACTCCGTGGGTAACCCCAGACCCACACCATTTGCCCTATACCGGCAAGAGACATTTTATGCCTGTTCCTATAGTGCAGCAGTGGGAAGTTGGTAAAAACTTAAAAAGAAGGAACTTCTTTTTATTCTTCAGCTCTGCATCTTTAATTCAACCACTGTCCCCTCGGGCTTTGCTGCTCTGCATTACCATGTTAGTAGAGAGGCTGCAAAGTACAATACTCATGGTTTATATATGATGTGAGTGTAAGAAAAATAGTTTGGGGTTTGGCACAATGAAGAACAAGTCAAGAAATCTGTGTCACACCACTGGCAAACGAGGATAAAACACTTTCAAACTTCAAATGTGAAATTCTGGATGGTTTCGTTTGGCTGTGCAAGCACTGTGGTCAGAGGGTACAGATTAGAAATAATAACCTTAACATCAACATTTTCAAGAGAAAAGCATTCTTTTCAAGTAACTTTAGCCATATCAGTATTTCACCACCACAATAACTGCGTGGCATATTTAGTTGCTAACGCAAGTAGGCACACGATTTATGCAGACGGAAAGCCTAGTTGAATATATTTAAATATATTGATGAAGGAGGTGGGCGCTGTCTTTTCTCCTTGACTTGGGACAACTGCTGGGGGCGGAAGCATTGTCTGCTGGCTCTGCTTTGCCAACCCAACAAGTGGAAAGGGAATTCCCAAGATTGGAATAAACGAAGACAAATCAACGATTGTCTAGTTTTTGAGGTTGCCATTAAATAAGGGGGGCGTGAGAAGTGGTTGGGGGTGGTGGTGTGGTTTTTTTTTTAATTTTCCCAAGATATCTACTATAGCACATTAATATATTATTTATTGTCACTATATATACATGCATAATCTACATACAGCTTTAATGGCATTGGGGGCAGGACGGAACGCATCATGTAAACCAGTGTCAGTACCAGATCCAAACTGGAGCAGACCCTGTCCACCACCTCTGTTTGCTGGAGAGCAGAATTACCCACACTCAGCTCGCTACCCCTGCAAGTAAGTGATCAAACCCTGACAGCGTGCTGGCACAGCGTTAAAGGACCCTCCTAATTGCCATGCCTCAAATTCCAGCTCTAAGCCTCCAACAAGAGAGCCTGCAAAACTCTTTAATAAATCATAGAAATCAGTGATGGAAATTAGGTCATCTTGCCCACGCCTCCTACCCGCACCGTGAGTTTGCTGCCCGTACGGGGCTGCTGAGTGCTCTGTCTCCGCAGCTCCTAAACCATTCCAGTGCTGAGGTTGCCCCCAGTTCCCCCGGCAGGCTGTTACAGAGCCCAGCGAGCCTCGTCGTCCGTCCCACCTACCAGCCTCCTCCTCCCCCCAACTCCGGTTTTGCCTCTGTCCCATTTTGTTCTGTTCCTATTTATATCTCCCTCCAACTCTGCCCCCAAAATCTGCTCTTGGTGCTGCCACAACCACCATCCGGCAAAAATTGTTGCTCAGGAAACGTTCTTCTGCCTCTCCTGTAATCCCACTGTAGTGTGCTGCTATTTTTAGGAGGAAAAGGAGGTGGTAAGGGAATGAAAGGCTGCCAGCTCCAGCTGTACAAGAATAATGCTCCAGTACGTGGAAACTACATTACAGTGTTTCCCTTTAAGCACATATAATTAACCAAAACTTTCAGTCTTCTGGAATGATCCAAAAGAGAGAGACAGAAGAAACGGGAAGGACAAATTCCAAGGTAAAAAATCCCACCATCTCACTCCACCTTCCGACCCGGCAGCTGGGCTTCTCCTCCCAGGGTGGTTCTCCAGATTTCACACCGGCGTTCACCTAGCGAGCCGCACGGCTAAACCAGCGACGTACTGCCATAATAAAGCGATCAATTCGGAAAGCTGCTTACAACAAGAGGCAGCTTTGCCTAGCGCCTGCCAGCCCCTCAAGCAGGAGCAAGACCTGCGTTTGGAGACAAGGTAACGTGTGGACCTCCAACAGGGCAGCTGCCCATCGCCATCCCCAAACCTCCCCGGCGCCAGACACCCCATGCAAAGGGTTCTGTGCAACCAGTGCCTGCACCACTGTCGTGGTTTGGGCCGGAACGGCCACTGAAACAAACGAGAGATGCTCTTCCCAACCTCTCCTTTCAGGGAGAGAAGGATGGGAGAGGAGACTTAGGTTTAAAAGAAACTAAGCTACTTTAATGAAACATTAACAATAAAATAATAAAAAGATAATAATATCAAAAAAGAAAAGACCATCTAGCTAAGCCAAAAGGACCCGGCTTTCCTGAGAGCACACTTTGATACCTCACCCACCACCTTTACCTTTATCAAATCCCATATTTACTGATACGTGAGGTCAAGGACACCCACTGGGAACAAACTAGAGGTACTACGTTTCTTGCTGCAAATAATTCTCGTAGGCAAGCAGCAATGTTTCTCTCTGTATAGATGTCTACACCCATATGCCAACCCCAGCGTAGCAAGCCCAAGGTGCTGGGGAGCGGAGGGGCTGAGCGCTGCCTGCTCCAAGCCTTGCTCTGCAACAAGCGGTAATTTAATTGAAAGAAAACAGCGATGAATTCAGCGGGGCTGGTGAAGTAATCATCTCCAGGGTCCTTAGAGAGATTACAGCTTCCTGACCTAAGCAAGCTACGATTTAGTAGGGTCGGATTTTGGTACCTCCATCTAAACCGAATCGAGCCCGGCTTCACAGACAGGCTTACTGATTTCCGTGGGAAGACTAGCAGATAAAGATACTCCCTGATGTGAGTCAGGGTGCAAGAACAGGTCTCTCAGTTAGCATAAACATATGTTTCCTAGGTCTGGAAGAGCTTCCCCCCCCCCTCTCTTCACAGCCTGTTTGCGTTTGCTAGCTTATTAAACAAGACTTTATTTGCAGCCAGCATGTCCTAGGAAACCAGGGAGGTGTTACACATAATTGCCCTCAGACTCATAAGGAGTAAACAAGGTAACTTCCACCACCAGGGACTCCTTCTGCTCCTCCACCACCACCACCACTAATGTCATGCTCCTCAGCTGCTGGGAACGGTGTCACCTCCTGCCACCAGGGAAAGGTTGCTGGAGCACCCCAGCGTGTGGCTGCCTCCCCAGATTTATTCACCTCCTGCGGGAGGGAGGTGGAGAGGGCTGAGGCTGAGCAAGGGGTGAAGCTCTGAGGATGAAGAACATGGAGGGATAATCTGAAATCAGGAGGAGGGGAAGGGGTGCAAAGGCTCAGCCACCTGCCTGGGTGATGGGAAGGATGGACGGTGCCAGAGGTTCCCCGCTGGGGAGCCCAAGGGAAGGGGCACCCAGACAACAGCCACAGCTAGGGAGAAGGGGATGTGCGGTTGGAGCGACAGGCAAGAGTCTGGCTCAGGGAGCAGGACACAACTAAAGAGAACAGCAAAACCACAGGCATAAGCGTGCAGCTCGCTCTGGTCTGACATGGGCTGGAGATGGGTGTCTGCCCTTCCTCTCTTCCATGAGCATCCCACCATCCATCAACAGGGCTCCAACCAAGAGCCCGCCGGGGTCAGCTCTTCCCACCTCAAATATATTACACCGCTTGCTACCTGCAGCCCACCTGGGATCAAAAACCAGTCCCTGTTTTAGGAAAAAGGCCACGGCAAAAGCCAAGCGACAGACGCACGCTATACCTTGGGTAGTTCAGATTTTAACATAGCCCGGGAACAGAAACATCAACCATTCTCCATTCCAGACGGGAGCTTTCTTCTCCCACCTCGAACTCATTAGAGCAGTGCTATGACTTTTCCCTTCTGTCACGTTTGTCAGTAAACACACGTTTCATACAAATACATGCATGTGAGTGTGTATCCAAAATTGTATCCTGCTTTTTTCTCTTTACTCTCCCTCCTCCCTTCCCGAAATATTTCTTTATATTCACATATGCTTTCCATTTATTCTAGCCCTTTACCCCCCACGCACTCTCTGAGTCCCCGGTTTCCACATTCTTCTTTAACCCTCTAAACTATAAAGACTTTTCTCAGTGGGATCAAACATCTGGTAGGCTATCCTCATGCAGATTTCAGTACTCCTTTTGTTTCTCAGCTTGCTAACAGATCAGTTTTGATAGGTAGTGAAGCCACTGAAAGGGATCCTCTGTCTGTGGCACACAAAGTATTTCCAAGATCTATAAGGGAAAGGGTAAAAATTGAAGGGGTCTATGTAAAAAGGGTTTTTCCCTCCCCTCCTTTTTTTACTTCTGTGTACTTTTAAAACTTTTGTCTATGTATTACCCTGTCATACACTGCATCCCATAGGATGCAAATAGATTCGTGATTTAGAAGATTATAATTTCCTTTTTGCTTTTATCTGCTTTATTCAAGAACAACTATGCCTGCTGATACAGTCAAAGTGCGAGTAAAAAGTAAAGATTTCATTTTCCTCTAGAGACAAAAAAGCAGACAATTACTCAAATTGCATTATATCAATTACCGAGGAACAGTGTCTGAGATACGGAGTTTGCTGTCTATACAGCACATTGTCTCAGATTAACTCAGTTGTCCCAAATACTGACCCATTTCTGCTTTTCCACAGATATTTAGTCCTCGGCAATCCTCCCGAGTTTCCTCTGCACCGATGCTTATGGTGACAACGATTGAGACTGGCAGGGGCGGGCGCACAGGGCCCGTAGGATTTCTCCTACTGAAGCCAAGATAAGTGCTCACACTCTTCTTTCCCCACTACCTGTGCTGTTCATTTTAAGAAATTTGACATCTTTCCAAAGAAAACAAGCATTTCTCTGTGGGTGTTTCTAGCCTCTCGCATTAGCGAGAGGAAGTGCTGTGTGTCCATACACACATTTAGACTTGGAGCATTTCCCCAACCATTAGAAATGGCTAATATTGGAAATTAAAAATTAAGAGAAACGTGATAAAACCTTAATCTAATCCATCATCTTTTCAGCAGTTCATCTCTTTTAAAGGCTTCCTTTACAGTACTGATTCAAACTACTTAGCGATGCTTATTTAAGTCTAGTTCTGGGTAACACTCTTTTACATACTCTGTAACTTTTGTACCAAATAGGAACAATCCATCAGGATCCTTCGGAATAAACACGTTTTCAGCTTAATTTTGAGCTTGGTTGACAGCAATCATATTTTTCAATTATACGCACGCATGTATTTTCACTTGATTAGAGAGAAATTAAGTCTGAACAAAACACTTTGAAAATTCAAACTCCGCAGTCACAACGTATTTCCAGTTAAGAATATGATAAATAAGATGCTAAACCCACAGTATCCCAGGGCCGTGCTATACACACTGAAAAAGCACAATCCTGCAGACTCACAGCAGCCCTCCCTGCATGGACCAGCCCTTTGTTTTCAAAGCCCAAAATACATTGAACGCGCACAGATTCTCACCCAAGGACGCATTTTGATGTGAAAAAGTCACACAGTTATTAATACTTTCATGCTGAGAATGCTGTCGCTTGAGAGATAAAGACGATGCTTCATCTCATGAGAAACAAGTATTCTTTTATAACCGCTTTTAAATGGTTTGATGTTTTCTCTGAGTCAACAAGCAGTCATTTACTGGTACATGAGATTTCCATGAAACAAGTCTGAATGTCACCCACCGTGAATAACACATTTAACACATTTCAAGAACTTTCTGTTAACTCAAGAGCATGCCTGAAATACAAAGAAGCGACATTTTACATATTTTTTAAAAAAGAACCATGCATAAGCCCCCAAGGAATTCACAATCATTGCACCAAACAACAAATCTTACAAACGTAGGTGTGAGCATGCTGCTGTGGGGTCCAACCTACCACCACTGCCCATATTACTTATAAACCCCCCCCAGCCTTCAAAGAAAAACCTTCATCAGAGGGTAAATATTCAGCAGGTTTTCGCTACAGACACGCGCAAAAAAAAAAAAAAAAGACCTCACCCTGTTTAATTCAAAAATTATGTAAGTTGTAGCTTCACCTTCACTTGCTCCTTCTCGGAAGGGAGAATAAAACCCCAACTAAAATTAGACCTCTCCAGTTTTGCTGCAGTTCCCCAGCAGACAGACACAGCCCTGCCCTGCGAGAAGCCGCCAAGGCGGAGGTGCAGGGTGGGGGGTGATGCCACACCCTGCGTCCCCCCCACTCCTCCTCTTCCTCCTCCTCCTCCCAAAGGCGCAACCTGCCCACCGCAGAAGGAGGCTCCCATCGGATGAGCTCCTGACGCGCGTCTGACCAGCTCCTCGGTCATACGGGACCACCCTTTTGGGGAGGAAAGGCCACCAAGCTGCATCATTAACGGAGGGATGCGACCGCATGCAATTAGTTTGGGGAGAGGTCCGGGCTGTGCCGGTTTGATTAAATAAACGCAATGTTATTTTTTAATGCTTCCCGATGTGTTTCGCGTTCTCTGCTGCAGGGAGCAGGTCGGCAGCACTGCCGAGAGCCCGAGGAGCCTTCCTGCTCAAGCTATGCCGCAAGGAATAAACTTCCAGTGGCTCGTGCTCTAATGCGGTGCTCTCAGGCTCTCTTCTCCCCTTATTGCCATGCAGGTCTCATCCCTCACGTTAAGAGCTGAAACTTTCCAACCCAAGGAGACGAGCACAGCAGTATTCGCCTACGCTACATTATGCATGTACACATGCAGGTGCAGCGAGACCCGCCAATTTAACCACATCGGTGATGCAGCGGGGTGATCTTGACCATTTAACACTCTACAAAAGGACTGTTCTCTATAGATTCAGAGGAAAAGCGCGCACTCCATCACCTCCGACTAAGACCTTACTGGTCAAAACCTTTACATGCTTTGCTTATTTTTTTTTTTTTTTTTTTTTACGAGACTTAGTTATACTTGTTTTCTTCATAGGCGTCTCCCAGCTTTCCGTGGACGCAGGCAAACAGGCTGACAATATTAAAATTTAAAAAAAAAAAAATAAAAATAAAAAAAAAATAAAGATGTCATTCTGATTGCCACACTGCACAAGGACAGAGGCACGTGGGACACACCTAACCCGCAGCTTTTTCCGCGTCGAGCAAGGCCTCCGGCTCCCCATCCTTTTGACAGCAAAAGCCGGGAACCTCGCAGCCGCTTCCCCCCCCCCCCGCCCCCGCCTCCCTTCCGCTTCACAAGCGACGGGGGTGTGTGTGTGTGTGGGGAACACGTTCCGAGTGGGGGGGGAAAAGACTTTTCCCATCTTCCCATCCCTGCCTGCCTCCTAAAAGCCAAGCGCACGCCGGCAAACGGCGGTGGGTGAGGAGGGGGGGGGGGGGCTGATCGTCGCCTTCCTCCTCGGGCACAGAAATAAATTAAATAAATAATAATTAAGAAAAAAAAAAAACACAACAAAACCAACACATCAAGAAACTGCAAAGCCAGAATTACGTGGCTGATGTACGGAGTACATCGCAGCCCCGGACCGCTGCTACCGCAGCGGTCCGGGGCTGCGATGTGCTCCGTACATAACCACACCCGCCGCATTGCAGCAGCGGGCACCCCCGGGGGGGGGGGGGGGGTGGGTGGTGGTGGTGAGGGGGGGTGTGTGTGCTCCCTACCAACTCATACACCCCCAACCCCACCCCCGTCCCTTTGCCGCCCATCGAAGTTTCCAAGAGAAATGCGTACAGCCCTAAAAAAATAAAAAAAAAAAAAAAAAATTCAAATTGCAACGTTCCCCCCCCCCCCCCCCCCCGACTTTCCAGCTGCGGCGGGAGCAGCCCTGTGACCCACCGTCCTCGCTCTAAGGGGGGGGGGGGGGAGGCACCGCTTACCGCCTCCCCCTTCCACCCCCCCCTCCCCACCCCGGCATCCCGGCCTCACGCACACGCCGCTCCCCCCCCCCCCGCATCCGCTAACTTAAAAATGGCTCCTAGGAATGAGGTTTATATATATAAAAACACGTATATATTAAAAAAAAAAAAAAAAAGCGGGGGGGGGGAATGTAATCTACCCGCGTCCCCCCCCCGCTACCCAAAACGGCATATCCTCGGCTTCCCCTTGCGGGGAGGACACTGCAGGCAGCGGGAAGGTACCTTGGAGGCGACGGGGGCGGCCGGCGGCGGTACCGGGAGCGGGGCGGGGGGGAGCGGGGTGCGCCCGGCGGCGTCGGCCCGGCCTCAGCAGCGGCAGCGCAGCCCGGCTCTGCCCGGAGCCTCCGCCGCTTTCCCAGCAAATCAGGGCTGCGGAGGCTCCTCCGGAGAGAGGGAGGGAAAAAGGAAAGGGAGGAAAAAAAAAAAAAAAAAAAAAAAAAAAAGAGGAGAGAGAGAAAAAAAAAAAAAAAGGAGGGGAAATAAAAAAATAAAAAATAAAAAAAAAAAAAAAAAGAGCCCACTTCGCGGAGAACGGCAAAAGCTGGATGCCGGGAGGTTTCTGGAGCCAATCCCCCCCGCCGAGGGCTTGCTGCCCGGGCACACAGCAAAGAGCCCACCCCCCACCCCCACCCCCGGCACCGGGATCCCCACCTGCGTCCGGAGGGATCCGGCCGGTTTTTGGCTCGGCTAAATGAATTCTTCTGTTCAGGCAGATGAATTTAGCCGCTGCGGTTTGCAGGCAGACCCTAGCGATGGAGAGGCGCGGCTGTGAACTTAAAAGCAGCAAGCTGGGGTGCTGGCAAGCTCCGGCTTTGATTTCCCCGTGGGGATTTTTGCTGGGAGGGCAGGGTGTACCCACTTTTTCACTTTTAACTTCCAGTGACAAACCACATGCTCTTACAATCTGGACTCTATTTCACTCAAACAGCATCACCGAAAGAGAAATAAACAGAGGTCTCTGCCACTCACTGACTCCCAATCCAAAAAAGGTAACGTAAAACTGAAATGACTTCGGAGCTCTTACTACAACATAGACCGCAACACACCACATGTCAGAAAGCATCAAAAATTCCCAGCGCGTACAGAAGCCTTTTGGGAGGGGGATAATCCTACTTGCACCACTTCATTTTGGTAAATACGTAGCTCCTCTTAGAGCACGTAAATGAGTTCGCCACTAACTACAGGCAATACGAGCAGCTACTGGATCCGAGACTCTGCCGCACCACGGCGCTCAGAGGCACTGCTCCTTCCCTTCTCATGAGGACCAGAGGTGGCTGAACTTGCTCTTTTCCAGGGGAGGAATTGTCCACGGGAAGGGTAGCGACGGCTGGCTATGGGAGAGCCATAGACTGACACGCTGTCACGCTGCACCTTCAATCCTGCTGCAACGCAGTGGATAAATTAGGCTTATTCTCTCATTAGATAGTGTATTTTGAGAGCTCTCAAAAATTATAAGATCCAAATTATATTCAGGCCTCTGATATGAATCGGGGGAGGAAATCTCCTTTGATTAGCAGCATCTCTGTGGGATTTAAGAAGGGAAAGAGGGTTTGACAGTAGGCAGCAGACGTACCGTTTCTCAGATCTACAAAACTGCGCTGCTCTGTGTTTAATGTAGAATCGTAGCAAGAAGCACACACGCACACAGACACCCTTCACCTGCTATGCAGGAGTGCCATTTAGCAGATCTGGCACGCTGCAACATGCATAAGAAGGAGAGAGACTTCAAAAGGAAAATGCATGCCATCAACTAAGAGAGGGCATACTTCTAGTCATGCAGCTGAAATAAAGAGACTTGCGCGCTGTTCTCCACCAGGAGCTCTGGAAATCATCATGAATCACAAGGGAATGAACTTGACATCTGAGACATACACTAGAGTTAACAGGGTTTGATTTTTTTTTTTTTTAAAAAAAAAGTAAGAAAAGGATTGAGATGGTTTGAATCAAATCGAGTCTCAAAAGCAAGCTAGGAGACTTAAGAAATATTATTTGAAAAACAATGCAAGATTTACCAGCTCAACCTTTTGCAGCTCTTGTACTGCCTGTAACAGAGGAAGGTGTTGATGCTGCTTTTAAACGGAGATACGCGGCTGGAGCATCAGCGCTTCACAGCAACACATGTCCTCCCTGAGCAGTACTGCAGGGGGATTTGCCCCCCAGGTACCATATACTCTCTGATCCCTTTTGTGGATATACCGCATATATAATAGCATCTTTCATCCAAGGATCTAGAGGGCTTTCAGCACATGGATTTAACCTCAAAACATCAAGTGGTATTAACAGGCTGTTCCTGCAAGCAGGAAATCTTTGCAACAGGTATGAGGCAGCTGGTACCTGTGGGTTACCAGTGTGGGCCTAAATTTCAGAGTTCTCAACACTCACAGTATTTTTAAATGATTTATTTTTTTCCATTTTCAGATGTTACTTTCTAATTACAAAGTGGGTTAGTTGGCCGGCTTGCCTTGCCTTCTGTAAGATGGGAGCTCCATGGAAGTTCAGGTTCCATGAATCAGCAGTTTTTAGTTGTTACTTAAAAGCCCCCTGTTCTTCCAGTAATTTACAGCAAGCCTGAATCCATACTCTTCTCGCACAGGTGGGAAACATGAATGATCCCCCCCGCACTTCACTGGGGTTATCCCTGTGCTCACTTACATGACAGAAAGCTCGGATGACAAGTCCAGGCAGCACTAGAAGAGACTGATCTGCCTTGCCATGGGACAGCAGTTTTATTTTTGCTATTTTCTGGCCTTTCTGGAGGTGGTGCTTCAGACCTGGATGTTTAATGTTTTTCGAGTTTCTGTTTGTCTCAACTCCCAAGGCACCAGGCTTGGTGCAGCCCAAGACAGTCCTTTCTCCCCTCCACAAAGCGCCTCGCAAGCAGACAGGCGGCTATTGCTGCCTGTTGCAGGGAAGTTTTTAACCCCAACATTCTGCTCATTTAAAAATAGCGTCAGCTTGGGCGGGATGGCACACGCTCGTGGCTGCCCAGAACACACAGCCTTTGAACCCTTCACATCCTGCTGCCCCAGACACAATGTCCCTGCGTGCCACTACCCACCTGCCATCTCCTCCCAGTTTTGGTGCCTGCAGAAAACCTCTGCCAGCCTGCTCCTGCCATGTTATCCCCTTTCCCCTTCCCATATCCAGCGTGCCCCATTCTCCACCCCCACCCAGCCCCTTCTCTCTCCACCCCATTACCACCCTCCAAGCCAGGGGCTTCCCAACCCTCTACTCCTCATTTGTCCTTAACAAGAGGTATCTCTTCATCTTCCTCCCCTCTAAAGCAGTTTCCTTCTTCTTGTGCCACATACCTTCCCTACACTTTCTCCAGGCCAGGATCCTTCATTTCCTACCCATGCAAGGAGCTAGATGTCCATCCAAATTGCTTCTGTGCTGGTCTGGAAGCCAGGCTGCTCCCAGCACCCCATCCTCTGGGGAGGAAGGCTCATAGCTCTTGAGACATCAGCACCCAACCGTATCAGCAACAGTCAGAGTCACCCAGGAAACTGATCCTAAACTGGGGAAATGGGTAAAATAGGCAGCAAGCTCTGCCCTCCTTTCTATCCATACATCCATCACTTTTAGTTTTCCCATTTCTCCCCTTCGGTGAACACACACAACTTGTTTGGGAAAGCCCTGCAAAAGGAAGGAAAGGAGTTGTTCCTGGCATGAAAAGCCAGGGAAGAATAAAGGCAAAGACAGCCTCTGACATGACGCAGGTAAATTAGAGGTAGGAGCACCCCCTTTCCCCATGGGCTACCAGTCAGAGGAGGGCAGCCATAAGGAAAATGGGCCCGCAAAGAATATTTGGCCATGACAAGGCCTTTTTTTTTTTTTTTTTTTTGTTAAGAGGAGAGGGGAACGGGGAGACACGAGGTCTCTGCCAGGAAAGGATGAATAGGCAACCCTGGAAGAGCAGGGACAAGGATTATTGCCCAGCCCTGGGAACGGCTGCCCAAAACATTCTTGTGATTCCCTAATTGATTGGACATGGCATTCAAAATAGCACATTACAGAAAAGCAAGACACAAAAATGCTATCAAACTCAGCAAAAGGCTGTCTCAAGCCCAGCCAACGATGAATTAGCTGGGTACAGCACTTCAAAAAAAATGGCAAGTACTGTAAAAGTACCAGCATTATTACAGCATTATTAAGAAGATATTTCTTAGCAGACAGGAGCTTGGCACTATCTGTCTAGACGGGTAGATGGGTTTGGAGTCAAACAGATTTTTTTTTATTTTTTTTTTTTTTTTTTATTATTACCGTATCCACTTCCATTTATTAAAAGCAAACTGTTCTGTCCATGACTCATGCAGCTTAGCTGTCTGCATGGCAATGAAACAAAATTCTCATAATTAAGAGCGATCACTGTGAGACAGCAGATGAAGGTAAGATTTAGAAATCAGACCAAATCTTCTATTTCTGTCCTCCCTCACTGCAAACATAATGCCCACAGACCTCAAATTAGCCAATGTTACCATTGCCTTCAAATACAAGGGAAGTAAGCCTTCAGGTGAGCTACCCCCTTAGCGCAACTCCAGTGACACAGCACTTCAGATTTATTCTTGACACGGGTTTATTGACCTCAGTGCAGGGATTTATTTGGCCTGTCGTTTGAAGTAAGTCTTGCTCTGCCTGTCAGTGCCAAATCCACCTCGTTTTAAGACTACTGAAGGAACAATCAGTAAAATTTGGCCACAGTGCTTCTGCAACTGAAATCCTGCCTATAGAAGATTTACCGCAATTAATTCAGCACTGCCCTTTGCCACTTTCATATCTGTAGCTACTTTCTGACTGAGAGCATTAACTGGATTATCAAGCGATTACCTCCTGCTGCAGTTCTCCAACCCCCATCGTGAACCAAAACTAACCAAACTTTTACGGATCTGAGATGCTTTCAGACATACCTGCGGCTGTGCCCAAAGCAGACCAGAATTAGTTTTAAGACAGTGTAATAAACTGAAGCTTTTTGTCTTAGGTTTTCACCTTAAATTTATTTTGTCTATGCATTATCAGTAATGTGGTTTAATATGGTTTTAATAGCAAATCGGTGCATCTGATTTCATATGCACTGACTACAGCAAACAGAAAATACAGAAAATATGCAATATGCAGTTAACACAAACTTATTTTTGTTCTGCGGAGGGTTCTGAAACAGCCTAACAATGAAGACAACAAGGACAACTCTCATTTTCTATTGGCAACTCTAGGACTGAGGGCTTCCTAGACGACGACCACCCCTACCAAGGTCAACACAGGCCATCCTCCTTTACTGGGGTGCTTTCTGTTGAGTCCATCTATTTCAGTCCATGAAACTCTGCCTTTTTGTTCTCATTCCCAAAGTGCAAGCTGTTTTCCCCTCTTGTGGGGCGTTAAACAGGAAAGCAGATACCCTCCTTCCCCCTTTTCCACACCAGTAAACTCAGTCTTGCATTTTAGTTACAAAACTATCTTTACCCCTTCTATGTCTTCTTTTCATGAAGCATCTAACTCAGAGGAAGATTTAAGCAGGAATTTATCTTAAGCATAAGCTAAAGCCTCACTGCCTCAAAGGAGAATCAATCAATGCTGGTATTTATTAAGTACCATCAGAAACAGAAAAGCCATCCTGAATCATAACCGCCTTCTAGAAATCTCTTTTTAAGATACCTGTTCCTCATGACACCCATAATAAAACAACTCTCAGTGGCCAGGATTAATAGGCACAGCCCACGACTGCTTTTATATCATTTGTCTTTGTAAGCTGCAAGATTTACCAGGGAGGGAAGCCACTTTAAGGAGTGTTTGCATAGCACCCAACACAGTTCACCTCTCATCTTAATGAAGGTTAAAAGCAATTAAGGGCAGTGCTAGTAGGTTCTTTTTTAACGTACAATGAATATCTATGCTTATCATAATACTAAAGTGTTATTAAGAAAAGGTAACAAGTCCTGCTCAAGAATGAACACATTTATCCTACGTCTTACAAGTATTGTCTTACAAGTTACACATACTAAGACATCACAGGTTTTCTTTCATGGTTAAAAAGATTACCTTAGTTCCATGGATTCCTTACAATGAAAATATTTCTCACCCAGCATGTCTGCAGGAGAATTTTAGGCGCCTTGGCTATCTTTCCTGTCAAACGATCCCTCTCCATTTTTATCCTCTCAGAGTGCCAGAAGAGTAGAAAACCCAGCTCCGATATTTGACAAGTAAACTTTACCCACAGAAAAGGAAAGGGCTGGTGTTTTAATCTACCAAATATGATTATTGAAGGAAACAAGAAAACAAACCCTCAAAATATACAATGCAATTTCTCCACCTCTAGTTAGAAAAGTGCATGTTTGTTCCCAGTACGCTGCCTCTCTTGCTCCTAACTTCTTTCCTTGCACAGTATTTTAACAGCCAGCAGAAGTGGCTGCTCTTCACAAACCAAGGGCATGGGTCTGTGTCCAGGTTGTGCCTGGTTGCTCCAAGCCCACCTGGCCAAACGTAGTCCTTGCTCCACACAGCCTGTCCCCATCCCACCATCTCCCACACTTTCCCAGCCAGCTGAAGGTCTGTGTTACCACCAGGAGCAAAGTCTCCATATTTCCCCACCGTTTCCTGGCTGTTCCTTCACACCTCCTTTTGCCCTTTTCACTACAAGCCACTGAAAGCATTTATCAAGGCCATGGGAAGTAGTAGGCAAACCCATCCTAGTTAAAACTAAAAAGGGAAGATACAATAAACTTGATCAATTCCTCACCACAATTCCTTAAGTTGTGCCAGGGGAGGTTTAGGATGGAT
This sequence comes from Chroicocephalus ridibundus, assembly GCF_963924245.1. Classification (NCBI taxonomy): domain Eukaryota; kingdom Metazoa; phylum Chordata; class Aves; order Charadriiformes; family Laridae; genus Chroicocephalus; species Chroicocephalus ridibundus. The sequence continues at coordinate 115,148,227 of NC_086285.1, read as the reverse complement.
ATTATGAAACATTTCTTCACCAAAAGGGTTATTAAGCATTAAAACAGGCCGTCCAGGGAAGCGGTGGAATCACCATCCCTGGAGGTATTTAAAAGTTGGGTAGACATGATGCTTAGGGACATGGTTTAGTGGTGGCTTTGGCAGCGGTAGGTTGATGGTTGGACTCGATCTTAAAGGTCCCTTCAACCTAGACGATTCTATGATTCCCCATGAGATCTCATCAATATGTGACTGAAAAGGAGGGGGTGCGTGGGTGTGACACAAGAAGTGGGGATGACGGACGAGTCACACTACCGCCTCTTTTGGCAGACATGCCAGCCTGTGCTGGCGTCAGACTGTGGTGTTGGCCACCAGCCTTTATTTATGTCAGCGACTGCTCAAAATTATATCCTGAACCTTCAGCCCCTGCCTGACAGGGCTCCCAAGGACCAGTCCATCTGTGACCAACCGACCGCCTCTGAGGACAGCCAGGAGATCCTCCACCCTATGTTTATAGCTGCTCAGGTGCTTTCAAAACACATTACCTTTTAAAAACATGCTCTAATTCAGTTTACAGTTTAAGTCTCACATTGAGTTGATGGGATAGTGCCAGTAAAGCTGAGTTGAAGGTAGTGAAAAGAGGAGAAGCTCATCCCTTCCCTCTGCTTCGACAGTTTACTCCCCCTGCAACTGACTCTCACTATCAGTCCTTACGGAGGGAAAAAATCAGGGGATACCGATCCAGGCTCTTCATGTCTTTCCCTTGGCAAGGTATCACAGAATCACAGAATGGGTGGGGTTGAAAGGGACCGCTGGAGATCATCTAGTCCAACTGCCTGCCAAAGCAGGTTCACCTAAAGCAGACTGGACAGGAACGCGTGCAGGTGGGTTTTGAATATCTCCAGAGAAGGAAACTCTACCACCTCTCTGGGCAGCCTGTTCCAGTGCTCTGCCACCCTCAAAGTACAGAAGTTTCTCCTCATGTTGAGATGGAATTTCCTGTGTTCCAGTCTGTGCCCATTGCCCCTTGTCCTCTCCACTGGGCACCACTGAAAAGAGCCTGGCCCCATCCTCATGACACCTGCCCTTTAGATATTTATAAGCATTGATGAGATCCCCTCTCAGTCTTCTCTTCTCCAGGCTAAACAGACCCAGGTCTCTCAGCCTTTCCTCATAAGAGAGGTGCTCTGGCCCCTTGGTCATCTTTGCCACCCTCCACTGGACTCTCTCCTGTCTGTCTTGAACTGGGGAGCCCAGAACAGGACACAGTGCTCCAGATGTGGCCTCACCAGGGAAGAGTAGAGGGGGAGGATGACCTCCCTTGACCTAATATACTAGCATACGTTAAAGGTAGGTGCCCTATGTGCTCCCACCCAGCATATGGTATCCTGGGATAGAAAAGTAGCAGAAAGTCACACTCCACTGGTTTCTTTCTACCTGAAATACAGCTAATTGCTAACTGGACACAGACCTGCAAAAACAACCAAGGGAGGGGGGATCTGCTTTTGTATCTGTGAAAACTAATCCTCTTAAGAGCTTGAAAATGCTACTGTTACATTAAAAGAGAGGGAAAAGAAAAAAAAAAAAAAAAAACAAACACCACCAAGTCATCATCTTCAACTCACAGCTTTAAACTAAACAAATTTCACTCACCCACATGACAAGTGATATACATTTGTCCCCTGGGCCCTGAAAAATATCCAAGGCAGGCATCTCAGCCTCTCACCCTTTTGAAAAGCTTTTTACGCTTTGCAAATAAGGAGCCCCGCGAACAGCCTCTCACAGTGCAAATGTTTAATTTACCACACATCTCCTCAACCAATAATTTTAGGAGGGGGTTTGCTCAGTCGCCGCCGGGTTGCTCCCAGTCAGCCTGTGCGCAAACATCTGTCCGGCTTCTCCTGAAGAGACGCGCGCACAGCCCGAAGTTGCCAAGCAACATCCTCGATGCCTTAAGCATCGGGCCAACTCGCCTGCTTCGGAAAAAAAAAAAAAAAAAAAAAAAAAAAAAAAAAAAAAAGAGAGAGAGTTACTTGGAAATAAGGCCGATAGCAAAAGCACAAGCTTACGTAAGGGCCCTGCATTTAGAAGAGGTGCTCTGCCTCTTTCCCAGAAGATTTCTGGGTGCACAATTTGTTCTTGGTAGTAAAATAAATGTAGTAATTCCTGACATCACTGAAAGAAAGAAAAAAAGAAACGGAGAAAAAAAAGAAAAAAAGAAACGGGGAAAAAAAAGAAAAAAAGAAACGGGGAAAAAAAAGAAAAAAAGAAACGGGGAAAAAAAAGAAAAAAGAAACGGGGAAAAAAAAGAAAAAAGAAACGGGGAAAAAAAAGAAAAAAGAAACGGGGAAAAAAAGAAAAAAAGAAACGGGGAAAAAAAAAGAAAAAAAGAAACGGGGAAAAAAAAGAAAAAAGAAACGGGGAAAAAAAAGAAAAAAGCCATTTGTGTGCTGGAGTTCCTAAGGTTGCAATTGAAACCTAAACAAAGATTTTGCTGAAAAAACAAAGTATCAATTTTCTGTGTGAAAACAGACAAAGTTTACTGCCTCCCCATCCCTTAACCCAAACGAAGGAACAGGCAAATGTTGATTTGGCATATCAGAGGGCCAACACAGTGCCACTGGTCACAGCTAAAGCTGAGCACGTCTCAGTGGTTTCAGACAAAATATAAAAATACTGTATTTACAAAAAGCCTGTGAAGAGATCCAGGCTGTGCTCTCCCCCACATTTGAACTCGTTTCCCCTCAAGCGTCAAATTATTTCCAAGGTCCTCTTTAACGTACCAATCAGATCGGTCAAACACCCACTTAGCAAGGTTTCAATGCTAGGTCCTCTCCCAAAACAAAGTAACAGACAGAAAAAATGGGACTGGAATCTCTATTGCAAGATTAAAAAAAAAAAAAATCACGTTAATAGTGTCAGGACTTACAAACAGCGCTGCTCCTCAGTTTCTCTGATGAGATATCATGATTGATCACATCAGTCTGCAATTTGGTACCTTGACCCATGAAGCTGCTTAGGAAAAATTTGCAATTGCCATTGCACCTATTAACACGTTATCATCAAATATCGGTGTTCTTAACAAAAGTAACCAGAGCTCATGGTATTTGGAATTCCCCTGAGGCGTCGGGTAAGTGCAATAAGGCTGTAAAGGGAGTATTTTCACTTTAAAAAACTTTGTTTTCTCCTGACAAGACACATAACTGCAGAAATAATGAAAGCCACAAACATTTTGTCAACAGAAAAACACGGTGGCATTGATACTAAGCATTGCATTTACACAATATGCAGCACAGTTGTTTCCTCTGCAATTTTAAGATAATTCTATTATTAATTAGTTTGGAATAGATTGTACCAATATCCTCCAATTCTGACTTTGGTACTGAAACCATTTTGGGATGTTCGGGCCATTTTACTGCTTTTTGTACAGCAGCTAATCCATAGTCTAAGAGTTAAATTTTAAGTGGAAGAAAGAAATTAAAAAGAAATGTCAGCAAGCCAAATAAATGAACTCATAAAACAGCCTTCAGAGGGTTCAGATGACTTCAATGAGTTGCCCTCCTACATTCCTTTCACATTTTGGGCAGAAAAGTTGGAAAGAGGAAAATTAACCATGGGAAGTATCCTGTTCCTAAGGTTTTATTACTGCTCCTTGTCCTTTACATTCCACCCTTACCACCACCAAGCCCAGCGCTCCGACCGTCCCTCTAGGTCTTTCTGTCAGGCAAGAGAGAGCATATGCAGTAGCTGTATGCATGCTGACAGGCAGCAACTGCACATGCTGATCCTCTATCAAAACATACGTTTCCATTAGTCAAACAGGCTACCTGCCTGGCTATGGCCATTTAATGGCTGAGCTCACGCCAAAGCAAAACGTTTCCCTGAGAGAGGAAAGGTTTGCCTCTGAACTCTTCTAGACCCCCATGGCTACACCACCACCATCCCTCTTTAGTCTTCTTACTGCTGCACAGGGTGGATTTGAATGCCTAACATCGAAGATGCTATAAGCAATATCTCATGGTATGTAGAGCCTCCATGTCTTTCCCCGTGCCACACGACCTCTGCTTTGCGTTCACCATACAAAATCCTGTTTTATTTTCTCCTTTTGGGGGGGATTCGGGCACCCTTTAGAAAGATCCTGAAAGTGATTATACAGATGAACGAGGAAATGCAAACTCTTGTTTCTCATGTTCCGCCCCACCGAAAAGGCAGGAGATAGAGCAGCTTATTCTTGGAGAAATCAGCCTCAAATTTCCACCATGATTGTGGTAATATATTTTTGGGGGTGCAAGAGTGCCAAAACCCTTCAGACAGCAAGACCATTTTTGTGCAGTACTCTGAAATGAGCTTCAAAGAAAAAGCCTTTTCATGCCATCAGGAAATTCCTTGCTGGCAGATTTTTATTGTGTTTTGTTTTTTTTTTCCCCCCCTGTATTTGAGGAACAATTAATAACAACAACAACTTATAATGAACATATCTTAGAATAACATGATAAAAAGTCTACTGTTTGGGAGAAATACATTTTCTCTGCTCCACAATTTCCATGGCATCTAATACTCTGATGTATGTCCACTACTACATTTAAAGTAAGGACTTCCAACCTTAAACTCCCCAATGACTAACTTACAAAGAAAAGCACAGCAAAATTTTGTTTTTCTGTAATTGACTGGGATCTTGAAATGCAAGCGAATTGTGAGGTCTCTTGCAAAGGCTGCATCATCAGTGTGGATATTTTATTCACTTACCTCTTCAAAGTCTCTCTAAAGCTAAAATTAGGTTCCATATTGTCATTTATCAGTTGTATGTAGACTAATCAAATAAAATTTTCACTTCGCAACTTCCCAGATATCACAGTATGCGGCGTGTCTAAAGTTTGTATAGAATTCATCAGTCCATAAACTTAGCAGAACAGAGCAACGTTCACCAGGCAATTCCGACATCTGGAAAACTTGCCATAGACCAGCAGTTATCATGCATTATATACAGGCAAACTGAGCTATTATGGTAAGATTATGTAGCACATTACATCGTATTTTCTTATCTCTTTGATCCTCAATATGCTCAGCTTCTGTACTGGGAGAACAGCAACTGCTCTTAACCACTTCTTGTTACCTTTTTTAATGTCTGAAGCCAGAAGTAACTCTCTCTCTAAAAGAAATATGTATTTATATTCCTTTGCTTGGTTAAATGAAAGCTTCGAAATACATTGACCTGCACTCCATTAGCTGAAAGAAGGAAACAACTACCAAAGATCCTCCCTTCAGAATTTGTCTTGGAGGCCCACACTCCAGATCATGAAAACTTTAGTTGTATAAACTATCTGAAAACAAAATTAAGATTTACAGGAATAAAAGAAAAAGAGTAGTTTGGTTTTCCTTTTTTACAAAAGAAAAAGAAAGCGATGAAAAATAAGGAAATTTTTGAAACATCTACAGCCTTTATTTACCAAGTGTAAAACTTATTAAATTAAGGATAAGGAATGGTTGGGGTACAATTTCCTTAGCCCACAGAAAGTCTTATAGCTATACTTAGGCAATCCCAAATACCTGAGAGTAAGCTGTGCGCACAGAGATGACACATTGGAAGTGGAACGTGAGAGAGAAACAGCAGCTGCTCGCAACTGCGCAGCCAACGTCAAGCTTGGACAAGCCCGCGGAGCATCTCCACCTTCTGGGCCACCAAGCTGAAGACCCATAGTGGGAACTCATCTCCACAACTGCAAACCCCAACAGCAAGAGGTCTGGAGAGATGAAGAACACAGCCAGCGTCACGGGTACCTGACCAAACACGACTCCTGGATGATACACCAGGAAAGAGATCCCATTGCAGGAAGCGTGGATTTTAAGTACTAGGATGTGGTCAACCCTGGCAGGTTATGAAGAACCACTAACAAATTAACCCAAGAAAACCAAGCTCTGTGGAAGAGATGAGCTGGAAATACCTACTAGTGGAAAGGATTAAAACCAGTCTAAATTCTTAACAGAGAAAGCATTTTGAAGGCACTGCAACATAGCAGTACTAGCATTTTCAACTGCATTTTGTATTCTCTTCCCCAAATTTCCAGTGTTCCTATACCAGTTTCTATACTAGGTTCTCTTTATATACAGATATTTTGGGAAATAAAAACCACCAGGTCCTTCTGAGAGTTTCAATTTCTCCTTCTTCCTCCCACCCACGTCTTTACATCTCCTGGTTTTGCTTAAGCCTCACGGCTCCAAAGAGCAGTAAAGTAACTTGTGGAAGGGAAGCAGAGTGTTGTAACCGTCTGCTACTAGAATAAGAAAACTAAACACGGAAAGGAGAGGTGGGATGAATCATGCGAAGCTGTGTGACATTTCTTAACTCACAAAAAATTTAACTTTCTAAAAATTTGTAGTTAATAACAGCAACCCAGTGTTGTATAACTCAAGACTCCCCAGTAGACAACCAGTATAAGCGATTTGGACTTGCTCTTATCCAGGCTTCTTATATCTCTACAGTTTTCTTTACTGTTTGTAGTCTTCTTTGTACTTCAGTAAAGTTTACTTTCTAGCATAAAAGGAACTCAAACTAAATCATGCGCATGAGAATGAGAAAAAAAACATAATCAAGACATTTTGTCCAAGTGTCCATCGTTACACTGAGAATGCGCCAACCTACTTGAACATCTATTATGTTCACTAGTAAGTGATTTTAGGAGGTTAAGTTATCATTGGAAATCTTTCTATTGCTATGACAAGCAAGACCGAGCATTTTTCTTAAAAAAACAGGTTTAAAGTCTGGTTTGAAAGCTGCACGAAACCTGAGCGCGTTGGTTGGAGGAAAGGAGGGGCCAGGCAGAAGCAGCCCCCCCTCCTCCATACCCATTTCCTAATGCATATTCTGCTCTCAGGCAGCATCCGATAATCATATCGGATTTCGCAAGATCACTTTTCTGCCTGAACAGTTGTGTTGTTTATAAAACCAGGAATTAAAGTATCATTATAAAATACATAAATAAGCAGACCCTCTGCCTTTCTGCACATAGGTTATCCTTGGTAGCATCGGTGCTACTGAAATGCCTTATCTTGACACCTTCTTTTCCACTTCAAAAAACCAAACCCCCGAGAAGCAACAGCGACTTTCTAAACCTCTGTTTGAAAAATCTTATCAGTCACTCCACAAGAGCCTAAACCAAACAGACTCTCAGGAGTCCCAGAGAATACAGCAGAGGTTAAAAAAAAAAAAAAAAAAATCAGTTACGTCTATATCATCTGTTACAGTAGTTATGCATAAGCAAATATGATACTCCCTCCTGCAACAGAACAGGTCTTGTCTTGACAACTCAATGGTTGAAGTCCTGGATCATCAAAATGGATGGGAAAACTCATCAGTTTAATGACACAAGGGTGTGTTACTGCCCTGTGCGATCCAACAGTCCTGGTGGTCAAGCAGCTGGCCCAACAAATCCAACAGAAATACAGTGTCAAACAGTACTTTGGCTGACTGTTCTGTTTCACAAACTAGACAAAGATAATTAATAGCTGTACTGTTGTATAAATATGGGCTATGGAAAATAAAATTTTGATGCCATCCCCTTATTTTTGTTTTACCCAACAGTATTAATGGTGTATTCATTGATGAATTTTTTAAAAGTGTCTCTATTTTTCTTTTTTTGTTTCCCAAATAAATGAAAAAAAAAAAAGCACATTCAAGAGAAACAGCTATGTTATGCCTAGTAATGAAGTAATTATTACAAAATATATACTCATCCCAAATGTATTCTAGCATATGATTACAGCCCATTTGATAATTCAGTTCCAAATGCAGTCGATATTTGAAAGTTACACACACACACACTTGCAGGGAAAAGACAGCAACTGTGTTTAATATGGGTAGTTAGTGCAATTACAATAATTTCTCATCCAAGTTATGTTCGCAAGTTGATTTTGCGTGCAGCGCTCAGTATTAGACCCATCAGACACCACCATACCCTGCCCCCCCGCCCCACTTCACCCCTTGCAGCACATGAAGGTCAGCTGCTTTTAACGCCGGAAATTTAGTGAAACAGCTTGGTTTGTTATTGCATTGGAACTGGTTTTAGTCAGGGCAGCTCGCAGCTAAATGGCAGGCAGAACAAGCAAATTCAATTAAAATAGCTCTGAGGCAAAAAGGAGACGAGTGTATTAGGAAAAATATAAATGGGAATTTAAATGGGTGTTACATGAGCACAAGCAGGCCATAACACAACCTTGTCTTTCCCTCTTTTATACCCGTGTTTTTCTCTTTAACTATGACAAATATTTTTAAATAGGTTGCTCCACTTCACACTTTATCTTATCTCAGCACACAGCGAGCAGACACAGAATAGCCAGAGTTTTCACCAATCCTGCCACACCAACCCTTTCTTGTAGAGGAGAACTTGCTCATTCCCAAGCTTAATTTTTATCCCCTGCCACAGAGAGAATGTGCGCAGAGCATCCTTTCTGCAGGGTGGCAGGAGTGTGGGCAAGGAGGCAGGCAGGGTAAGAGCTGCCACCAGCCCCTAAACCAAGGAGAGGGGACAACAGGGCGCAGCCCCTATGGCTCCAGGGCTGCTCTTACCAGGAGCTTCAGAAATGAGTCTGCAAGTCATTCAGGACAACAAAAACACTGCCAATATTCACAGATTCACACAAATGGCCACATAAACCTTTTTTTGTTTGTTTTGAATCACTGTATGACACTGCTCCACATGTCGTCAAGGATAACATAACATTTTCTTGGGCTCACTTACTCAGGATCAGCAGCTGGGGACCTCTTCTCTAGAGCTTGTTTTACTCTGATGAGTCCTAGAGAAGAACGTCACCCATGAACCTTGCAGCTCCACGCCTCCCCAAGAGCCAGGGTCCTCTGGACTAGGGCTCATCTGTGCCTTGCTTTGCAATTAATTAATTAAATTTCTTCCCTTCATCATTGCTTGTGGCACCACGTTTACCTCCCAACACCAGAACGCTATCTAGATAAGGAAGAGTCAAACCCATTTTAGTCCCACCAGGTACCAGGTGGTCCCACACAACACAGAAGAGAAACAGGAATAAAATTAAAATTTTCGTTATATTCAACTACTTCGATGTCTCTCGATGAAAGGTTTTTTTTTTAAACTGACATGTATATGTGTTTTCATAACATCTACATGTCTCTTCTGAAAACAGCCTTAAGAAAAATTGGCTTTCAATGGGACTCTGTTACCATAATAGCTGTAATGTGCCGCTACATCCTTCTGCGCCAGCACTGGATCAGATATCAGGAACCATCCAAACTACTGATTCAATTCTGTTTCTGTGACTCTTAAACAAGTTAAAAAAAAAAAAAAAAAGAAAAAAGGTCATCAAAGCAATGTCTGAGTAACACATGTTATTGAAGCTCAACCTCAAACTCTTCAGAGCTAACCGAAAACAGTCATTGTGTGAACTAACACAGTTTGGGTGGTTTTTTTTTTTTCTTTTTTCTTTTCTTAGCATCAAAGAAATGCCTCGGCAAGCAGAAGTATTTTACTTTCTCAGAACATGCCTAAATTTTTTCCTTGTGGTTTGCATGATAGTCTTAATAATCTGAAAATTAATGGATTTGGGATAAGACAGACCTTAGGGGACACTGAATAAAATCTTTTGTCCTTATTACCATCTACTATTTGGGCCACCTTTTTTAAAACAAAAAAAAAGGTAAACATTTTTCCCCATCTTTTCTTTTTTTTCCTTTTCCCACTCCCAATTTAACAGTTGTAGCAATCATTTTCATGTGTCAGTATGAAAATGAAAAAGCTTTTCCTATTGATACACATAAGTAACATCATTAATTCTTTTCCTGTACCGTCTCAGAACTCCAGGCAGTGACAAGAGCTAAAGCAGCCATACCCTGTGCACCACCAACAACAGATAACCCTTGCTTTAGACAGCCAGGATTAAGATCAGCAACAGGGCTAAAGTGAAATTATTCTGAAACTAAAACCACTTTTCACAGTGAATCCAAGCAACTTCACATTTCTTACATGCAATTCTGTTTATGTTGTGTCTAGAGCAAGCGTAACTTGGCAGGAGCGCAATACTCTGCAGACAGATATGGCAGCAGGGGAAAAGATAGCAACTCTAAAAATAAAGGCTCTAACAGTATCATAAGCAGGAGCCAAAACGCAGAAGAAATACGCATTCACTATCAGCGAGGTGAAAGGCATGGTGGCAGCCCAACGCTGCAGAAAGGCCCACCAGGCCTCTGAAAGACTTTTTTTTTTTTTTTTTTCTTTTTTTTTTTTTTTTTTTTGAGTGAACTGGCCAGGACAAACTGGCCTGGACAAACTGGCCCTCTCCTTTTACATCGATAACGCTGAGGATATAAAGACTGCCGAGCTGCAGAGGAACGTGTCACTAGGGTCAAGCTTTACAACCAGAAAATTGAGAAAGCTGAAAAAGGAATACAATCTTATAGATAAAATTACCCACCAGAATACATTGAATTAACATTATTATGACAGAAGTCAGCACTTAAGAAATGCCAGAATTAAGTTGCCTTCTACTGATGCATTATTTCCAACCCTGTTCCCTTTTATTTTTTGTCCAGGAAGGAACTGCTGCCTTAGCCAGTGTAAAGGGTGAAGAGTATTTAAGGAATTGAGCTATGAAGACAGAATTATCAATTTTCTCGCATACTTTCCTGTAGTGCTTAACACTGATAAATGAGCGCTGCAAGAATAGCCATCAATACTGATAATCACCATCTTCCCAGCCACCATTTTACACAGGAGACTGAGCCACACACATTAAAGTCAAAAGCATCCATCAATTTGGGATACCAAGCTTGCGCCACCCAGGGAAGAGCGTTTACATCACTTGGTATCTTCTAGCACAATCCCAATACGTTTCAGCTACAGCTCATCGTTTTTGCACCGTGATTCTCAAATCTCAGCTCAAACCTCAGAAAAGGGAAAATTCAGATGAAGTGACACAGCATCACTAGGGAGCTCTGGGGCGATGGATAGGACTGAACGATCAGTCCAGCCCACTCTGCTATTTCATCACCTGCATTGCCTTGTCCCATTTATTACAGCCTTCTGCAAAAAGTAAATGGGAGGTTGGCTGGCTTTCAAACATACCACTGAACGAGTCCTGCTCGGGCCAAGGCAAAGACACCACCCTTCGGTCCCTTCCTCTGACTTGTTTCTGTTCTGCTCCCTTCTTTTCCCCCACTTTTGGATCCTTGTCATACTCTCCACTCTGAGGCTTTCCTTCCATCCAACCCTAGTTATATCAACTTGTTCAAATCCTCATTGAGCACAAAGTTTTCATGTGTTATTCCACTCTGTACGGCCTTGTCAAAAAGCCATGCACCCTGCCAGGCTAATAGGCTTTGCCTGAAAGCACGAGAATAATAGAATTTTTGAGAAAGGACTGTCAAAGTATTTTAATACAGGTAAAGCAATATATTATCCTTTCATTCCTGAAAACAAGATTAAGATAACTTTGGCTTGGGAAAAAGTAAATCCCTTCTCTTCCACTCCAGGTGAGGCACATATTCCTCTTGGATAAATGGGTTAGTATTTAAAATATGGAATAATTATGGGTGGAAAAACACCTTCTCTGAAGAAACACCAGACTAGCAGTCATTCCTGCTTAAAAAATAAATAAATGTAACCCCCCCCAAAATTTATAAAGCACAGGATTTTATTTGAATCATTGAATAATTCAGACTGGAAGTGGCCTCTGAAAATCATCTCATGCTGAAAGCAGGCTTAACTTCAAAATTAGTTTTAAGCATTTGTTCTGTCCAGTTTTAAGCACCTTCAGGTATGAAAAGTCCACATATTCTCTGGGCAACCTGCATTGATATTTGAGCATCCTTACTGTGAAATTTGTTTATTTACAGCTAGCAGGAATTCCCCTTGCTGCGACGCACTCTCAAGATAAGTCTGACCCATCTTATCTATAAACCATTCACAAGATTCTCCTTTGATTTTTTTCTTCTCCAGGACAAATAAAGCCACACTTCTTCCTCTCTTGGACCATCATTCTGTCCTTTAAGCTTCCTTGCTATCTTGATGGCCCTCATTCTAAGACTGAAAGTCTTTCTTCCATGGGAGCAGGACCCAAAACTGAGCATAGGACTCCAGATGCAGCCTGTCCATTGCCGAGTAAAGGAGACTTCTCTTGACACGCTCTTTTTAATCAACTCAGCCTGTGGTTGGCCTTCACTGCTGACTTATGTTCCACCAAAAGAACTTGCAGGTCCTTTCCTGCAGAGCCATCATACAGCCTGTGCTGTTGCTTAGGCTTATTCCCTCCTCCTTTGCTGAGCTTCGCAGGGTTCCCTCCTAGACCACTAATGCAGCTTCTTCTGGTTCCTCCTTGCTAACTCCTCAAAAATTCAGTCCTTTGCATGGCACTGTAACAATGAATGGGATTCACTTACACTTAACAGGGGAAAAAATATTTTGGAGCATAAGTCACCTGTCAGGTCCACCCATCCAGCCCTGAATCCTGGCATGCCTCTTAACAGCTCATGTCCAAGCCTAGGATTGAGCCGTCTGCTGCTCAGTTGGGGAGCTCAAAAGCAGCCCAAGTAACGCAGTGCAAACTCTGCTCCCGAAGCCTTCATTGAAAAAGGTCCCCAAACCACCTCCCTGCAGAAGGAACAAGATAGGCTTCTTCTAGCATTGCTTCTGGGAGCATTAACTACCCTCATGTGAAGGCACACAAAAATCAACGCACGGTAGGAAGTACTAAACCAGACGTGGAACGAAGAGAAATGATTGATCCTTTGGGGAATGAGGTGAAGGATGCAGAATTGATAGGTTTCTTCTTTCCCCTCCTCTGAAAAGAACATGAAGCTGATGGATGATTTTTTGAAGGAACATCTTGTTAAAAATGTTGGCAACACATCAACAACATTTCGGGTCTACTTAATCAATTAAAATGGCTGTCTCCGAAATAACCAAATTAATATCAGACATGAAAGATGAAGAAAAAGCAGGAAGCTGGAGAAAGGAACACTTAGCTAACTCATCCCTTTGAGATTCCTGTTTAATGACTCTTTGCCCACAACAGAGAGAACTGTTTGTCAAGTAAAAAGTTCATGGAAGGTAAATCACTTCATGCATCACCACTGAAGCAAAGTATTGATGCTAGGATGCTAATTGCCATCTAAGTTCCCACTAAGTTCCAGTAAGTGACGTGACTGGCTTCTTCCTCAGAAAGGTTAGTGTGGGGCCCCACACAAAAACAGTTGCTGGTGATCTCAGCTGGGATGTAATCACCTGCCCAGGCCAAGGGCATCACAGTTTCGCCATGCCCTCAGACAAAAATAGTTTAACCATGTCCCTTCTCTGTGTACCTGCTTTGGCCAGCTTTGCTTCCTCCTCATCCTCTGTCCTTTCCCAAAGCACTAAAGCTCCACATGCTACTGTCCTCGGGGGGGGGGTTTGTGTGATTGCATGCGATATCTAGCCCTCAGCTAGAGCGATGTGAGGAAGGCTGCCCAGCCTCCCAGAGCACACTAATAACAGCACATGGACCTCATCATCGACACTTGACACATGTTTCTACTGTGCAAAAAAATAGAAATTGCTGTTTGCTACCAATTCGGCTGCAGTTGTGGTTACTGGATTGGATGTCAGGGTCAAAAACTAGTTGTGAAAAAACACAGATCTCGTGCTCTCCATATGGAGCCAGACTCTCATCTGGCCCAAGCTGGCAGGGCTCCACATTGACAGTCTGGCTCCCAGTGTAAATGGGCTATAAACACAGTCTTTGCTTCATCTGCGAGGCTTGGGGTATCTTAAATTTGACAGCCACTGAATGAAACTTTACTCTGGGGTTATGAAGTAAATTATTGAACTGACTTGTTAAATTACGTTTCATTAGCAGCAGGAACATTACAATCGCACCCTTTGTTATTTGAGCCTTCAATTTGATTTTGTCAAGACTGTTTCATCGTTCAATTTTCTAAAGCAAATGATTCTGAAAGGTTGTGCAAAGGGCATAAAAAAGCAGCAACAGAGTAATGACTTTCTGAGTGATCAGTAAAGGGTGGTGGAGTGGGTAATTTCTTTTTTAAAAATAATGAAATCAAAGTTTTCTAAGGCTTCTCAGGTCAACAGTCCTCAATGACTTCATATTCGACTGGCATATTCTCAACCCAAAAGGCGTACATCCTGAGGAACATCACATCGCAAGAGCTTTGCACGCCCACTTTTGAGGTGCTGTGGTGAGTTGTGATTTGATATGCACCACAGCGACAGAATTGACAGCTGCCAGCAGAAGAGGAAAAGAACTGGAAAACAAAGTTTGAATTACTTTTGAAATTCATCAGCCTAGGTATTAAGAGGGAAAAAAAAAAAAAAAAAAGGAAGAATGGCTGATTCAAAGCTTGTAAGGAATAACTAGGTTTAAACTTACCTCTGCAGAGAACAAAATCACATCTGGAGCTTATAGCACCTTTTTCCACAGAAGCAGAGCATACTTGTGAAATTTTAAACAGCACAAAATGAAAGACATATCAAACAAAAAACAGATTCTCATAAAAGATTTCGAAAAATAACATCTTTAGGCAAGTAAAGACCATGGACCTACAAAGCTTATTAAAAATGTTTAACAACCTGCTTTTTCACTTCCACAAGTTATTCTGCATATTCTCATACACAAACATTTTATGTTTTCAGCTGCACCCGAGAAGAGCAGCCTCACGATAGTTTTTCACTGTAGGTGCCCAGACTGGCTGATGAACTTCAAGACTAGTGGATTACAGCATGCTCCACGCGCAGGGAAGTTGTCAGGAACAAGAAGAAATGCAGCTGACCAATTATCACACGGAATTTCAGATCATACCACTTACCACCAAAGATGAGAAAGATTTGCGCTAGCTGTTGGGTAGCTTCTGAGAATAACTCAGGGTAATAGGTTTAACCTCCAAAAGCACCACACTTAGGGAGCATCTTCCCCGAGAGCTCTTTTCCCCTGCCATCACACGTGACACCAGAGAAGGTACTGAAGCTCAGCCCCATGAGAGCAGCTCCGAGGACATGCTGCACAGTCTCTTTGGTGTCTCAGGTCCTTCCACCTTCAGACTGCTATCACTGTGCTTGGGTGCCACCTGAGTACGCTGCCAAGGACATGAGGGCTGTACTAGGATGCTGATTCACGCTAGTTACGAACCTCATGCAGAACTTGGGACAAGCTTTTCTATTTGTGTACCAGCAAAGGAAATGAATGACATTTGTGTTGAGGTGAAGCGTACTCTAAGAAAAAACACAAGGGCTTATTTGCTGATCTGCATGTACTCCCCCATCACTATCAGCAGTAAAAGGAGGCGTTCAGGTAGAATGAAAAATAATAAAAGAAAAAAGATTGTGCATTGTAGTCCAGTTGCAACTCCTGTGAAAACAAAGAAAAGGTCTGAAAGCCTTTGTTGCCACCTCCCAGTGGCGTATGGCCTCTCCCTTAGGTGAAACCCCCCCCCCAAGCCTTAATTTCCCACTCTAGCTCGAAAATGGTACAATGCACAACAACACAAGGTCCTGCTCAACGACCGAAATCCATGGCGTCACTGAAACACCTCTGCAGGCACCAGACAGCCCACAACGGTCCCACCTAGTTTAGGAAGTCCTGGGGCAACCCATGCCTGGAGCTGACCCCACACTGGCCATCACACGAGAAGGATCTCTGCTGTTTTTGCAAAAACGCGTTTCTCACAAGCATCCCGGCCACGTGTCTGAGGGAAGTTTTGGTGCCAGTGGACAAGAAGCATCTTCTGAATCCCACATCAGATGAAGCCACATTATCACGCAAAACACAGTAGATATTTTAAGCAAGTTAATGGCTCTGATTTAGGGAGACGTCACCCTTGGATTTGAAGCACAGCAGGTCCATACGTCACCTCTCCCACAGGGCTGCTCTGTGGCACAGATGCCAGCCCCGTTACGAGCCATTTCCAAGCGGCTAGTGGATAAACAAGGGAAGTATCGGCAGCGAGTGGCCCCAGGCGCGGAGGGACTGCCCGGCCATTGCAGATGTTTCATCCGCAGTCACTGCCATCAGAGAACACGTCTCCGATTCCCAGCAGGGAGGCCTCACTGAGCAGCTGAAACACTCCGGTCTGGTCATCAGCACTAATTGAGGAGAGGAAAAGGGTTATTTTGAAGTAGCATAGCCTAGAAATTAAACCCAAGCCTCCTGAGGAGGAGGTTGGAGGATTACTGCACCTCCTCAAAGCCATCTTAGTTTTCCTGAGTGCTTCCTAACCCACAAAACGTGCAAAATACATTGCCTTCTAGTATTAAAAGCATCATTTATTTCTTCTCCATGAAAAAAAAAAAAAAACAAAAATAAAAATCGGGCAAAGAGCTCTGCCGTTACTAAGAACAGAGATAACCCAACCCTACTCACCAGTGGCATCTATGGAATGAAAAACTCACAGTGCTCTGAATTTTTACACTCTAAGGATGAAAATTACAAGCTCAAGGTGGTCCCTTTAAATATATTCTGCCCATTCCTCTTAACGTGTTTAGTAAAAACATCCCATGTATTGTACAGAGCAAGAAGTCAGTCCAGAAAAGTCTACACATAAGATGTGAATAAACCAGAAACATTATCCAATTCATTATAGAAAGTGTTACGAAAAGGGGAGAAATACTTGCACATAAGAAAACAAAGTATTTTTTTCAAGTACTTGGAAAAGAATATGCAGTAACTGTGGCCAGCAGCAGGGCTCCTTCATACGTTCTTTTCCACAGAAGTCTTAATAGCAGAAATTTTAATTTCAGAAAAATTAACTTTCTTATATTACTTTGTTACTAATTTTGACATATATATAAACTTGAGAAACAAAAATAATTTAACTCTTAAAACAGATTATGGAGAAGGGCTTTCACATAATTTCACATGTTACTACTCTTAAAGTATACTCCCCACTTCCTTGAATTTCACAAGTGGTTTCATCTTAATTCTCTCACTTCCCTTTCAAGAAGTCACACCACCAGGGATGGAACACATGTAATTTACCAGTATCCCAGAAAATACCACTGCAACATATTTTCTTTGGAGAAAAAAAAAAAATAAAGAAAACAAGCACATTTAACCTTTTTCCCAAAGGACCATCAGTGCCAGGCAGCACAAGCCAGTTGCCAGAGCTGTCACAGTGGTGGAGGTTTTGAGGATCTGCACCGAAACCACAGGAATGTGAAAGCCTTGCCTGGAGCCAGCTGGCTGTCACAGGGTGATTGATTACTTACTCAACCAAATTGCAGAAACAACCAATTTTGAGGTGATTGGTTTTATTTTGAAGCCTGATTACGGTTCTAAACACCCCTCCTTAACATCAGCCTGGTGCTGTTTTAAGAGACTTCATTAGGATTTGTGTTTCCACTAGACACAAAAAAAAAAAAAAAAAAAAAAAATCAGTTTTGCCTGTGTAAAAAGAGCTGCACTTGCCAGGACATGTGCTAAACCCAAGACTAAACCTGAGCCTTTTGCCACCTTGACTGACAAAACAGACTTTAGCACAACAGAAGTAGGAAGAAGAGAAAAGCCTTCACCTGGGCAACCCGTGGAGCTGACCCGGGGATACTTCTGCTCCGCTTGCATGTAATGACATATCCCTATATACACAGCGAGAGCACAGCGGTGGAGGGTATGACATTTTTTATTAGTCCTTAATGTTTATTTTACTATCTGTCCATGCAAAGATAGCCTCCCAGATCGTATCTCATCAAATGCATAATGAGCCAAATTATTCTCTACTACTGTAAATCAGTGAAGGTCCATTGATCTCATTACAGAAGAGCAATTTACACTTGCAAAGAGGGTGGGGGACTATTTCTGAATAAAGAAATAGAGCAAAAACCCTAATCCGGGGGAGCCAAATTCAGGAACAAAATGCATACAGACCACTGCCCTTTTTTTTCAAACTAAACAGATGTATTTATACCAAATATTCACAGTAAAGAGTTAAACAGTTTTTAGAACAACTTTCTGAGCTTCAGAGACTTTGACGACTCTCTGCAGTCTTTGCAGAGTTAAATAAAGGCAGTTTCCTTCCCCTGCAAAGCCACCAGCGCTTGGGACTCGCTTGGCATTTCTAACGCATTCCTCCCTCCATCCCTTGGCGATGATGGCCAGGGCCACCGGTCACCAGCCGCCCTATTCGCCCTCTCCTCAGCAGCCACCAGAGGTGACATCCGACAATGGAATGCAGAAACCTGAGCAATACCTCTGCGAACATCATTGTCAAATCATCTGGTGGACTCTGTGCATGCGTTTTACAAATTTGGGGCAGGAGGAAGGATTCAGGAGGAATATGAGACTCCAATCTCTCTGCTATGCATTGTTTTATATAAACCTCTAATAAATTAGAAAAAAAAGGAGGGGGGGGGGAAAACAAGGAACACTAAAAAACTAAACATCAGCGGATCTTACTCTATGAGCTGACGATTTGTTTACATTTCCTCTTGGTGTGTTATAACTTATGTTTTGCTACAATATAGGCTAGGTAGGAAAACTCATTTCAACGTAGAATTACAGAATCTGCTTGTGAACAAATGGACAAATCAGAAAATGACTTGTTTTTTGCATCGTGTGTTAATCACTTTCAAGCATATGAATCTAAAGGCATCTTTTGTTAACTAATATAATAAAGAACTATTCCTACTGAATTTGATTTATTATTTAGTATACACAGATGTAGTCTTATCAGGGAAACTTCCAAAACAGCTCAGTAGAATTCTAGTTAATTCTAGCACATGGCATGAAGCTAAAGAATTAAAAAAAAATAAAAATATACAAAATGACTTCAACAGGCCAAATGCTTATTTAGCAGAAGTAACTTCTCACATACAATATTTTCAAAAATTGCTTGTTCAGCTACTTTTTAGTCCCCTATTCAGCTCAGAAAAAGTCCGAGGAGATGCTGAAGGCTGATAATTAGCCAGCAGGAATCCCTGCCAGTGGTCCTCCCAGATGGTTGTTATTAAGCGAGACGAGCTTGCTCTGCTGGGCTAGAGGCCACAGACATCACCCAGAATCCTATGGATCTCTCGGGACAGGATCCTGGGAAAATCAACAGCAACCTGGGACTGTTTTTTTAAAATGTCTCATGCTGCTATAGTGTCCTCCCATCAACTACTGGTGCCCTGACCACTTGCCTTTGCTGAACCTCTTACCTTCTCTCAGACCCACAAGAAGAGATGAGATGTCCCTCCGCTCAGTACCGAGTACAAGCACCCCAATGGGACAGAAATGTTCTTCTCAAATCTCTAGTAATAATAAATAATAATAATAGTAATCATCATCATAAATCACTGGACTCAAGGCACACCACCCCAGATGGGGAAAGCATATGGAAGAAGCTGCAACGACTGTGCAGAAAAGATCTCTCTCTGCCCTGGGTCCAAGAGCTCAAATCTCCTGCTGTTGGAAGTAAGGATTTTTTGGATTTGATTAATAACTATAAAATGCTATTCTCTCCTATGCAAGCGCCTCTTAACTTTTTATTAATTTCAGTATCAGGAGGAGGTATGCCACTGCATGAAGGAGCAGCAGTTGCATCCCTCCCAGTCGCTGCTCCAAGGCAGGGCTCGCAACCCAGGCACAGGACCGGAGACAGAGGGGGTTCCCAGGACACAGCAGGGCAGGCGGGAGAAGCCCACGGATACCCAGCAAGCCCATAACCAGAGCCACTTCTCTCTGGGTGTCACCACAAAAGAGAGCTTTAAGGAAAATAAAAAGCTCACAAGAGCCATTCCTTGAATTTGAGGTACTGGTCTGAAAACTTGACAGCTATTAAAAGTCCTTCCCTGGCTGTATTTTGTACAGGAGCCGGGGCAAAGCAGAACTTAAAGGGCAGCAGGCAAGAATCATCTTTTTTTTGTTTAATAGAGAAAAAGAAGAACAAAACGTAGAAAGCAAGAGGGCTACCCAGTATTTTCTCAGCTCTCATTCTTGAAGAAATCTCCAAGTGAGAGCAGGGGCAGATCAACGAGAGGGAGGGAAGGAGCTGGACCATGAACCTGATGGCAGAAAGAAGAATCGAGGGAAGGATGCGCTTATGCTGGACCAGCAGAGCTCTAAGCTAAAAACATTATAGCATAGGAGAAGGAGAGAATTAATTCATCCTGAAAAGTCAAAATGGTTGGGCACTTTCTGCCAGACACATTCTGCAGCGTGTCAGTGTCGTTCCTCTCCGTGACCGAAATAAAACCCGGGCTGTTGCCATGCTGCCTTTTAACTGTGCTTAAAAAGAATACTTCCAGAAGGCAACAGACATAGGAGAAGGCAGCAGCACTTCATGGGGAGGTGGTTTTCATCAGTCGTTGCGATGCATTTGTTCAATACATGAGTAGATCTTCATGTTGCGGGCCAAAGTACAACTCTTACTGCAAAGCATAGTGCCCCTACCATGGATGAAAAATGCATTTATCTAACAAGTTACATATGCAAAAGAAAAATAACAGTTAAGCCACTGAACTTCAGGGCATTCCTATTCAAGAGTTCAGAGAAATCTGATATAATGAAAAAAATATTTACCGAATACATGTGATGAGCCAGAAACCTAAGGATTCTTTTATGCCCAGACACAAGAACAAATCTAACTGTGTTAAAATGAAATAATTAAAATCTCTCCCCGTAAACATGAACATTTGGAAACTACAAATTAGTAGCTAAAATGTTAACCTTATTGCAATGATTTTCTTCTCCCTGTGAGGCATCATCTACATATTTAATGTTGGCATCAGACATTCATTAAGGGCAGGGAACACATTGTAGAGGTTAAACAGCAAAAGCTGTGACCACTCCAGATAGTAACAGCAAGCCAGACAGCTCGCCTTCTAGGTTACTTTAAAGTCAATTCTCAGCCTATGATCGTAAGAAGTTTCAAGGTTTTCACAGGAAGTTTCACAGGGAAGTTCTCATTTCCTTTTTCCTTTTTTTTAAACTTTAAATAAGTTCAAAAGAGCCATTCTAGGAAGGCATCCAAACAGAAACAAGCTTTCTAGTGCTGCCGCTGGGGTCCCGGGCCTTGTGTTTCTCTGCAGTTTCTCTCAGAGCATCTCAAACTCCTTTTCGATCTCAATCAGAAATTCCCAATGGCTCTGCAGTCCTCCGCTTCAGATGCGGGACAGCCACAAAAATCAGAGTAGGAAGAAAATGAAAAGAGCTGGTAAATGCAAACATAGCATTTAAATTAGAAAAAGAGGGATTCGAGGGAAGAATGGGAAAAATGGGAAACCATCCAGCCGCTTGCATGCCCGTGCAAAGAGAGCCACCCGCCCCGTCAGCCCTGCACCCCACGCAGTTGCCCGGGGCGAGCAACTTGAAGGGGCGAAGCGGTCAGCGAGACGGGATCTGAATGAGGAGGTGGTGACAGGCAGAGCCCCGTGAGAGGCATCCGGGCTCCCCATGGCATGGCAGGGGGACACGGGAAGCGCTGGATGTGGTGGCGAGCACGAGGGCAAGCGTAGGTCAAGAGCAGTTAATCATTGACAGAAGGAAGTGGGGGAGATCCAAAGGAGGCATCCAAGTGTCACAACGAGTAACGTGGCAAGGCGATGGGAGGCAAAACCACGGCAGGAGTTTGAGGGGGGAACACCCTTCTGGGGAGTTATGGATGTGCTTCAGGGGAGAGACTGCATTTGTCAATAAAGGGGTTCCCAATTTCTGTCTCGTTTCCTTTTTCTGGCCGTCCAATAGGTGGCTCAAAGATTTTTCTTTCCTTTTTTTGTATCAAGCAGTAGGAATCTATCAGAAGCAATATTTTTGCAAGACGAGCTTGGGACATAATCCAACAAACAATTATAAATCTGCTTAACTTCAAGCCTTTTGACATTAATGAGACTACTCCCATACCCTGTCTTAAGCAGGTGCAGAGTATATGTATGAACACTGTCTAATTAACCTTTAGTTGCATGATGGCCTCTGCATTTTCTGCTTTACCTCCAGACTGTGACCCTTCTTTAAGTGCACACCCTTCTCCCATCCACTTTCTTGCCAGCAGCCTTCAGGAAAAAAGGGTTTTCCTTTTTTTTTTTTTTTTTTTTGTAAACTGGAAGTGTTGCAGCAAGCCATTTCAATAATATACAGAGTAGTACCACTATAACATCAGCCACACTAAATTTTAAACATAAAGCCATCAAATGCTTACTGCGACGTATGTAAAAAGTTATCGATCAGGCTGATCTGAGATGTAGTGCAGTCAGAGATTTTACAAGGAACATCTCCTTTGTAAAAGAATAAAAAGATTACTTTCTCTCAACAGTAAAATGGCAGACATTAGGACTTAATAGAGGGCAGGAAGAAATGAAGCGATTCCCCCACACAAGAAGTCTTTTTTTGAGAACATCATCAGATATTTTAGTTTTCCTATGCATTTTTTTACCCATCTTCTTCCAGAGAATGAAATACCAGTGTACTTCAGAACTTATCTCCAAGTCCTCTTTTCTAAAAATCCCAGAAGCGATGGTTTATTTCCCATTCAAAAATAAACAACACATTCAAATACAGCAGTTAAAATAAGTCAGACCAGGAAGCAAGATACCACCACTCCTGTGCAGCGCTAGTATTGAAGTGCTGCTGGCAGCTCTATAAATACACTTTGGTGACAATAACATCTCAAATATCTCACTCGGAGGCATCACCATTTATCAATACTGTGTTTTTCCTGCTCTGATTGAGCTAGTTTGAAGTAATGACAAACTTGATCTTTAAATATTCAAAACTCTGATTATTGCACCTTTCTGCATTTATTTTTTTTTTTTTTTAATTTTCCTAGTACTGATAACATTTACATTTTCCTTTGGAAGAAAGATTTGTCTTCATCGCCTTCATTTGCTTTATTTTATCTCTTTCAACGTTGAGCACAGCACGGAAGAAATATTTGCATGTTAATGCAAATCAAAGCATAAAAGCAATCAAATCAAACAAAAAGTAAAATCATCTCTGGAAATAATGAAATTCTTCTTCCCCTCTTACAACATTAATTCAGCACTTTTTCCCTACCATTAACTAGCTGCCAATTCTTCCCTTAATCAGAATTACCAAGAAAAACAAATCTTCAGGAATTCAACATTGTGTTGTGCATAAAAAAAAAAAAAAAAAAAAAGACTTACAAAACTTTTTCTCTTTTTCTGATACGTGAGAACAAGTGCACTTTAATGTCAAATTAAGATCATATCCCAGTTTTTTCCAAAAACTTTCGGGTAAGCGTTGCCCCTTTATAACTTCAGAGCCAAGCAGAAATTTAAGAGGAAGGGGAAAAAAAAAAAACCAAAACAAACCACCAACATTATAAATGCTATTGCATACTCCAGTCCGATCTAGTTTTATATTGCTATTGACAAAGCAATCAGATCACAAATAACTCCAACTAACCTTATGCCTACTTTTTTAAGGATAACAGCTGCAAACGTGCTCGGGCTTTAAGCACGAGGGACACTTACCGCAAGGGCAGGGGCAGTCTGGCAAAGCAAACTAATAAAGCCTGGATTACGCGTTAACCTGCAAAGTGCACGGCAGGCAGAGCCGTATTTTTGGGCCACTGCACTACAAAGCATTATGTCAGAAGGCATCCTCCTTGGGTTTCGTTAACAAAAATGAGAATCAAGTGAGTTTAACGGTGGACATTTGGCTTTAATAACGCTATTTAAGTTTAGATATTAAGTTATATAACTTGTGTCTTCAGAGTGGGCAATTTCATTACTTTCTCCTTTAAACAGTGGCTTTAATAATGAAGGTTTTAAATTGTTTTCCCCATAATAAATAAATTAAGCTAAAAAGCACTTGTCGACACTGAAGAGCTGGATCCAGTCCCACAGCGGACATTAAGGACACAGATTAGATCAAGCCAACAAAACACTTAAAGCAAAGGTTTTCCCTATTAGCTGTTGCAATTTTAAAATTGAGATCCAGTAATAAGATTTTAATGCCAGGTGAATGAGGTCAGACAAAGAAGAAATTATGTCAGCAACAGCAGGCAAAATCTTACCAATTTAATGTCCACAAATTAGAGCAATCTTTCCTTCAGAAACCATTAATGCCTCCATAAACATAGAAAAAAAACCAAACGCAAATCACTTCACAATGTCAAACTTGCGAGAAGAGCTAAAATACAACGATGGTCGTTACTGTTTCTTACAGGCACATTATGAAGGACGGATGTCAGGAGATCCATCTCTTCCCTGAGTAAAAAGATAATTTAATGATAAAAGCAACGGTTTAGGCCATGAAAGCAATCCTCCCAATCTCAGGGCAGTAAAGTTGCCTTCCTGATTTCCCTTCCTCTAGTTGAAATGGATGTCCTTTTAGCAGCAAGTTTCTAGTTCATAAATTTCCAGTGTCACATGGTACCCTGGCACAGGCCCAACAGGCTACACTCAAAGACGCCTAACTACGAAAGACATCAGTCCTTGGCAGTGGGGGAAAGGAGTTCGAGTCAGGTAACCAAAACCAATGCAAAACTAAGTGCCAGTTAGGTCTAGCTCCCAAACCGGCTGGCTCATGTTTGTGTGGGGGAAAGAAAGAAGAAAGTGCAAGGGAGGTGAACACACATCCACTGCCACACAGGTGCTGCATCCACCATGCAGAGGAATGTTAACAGCCAGGAGCACACCACACCATAGGCTGCCCTCCTCAGGCAAGAAATAAGGATCTAAATTAAGGATCCTGACATCTTAACACCCTTAATCTAGTTAGTTGATGTATTAGCATATTATAGAATCACAGCATGGTTTGGGTTGGAAGGGACCTTAAAGATCATCTAGTTCCAACCCCCCTGCCATGGGCAGGGACACCTCCCACTAGACCAGGCTGCTCAAAGCCCCATCCAGCCTGGCCTTGAACACTTCCAGGGATGGGGCATCTACAGCTTCCCTGGGCAACCTGTGCCAGTGCCTCACCACCCTCACAGTAAAGAATTTCTTCCTAATATCTAATCTAAATTTCCCCTCTTTCAGTTTAAAACTGTTACCCCTCGTCCTATCATTACACTCCCTGATAAAGAGTCCCTCCCCATCTCTCCTCAAGGACCCCTTCAGGTACTGGAAAGCTGCTATAAGGTCTCCCCAGAGTCTTCTCTTCTCCAGGCTGAACAGCCCCAAGTCTCTCATCCCGTTCTTGTTCTCTCAAAACACACTGCCTAGCCCTTCAATTAGCTGACACCAATTGCCTACCCTTATTATTTACTTCCACAGTGCATTGCGTACCTGCTACCTCCACCATAAATGAAAACACATGGATGGCTAACTATTTTATACCATTACTTTTACTTGGAGATACTGAGTCCAAAGTAGTCGTCTTAATACTCTACCTCTCCTTTTTTTTTTCCCATCTTTTATTTATAGCTTTCTTTTTCTTTCAGGTTAAATAGGCCAGGACTAATTACATCTTCTTCATGACCTGCACTGCTTGAAACCATCAATCATTTCTGCTCTTTTCCACTCCTTTTCTCTATTTTAGCACTTTCCTCACCTAACAGGGTGACAGAAGTGATCAGAATGCTCCAGACCTGATTTTCATGTGCCAGAACCACCTTTCCAACCTCATGTTCTCAAGACTTTCCGTTTTAACTGGTGCCATAAACCCTGCAATAGCTCTCACAAGTACAGCAAAGCATCTCCCCTCTAGATTATCCTCAACTTTGCCATTTTGTGGTGCAGAGGGACCATTCAGCATTTGCTTCGTCACTTCAGGCTCTTCTATGCTCAGCAGAGGGAACTGGTGGATGCAGCAGCACCTGCTCTTTAAGAGCTTCCCCTGGTGCCAGGAGCCCCTTGTCTGTAGTTCAGCATCATGACCAAACGCAGCCTTTCTGAGGTTTCTCCCTCCTCCATTGAGCTTCATAGGATTGTTTTGGTTGGAGACTCGTAAGATCATCAAGTCCAACCGTTAACCTAACACTGTGAAGCCCACCACTAAACCATGTCCCTAAGCACTACCTCTACCTGTCTTTTAAATACCTTCAGGGATGGCAACTCAACCACTTCCCTGGGCAACTCGTTCCAATGCTTGACACCCCTTTTGGTGAAGAAATTTTTCCTACTATCCATCTAAATGTTCCCTGGTGCAACTTGAGGCCATTTCCTCTTGTCCTATCACTCGTTACTTGGGAGAAGAGACTGACCCCCACCTCTCTACAGCCTCCTTTCAGGTAGTCATAGAGAGCGATAAGGTCTCCCCTCAGCCTCCTTTTCTCCAGGCTAAACAACACCAGTTCGCTCAGCTGCTCCTTGTAAGACTTGTGCTCCAGACCCCTCACCAGCTTCGTTGCTCTTCTCTGGACATGCTCCAGCACCTCAGTGTTTTTCTTGTGGTGAGGGGCCCAAAACTGGACACAGTACTCGAAGTGGGGCCTCTCCAGTGCTGAGTACAGGGGGACAATCACTTCCCTAGTCCTGCTGGCCACACTATTACTAATACAAGCCGGATGTTGTTAGCCTTCTTGGCCACCTGGGCACACTGCTGGCTCATATTCAGCTGGCTGTTGACCAACACCCCCAGGTCCTTTTCTGCCAGGCAGCTCTCCAGCCACTCTTAGAATCATAGAATTGTTAGGGTTGGAAGGGACCTTAAAGATCAACTAGTTCTAACCCCCCTGCCGTGGGCAGGGACACCTCCCACTAGATCAGGTTGCCCAGAGCCCCATCCAGCCTGGCCTTAAAAACTTCCAGGGATGGGGCTTTCACCACCTCTCTGGGCAACCTGTTCCAGTGTCTCACCACCCTCACGGTGAAGAACTTCTTCTTAACGTCCAGTCTGAATCGTCCCATCTCTAGTTTTAATCCATTCCCTCTAGTCCTACCATTACCCAACATCCTAAAAAGTCCCTCACCGGCTTTCTTGTAGGCCCCCTTAAGATACTGGTAGGCCACTACAAGGTCTCCTCGGAACCTTCTTTTCTCCAGACTGAACAACCCCAACTCTCTCAGTCTGTCCTCATAGGAGAGGTGCTCCAGCCCTCTGATCATCCTCGTGGCCCTTCTCTGGACACATTTCAGCACGTCTATATCGTTCTTGTAGTAGGGGCTCCAGAATTGGACACAGTACTCCAGGTGGGGTCTCACGAGAGTGGAGTAGAGGGGGAGAATCACCTCCCTCGACCTGCTGGCCACACTTATCCTGATGCAGCCCAGGATACGATTGGCTTTCTGGGCTGCAAGTGCACACTGACGGCTCATGTTGAGCCTCTTGTCTTCCAGCACCCCCAAATCCTTTTCTTCAGGGCTGCTCTCTTCCCCAAGCCTGTAGTGTTGCACCACCACAAACAATCTCACACCTGATCAGGAGGCACTGGCAGCTCCGCCATGGGGCCATGCTGGGGGACGGGGACAACTCCTTGGGGACCCTCCCTCCCCTGCCAGCACCAAACCAACCATCTGCCTTGGCTGTGGACACCACCACCATGACCACCAGCAGCGTTAGACATGGCAAGCATGGGTTCAAAGCCCACCTCTTGCAGACTCAAAGCAAGAACATGAGCAAGATGTCCCATCCCATTAACTGGTGAGTGACAACAGAAACCCCCTGTACTGCCTTTGTGGTCAATTTTAGCCCCAGCTAGAAGTACGGTGTTGGTTACCATGCACACCAGTTTGTGCGTGGTACAGTGCTTGAATTGCCAACACTGTATTATTAGGCACTCCAAAAAGAAAAATACTGCCTTGTCTTTTCCATCTAGAGTTTTACAGATAGGTTTTAAAGGCATAGCAGCAGTTCAGATTTGGACCAAATTTCATTTTGTTTAAAGAGAGAAAAGGCTTTTTACAGAATATAAGGGCAACAGAAATATTTCCAAGGTTTTTGGTTTGTTTTTTTTGGGTTTTTTTTGGTTTTTTTTGGGTTTTTTTTGTGTTTTTTTTTTTTTTAAATCGCAGTCAAACCATTTCTCAAATTCTAAATCAGTAATAAAATGTGAATAAAAAACAACACAAGATATCTAGTGATCTACTAGATCAGTGTTAGACCCAGAGGCCATTTACATTTGCTTTCATTGTCCACTCTAGGAGAAACATAGAAACTAAATAAAAAGGAAAAATAAATGGGATTTACTAACGTGCTATTTTAAATTAAAAAAAAATTAAACAGATCAAGAAATAGGTTTTGTCTACAGAAGACAGTATTTCACGTCCAGCAGGTCCACTCCAACACTGCTGTCTCTGTGGGGTTGAGACCAAGTTTACACCTATATGGGACTGGAAGATCAGAGGTCGACAGCTACATCAGTGTCTCAAAAGAAAAAAAAATAATCATAAAACTTACAAGAGTTCTCAAGAAAGCATGCGTACATACACATAAACACCCTCCACAATTGCTGACCGCCTTCCTACACCCAGTGAAACAAGCACAGTCCAAAACCGGGAGGCTCCCATGATGTGCCAGGGCTCATCAGCGCTGTCCGGTACCCAGGGGGGTTTCACCACCTGCATCCCACTTCCATGGGCGCCCTCTTCAGCCACCACTCCTGACCTTTTCCCCTCCACGTTGCAGACACACGGGTGCCCCAGCACCCTGCCACAACAGCTCCCTGTTTCCACACAGCGAAGGGAACCATCTCACAGCTCCTTCCTGGCACCAGATGGTTCCCATTAACTTTGTCCGCGCTCAGCTCGCAAGTGTCAACTGGAAAGCCCAGACCCCAAATATTTTACTGATGAAACAATAACGGGCCCTTTGCCAATGATGTGGGACTGCATCCCAGCCCCTGCTCCGCACCGCTCTGGCAACGGATGGAAAACAAGCCAAGAGCCGTCTTGTGAGTTGGGTCAGGGATGTCCTCCACCTTTGCAAGGGGCAGGTGGCTCTGCAACTCTCCGCACCCCAACCTTCAAGGTAAGTGACCGCCGGGAGGGGGAGGGGAGGGGGGGGCAAGTCACACAACCCCACTGTGCCTTCGAGTCACAGCAGAGGTCTGCGACATCCCCACGCAGGCAGGCAGGGAGGGGACGGTGGCTCAGGCACGCAGCCATGCTCAGCCCGGGCACAGCGCCCGCCTGCCTCTTCCCTCATCGGTCTCAAAGCGTGGCTGCAAGGTAACAGAGAGCTCAGG
This sequence comes from Chroicocephalus ridibundus, assembly GCF_963924245.1. Classification (NCBI taxonomy): domain Eukaryota; kingdom Metazoa; phylum Chordata; class Aves; order Charadriiformes; family Laridae; genus Chroicocephalus; species Chroicocephalus ridibundus. The sequence continues at coordinate 115,119,234 of NC_086285.1, read as the reverse complement.
CTAAAAGCTTGTTAAAGTGGCCTCAAATCTGCCTTTAACCAGAGGAAAACACACAACTGGACAAAACTCCACTGTACCGATAATTAAATACAGTCCTCAGATCGCCCAGGTTTTCCTCACTGCAGATTTGCTGCCATTGCCTCCTGGCTAAACATTTCCAAGTCCCCACTTCTTCAGTTTGGAGCGTAAAAGCTCAGGGAAGAAGGCAAATCTGTGTTCAGTCTTAAGTATTTCAACTTTCTCAGTCTGATCCAGTTTCAACAAAAAAAACCCAGAAGTTGCTTGGATGATTAACACCACCTTGAACACATGAAAAAAAATTTTTCTTCATGCATCTTGTCTGTTTCACAGGATTAGTTATCATCAAGGCACTGAAGACATGAGACAATAACCACCAAATACTTTTTTAGTTTAAATTAGGTCAAAATGTGATATCCTTTTTAATAATAATAATAAAATAATAATTAAGTAGCCTTTACCAGAGAATTAAATTTTACAAAAACTGTAATATTAAGAAAACAATAAAAATAAAGGACAGAAGCCCACATGCTTCTCTAGAGAAGCATTACATATTGGGAAACTATTCTGTTGACTGGATATTAATATCCAGTACACATTTCAAAATTCATTACTTCTTAAAAGAGCTCCGCAATTAGCTTTCTAATTCTGATTTCTATAGACTAGCACGCTGGTTTCTAACACGCCACATCAAGTAGTGTGAAAATATATATAGGAACCAACCACAAAATATCGCAGGATCACATTATTGCCATACTGGTTTAATTTCTTTTTAGCCGTGTGCCATTTCACAAAAGGATGACTTTAGCTTCAAGTGCACGTGCAAGACAGACGCGGTGTTTCAAGTTGCCATTCGCATACAGGCTGTATCAAGAAATGTCTCATTCGAGATAATCATCAAGGAAAGTGATGCCTATCGCAATTCCTCCTCTGTGTCCTTTATCCAGGCTGCAAGGACGTTCAAGAAAAGGAACCGGAGTCTCATCTTGCATTTAAACGCTAGATGGAGCCCACTTCCCAAGACTGAGAAATGAAAGCTCTCCTCGCAGCAAATTCTTACCAGCCTATTGCGATATCTGGTCATGCATAAACATGACAGCACTCAAACAGCTGCGGTGACTGTCCTTACCGCAAAAACATACACTGGCCGGCAATTCTATCTCTGCATAAAGAGACAGGCTTTAATGCTGGGCAACTGCAAAAGAATTAATATTCCTCTACAGATACCTTAGCTTGGGTTAAAAGGTCCACAATACTTGTAGAAACTAGGCGCATACGGATTTTTAAAGTAGCATATGACAAACGCAATGCTGGGTTGAGAGAACTATGACCGAGTTTGACATCTCTTTATTTTGACAATGCGCTCTACTGATTCCGACTAGATGAGCACTTTGCACACATAAATTTATATTAAATAGGAAGAATCCTGTTTCAGTTGGTTTGGATAAGTTCTAACAGCAAAGCTTATTTGTGGTGCTTGATCAGACGCCATCACTCTCAAATGAAACATACCACACATTTAACTAGAGGCAAGTGAGCTCTGGCATTAAAAATAGGATGCAACAACACCAAACCTTAGTACAACTATTCTGATGGGGGGGGCAAGGGGGGGAAGTGAGCCAGGTTGCCAAGACCCAACTTGAGCTGCTTCACAGTTACTGGATAAACCCATTTATCTCAGGCTCCACCACAAACAACTGCCACCTCTGCAGTATTTTGGCCACACTCTGGACCAGCTTCGCAATGCAGAGGGCAGGCAGAAATCACAGGCAGACAACCCTTGGCCTTTCCTTCGCTGGCCGAAGGACATGCTCGCGGGAACGGCGAAAAGTCGCGCAGACAATAAAGTTGTGCAAAGCCTCGGATGCGATTCCCAGCAACGCAATTCTGCTGACAGCCGAGCTATCGCTGATTGCTTTAACCTTTGCTCAGTCCGGGCCACTGCCTTCACCTAACTCTTTTCCTAACAAACCTATGGTAATAGCTTCGTCAAGGTTAAGATAAGCACGGAGGCAGCTAGCTTTAGCACAGAAGACTACCTTTTGCTCACAAACAGCAACCCATCCTGCTCAAACAACATTAACCACAGTAATCCAGCTTGCCTTAGGATATTTTCTGAATCGCCTGGGAGGAGAGACGAAGGAAACTGTTACACGTTCATCAACTTGGATCCTAACTGCAATTTCCAGAAGGAAAAATACAGCGCCTACGAAGAAAGGTGCAAGTTTTCCCTAGAGGGCCCTACTTATTCCTTATTTCTACGGAAGGCCCACACAGCACATTTTCTTGGTCCTACACCCCTGCGGACGAAAGCCGGTCTTGCAGGGTTTCGTAGATTACTGCTGAGATGCTTTGAAACCAAGCAAAGGTCTCTAAAGGCAAGATCTGCTGCTAGGAGATGGTGGCTGGTACTCACCACCATGCTGAGACGCGACGGCTCCACTCCACCAAGGAGCACGCACAGGACGATGCTCACGCCTGCCCGGGCTGTTTGTCAGGCTCGCGAGCAAACACGCTGCTGCCATAAAAGCAAGGGGCTTTTTCCAGCTGTAGCACGCATACGGCCAGATCAAACATTAACACTTCTGTTTGTGAATATCCTGGTTTAGTCCTATTACATTATGTATGTTCTCCAATATACCTGAATGGAACACTCTCAGACGGGCGGATTGATTTGTGTCTCGGTTTTGTTTATTTTTTTTATTTAAACAGTGGGTACAGCAAGCACCTAACATTTCTTTTAAAAAGCAAATCGGAAAATAGTTAGCATCTGTTTGGCACTTGACCTAAAACCATCTGGGAGAACACGCCCATTTACTTCCACAGGCTTTCGGTTCAATAAAACAGGGACTTTATTAGCAGGAAGAGTATCTCGCTGAACGCACAGATTAAGTGTCAGCAAAAGGAGGAGACAATTGAAGTACCAGCCACAGTTGCAGGTTTGACAAAATAGTAATGTTTAACTACTTCCTTATCACAATCTTCCTGTACAACTATAATTTAGGAACCTTTGTCACTGTAATTTTCTCTGCTTCATTCTCTTTACAGCTATGCTTTTATGTGTCAGACTAAATACTTGTTCATCAGCACTATTATCCATGCAACAACTGAAAATGAACAGCTACGGGGGGAAAAAAAAAACAACAGAAAAGAATAAATACAAAGACTTTGCATATGTATAAAAGAAATCAAAATAAAAAGGCAAATCACTCAGCGTAGTAGTCCAGACTGGAGGAAAAACGGACATAAAGTCACAATAGTTACACGAATGTAACTGTGAAGATAGTCACTGTGCACGCACACGGAGCAGCGCAGTGACCGTCAAGGTAAAGTTAAGGTTAAAATCTAAAAGCTTTTAGTTTCTTGCAGCAATAATCCTGAGGGCCTCACTAGGACCTCACCCACCAACCACACCCCACCACAGCTGGGGCAGGACGGGCAATAATGACAGTTCACTTGCTACGTGGGTGGAAGCGGACAGGATAGCGGTTAAAAAAAAGTGCAAAAATGAGTGAAAAGCTTTGAAATCCCACTTGGAGTTTTCAACTGTTGCTTTCCGTATTCACCTGTATCGCCTCCAAACACAAAGAAGGAAAGTCAGTCCATAAATTAAACTAACTCCCTTCTGAGAGGAAAAAGAATCAAGCTAACAAACCCAGAAATACAGCAGAGGAACTGAAATCTGATTAAACACTTAAATTCATTCACTGGTGCATTCATAAGCCCTACACTACTAATAGGGGGGTTTGCACATTTTATGTTTGTTCTCAAGCGTTTGGCCGACTAACTCAATGTTGCAGGCCACCTTCCTGAAAACACAAAGGATTACTTGGGGCATTGCCTAAGCCATTGGCAGCCCTTTGCTCCTCCAAAGCCTCTGTGGCCATCTCTGACCCATCCACACTCCTCTTCACAGGCTCACCTATTTCAAGCTGCAAGGTTGCCTCAGTGTCTTGAGCACTTCTCTCTTCCCCCCGGCTCTCCAAGAGCTCTGTCTGGCTTCACATCATTACCCATAAGCACCTACCTCGCGTTGGGCAGCTGACTCCCCTTCAGTCCAATCAACCATAGGTTTTAATCTGCCTCCTATTCGCACTCCCACATAGTTTTTGAAGGACTGCGAACAGCCATAGCCCAATCTTTAAAAAAGAAAAAACAACTAAACAAGAAATCCCCCAAAGACTGGAAGCCTTCTACATGAAGAATCTAGTTCTCCTGAAGTCTGCTCCCACGAGGTAAGTGAGGTTTGTTAACTGATATAAAAAAAAAGTCAACTGATTATCTCCAGAATTTTGCAAACTAGCAATACAGCTACTGTTGGTGTAAAACAGACAGAGGCTGGAACAATTCCAACCGATAACCATACAGCTTCTTCAGAAGCAGCAAGTGGTAGGTTTTAATTGCTTTGCACAATGAAAAAACAAAAGCAACAAATGTTCAGAGAGGGCCCCAGACATCAGCACTCCAGAATGAGCCCAGCCAGATGCTGCATTCCTCCTCCTGTTACAACAGCCACCACCACTCTTGCCATTATCGCAATGCCCTCCGTGACCCTGCCGCTTTACTCATCTTCCAAGCATAAAGGCCCCCTCTAAATTCAAGTGGTTTTTAATGGACCACGGGACAATTCAGGCTAAGAGGGACCTCAGGAGTTCTGTGGTCCAGGCTCCTGCTCCAAGCAGGGCCAGCTGTGAGATCCAACTGGGTTGCTCAGGGCTTTGTCCAGTCGGGTCTTGAAAAGCCCCAAGGACGGAGACTGCACAGCCTTCCTGGGAAACCTGCGCCGCCCCCGCCTGGCTGGCCGTCCTTGGGGTGAAAAAGCTTCTCCCTGTAACCAGTGTGAACCTCTCTCGTCTCAACTGGTGCCCACTGTCTCTTGTCCTTCCACTATGCACTGCTGGGAAGAGCCTGAGGTGACATCAGTTCTACTCTTTTAGTGAAATGCAATCGATCCTTATACTTTTAGCTCTGATATTTATCTGTTTATGCAAAGTACACTTTGCTCTTCGATTTAGATTGCCATTTCAGATTTTAAACTTTACTGACTGCATTTGCCAAAAATTCAAATGTAACCCAATCAGAGCTAAAGTGAAAAGTAAATCTAAGAATAAAACTTGGGTGGAAAAGCGCGTCCATGTGATCACGTCAAACTTCTCCTGATGTGCCGTGGTGACGGCAGCACTTCAGGGCCCATAGTACTGCACTTCCTGATATCAAAGCGGCATCTCTTTATACAGGTGCAACACAACAGCCAATTATACATGTACATTACAAAATAGCCAAAAAAATACATTTAAAAAAAAGCAAAGCCACAAGGAATGCGCTCAGCTAGTTTTCAGGCTCAAAGAGTTTTGGGTAGCGCGTCCATCAGAGTAAATATGCATTACTTCTGTTCCTGGGCACAGGAGCTATTACTCTCTCAGGCTGATCAAGGCTTCTTAGCACATCAAAGCACGGCAATCCGAAGCAGCCAGTCCACTTACAGACCTTACTGCTACTCAGTTATGAAATTACTGTGTACAGGGCTTCTTAACTGCACTCCTAAGCCACGCTGCAGAGGAATAAAAGACATATAACCGGAACTAAGAGAGGAGAAAAATGCAGCAGTGCAACATATGTTCATCCTGCCTGAAAGGTCATATGAAATGTGATTAGTGCCATTATCCTCCAGGACTCTGAATATTGCCTTGAGACAAGGGCTTTCCGGCATAAGCTATGGATCAATAAAAAGGATTAAGCAGCAATACTTCGGAAATGCTCAAAAGTAAAATATCAGGTTTTAGCTCAGATTTCTCCAGAGCTGCGCCTGAGCAGAAACTCTTAAGTTTAAAGACCCATCTTTCGGCCTCAGGCTCTTTGTATCAGTGCAAGATGCAGGTGCCACAGACTGGGCGATGGCAGAGGAAGGAGGAGATGGAGAGAGGGGCTGTCACCCCCCACCCCCCACCGAAGGAGCGAGCACCAGCTAAACCCGGCTGCAATCTGTCGGGGAGCAGCCAGCACCCAGCCCCACGCTCACTCCCACGCCTTCCCCAGGACAGGGACACCGCCGCACCGGGGGACATTCACATCTCCCTGGGACGGGATGGGCAGCCGGCACCGTACCCAAATTGTATTTCCCTTCTCCCTCAAAACATAAGGCTGTGCATAAGCGAGGCTGTCACCACACCACACAGGTGAGAGGTGAAGCAAGTTGTTTTCCTTAATTGAGCCTATTAGTAGTAACGAGTCATTCCTGCTAGGTCTAAATAGCTCAGAGATAAATCCCGAGGCTCCTAAGCCGCCAACCACCTCCAGTCAGTGCTCAGAGGCAGCTTTACTCCTACAGACCGTACTGGGTGAACACTGCCACCTCCAACCGTGCTTCTGGAGCAGATCTCCAGGCTGATATACGTTTGCAGCAAGTGTTTTCCCTGCAGCTGTCCTGTCACCTTTAATTGAAAGTCCAAAGTGCCAGAGCCTCATCCTTGGGAAGCAGCAGCAGGTACCCCCCAGACTGGTATTCCACAGGTCAGCCCTCTGCACACGAGCAAAGAATATGACCCTGACTGAGCTTTGTCTCTTTTTAAATAAAAAAAACCAAACCTCTACTAGATCTCACCAGAGACTACTTGGGATGGAAATCCTTTTTTCACAAAAAATTCTGGTACAATATTTAATGCAAACAGACCATCGACGCATCATCTCTTAAAGTTCACACCACCGGCAACACTGGTGCCAGGAACAGTAAGGAAGAACTGCACAGTGCTTTTCTGAAAAGCCATCCAATGAATTAATCATTTTCTGTCTGAACTATTTGCAGAAACAACTGAATAAGCCAGAAAAGAAAAATTAAAATGTTCTAAGCCGTTGCTTCACAGTATGTCTTACAGAAAAGTCATTTAAAAATTATTACAAAAGCAATAACACTCAATCTTATAAAATGGCACTTTTTCAAATTAATCCACTGCATGTTAATTCCTTCACCTTTGCCAAAAATAAAATAGAATAAGAAAAAAAAACCAAACCACTCCATAAAAAAAAAAGTTGAAATTCACTAAGCTTTGCCTGTTGCTTCTACACAACCAACATCCCAAAAGCAGATTTAGCTTTCATCAAGCCCAACTTCCCATAAATAACTTTCTTCCTCATTCTCCCAAGCAAGCATAAGGAAGTGAAACACATTTTGCGGACTCACCAAAATCATCCGTATTCCAGGAGGCAGCCGTTTGTCCAGTTTGTGAAGTCCATGGTTGCAGCGTGGTCACAGCAATCAGCAGGAAAATGAAGGGAAAAAGAAGAAAGAAAAAAAGAGCACTTGAGATTCAAGGAACAGCACAACACTACTGTTTTCTGTAAAGTCTGCACTGTAGAATAGGTTCAGATAACTCACTGAACGGACTGAACATATACCCACACCCCTCGCACTTAAAAAAAAAAAAAAAAACAAACCCCAAAACCCCCACAATAACAATGTCATATTGATAAACGAATAATAATTACAGTCTAATAATGATTTGTCAAGGCTGGTCTCACCAGAAAGATTTTTGTAAGGAGGAAAAATATTATTAAAAAAAAATAAGTCTTTCACTGTACCTCCCCCCATCAGGCAGTAACAGGCGGGCAACGCCACATACAGAAAAGGTGTATTATTTTCTCATACTGCTGACATTTCTAAACCCTTGATGAAGAGATGTAACGTTTGGCAAGGAAGTCAGTCAAAACTGCCACAGGCCCCAGCGACTGCAGATTTTCAGGATGGGGGACTGATAATTTATTCTTTGCAATGAAGGGGCCTGCAGCCTACCCCACAGCTAAGTATGTATGCATGGTTATACATCTACAAAGTGTCAAGAACACCCAAGCTGAAATAACAATTTTTTGGGGATTTGGACATCCAACAGTGTCCGGGTGACCAAACCCAGTATGTGTCACTTCTCTCCTACCAATAAAAAGCCAAAGAACGAATTTTACACCTTTCCCAGGCTCAGCGTTGATTTCTTTTGGCAACTGCTCCAAAACATTCGACCCATTTAGCATGTGGGTTTTTTGCTTTTTTGTTTGGTTGGGGGTTTTCCTTATTATTCCTTTGGAGAGGGAATGCTCCGAAGACATCTGTACAAAATGCCAATTGCTATGGGCTACCCTAAACAAATTGCACATGTACACGTAACGGCAGTGAAAGGCGTGCTCTTCTCTTGACTAGAGAAATCAATCGCATTTGCAAGTTAAGGACAGCACAAGGTCCCAAGTGCAGAGACACCAGATGAGGGGAGCACCGAAGTGGAGAGTAGGTGGTGGCAGTGGTGACGGAAACGCTGACATCTTCTCCCAGCAGCTGTATCATCATCAGCTTGACCATTGTTCAAACAGCGCCAAGGCTGACGAGATGCCAAGAAGCCAAAGGTCATTGCAAAGTCTCTTGTGACAGATTGGGACATCTTCCTATTTCATATGTTTCGACCATCCAAATTCTTCACACCAACTGTTCTCAGGAATACTGATATCCTCAAAACTCAGTGATCTTCTGCTGGGTCCCAGCAAAGGGACCTGGGGCCAGAGCAGCATTTTGGCCTCCAGAAATCCCGAGGAAGCAAACCACCCGCAGAGACCCTGGTATGGTTTCTTTTTGATCCCCGCAGAAACCATGCCACGTGAAGGAAAATTTATCTGTTGGTGTCAAAAAGGAAAACATAACTGGCACAGTCAAGTAATTTGCAGCTCCCCTATGGATAATGGCTGATGAGTTACCTCCTCCTCTGCCTCCACGGCCCATTAATAAGACAGCACGAAAGACTGCAGAAGAAGGATGACGATTGCTCATGTATTTACCACTTTGCTGGCGAGCAACTTTTTTTGTTACTGTTTTTGTAGGAGTGCTTTTACAGAAGGAGCCTTTCCAACGCCTTCATGTGAAGAATATCAGAGAGGAAAGGGAAAAGAGAGATTGCAAAGGATTTGCCTTCGTTTCTGATTTCTCTTGTCAGTCTTGTGAACCGCAGTCCTTCCCCAGAGATGTGACCATGCACCATCACTGTCACTGCGACTGCAGCTACAGATTGCCCTCAAGAAATCACATGCCTTTTCCCTCTGCAAGGGAAGTTGAGATTACTGGGAGGACATTTTTACTGGAGCAGACATGACTCCAAGAGCAACCTGGTCTAGTGGGAGGTGTCCCTGCCCATGGCAGCGGGGATGGAAGTAGATGATCTTTAAGGCCCCTTCTAACCCAAACCATTCTATGACAAGATACTCCTGAGGACTGAAATGACCATTGAGTGACCTGGATAAACACAGGTCTTGAAATTAAAAGCAAGTGAGATTTTGATGGTGGCACAGAGCAAGATGAACATTAATGAATTTATCAGGAGATGAGAGGTCAAAAGGTCACAGGAAAGCAGATGTTGAGTAGGTGGAAACGTGGTGTGCAAAAAGAGGAGGAAGGAACAAAACAAACGAGTGTGGATGACTCAAAACTGGCAGAATCTGAGCAGGAGAGCTGCTGAACTAGTTTGTTTAGGATGGGGAGGGGGTGGGAGAGAGGGATAGTAGTGCAGCATCCCCATGGACAACACCGCATATGCATTTCTGAGTGAGAACGAAAGGTGGTTGTTGAAGTTTGACACGTTGTAAGGGGCAGCTTTCCATTAGCAGCTCAGAAGGGTTGGAGCGGGTGGGGGGGCGAGGAAGTCATGATAATGCCACGATGGGATGGATGAATGGATGGGATGTAAATTGCCTTGAGACCCGCAGCAGCATCCACTGCCTACACTACATGCCAGTTGCTTTGGTCAGGGTGAGGAGAGACACATAAGAGCAAGACCACAGAGACATTCTGCACTCCCCCTGCTCCTCTTCACGTGCTATTTTTGCATGACACTGGTTATGAAACTGAAAACGCTGGTTCAGCTTCAGGCAGCAATTTTAGGGTCAATTGCTTCTTCACCAGACACTGAAATCACAATTTTTCAAGCATCAAATTAACTGTGAATGTTTTAGGGGACAGTGAACTTTAGTTATGCATTATTACTGTGGGTCCCCCTCCTCAAAAGCCTCTCTTGTAATCCCTCTTGATATGCCAGGTGCCTTTTCTTTTTTTTCTGAAATCACACTTTAAGATGAACTCTGCAATTACACTACATGCTTTTTGCTCCATCAACTCATTCCTGACTGTTACGCGCTCTCCAGCGTACAGCTCTCAAGTAGAGGAACACACTTCCAAAACCACGCAAAGCATTTTATCCATTTATCGCAAAAGTACATCAATATATGTTTTCCAGCTGAAAGCTTTTGAAAGTTTCCTCAAAACTTTCATGGTTCAGCTTGGATTCACTCCTAATCCATAGACAGGCTAAAAGACTCATCTGGCACCAGTGCACCACAAAAGAAATAAACAATAAAGCCTTAATGAGGTCGGCTGTCCAACAAGAACCCAAAAAACAGGGCTATGCATCTTTCCCTAATACTGTCAGTACAACACAGAACAGCCACAAGCCTTGATGCTGCAACTGATTTCACTCTGGATCCAGTTGGATCAAACTGGTATTTAAACAACATCCCAGCCAATGCTCCAGCGGGCTAGGAGAGATGGAAACTAATGGAAATTGGAAAGCCATTGCTGGGGATGATGTCAGATTCGGATTTATGACATCACCTGCCAGTGGAACTTCTAGGACAGAATCAAACCTTTACATTTTACTTTTCTATGCAAACGTTATTACAGTGTGCATGTGAAAAAAAAAGTGTTCTTTAAAATGGAAAGACCATCCAGCAATGTCCTGCAAATTCTACACATCTTCAGCTAACCTAAATGAGAAGTGCTATTTTGTATCAAAATGGGATGCTCATAAAATGTAATGGAAACAAGATAGTTGACATGAGAAACGATGAAACCAACAGTGCTATGGAGATTTAGGTCATACATAACGTAAAGTTGAGTTTGGTTTGCCTGGTCTCCACCTCAGGTCTAACAGCCCTACCTTCACAACTTGATATCTGACCATCGAGACAACTGGGAAAGCTTATCACATCATGACCAATGAGCCACACAACTGAAGATTCCCAGGTGCTTCCAGTAAAGCAAAGGCAGCATTAAACATCAGCAGTATCAAAATCTCTCCTCCATTCTCGCAACATAAAACCCAAGCACTATCTGAGTTTCACAGAACGCAAGCTGTGGTAAGTCCTCAGAAGGTGAGAAACGTCAGGTCTTAGCAAGGTTTTGTAGGTTCACCCAAGAACATCTCCATGAAAAAGCCATACACCCATATGTAAATAAGCATACACATAAACATAGTATATGTATGTATACATATATAAAATATATATATATAAATTATACATAATTTATATAAAGTGTACTCATCACCCAGCAGGTGGCACTCGTACCACAAGCTCCCGAGGCCACTGTGGGTGGCTGTGAGCAGGCGCTGCTCTAGAGGAGGCACCATCTTCCTGAAAGGTAAAACCACCATGGGCAGGAAAGTGTCCACCACCCTTTCGCAAGACCTGAAGTGTCAAGTCCAGCATGAGGGACAAAACCCCATTAAGCTTACTGGCCAGACACCACCTCCATTAATTCCCTCGACAGCTGCAAGACTTTCCTTCACCGCTGCTAATTCTCAAGTGCTCTTGCAGCCTTTCCAGAGGAACAGCATTTTGGGGACTGAAAGGGTTCTCGAATATTTTTGACATAGAAGCATTGCATTACGATGTCAAGAACAATACAAATGAATGTAAAGCTTCCTTCAGACTTCATCACTTCTTTTCTCCATTTAACACACGCAACTAGCTTTCAATTAGTCCCACTAATAATTTGGGCTTTTGAAGATCTCATGAATGAGCAAATCAGAACTGGCAGAGGAAATGCTGTTTTCCTTTGATTAAAATTGAAGACTTGTTTTCACCCATGACTTAAGTGTCACTATCGTATGTACATTCTTAATATACCTCTTCTTCAGCTGAGTGGTGCTTCAACTTCAGCTGAGTGGGTTTGTTTTTAAAAAAATATTTTCCTTTCAAATTCAATATTCCACCCATCTCCCTCCCCTCTTTAAAAAAAAAAAAAAAATCAGTTTAGAAGCATCAATCTGAAAATATCAGCTTTGCGTGGAGCAGTGCTGTTCCCCGTAAGAGAATGCCTCGTGTCAGATTGAAAGATGCCTTTCCAAGGTCATTTCATGTTCCAATGGGTTTGTTATGAAGTTGTGGAACGGCAGATAAGGTTGCGCGAGATAGTAAAGTGCCTTCCTCAGCTAGTTCTGGGCAGTAATGTGCAACCAATATTTGAGCAAGGGACTTCTATAACATTTACCTCTGAAAGAAACTTCATATGCTGAGACAAATGCTGCTGCAGGAAGGACAGGAGTAGTACTGAGATACTGATAATCTGTTTTCTTGCTGTCTCCCAATTAAAAAAAGAAAAAAGTCAAAGACAAGGCCATTTTCTTGACAAATTGACATTAACTGCACACGTTTATGGCACTTGGCAAAGGCTGGGGGTGTTCTAGGAACATTAGGGGGTATCTCTTCAGGAATTCTTGTTAAAATACCCAACCCTTCATAATAATGAGAATTTGATGTTAAAAACTGTTCAATTCAGAATTAATAGTGATGCCTCCAAGTTACAAGAGCAAGGATACCAGAGCAGATTCCTAGTGGGTATCAGGACTAACAATTTCCAAGGTTAAAAAGGAAAAAAGAAAAAAAAAAAGACATAAACCCACAAAGCCTATCTAAGAATGTTTCTTTGAAAGTCTTATAGTCACAGTGTGAGGAATTATGAACCAATATTTTTAGACTGCTTCTAATATAGCCCAAAAATGGAGGAAACCATATAACGGTATCCTCTTAGCAAGCTTTTAATATTGCCTGAACCTATCCCAAACTCTGAAAAAAGGTAAGCGTCTGCCAGCACGCTGAATTGCGTGTCACCATTTCAGCCATCACACCAGGCACTAAATCCTTCCCTGGAAAGAACAGGGGAACGACCATACCAACTCCAGAGAGACAGAGAGCAGTGGGGGCGGGGGGGGGGGGGGGGGGAGAAATCCTTCTCACTAATGGTTAGCTACATTTTAATGAGGTTTAAAGCTTGAGGAAGGATCACCAATTTGGGATCCAAAAATGCAAGCGCTTGGCATCTACACAGCTCTAGGAAAGGGGGGTGGGGGTGTCTTTTTAAGTCCCAAACGAGCATTTTTGGGGGTCCAACAGCCCGTCAGGAAAAATTAGAAAAATGGCCACCCAGCGCTGAACTGTGCACCAAAAAATGCAGAGTTTCGGTCCTTCCAGTTCTGCATTGCACCCTGCGCTCCCAGCCCCGGCCCCCCGCATGCCCACACGCTCCCGAGCAGCCCCTCCGCGCTCCCCCCTCCCGAACCCTTTCCATCCCCCCCACCGCTGGCGGGGAGCGCGGTGCAGCCGATGCCCCGGCGCTTCCCGCAACCACTCCCGCCGCTCTATTACTACTACTTTTAATTTTCCTGCCAGTATCACTTTTCTAATGAACTGCTGTTACTACAGCAATGTAAGTGTCGCCGGCTGAGTAGTTTTTGTTGATTTTTTTTTTGTTTTTTTTTTTTTTCAACATCCGAAAAGGTAGAGAAGGGGGGGGTACACACCTCATAAATATCCACTATTAAACATTTTTAACGCTAAAGACGCACCGACCCCGCCGCCCGCCCGCAAAACCTTGCGGCTTCATCAGGACTGGCCACAAGCCCACACTAAACCACCCCAAAAACGGGCTTCAGCCCCCTACACACTCCCCCCATTAGCACCGGCTGAGCTTACCCGCAGATGCTCCCGCGGCCGCGCTCCAACCTGCGCAGCGCAGCGCGGCTCCCCCCGCCCCATCCACCACCCCCCCCCCCCTTCCTTCCGCAGCCGCCCCCGCCGCGCAAAGCCCCGCGCAACTTTGCGGCCGCCTCTGCGCCCCCCCAAAACCCCTCTGCCGGAGATGCCGCGCTCCTCCGCGGAGGGGAAAGAGAGGGGGAGAGGCGGGAAGGGCGGCTGAGGGACAGGCTCCGGCACAGAGCCGTACCCGCCTGCGGCACTACCGCACCGCACCGCGCAGCCCGCTCCGCCGCCGGAGACGGGGCGAGCCCTGCCCGAGGGCACCCCGAAACAACCCACGGCGGGGAAGGGGCGGGGGGGTTGGGGGGGGGGGAGGGCGGACACCCCAAACAGCTAAAAGGAAAAAGCGGAGCCCGGGGAAAGGGAAGAGGCGACCCCGCGCCGCAGACCCTGCGGAGCGGAGCGGTGCGGTGCGCAGCGGGGGCGGCCGGGGCAGCAGCGCACGCCCCTCGGCCCTCCCCGTTGACCTCAAGCCAAGGACAGCTCGGCGGTCCCCCTGCGCATCGCGACCCGGCGGGCCCCGTTGCGCCGAGCCGGGCCGGGCCGGGCGGAGGGGAGAAGCGGCCCGGGGTAAGCGATGGCGGGGGAGCGAGGTACGGCGGCTCCTCACCTGAGCCTGCCCCGGGAGGTGTTTTCCGCCGCTTGTGGGAGGCGCCTCCTCCCGCTCTCCGCCGGGGAAGGCTGGCGCCGACAGCCCCGGCCCGCCGAAGTTACGCGCCGCCGCGGAGCCAGGCTCCCACCTGCAGCGCCCAGCGGAGTCCGGCAGCCCGCACGGCACGGCTCGGCCCGCCCCCCCCGGATCCCCATTGGCGCCGCCGCCGCCGCCCCGCCTCCGCCCGCCCGGAGCCCCGGCGGGGGCGGCCGGGGAGCGGTGGGAAGCGGGGGGACCGGAGCCCCTCCGCCCGCGGAGCTGGCGGTGGGGAGCAGGCGGGGAGCGGTGCAGGGTATCGGCTTATCCTGCCACCCCCTCTCCGCGGTCCTTTTTTTTTCTTTTTTCCTCTTTCTTAGGGGAAAAAAAAAAAGGGAAAATTATAAAAGTGGTTCGGTTCCGCGGCGCTACTTTGTGCCATCAGGCGTACGAGGAGCCCGGCGCCGGCGCCGAGAGGGCGCGATGCAGGCTCTGCCGCCCGGTCCGAACGAGCCCAACCCGGCGGTTAATGCCCCGAGGCGGCAGCGGTGGCCCGGGCGCCGTGTCACCGGGCCAGCGCTGCGGGACAGACCCGGGGGAACCACCAACTTCTTCGCAACAGCGGAGGGACGGGGCCGGGTGAGCAGCCCCGGGGCTTCCCGGGCCAGAAAACGCGAGATCCCCATCCTACCGGTCTCCTTCCCTCAGTGGCCCATAGCAATTTTCTGCCTTTTTTGTTTTGTTTAAATTATAGGTAGCCCTTGCACGAGAGTGCTCTAGACACAGGGAAGGACAGTGTGTAGGAGGTGTGGGACAGAAATGATAATACAGCTGCACTGGCAGGAGTGTGAAAAGGCAGTTTCCAGATAGTGGGAATCCCCCCTTGGATTTGGGAGCGACCGCCCCTGGAGAAGTGAGGTCACAGCTCTGGGAATGAAAGCTTCCCAGGATGGGAAACCCTCAGCCACATTTGGAGGTGATGGGGATACCCACGCAAAAGCGGGAAATTTCCTGGAGAAAAGCACACCGAGGAAGAGCCAGAACAGCTCAGGCATTGCTTGTCTTGGGCAAAGTGATTGTGAGACGTCCCACCGGGCGACGGGAAGAGTGTTCCCCAGGCCAGCCACTTTGGGTGTCATGCCTAAGTCATTAACGCCAAGCTTATACCTGACCCTAAAGAGGTCTGTAAGTCACCACGAGGCTGACTTATCTCCCCGTGGGAGGCAGCCAGAATCGCCGCAATTAGAAAGTCTGACGGCTACGCTGCACTGGCGCTTAAGGCCTGGCAAATCCCTCTGCCCGGTGGCAGGGAAGGCTGTCTTCCCGGGCGGGCTCCCTCCCAAACGCAGCAGCGCCGGGCTGGGGTGAGAAGGTCTCCGGCGTCCCTTGGCCCTCAGCCAACAGCGCCTGCTGGCACCTCGGCCTGAAGTTTGCCCGCGGTGCAAATTGTTGCTGAAATCCACCACTCGTAGTTTTCAGAGTTCAAAGGATACCCGTGGGGGGGATCTCCTCACAACAGGGGCATGGGGGTGCCAGCCGCCAGTGGCAAAGGTTGAAGTTCCAACGAGGAAAATTTTTTTTTGTTCGGCAAGCGAGATAACTTTCTGCGATAAGTTATGCTTAGGTTGGCTCAGCGAGAATATCCTGCTATCGAAGGGAGTTGTGTGGCGAGCAAATTTCCTGGACGTCTGCATTTATTTAATTATTTATTTATTTATTAACTGGGGAGCTATGTACAGTTATTGACTTTTACAGCTTTGCCAATTGATATGCAAGACGTGATGGGCTCAAAGAGCCAGAGGCAAAATTTAGTTAAATGGCCTGACTTGATTTTTCTGCTGTTTGGCAAAGCATTCATAGAAACTAAAGTCCCCGGTCTATGGCAGGGGAGACTGGGAACCGGGGAGCTGGGACACAGCCCTGGCTGATGCATCAGCGGGTGTCCACCAGCCGAGAGCTGGCATTGTCACACTGGGGGGACACGGCTCCAGCTGGGGACTGTGAGGCTGGGCTTCCCAGCTGGAGAAGGGCTGTGAGGCAAGGAGTGAAACTGTGAGCGGGAAAGTGGTTTGAATCACGCCATGCAGATTTCCACTGGCTATTGCAGAAAGGAATGATGATGCACCCCATGGTATAATGGGTTTCTTACCCATTCTAAGGTCAAGGGGCCTCTGGGAAGAAACGAAGTGTGTAGAAAAAATGGTATAAAATAAGTGCTAGGGGTGGGAAGGCTCTCAGGGGAAGCTGGTGCTCTGCCACGGATGGCAGCCGGTACCTGGGGGTTTGGGGGAACTGGCTTCAGGCAATTCGGAAGCAATCGCCCGGCCCGTCTTTATTGGACAAAATGGCCAAAGCATATTTTGTTCCGCTGATGTGGGAAAAGGCCGCGCCAGTCCCTGTCGGGGAGGCATTAATTAAAGGAACTAATGGCAACTTCCTAAAATATCCATCAGAGTGATCAGGATGTCTGCTGAGAGAAATCTGACTTGCCGGGCTTCAAGTTGTGCCAAGTCATTGTGTTCATCAGGAAATGAGAGTGTTCTGGGGCAGGTAAAACAGAAATAAATCACGCTGACCCTCCTCCGGTACTCTCTGCTCATATTTCCAAAGCCACGTTTCAGGAGGTGGCTTTCATACATTCGTTACGTATTTACTCAATAGGCTGTAACTGCTCTAGGCATTTTTTTGCTTTGCTTATATTGTGGTTAATGCTTTCAGCACGTTGTACAGGCATCTCTCCTTACTAAAATTGCCATCCTAAGCACCCCTCTCTGAAATTCCTTGGCGAAGGTTCCCTCACAGAAGCGGCATTAGGAGAATGTTAATCTGATTTACGGTAACAGGTATGACAACCTGTGGTAATAGGTGACATAAAGTTGAAACCTTGCGACAGAGAGGACATACGTCTCTGACCGTGATGCGAACATGGAAGCCCCAGGGGGGCGGCTCAGGAGAGAGCAGAGCCTGTGAGCGCCGGGTGATGAACGAGGGGAAGTATTTACAGGATCACTCTAAAGACCCATTTACACCAGAGAGCATCATTATTCCCACACATATCAGTACTTCCTAGCGTGAGCTGGCCTCATATATCCAAACTTTTATGGGCCCTCCGTATTATTTGTGTGGCAGTCGTGTATTTTTGTTTTGTTTTTTTTTTTTTTACTTTAAATGAACCTAATTAATAATGCTTCATCTGCCACTGCTTTTTAGCACGCTGCCGGGAGACCAAGTCGTGGGAGAAGGTTGCCTGGCGGTGGCTGTTCTTCAAGCTCTGAAGGAGCAGTCCAGCCCTTCTTCAGCTCTGTGCTCTGAGGATGAGGCCAGAGGCACAGATTTACAATTAAGTTTGGGTTCACATAAAAGCAGTAATAAATACTGCAGTAATAAATACTACAGTAATATACTGTGCAGTTGGCGCTTTCTCTGAGGAAAGGCCTTTCTGCATGGTCCCTGCCATCCTCTGCCCTCCAAGGGCATCGCGCAGACCTTCCACTGCGGCACGGATCCTCGCTCCCGTGCCGTGCAAATCGGTTCCTGAAAAGTTTTCTGGTCTGACAACTTCCCTGCTTACAGGAAAACCCAAGAGCACTTGTTTAAACGCTCCTTTTCCAGCAAATGAAACTATACACCACAGAAGCAGCTTTGCTCACGCCGGGTCATTTTAAATCGATGGGGTTTGTTAGAAGGACCAGGGCAGGGTTTGTTATAATTTGCCGGTCCCTGAGGATTGCTCTCGAATCAGAGGTCATTATTATCTGAGATTAGAGCTACCCACAGCTTTATTTTTACACTATCAGCGCACACGATGTTTGAAAGACAAAAAGACAGAAAGAGGCAGCGTCCCTGCCCCAGCAAATATATGGTTTTGGGACTGAAACAGATTTATTGAAATCAATGTGCACTTTATCATTGATTTCTTTGTGCAGTGAGGCCTCCTTTAAAGCTTGACAGCTTTTACTTGTAAAGCTGAAATGAGGCTAACCTGAAGTATCAACACAGAGTGGTTTGATAGAATAATTCTTTCTCTCTCTCTCCAGACTCCTGAGACACCGCAGAATTACTTTTATTTAAAAATATGTTTATCACATTTACTCCAAGTGCCCAGGCTGCCTAAAACAATACAAAATGCATGAAAATTCAATTTAGCATCGTCAGGGGACTTGACTAGATGATCTAACTGGTCGTTTATAGCTAGCTATGACTGTAATTAGGTGTCCACATCATGCCGTCTAATATTTTAAATTCATCCTGAACCATGTTTTCGTTCAGCGAAAGGAATTTACTTTAGCATCATTCTTTCCCCACGTCACAAGAGCAGTTTTTCACTGTTGATAAGAAAATGTCATTTGCAATTTTTTAACAAAAAATGGCAGAGCCATTGCTATGTCACCTGAGTTTTCCTTGCTTATTGATTGTCTCCTTATTTAGTGAATAATTTCAATGAATTTCAGAATAATAACAATCTGTAGTGCATATCTATCAAATTGTGCAGGAAAGACTTTAAATTAATTACGGTGAATTAGGATCCCGTCATATGAAATGCTGGTTTTGCAGCCTCCATAGCTTGACCCCCGAAAAGAATAGCAAGAAATACATTATTCGACATTTCAAGTGGACTGACAGCCTTCTACAATGAGGTGACTGGCTTGGTGGATGTGGGGAGAGCAGTAGATGTTGTTTACCTTGGCTTTAGTAAGGTGTTTTGACATTGTTTCCTGTAAGACCCTCATAGGTAAGCTGCTGATGTATGAGTTAGATAAGAGGACAGTGAGGTGGACAGAAAACTCCCTGAATGCCTAGGCCCAGAGGGTTGTGATCAATGGCACAAGGTCCAGCTGGGGGCAAATCACTAGAGGTGTACCCAAGGGCTTGATGTTGGGACCAATACTGTGTGACATCTTCATTAATGATCTGGACGATGGGGCAGAGTGCACCCTCAGCAAGTTTGAAGGTGACACAGAACTGGGAGAAGTGGCTGGTACAACAGAGGATTGTGCTGCCATCCAGAGGCACCTCGACAGGACGGAGATTAGAATCTCGTGAAGTTCGATAAGGAGAAATGCAAAGTCCTCCACCTGGGGAACAACAACCCCAGGCACCAGTACAGGCTGGGGGCTGATCAGCTGGAAAGCAGCTCTGCAGAAGAGGACCTGGAGGTCCTAGTGGGTAACAAGCTGGTGGTCAGCCGGTGCCCTCATAGCAAAGAAAGCCAATGGTATCCCGGGCTGCATTAGGAGGAGTGTTGCCAGCAGGTCGAGGGAGGTGATCCTTCCCCTCTGCTCAGCACTGGTGAGGCCACAGCTGGAGTGCTGGGTCACCTTCTGGGCTCCCAGACATGGACTCACTGGAGAGAGTGCATCAAAGGCCCCTGAAGATCATTAAGGGATGCTGGCTTCTGAGGCATCAGGGGAGGCTGAGAACTGGGACTGTCCAGCCTGGAGAAGAGCAGGCTCAGGGGGATCTTTCCCACGTGTATAAATACCTGAATGAGGATGAGGGAACCAGGCTCTTTTCAGTTGTGCCCAGTGGCAGGACCAGAGGCAATGGACACAAATGGAAACACATGAAATTGCACCTGAACACAACCCTCCCCACACTTTTTACAGTGATGGTGATCGAACAATGGCACAGGTTGCCCAGAGAGGTTTTGGAGTCTCCCTCCTTGGAGATATTGAAAAGCCATCTGAACATGATCCTGGGCAAGTGGCTCCGGGTGGCCCTGCTTGAGCAGGAGAGTTGGGCCAGGTGACCTCCAGAGGTCCCTTCTAACCTCAGCCACCCTGTGATTCTGTGACTAATTCAGTTGCCCCACAGAGCGGCACTCTTCCTACTTCTCAATAAGAAAACAGCAAAATACTCCACTGAAATTCCATTTTCTGACTTCGATGGAAGAAAATATGTTACACATCATCAACAACATACCAGTGTATTAAAACCATATTATGCTTGTAGAAGAAAGAATATTTTTTCATCCATTGCCATCCAATTTATGACTGCATTAATCGAAAAATTAAATAAATCCACACGGATCTCCCAATTAGTGATGCAAAGTAGGTATATTCTTCAGTTTGAAATAAAAGTATTTCTGTTCGAAGTTTGGGATGGAATGCGTATGCTCCCATGTTTCAAATTAGAACAAATTAGACAATTTCCAATCAGAAAGCTATGTCAAGATGAAGGAGATGGCAGTATTGTGGGTCGGCCATTCTGGCCTATAATGGCTCATCAGTCCAGGCCAAAAGCGCAGTAAAACCAGAGAAACATCTGTCCTTGATCTGGTTGACCTGAATATGCAAGAGGCATGTTGTGTTGTGTGACAGGAGTGGTGGCTGCCTGCAAGTGTGAAGTCTGGACAATCACAGACCACACTGAAGTGGAAGGGCATGCTGATCGTCTTTCTTTCAACCGAAATGAAAGAGAAATTAAAGCCTCATTTGTTTAGTGGTAATTGAAACAAGACGAGCCACCGCCCAAGGTGCAACACAATATAGGAAGGCTGGATTGGAAGCTCGGCCATGTGGCTAGAGGGCTTTCACTGGAAACTGGTTGCAAAAACAGGAAACGGGGCATTGATTTGATTGAAGCTCTGCATTAGCTTGTGGGTGGAAAGAAGCACAAAGCGAGCAAGCAGCCGGACAGGCAGTGCGTGTGTGTGGCCCCAGAAAGGTAGCCAAGAATAAATGACTTTTTTTTTTTCTTTCCGACTCTGAAAAACCCAGAAAAACATCTCACAAACAAGAAGGCTGCTTCTAACTGTACAGTCCTCCTGTGTTTCGGCAGAAAAGAAATATGGTGTTTTAACAGAGAGTGCTTACCTGACCCGTAAAAACGATTTCGATTTGCAGCGACCCTAGAACTCTGCGAACTTTGGCTTCCTGCAGGGAGCAGCCTTATCTAACTGCAACGTCATGTAACCTACAGTGCTTAAATCAGTCTCCCATAAAGCCAGCTAGAGTCCCATCCCACTATCAATTAGGGCTCTTCTCGAAAAACAGCCTGAAAAAGATGTGTATTGCAACCTTGGAGCTACACAGCTTCTCCCACAAAGTTATGAAACCTTTCTTCCTTTAGGCATAAACAGTAAAGCAACATCTAATTTGTATGAATAACTCTTTCAGCTGCTTAAATACTTCCAGCCTGATGAATTTTTTAAGCTGTTCTGATTTCTCTGAACATATTTATCTTCCACACCTGTTATTTTAGTGCAAACACTGGATCATGCCATGCTACTAGTGTTTCACATTTCCTTCTATGCTTTTTGAAGATGTGTGTTTTGGCAGCTTTTTTGAAATGGTAAAATATTAGTTTACTGTCCTTTAGGTGGTTCTCTGGGTAAGGTTTTGCGTCTGGACTGTCTGTGGCATGAAAAAAACCCCAACATTTGATGCCAAAAATCCCTCTTACCTGACTTTAGCTGTTCTTGTTGAACTGAGAGTTTGCAGAAATGAGTAATCATGCATGGACTACTGCTTTTTTCTTGCCAACTCCTCATCTTTAAGTGCGGTGCCATTTGTGTACGGAGCTACCCAGATGTGTGTCGCAGCTTGATTTCCTGGGGCTGTCTGTGGAAACGCTTCAAGAGAAGCAACGCTCTCTACCCCAGTGACATGATAAATCCCTTCAGGATGATATACGGTATCAAAGCAGCAAAGTTTTATTACATTTCCCTTAAATATGTCCCTTTTCAGTTTGTTGAAAAGCCATCCTCCCTTATGAACGTGTTCATGAAGCCCGTAGAAAATGCTTTTTGTCATGTCTGACTGAACCTTTTTTAATTTGACGGTGGAAATTGTGAATCTGTAGTCTGAGCTGGTTGCTTGTAATCTGGGCTTTTTCACTGATACCACAAAAATAGCTCCAATTTGAAGGTGAAAATTCTAGCCCGCATTTCTGTGCCAACGCTCACAGAAGAAGTCTAGCAACGCAGGGGGACAGAAATGTATGCCTTAATCCTCTCAGCGAACAGGTGCCTCATAGTTAAAGACAGATGAATGTTTATTTGGAGTATTTATTTGGCATATCCCCTGTCAGCCCCTGCCTCTCACTACCCCATTGCAATGCTAAGGACTCGGATACCCGAAGCACGGCATGGCAGCTCCCCCGTTTTTGCCTTCTCCCGCACACGGTTTGTGGAAGCGGAGGGAAGCTTGTGGTAAGAGCTGAGGTGGGAAGTGTGCGTAGCCCTGGGAGGTGGGAGGAAAGCCTTGATATGTAGGGAGAGGGGAGGAGGGAAGGATTCAGATCCCCCTGAGTTTGGGATGAGCTGACAGATCGGAATCTTATAAATGTGAATTGCAGATTCCCTAGCTTTTGACTTCTGTCTTGGTTTTCTTTCCTTCTTTTTTTCCTTGTGTGTTTTTTTTTTTTTTTTTTTTTTAAACAATGTGAAATAGTGAGGACTTATAATTGCACTTTGCTATAGTAACTGTACCTGTGTTTTAGCCCTGGTGCAGCAGTGGGAGCTCAAAACACAGTGCAGGACCTCCAGCGGTCCTCGCCCCGGGGCTGGATATCCCATGAAAGAGTTGGGCTGCGGGGGCAGTGCCTGCTTTTAGCCCTGCCTTGTGAAGGACGCACTCTGAATTGTGAGAGTTTGGGCACACCGCTGCTGGAAATGTCCGCTGTCAGGGTTATTTTGGGGACTCCTTTGTCCCAGTTTGGCTGGATGGGCTGGGAGTCAGAGCTGGTGCTAAGGCAGGCACTGTGATTTACGGGGCTTGCGCTGCATCTGCTGACACAGGTGGGCTAAGGATGGACAGGGAGGGCCAGGTCCAGCTGTAGGTGAGGCTGGTTTTATTTCCACGTGAGCTGCCACAAACCTAAGAAATTGAGCAGAGCATGCTATTTTACTATTTTCATTAAAGCTTAGGCTTTTATAGTGGGGAAAATAAAGATGACAAGTGAGCTGAAAACATTCTGAGGATCAGAAAATTTGTAAAAGTGCCTCCTGGCAGCCATTATATTTTGACTATGGCATTTCTCTATGGCATTTACTGTTACCGCTACAGTTACTACTGCAACCCGTTAGGTTGCCATATGTGATTTTACAGCACGGATCATGGATCAGTTACAAAAGGACCATTGCACATACTGATGATCGATAATCTGCACCAAATGTTATATTAAAAAAATATGTACTTGAAGCAGGAGTATCTAATGGACTTACACATGTTTTCAGACCATACTATTCTCCTTGACTAGACCACAGATTTCCAGCTCTGGAGAGGAAGAGTTTAAGCTCCTGACAGCTGCAAAAGTTTTCGGAAAAGCAACCGGTACATGCATCATTAAAAAAATCCAGAAAATTAGTCCAGCCCCTTCCCATTAGTGACTGAAAGACTGAAAGAGACTGAAAGACGATAATTCCTTAGAGAGATAATGTTTGTCTTGGGTGAGTATCAATGTGGAATCTTTTTTTTTAAAGTTAATTTTCATTTTTAAATAAAAGGATCAAAACTAATGATTAAAACAGGACCTCAAATAGGCTTCTTACTTATTATAGAAAGAAAGAGATTATTAACATTCATGAGGGCCCTACTTAAAAAAAACAAAAGACTTCAAATGAGCTGAAGAATGGACTAGATCCTGCAAACAATAGGTAATGCATTAAGAAACGCAGAATAGCGTCAATTAGACTCAACAACTACAAATATGTTTACATATTTGACCTCTTTTATATGATTTACTAACTCCACACAGTAAAAGCAAATGCATGCAATTGCCAAAGCAGTGAAGCGGATATATCTAAGTTCAGTTCTTCTTTGACACCAGTAGCATCTTTCTTAGTTGTATGAGTGGAGCATAAAAGCTTTCCAAAACTAAAGCCATAATTTTTCAAATGTTGCTGGAGAGACAGTGAATCTGCACGGAAAAGATACGGCTTGTCCCCTTTTGAAAGCTGGCCCCACAGAAGGCAGCCACCTGCTTTACTTATGATTTCTAACCTGAATATTAAAGTGGAGACTAGGTGTGAAGAACAAAAATCTAACTACACAGCAAACCCCTACCTGTTATTAATGTGCTTTTTATGAGCAATACTGGATGGTCATCATACGGTCATCACTCCAGCGAGGCAATAGGAAAGAGCTTGTAAAGAGCAGCAGGATTGTATCCTGGAATATTAACAATGCAGGAAGGGTCTGCAGGAAGGCCTTCTGACTTCAGCGTTACTTCTGTAAAGACTAAAGAATATATAAAGTCCCTAAAGAATAAAAATTGATACACATTTCCATGCATGTATTATTTTAGTGAAAGCTGTAACTTTTTCTGTGAATTCTTTATGGCAATTTGTCTCCCACTACGCTACACCTTACACATCTGATCTAGCAGGCTGTCTTGCTTGCAGTGGTTAAGACTCGTTTTGTCAGTCTGTTTTTCACAGACGAATTTATGTGCTAAAAATCTTTCCCGGCTGCTCTCAACCACACCTGCCCATCCCGTGCCATACACGCCATATGCCAGAGTCGTGGGTAGTGTAAAGGGGTGTACGGCACGGATTTTGATGGGGCCCCCGTGATCCACCCCAGCAGAGAGCTGAGCCTGACACCTGTGCAGGAAAACATAAAGCCTTAAAAGCGTGATCAGCAGTTTGGGAAGAAGGTCAACCATGTGTTTTAGTGTTAACATTTCTTCAATAATCCTGTGGCTGTGCCAGTTCAGAGGACGTACTGTGCCTTCAAAATTAATATTACAGTCAGACTTGTCACTTAGCATTTATTCCGCAACCTTTTAGCTTGATAAGAGAAACTTTCACATCTCTATGTTATTTACAAAACTGGTTTTAATACGTTTTAGACTCTTTCCATAAAATTTACCTTGCTCGGTAAAACATCTAAAAGAACAAAATTACTTTTAAACGTAACCATTAAGTGCTCACCTGAATTAGAACATTATTGACTAAATTTCATGCCTATAATAAAGCTAATACAGCAGGTTACTGGAGAAGAATTTGAGATTTTAATTCAGATTTATAATAAGACAGAAGGAAAATAGCTAATGGATATTGACTACCAAAGGTTACTGCGATGAAAGCACGATGGTGCCAAGGAATTTTTCCTCACACTGAAGATGAGTTTCATAGAATCATAGAATCTTCATGGTTGGAAGGGGCCTTTGAGATCATCAAGTCCAACCATACACACACAAAAAAACCCCCTACAATCTCTGTCACTAGAGCATGCCCTGAAGTGCCACATCTAGACGTTTCTTAAACACCTCTAGGGATGGTGACTCAACCACCTCCCTGGGCAGGCTGTTCCAGTGCCTGACCACTCTTTCAGTAAAGTAATTCTTCCTAATATCTAATCTAAACCTCCCCTGCCGCAACTTCAGACCATTCCCTCTGGTCCTGTCATTATTCACCTGGGAGAAGAGGCCAACACCCACCTCTCTCCAGCCTCCTTTCAGGTAGTTGTAGAGGGCAATGAGGTCTCCCCTCAGCCTCCTTTTCTCCAAGCTAAACATGCCCAGCTCCCTCAGCCTCTCCTCATATGACCTGGTCTCCAGACCCCTCACCAGCCTGGTAGCTCTCCTCTGGACATGCTCCAGCACTTCAATGTCCCTCTTGTACAGAGGGGCCCAGAACTGAACACAGTACTCGAGGTGAGGCCTCACCAGTGCCAAGTACAGAGGCACGATCACTTCCCTACTCCTGCTGGCCACGCTATTCCTGATACAAGCCAGAATGCTGTTGGCCTTCTTGGCCACCTGGGCACACTGCTGGCTCATGTTAAGCTGGCCGTCCACCTTCACCCCCAGGTCCTTTTCTGCTGGGCAGCTTTCCAGCCACTCTTCCCCAAGCCTGTAGCGTTGCTTGGGGTTGTTGTGACCGAAATGCAGGTCCCGGCACTTGGCCTTATTAAACCTCATACAGTTGGCCTTGGCCCATCGATCCAGCCTGTCCAGGTCCCTCTGTAGAGCCTTCCGACCCTCAGGCAGATCAACACTCCCACCTAGTTTGGTGTCATCTGCAAACTTACTGAGGCTGCACTCAATCCCCTCATCCAGATCATTGATAAAGATATTAAACAAAACTGAGCCCTGAGGGACACCACTGGTGATCGGCTGCCAAGAGGATTTCACCCCATTAATCACAACTCTCTGGGCACAGCCATCCAGCCAGTTTTTAACCCAGTGAAGAGTACACTTATCTATGCCATGATTCGGCAGCTTCTCCAGGAGAATGCTGTGGGGCACAGTGCCAAAGGCCTTACGGAAGTCCAGATAGACAAAGTCCACAGCCTTCTCTGCATCCAGAAGGCGGGGCACATGGTCATAGAAAGAAATCAGGTTGGTTAAGCAGGACCTCCCTTTCCTAAACCCGTGCTGGCTGGCCCTGATCCCTTGGCTGCCCTGCACTTGCCGTGAGAGCTCACTCAAGATGATCCTCTCCGTGATCTTTCCTGGTACCAAGGTCAGGCTGACAGGGCTGTAGTTCCCCGGATCCTCCTTCTGACCCTTTTTGTAGATGGGCATCACATTAGCCACCCTCCAGTCATTATTTGTGGTGCTATGGATTGTTCCATCCTAAACAGCAAAACTTTTCCCAAGTCTTACGTGGAAACTTTCAATTTATATTGCATTAAAACATTCTACATCGATACCAGACTTTGTAGGAATTGCATAATTTTTTATTCATTACCTTTTGTAAAGTGAGTCACTATAGAGATAATAAATCACATGGAATAATTTTGCCATGAGGTAACAAGGATTTGCAGTAGAAGCAACAGTAGAAGTTCAACTCTCAAACAAATTTAGTTGTTGCAGAAATGCTTTTTCTGAAAAATGAAAATATTTTTGACTGAACTCCAAAATGGAAAAAAAAAATCAATAGCATTCATTGGCAAAACCATTCCATCTACTAACAGGGGAGGAACAACTCAGAATTAAAGATTTGACAGAATAAACTCAATATTCCTAACTTCAGAATTCTATAATTAAAATCCTAGATTTATAACCTCAGTCCTACAAACATATCTATAGCAAATAGTATCAAAAGACAATGTGATGAACTGGGATAGTTTTCTATCCATTTTTATCTACTCCTCGGTTTAACTGTATTTTGGTTTAGGAAATATTACCATACCAAAATGAAAAAAGTGCCTTGGGACTGTAGATATAATCTGTTTTATCTTGCTTATAGGCAGGAAGCCATCAGCAATTGCTCCTAAAGCATATTTCAAATTTTGTTCCAGCCTGTGACTGGCCGATGCAGCTGATACAGATACTAATGGCCCAGCTCAGACTTGAGAGAGGTGGGTATCATTCTGTCAAACCCAAATGCAATTTTACCCACTGTACCCCAGGCCCAAACAAGGTCCTAAGAAAGAATTAATCCTGTGGAGAACTCTAAAACCTCCAGGCTGTGAAATGTGGGCACTTTCTATTATTTCCACAAAGCTCCAGTTTGGTTTGGACAATAGCTCTTTAGGATTTAAGAGATGTGAGAGCTGCTTGGCACAACCAAATGCATCCTGCAGATTTCAGACTTCAGACCACCTCCCACATGGGTGTAATAGGAGGGAGGGAACATTTCTAGGTTCCTACATTGTCATTTTGGACAAAAAGAGATAAGGAATGATTCCAAACACTGTGTGCTTCCAGCAAAATGGAAAACTCTATCTCCTCTGGTTAATAAGCAAACAGCGCATCTGGGTAATTCTAAATATCGAATCTAAATCTCCCCTCTTTCAGTTTAAAACCGTTACCCCTTGTCCTATCACTGCACTCTGTGATAAAGAGTCCCTCCCATCCTTCCTGTAGGCCCCCTTTATGTTAGTAGCAGTTTAGTCAAATACTGTGAGGTATTTGATAGGTTTCTGTTCCTTAGCTGTTACAAATGCTACTGTTTATTTTTTAAAAATACTTTATATTAATATTTTGCCATATTTTTTCCATAAAAATTTCCACCAGTGAACTTCTGTACTGCTGGTAAACGCAAACAAGTTTTGAGAATCAAACTTGCTTCATAGTCTAACAAACAGCCATTGAAATCCCTCATCTTTCCAGTCATTATTATTAGGATATCACTAGGAAACATCCTGGCCTGGTGCAGCCTTCAGACTATTACCCATTACTGCTCTTCCATGTGGGTGGCAATGAAGCTGCAACACATAGTCCAAGGGGGATCAAAAGAGACTTCAGGGCTTTGGGACTTCAGGGCTTTGGGGCTTTCCTCTCTCCTCCCAGTTGTAGGCAGCGACATTGTAAGAAACAGACAGGCCCAGTCTGTGAATATGTGGCTCTGTGGATGGTGTCACCACCACAGTTTTGAGTTTTTCAGTAATGGGATGGCCTACATGGCACCAGACTTCCAGGCTTGAAGCTAGGGGGGGCTTGAGGAGGCTTGAGGTGAGAGGGGGGCAATATCAGGCTTGTCCATGACAAGCTGTGGGGTGACAGGCAATGGTTAGAGGGACGGGGTGCTAGTGGAGGGCCCGCAGCCTGTTGCTCTGAGACGTGTTGGCTACACTGCAGCACACTTGGAGTCTTATGGAAATGAGACTCACAGCTTGCACCTGGGCTGGGGCCACCCCTGGTATCAGTACAGGCTGGGGCATGAAGGGATTGAGAGCAGCCTTGCCAAGAAGGACTTGGAGGTACTGATGGTTGAAAAGCTGGACATGAGGCAACAACGTGTGCTCGCGGGCCAGAAAGTCAGTCATATCCTGGGTTGCATTAAAAGAAGCGTGGCCAGCAGGTCAAGGGAGGTGATTCTACCCCTCTACTCAGCTCTGGTGAGACCCCACCTGGAGTACTGTGTCCAGCTCTGGAGTCCTCAGTGCAAGGAAATACATGGACCTGTTGGAACGGGTCCAGAGGAGGGCCACTAAGATGATCAGAGGGCTGGAGCACCTCTCCGATGAGGACAGGCTGGGAGAGTTGGGGTTGTTCAGCCTGGAGAAGAGAAGGCTCCGGGGAGACCTTATTGTGGCCTTTCAGTACTTAAAGGTGGCCTACAGGAAAGATGGGGACAAACTTTTTAGCAGGGCCTGGACATAGGTTGTGATAGGACAAGGAGTAATGGCTTTAAACTAAAGGAGGGTAGATTTAGACTAGACATAAGGAAGAAATTTTTTACAACGATGGTGGTAAAACACTGGAACAGGTGGCCCAGAGAGGTGGTAGATGCCCCATCCCTGGAAACCTTCAAGGTCATGTTGGATGGGGCTCTGAGCCACCTGATGTAGTTGAAGATGTCCCTGCTCATTGCAGGGAAATTGGACTAGATGACCTTTAAAGGTCCCTTCCAACCCAAACTATTCTATGATTCCATGAAATGGCCCCTTTGCACTGCACTGCAGAGCCCTCTTGGCCTGGAGATAACTTTAGAGCTGCCTACAATTATCTCTGAGTGCCTTTAGCTTCCAGGCTGGCACCTGAGAGAGGTAAATATGACTCAGCTACTTTCTGGCCAGCATTTTTTGCTCCTTGCAAAATAAATGATGCAGTAACCATCCTAATTCCTCCAATATCTACAACTAAGCAATTTTTTAAAAGTATGCATTTTGCATTATATATTTTTTATATATATATGTTTATTCACTTGGAAAGACAGAAAATTTGCCAAAAAAAAAATTCTTTTTAAAGTTTCTGAACAAAGTAAGACTACAATAACATACATAGGTGGAAGAAAAAGCATATTCATTCTGTGTTTTGATTAGTAGACCATTTGCAGGAAGAAATACTTATTGCAGCAAAAGCTGTACCAGGTAACAGATACTTTCTTGGTTAAGAACTTTTCATATTTTCAGGGAAAATGGTTTTCAAAGTGGAAACATCATCATATTGCTTATGCAAACTATTTGAGCTAAGCGAAGGACTTTTCAGAGTCTCCAAATCCTTTTTTCGCTTTAGCAAAGACCTCGACCATTGATTTGATACTCCTTTATGGATGAAAACATTATTCGAGAATGAGAAATGTTGCCGTTGAAATCACTTATCAAATAATAAGCCATTAGCTTGTTTTCTTCCTGGAAGGGATGATGCCAAATAAATTACTTTCGTTATCGGTCAAATATCACCAGTACTTGGAGAGCCTTGGACATAGTTTTTAAATGCTTTGGTGGATCTATAGCAATGCACTTTCTACTGCTGAGGACTTCTGAGACCCCAACTCATCAAAATGTATTTATTCAGCTCAGCTTACCCATTCAGCTCCAATTCAGGCCTCCTCTTCACAGGAGGAGAACTTCACTGAAGAGTCAGAGGACACAGGAACAAAGAGAAGGGTTTTGTTTGTTTGTTTATAATTCTCTTTTGTGAGATCCCCCAGGAGTAAAAAAGAGAATAGTTCACAGTCTGGTAAGATCAGAACAGCAAAAGTATTTGCAGCATGGCACACAATAAAGCATTGCTCACTTGGAAATACTGTACTTCCAGCCAGCACCATCCTGTGAGACTCACAGATCAGTTCCAGACTCTGCTGCAAACTTGCTTCGGGAGCTAAGATTCCCCTCACCTCCGGAGACTTTTCTTCCCTGGAGAGCCCTAAGAGACTGATGCAAAACAGATCTGACCCTCTACAGAATATCTTGTTGTTTTTCTAATTTTTTCTTCTATGGATCGGTAGATTTTTAAATAGTACTTTAGAATTTGAGGTTCTTTTTCATTCCCAGTGACAAAGTTCATATCCCACTAAATTGGTATTTATTTTATAAGCCTGTTTTCTTTAATCATGTCATGGAGCAGACCACTAATTCTCTCCTTCTGGATGGCTGCGGTGGGACCACACACGGTCTCCACTCTGAGCACTAGCAGACTGGAAAGAGATGAGAAAACAGAGCAAGAACAAAATACCATTAGAAACCCAATGCTGTTCTCATTTAAATTGTTCTTATAAGGTTCCTCACCAAGCTGGCAAACTTCAGGATCTTTGGTCTCTGTGGCCTGGCTATCAATCTTTTTTTTTTTTCTTCCCACTGGTTTATCATTCCAAAAGTGATGGCAAAGCTACATGCGAAGAGCTACCAATTAGCCCTTGGAGGTAGTCCAAAACAACCAGTAGGCCACGCTACACTTTTTGGTTAAAAGACACTAAGATCAGTACAGGACATATGGAGCTGATAAGCCTGAGTGAATAAAGGCCTCTGTGGAGAACCTAAAGAAGGAAGTTTTGAAGTGCAGTATGCCAGTTATACGGAGGGATGACACTGGTGGGAAATCAAGTCTCTATATTAAAGTGCTCATTGATTAGTTACTTCCAAAAGCACAACGAGGATCTATTTTGAGCACACAGTGGGTACTCATCCAAACTATACTTCCCCTATTTCAAGCAAATTGGCAAGCTGGAAAAGTTTGGCACAACTACACAGACTGTACTGGCCTCTGTTTTAAAGGGAACTGCAGTTTGTATTTTAATCTCACCTAGCGATGATTTTGAGAAGAAACTTGCATTTCCTGATTTGAAAGTACAAAGCATTCAATTTGATCTTGACAGCAGTGATATTGTCTAAAGGAGAAACAGATTGTGATAACTACCCCCGCCTTGACATAAAAAGCTGTCTTTTATCTTCCCGTCCAAGATGACATCATCAGCAGGGAGACATCTTTCAGTAGCATGGGTCTCACCTCAACATCTGGAAAGAAAGCAATAGTTCGGAGACCTGGTTGTTGTTTGCAGCACCTGTGTTGTTCCTGGGGCAGACGTTCATACCTCTACTGATGCAAGAGACACTGGAGAATCAGTCTGAAGGTGTCACTGACTGCCCCCATCTCTGCGGCGTGCCTGGTGACATTCACATCAAATGTGTTTTGCAGTCAGGGATTCAGGTGTAGTCTTTCTCTTCAGGACTGTAATTCTACCTCCTAGTCTTATCTTAAACCCGTGATTTTTAAAGATAAGTTCTATAAAATATTTCTTTTATTTTATGGACATTACAAGCACTCAGAGAAGCGATGGCTTGCAATGCATGCTCCCTGCGGTGGCCGCTGGTGGCCCCATGAGGTGGGCGCCCTGTTTGCACATTCTTCATGTTGCAGCTCTTAATTTGGGCACCTTCCTCTGCTAGCATCCGAAGTTAGGTGCCTGTGCCCTTCCTCAAATAGCCTTGGTTGCTCCTTCTAGGTCTGCCTGTCCTATTGACCAATATTATCACAGAATCACAGAATCACAGAATCTTCATGGTTGGAAAGGACCCTTAAGATCATCGAGTCCAATCAAACAACCTACAATCTCTGTCACTAGAGCATGCCCTGAAGTGCCACATCTAGACGTTTCTTAAACACCTCTAGGGATGGTGACTCAACCACCTCCCTGGGCAGGCTGTTCCAGTGCCTGACCACTCTTTCAGTAAAGTAATTCTTCCTAATATCTAACCTAAACCTCCCCTGCCGCAACTTCAGACCATTCCCTCTGGTCCTGTCATTATTCACCTGGGAGAAGAGGCCAACACCCACCTCTCTACAACCTCCTTTCAGGCAGTTGTAGAGGGCAATGAGGTCTCCCCTCCGCCTCCTCTTCTCCAAGCTAAACATGCCCAGCTCCCTCAGCCTCTCCTCATATGACCTGGTCTCCAGACCCCTCACCAGCCTGGTAGCTCTCCTCTGGACACGCTCCAGTGCTTCAATGTTCCTCTTGTACAGAGGGGCCCAGAACTGGACACAGTACTCGAGGTAAGGCCTCACCAGTGCCGAGTACAGAGCTGCCTGGCATTGAGGTCCATTAGAACTGTTCACCCACTGGCCACAGGCATGTTCAGGAGGTGTTTGGGAGGTCAGCCTGCCCCAGCCGCAGGAGGTGCTTTGGCAAAGGAACTGTGGTGCACGGACCACCCTTCGGGCACTGCAGCAGACAGAAAGCCCAGTGCTGTGCATTGCAGGCCACAGAGTTTGCAGGGGAATCCAGCTACTCAGCAGCTCCGAGCCATACTGTGGCACCTTTACTGTCTCTTACACTTCACGTCTCCATTTTTCCATGCATAGAATGTTTTTTTGTGATCATTATTTTTGTCCACACATCAAGCACACACTCTCTAGGTCATTACCAGCCGCATGAGCTCTGTTTGTGCCATGTACCTTTACCATATATTCCTACTCTTCCTATCTCCCTACCCACACGCTTCTGGTGGCATTTCCAGTCATCTGTGAACTTCTGCTCGTCTTTTGATGGACCTCAGGCCTCCCACTTGTTAGTCTATTCTCTAGCTGCCCATTTCTTGTGCTCTCAAGCTTGCCTTTACTGCAGTTGCATAGGCACAGTAACGTAACTTCTTGTTCTTCAGGCCTTCATAGCTTTCCTTTAGCCTATGGACAACAACTGTCATCAAGGATAAAAAGATGTAGTAAGCCTTTGCTGGCTACAGTCCTCCATGTCAGATTGCCATCTGGGAGATCATTCAACGTAATTTTCAATTTGTATATCTGTAACTGAAACGATGTAGTTTATTATTGCCACCGATCAAGAGTAAGTCTGAAAGTCCGATTTTTATTTGAAACGACCAATTGATTCAAGTGTTTCAAGCAAAGCTTCGTAGCTTCAACTGAAAAAAAGACTTTGGGTGGATGGTGAAATAAATCAAGAGTTTATTTTCTAGTTTTTAACAGGCCATTTGCTCAAGGTGGAATATGGCCTCTGGCACAGCATATGCGACAATCAGTGAAAAGTGCCTGTACTGGGGAAGCGGCAGCTACCATCTACTGTTTTTACGACAAATATTTACCTTTATGTGTTGCATTATTTTTCTAGCCAACATCTTTGTAACCAGCTCTTCCACAAACTGGAATGAAACTGTCTGAAATGCCATGGCAGCTCCAGATAAATGCAATCAGGAACATCTTATTGTGTCACACTGAATATAAAAATGAATATTAAATTCAGCATTGTATTGAATTAAATGAGCTTTACTGCCTGCAAAGTACTCCTTGTGTTCTTCATTTCAGCACTGAATTTTATTTATCTTCTCCCAAACTGTTCCTTTCCAAGATGTGTCCCAGGCTGTCAGACTGACAATGCTGAATTACCTTGTAGCCTAGGAATTTTGAGGAGGAATCTGGAGGTTTTGGTGGCTGGGCAGAGGACAGGTGGTGCATCTGGCACACAGTGAAGAATGTGGGAGGTGGTTTGGGAATGTAATAAGAGCACATTAGCTGGATGTTTCTGCTAGAGTATTCAGTAGCAAAATATTTAATGATGCTGACATTTAAATTGTGATAATTAGATTTCCTAGTTAGCACCACATTGAGAAGAATGGGAACAGTTTATATATTGCTCAGAGCTATTATTTCAGACTGTCTGCAAACTCTGATTGGCAAGAATGACCTGGTTCATATTCTATTTATATATGAGTTTTATTTTGGCTTTAATGAAAGCTTAGCTTCTGGATCGCAGTTCTCTACCATTATGTGGCTCTGTGAGGGTGGGAATCACAAAAGACTTCCTTTCAGCCAAGCTCAGAGCTCCTCTAGTGAGATAGCCCCGCAACTCATTGCTTCTGCAAATACTGGCCTGCAAATATGGCCATGACACCTACCATAGGTTTTGAGGGAAGGGAGGTTATCAAAACGTCTTAGAAGATACACTGGACATTTGAGCAGAAAACATTTTCCTGGCAAAAAGATTGCAGGAGGAACAAAGTAAACGCTTGACATTATTACTTCTCCAAGATATTTGCCCCCTTGCCTTAAGAGGTTTGCTACGCCAGGCAGAACGGAGAGCAGCACCCACTGTGACGCAGATGACAGTCTCCATCTGATGGCCAGTTTTGTGGCCTTTTCCAGTGACTTTGGGGAAGCGATCCATGTGAAAAAACATCTCCTGCCAGCTGACTTTTTTCCCTGTCAGTGTTTTTGCAACAGAACGGCTTTGGTGGATGGGCTGAGGAAAGAATCTACTGTCTTGCCCATTTTAAGAAATACTATGATCATTCTCTTCTTTTTCTCCTTTAGGCAGGGGACTGGCCTCACCATTAACTGTTCCTTTGGCCCACATGACAAATGAATTATTTCAGTTTGGATGTTCTTGTCAGAGCTTTGGGGAAGGCAGCTTGTATTCTGAGGTGCTACCTGTGGCCAGCTTGCTCCTCAGCCAGGTGTGGCTCTGCACGAGTGCAAGCCCTGGAAGGAGGGAGCCCATCACCCTGGGGTGGGGGCTCCTGCCAGCTGAAGGGGCAGGAGCCCCTGCCTAGGATTGAAGGTGGGAAGGAACCTGAAAGGAGGTGCATCTGAGGAGGTGGCATTGCTGAGGGATGACCTGTTCATGGGAAAAGAAGGCTAGAGTAGGACTGGAGAAGCAGAAGAAGCACATAAGGGATAAAGGGTGGGATGCAGGGAGGCGTGGTGGAGATGGATGGACATAAAACACTAAATAATAAGGGGAAGAGCAAAGGGAAGAGAAAAGGGAGAGCATGGGGACAGACAGTCTGTATCCACTGGGGTCTTCTGCCCTCCAAGAAACCAAGCTGATCCCAGGAGCATCTCCACCCTTCTGCCGTGTCAGTCAATATCTAAGAAATCCAATAATAATGTGTGAATCTCACCTTCCCTCATTTCCAAACGGCTGGCTTACAGCCTAGCACAACCCCCCACTGCTCCACTAGCAAAAGCGATCAGGAAGCAAAGATTTATGCTGTACTTGCGGGGATAAACAATACTGCTGGCTTAATACTAAAGTTCAAATGGTGCATGCCTGGTTTTTGAAGAAATCATTAAGCCTTCCAGAACAACTCCAAATGAGCCTTTTTATTAAAAAGAAAAGAAAAGGCTGCAGAACAAAGCACTCAGAATTTAAGGAAAGCATCCAGAATTAACAGGGACTCAATATACCCCCATGTGTGTGCTTGCTGTTAGACAGTCTTTAATTAAGTGATCATGTAATATTTCACCCAGAAGACCTTTGCCTGATTCCACACACACAGGGCAATGAGTCTTCACAATTTTTGCAGCTCTTGTAAAGCACATTGCTATAGCAGGCATTTTATTTTGCTCCACAGTAATTAAATGCATCTATTGAGCTGTAGTAGGTTAACAGGGGAACTATCTGAGGAGGAGCAGAAGGGAGGAATGACTTGACGAGTAACTAATCGTTCATAAAATTCTTACAGCGACAGTTCCTACAGGGATTTCTGAATTTGCAAGCTGCCTTATCTCTGGGGTTTTTTTTATTTTTTTTTTGTTGTTTTTTACAGTGCAAATCAGTCATTGTTTATTTTATTTGGCCCGTACATATAGTAAGGGTTGAACTTACATAACAGCCTTCCCCTCGGAGGAAGCACTAAGATGGTCTTTTGACCTATATTACTGTCTAGTTTCATGAAACTTTCAGGACCTGAATACTGCATAACTTTGGAACTGCTGTCAAATCTGGCCAGTGGCAAGTACACAGGCCAAGAGACAAATTCCCCCTGCCCACACGCGCACTTGCACTCACACTCACTCACAGTTACTCAGGCAACCACTCACCTGAGTGTGAGCACCCGAGCCCTGTTTCCCCGGGCCAAACAGATTCACTCCACATATGGAAGCTTGCAGAAGACTTTTTTTTCCAGTGTCTACAGCATTAGACTTGCACAGAAGGGTTTGACTCCCACATTTGTGAAGTAGTCCCGAGTTCCCAGGCAGGGAATGCCTGGCCGAATGGAAAGCACCGTCGCTGCCAAACTAGGTCTGTAAGGGAGGGAGGCACCAAAATTCAGCTTGTGAATCCCTGCTGAGGGAGCATCATCAGCTGGACAGCCTTTAAAACCCCGTGCACTGTTTCATCAGAAAGGATACCTCTCAGCGTACACATACCCTCGAGCTTGAAGTATCTGCAAACAGTCACTTTGCTCACAGTATGGGAGCTTATCATCAGGCAACTAATTCAGCTTTCCTCCTCTGGGAGAATAAATTCTATTTACTTACCTGTTATCAGCAACAATAGTTGTTTAAAAAGAATGAAACAGAACATGATTGATTAGTTCTTTCTGCAGCTCTTTGAGGATCCAAGGTTGTTTTTGTCATTCATCATGCCACATTCACACAAGACCGATTTCTTTCAAGGTACCAGTGCGGCTATCATGGTAACGGAGTGGATTATTCAGCAACGTGTTAGGCATTAGTAGCTGTTTTTCTCCCATCTTCACTGGAACATGCATATAAGATTTCTAAGGCTACCGTATGCCTTACAGCTTTTCCTCCCATACTTTATTTAGACAGGAAAACCTGTTGGTTTCTGTATAAATTTCAGTGTCTCAAAATAAACTTCAATCCTCTGAACTAAAACCGGAGTTCAGATGTATCTCTTTGCAAGCAGAAAAGAATGAAACTAGAGCCTTTATTTATTTATTTACTTCCTTATTCTTTATCTGGATGGGTAAACAGCAAATTTTCTCTTCCGTTTTGCTGAAAAGTCTCTTAATAGGGCTTAGGTCCTTTCTTCTCCCTTGGGCATTCTCTTCATGGAGTTGCAGTTGGTCAAAATCGAGCCAGCAGAGCTGCAGCCATGCCCGTGCTTATTTGCTTGCTGTTAAAGTCCGTCATTGGTTCTATAATAGACAATATAATTTCCCATTTGCAACAGGTGGTGGAGCAAATGCAATCCAGACAGGCACTGGCCCGACACAGCAGCTGTGGCTCTACCTCCCCTGGGACACTCCATGAAAAAGTCAATACACTTCCAAGGCATGTTTTTTCCTAAAAACCGTCTGTGTGCTTGGATAGGGAGAGCGTACACCTCCCTTGCCCTGACCCCAGCCTTTCTTTTCCTCCACCTGGCATGTTCGTCCTCTCCCATGGATCTCTAAGCCAAGGCTCCCTCCTTGGGACTGGGGAGCCTGGATGTCAATGCTGAAGACGATGGTACGCTCTGCTTTAGCAAGGTGGAGAGACTGAGTTTTTTTCCCCAACAAATCTTAAGGGATTAGGATGGGCTCTTGCGGACCATTATTTTTGTCAGTCCATTGCTGAAGGGGTAACACCGATCCCACCGCAGCCTGAGTCGTCTCTCTTTCTTCCCTTCTTTACTGCCTTGAAAGCCCCCCATTCATTCAGCTGCCTTGTGGACTAGGAACATGGGGGAGATAAGGGAGGAGGGGGGATAGGAAGGCATACAAGTGATCAGAGGATAAATAGCCTAAATGATGCACTCATATTTTCTTGTTTTAGAAACACCAAATGTATATGCTCTCTCTTTCTGTCTGGCACCTATGAGGATCACATCTTGCCATTCCTGATTAGCCACAGCCACAGTGAAAAAGAGCTGATGCTTAAACTCCCCTTTTCAAAACATGTCCACACTGTGTAGGATCTCACAGGGAGAAAGAAGACCCATGGGGATAGTGCTTGCATTGAATGAAGAACGATTATTGCTCTTTGTGGGTGAAACATAGGACCACTACAGGAGTTCCAGTAAAAAAAAAAAAAAAAAAAAAAAGAAGAGAGACAAATGGCTGTGAATGAACTCCACTGAAGCACTCTGAGGCCCCAGCTCAGTTTTCAGCTGAAGTAACATTAAGATCACTTTTTAACCGATTTAATTTAAATTAAGTGAAGGTAGTGACTGGTAGGTCTGAGGGGGAAATGAAAGAAATGCAACTGAGAAGAAAACCTGCTGCTGCACTGGATCCATCACGCTTTGCACCAATCCATCCATGCAACCCCTGCCCTGCTAAGGAGGGGGAGGGAGAGAGCGGCTTGGTGGGCAGCTGGCAGCCAGCCAAGGTCGACCCACCACCCCCTGCAACCAGATGATCAGCACTTCTGCATGCCAAGCCCAGTGTTTCCCAAGGGCATGCATTACATATTGGGTAATAAGCATGGGAAGCCTCCAGGCTGTCTCTTCAATGTCAGATGCTGGAGCAAGCAGGTAGCCACGTGCACATGGGCTGACATCTTCCTACCCTTCAGTCTGCAGCTTGGAGCACCAAGGTGGACCATGGAGGAAACCACGCGCTCCCTGGCAGGCAGCAAGGCACCCCTGCCTGAGCGACTGGGCTCCCTGGTGTTTTCCTCGGGGTTGCCGTGGCACACAACAGCAAGCCTGCATTGGGTTTTCAGGACTGAGCCCTTACTCCATCTTTCTTAATGAAGTAATCAGCTCCTTGCAGCAAGAACAGTCCCTGAGCCCAGGGAAACCTCCGTTTCAAAGGGACTCCAGGGTATTACTCTGACATAATAAAATAATTGGCTGTAATGGGAAATGCTGAAGGAAACGATGCCAAAAAGGACTGTCAAGAGCACAGAATAAATACTCCAGGAAAAAATGGAAAATACTCCTTTAATGATTTCACATAACCAGAACTGTCGGCATTTCTGTTTAAACTTGTAAACATACATTTTCCAAAAGAAGCTTTTATTATGTTCCTTTCAAAAATAACCCTTTCCTTTAAATCTATAAAAATATAGGAAGGTGTACTACGTCACAGAAGTAAAAAAAAAAAGAATTTGTCCTGCTCTTGCTTGACTTGATAGAAAATGCAAGAGGAAATCTTAACCTTTAAACGCTGTCTCAACATCACGATTTCTGAGCCGTTTAGGCTGAAGATGTAATACGTTGGTGCTCTGAGCAACAGAAGACCAGGGATGCTGGTACGTGAGTGATCATTTTCTAAGGAAAAATTAGCCTTTAGCTTTTAGTAACAATCTACATTTTTCCATGTTATTTATAGCAATGTTTCTAGTTCTGAGTCACACATGCTGAGAAATGTGAATGAGATCGGCACCGGGTTTTTTTTTGTTTTATGTAAACAAAAGTGACCTGGGACCTCTCATACAAATGGTGCTGTGCATGTTTCTGAATCCATGGCTTTTGTATCATGATGATTAAAAGTAGCTACAGAAACAAGACTATGTGTGTAAAGCACATAGCCGTCCCAACTTATTCTCGTGGATTTTAAACATCCATTTTGTAAAAGCAGCCCTAGCAGGAGCTTCATTGCAATCGAGTGACAGTATAAACCAGAAAAAAAAATGCAGAAACAAACAGGGCTTAAATCACAACACTTCTATGTCCATAAGTAGCAGACACCCTCCATCTATACCTACATTTGGCTCCAGTTGCCAAAGTATTTGGATATATTAGGAGATTTAGCCTTTTGGAAGCTGCAACCATTTTCTGCCAATTTATGCTATAGTGCTATATTTTTAATGAGGTCATTTACTGGAGGGTTTTGGACCAAAATCCAGAGCATTCCCAGATTGGCATGGATTGCCAAGAACAATTGGAGATAAAAATAGAGTGGATGACTCTTTCATACAGGGAAAACTGAAATATGTAAACTCATTTTTAATTATAAGGTGCTTGATCTGGGAGATGTGTGATACATTCCAAATCTAATTAATGCTTAGCTTTTTTTTTTTTTTGCTTGATTTATTCATTCTTGAACAGATTTCTAATATTCCTCTGTGCTATTAAATATAGTGGGCCTGATTCTCATGAACAATATGCTTGTCCCCTTCTGATAGCTCAAGGAGCCCTGAAAGTGAGCAAAACTGGCAACAGAAAGTTACGCACCTTTTTCATGCTCCTTCTATGCCTTCAGAGCAAGGCCGAGTCTATTATAAGTGAGAATAAAAGTAGTTTTGCTTCTTAGAAGGGAACAGAAGTATTCCTTTCACAGGAGAACTTATATGTCTTTTGCACAGCTTTGGCTTTTGCATTGGTTTAGCTACAGCAAGCTGGGCAGATAAAAGGTGTTTACAAAGAGAACCATGGCAGGGGGGTTGGAACAAGATGATCTTTAAGGTCCCTCCCAACCCAAACCATTCTATGATTCTAAGACTGTTTATCATTCTAGCTTAGTTCACATCTGCCAGCAGCCAAAGTGTCCTAAAACATTTCTAAGTCCCCCAAGAGAGGAGCTGTATGCTTGTTCTATTATTTTATTTCTGTGCTAGTAGCAATGGTCTGAAATATGAAGGTCACTGACTCTCCAGAAATTCACACTTCAGTGTGACTATTCACGTTAAGCTGGTTCAAGCGTATATCCACAGAGCCTCATAAATGAGGGTTACTCTTCAGACCAAATTGTACCCTCTTGACTACTTCTTATATGACTCTCTAGATTCTCGTTTAATTTACATGGAGTAAAGTGAGCTTATGTTCAGGCTTTGAGGTTAATGGTGTATTCCCCGGAGTAAGTTCAGTCCAGTCACTATCAGTGTCCTCACCGTTACAACAACAGACTTCAAGGCTTTGTTTTATTGAGCAACTATTCATATATTCTGAGATTTTCTTGAAGGGGAGTTTGAATTCAGCTAGCAGACTTAAATTGGCATCTAACTCGATGCCAAGATAATATGTGTCTCTGTTTATCATCGAGACAGGGAGCTGGGTACCACTGAACTGACTCTTCAGAGGCGTGAAAAGTTTGGATGTTAATCAGTTAATTCAGTACCTAAAAATGCCACTCGAATTGTTTGAGTTAGCGTGTTTCCAAATTTAAATAATTAATTTGTTTTATGCCTTGCTTATTAACCAGCTCTGCTCCGTTGTGGCCTGCTATAATCATCAGTAAGGGAAACAAACTTGGAGGATGAAGAAAACTTTGAAGAGACACGATGAGAGCTGTGTGCCGTTCTCTGTTAGCACAGGGGGTTGATGGACCATCCGTAGCTGTTTAAACAGACAGTGTCAATAGAAGGATTGGCTCTGGTGCCTGTGCATCATTTTCTGGTAGAAAGTACATCTTCACTATTGCTTGCAGTGCGACGCCTAAGACAAAGTGCTG
Organism: Chroicocephalus ridibundus; assembly: GCF_963924245.1. Taxonomy (NCBI): domain Eukaryota; kingdom Metazoa; phylum Chordata; class Aves; order Charadriiformes; family Laridae; genus Chroicocephalus; species Chroicocephalus ridibundus. The sequence continues at coordinate 115,077,111 of NC_086285.1, read as the reverse complement.
TATCATAATGGGGAATTAGAGCCAAACTATGAACAGCCTCGTTGGCCGCGACTAATCTGCAGGATGACAGTATTTTAAAAAATGAATAAATGCTACCTGAGCAGGGGGGCAAAACTGCAATATCGGAGAAGACACAGCATATTTTCTCATCAGCAATAGAGGATATATCTCACAGTATTCAATACATCGGCTGTTGTAATCATATTCAGTACAGAATGTGATTGTTTTATGCGTTTGATTTACTGTTATCTTTAATTAGCAGCAATTCTGTCTTTTTGAACAGTAAATGAGTTTGGTTTAAGAATTCTAATTGTAAAAGTCTCTCAAATTAACAGAATGGAAAAAAATACAGTCATAATGAAGGAATTTATTTTTTTTAGATTACAATAAGCTATTACAGGGAACAGAACAAATGAGTGCAGGAAAATGATTAAACTGTGCGGAGTTCTCCACGCTGTACCATGTTGTCCTGCCTTCCCCATTTTGGATAGACACACTTGTGGGCTCTTTCAAGCCCAGAGCTTTCCCTTCCTATGGCCACAGTCAGTCTGTTTCGACGGAGACACTTCCTGAGCCTCAGCCACCCAGTCCGGGGAAGAACGCGAGCACATTGACTCAGTCTTTAGATCATCATTTTCAAAGGCGGGAGTGACTGGAAGATTTTCCGCCACTTAATATAGCAATGGGTGTAATCTTCCAGAAGAAATGTCACTCTCCCACAGCCTTGTCTTGAATCTTCCGTCAAAGGAAATGGGCTTATGTATTGCTAAAATATGTCAAGCAGCTTCTGACACTTCAAAGCATCAGTGTGCTCGGCACAACGCGGACTAGCTAACACTTCCAAAGCGACTGTACACTGAGGATCACACTGCTTTAGAGACAGACCAAATTCTTCCAAAACACATGTCAAAACTGACGCGGCAACCAGTCTCGTAGACAGTTCTGCTGTGTACTCTGCCTTCCGTAGACCTGCCACGGGGCAACGGTCAGCATACTTGCCATTCAGTACGTGTATTTGCAGCTCTTTCACGATATATTACAAAACTACCTCTGCGAAGCCAAAAGGACACGTGAATGTAATTTTGTTTTCCACAAAGCATTTGCTGTGTTCTTTGAAAGGTTAACCCACCTTACTAAACTGTACAAACATTATTTCACTTTTATTGACGCTCTTTTCAGACCATGAAATGACTTGAGTTTTAATCTATTTTTTTTTTTATACTGAAAGGAACAGACTAATTCAATAAGCTCCGCACACAGAGGTATTTCAAAACTGTGTTTTCCCAAGCTCTTTCTTGAAGTTGCAAGGAGGGAAAGGAAAATGGTGTGTCACAAAGAAGAGGTTATTGTTAAGATAAATACAGTTATATTTACTGGGCTGATATTAGGTTTATTTTTTTTTTTATTCCAAGGTATGCCTAGAGACTGTGGCAAGCTTTCATGCAGGAAATGCTCCATGCTACTTGGATTGCGAATAGTAAGGTTATATTTTTTCGTTACTTTTTCTTAGGAAAAAAACCCCACAATTAAAATAAAGGAAAAGAAAATTCTGAAAGGATGATTTCATCTCAGCACAAAATTCTTTTCCCAAATGTACTGCATTTACTTTGCCCACTCCGCTTTTCATGGAGCACCTAGCAGGGCTGGCTGCTCACTGGGGTGGTGGCGAGTGTTGTAGCCTCCAGCCTGGTGCTACATAAAAGGAAAGCGTAGGCAGGCATTTGCTCACTTCGCTTTGCCATATAGTTTCCAGAACCATTTTTCCATCCTGTGCTTAGAGGGGAAGTAAAGGGTCCTGACACACCTGAGCATCTCTGTGGGCCTAACTGCAGAAGTCTCACTGCGGTATCATTGTGAGCAGTGTCTCCAGCTGAACGAGCCAGACGGTGGACTGGGGCTGAGAGGTGGCTGCACAGCAGCCTCCCGCGTTCAGCAGCTGCTGTAGGTCCCATGAGGTGGTTCCCCAAAGGCTGTTTTCTCTCAGGGGACCGGGACATCTACCCAATGCTACCTCACAGTGGCCATTCTTGCACCAAACCAGAGCAGTCGATGGGTTCTCCTCCCATGGGAGACCACAAATATGTGGGGCACCGTTCGGGACCAAGATGCTCCTATTAAATACTCCAAATTCTGAAACAATAAAAATAATGCAGAAGTGTGGATCGTTGTGATCCTGCTGAGAGCAACTTGTCTCTACTGATGATTCCACGCTGTATTTTCCTGGTGAGGGGATAACACACCACAAACACTGCTTCCAAATTCAGTAACGTATTTGAGCATGTGTTTAAGTAACACTTCTTTGCTCTGTGGAAGTGGATTTGACTATGTCTGCAGGCTCTTGAGTTTCATAGTTCATGAAATTACTTCACATAGCAAAATATTAAGGAACTCATACAGATTATACAGGCTACATAGATTCGGAAAATAATGGCAGACGGCATTAGCTAGCTGATACCTGGTACTTAAAAGGAAAAAAAAATCAGCAGTTAAGATTGCTCTGCTGTGAGCCTATAGAGAATCCAACTTGTAAAAATGTGTTGAAAATTCGCTTGAACATCAGGCTGGTCAGACTGACCAGAATAATAACGTCAGCCTTCTAAGTACAAGTAAGGCAACAAGGATTTTCTTCTTGACAGAACAATTCTGTCAATACTGAAACCTGCAGCCCCTTTGTTTTTTCCTCCCACCCTTCGGATTGAGCATTTGGGCATTACTAATCCTCAAACTGACAGCAGCAAATGATCTTTATGGCAAGTGGAAAGACTGTCCCAGGGTAGCTGCCTATCAAAGGTTTCTGCTACGGAATCTCTGTCAAAGTGATCAGCACTGGTGAGGCCACAGCTGGAGTGCCGGGTCTAGTTCTGGGCTTCCCAGTACAAGAGACACACGAACATAGTGGAGACAGCCCAGTAAAGGGCCACGGAGAAGATGAAGGGACTGGAGCATCTCTCCTGTGAGGACAAGCGGAGAGAGCTGGGACTGATCAGCCCGGAGAAGGGAAGGCTCAGGGGGATCTCATCAATGTCTATAAATACCTGAAGGCAGGATGCAAAGAGGATGGAACCAGACTCTTTTCAGTGGTGCCCAGTGGCAGGACCAGAGGCAATGGCCTCAGAGAACTTCAGGAAATGCTTTTCTGCTGGGAGGGTGACCAAGCCCTGGCACAGGATGCCTGGGGAGATTGTGGAGTCTCCACCCTTGGAGATACTCAAAAGCCATCTGAACATGGTGCTGGGCAGATGGGTCTAGGTGGCCTTGCTTGAACAGGCAGGTTGGCCCAGAAGATCTCCACAGGTCATACTCAAAGTTTCTAGACTGGTGTTGTCTTTTGCTTCTCTGCAAATTTTTACAAGCTGCTTGAATTTTATATTAAAATGCAGCCGGTGACTACTGAGGTACCAGTTGTAAGAACCATAATCCAGATCAGCATTCAACTTAGGTCTAAAACTAGGGAAATTTGTGTATTTCAGTCAGCCTAGCTTTGACTCATGATGAAAAAAAAAAAAAAGGGAAAAGGTAAAAAAAAAAAAGCAAGAGCCCATTTTTTACATCTAGCTACTCTGTTGATTTGTGGTGCTTCATTAAAATCCATAGCTTCAAGTGTCATGAAAGAAGATCACGTAAAGTATATATTTCATAATGCTAAATGTTACATGAAATAGACTTCCTTGTTAATGTCTTGTCAAGCCAGTACACACCATCCACAAGATCTGTCTTGATGGCTGGTAGGAAACACCACACATCCTAGGAGAGAAATGAGGCCCTATCTATAGGACATACATCGAATTGAATGCTGCGTTAAATATGAGGAAAATAGAATTTTCTAACTACTGCTTTACTGACTTGTTACATTTTTAGGGCCAGGCTCTTTTAAAAAGAATTGGTTTAACTAAAACTATCCTATAAATTTGATATGAGATATTTCTGGAACTGTAAACAAAGTTAAACTTTCCCACTCTGTCATAAAAAGCAAGTTTTTAATTTATGTTTTTAACATGATAACTGAAAGTTTATTCTGCAGCCTTTGACAGGTATTTTGCATATTGTTTCTTTCTGCAAGTAATTAAGAATTCTGTTCAAAACTTGCTGCACATAATTTCTGATATCATATTGGCACCCTGCATTTTCCTTATTTAAAATCTCTCATACTCCCAAGCACAGACATTAGACCACACACTCATCCTTTCTTCTTTCATTAGTTTAAACCTGTTGTGGATAGCTCAGGGCTCCATTCTTTCCCCAAGAGTATCTTCTTAGCACTCTCTGAAGGCCAGACCCGTGCATGAAATTTCAAAATCCCAATGCACTTGGACATCTTGGGCTTTCTCACCAAACTGTAACGCTCCATAGAAGTAGCTTTCTAAACACTAGACAAAATTGTATTTCTTCCCAAGTGGGACAGCACTGCAAACATACAGAAAAACATACACAAATATGAGAGCATAATGTACTCAAACATGAAAGCATAATGACAGTTTTAACTCTTCAGCTGATGAGTGTTGATAACATTTGGTTATGAGCACATAACTCAGGAGATGCATATCAGACGGTTGCGGTAATTCCTGTTATCTTTCCAATTAGGTGAAGAGTATTTGCAGTAAGCCACTGTGGCTGGAAGAACCATGAGATGGAGAAGAGGTAAAGAGCTAGCACCTCCAAGGCTGTATCAAGCAGAGGGGAAGAGGAGTGGGGAAGAGGAGGTATCATATAAATTGATTTACAGAAGTCCTTGCAAGTTTTGGATAACTGAGTGTTTCAAAACATTATTTATATTGGATTCTGTGATAGAAATCAAGGTAGACCTGTGTGACAATAAAATTGAAACCCTTTTTATATTCTGTTGTTCAGTAGCAAAAATAATGGAATTGTACCAAGATACCAAATATATTTAATGTAGAGAATGATTTTTTAAAGTAACGGCTAGGACATTTTGCTAAACCTGAATTTTGAAACGATTATTTTTTAAAAAAATTAAGGGAGAAATAAATATTTATAATATCTGTAAAAAATACCTTTTATGATACCACGTCTCACTTTTCTGCAAAGTCAAAAATTATAACATTGTACAAACTCTGCATGTAATATTAGTTCTACTTTTACAGAATTTGCAGATTTTCTTCTAAGGCTTCTTTCATTAGTTCTTGACACCCAAAGACTAAGCAAAGACTTTCTTAAGTAGCAAATAAAACAATTTAGAGATTTAATGGACTGTCACTTGGAAGGAAAATTATCTAAATACAGGCAGCAATTGGGTTTCACTGTAACCATTCCGCTTTCAGCTCTTCCCATTACCCTAACCTTTTGCACTGCAGTTAAAATACATTAACAAGAATGTGAACACGGCTAAAGTGATAATTTAACCTGGCAAGATTTGAGGCCATATAAAGTAAATCTTATTAAAAAGTCCTGTTAAGACAGACAGAAGTAATTTCGTCCCATCCTCCTCTGTTGTATTCAACTCGGTCTGAACAGCCGCCGTTCAATTTGCATAGGAGCTCACATTACCAATAAAGGGGAAAAAAAGATTGGCACAAACTGCAGTCAGGAACTTGACTTCCTTGCCTGTAAAGGGAATGGCCATTTGTCCTCTACTTAAAATACATGGTAGTAATATAAGAAATAGTCCTCTTTTATTGTTGCAAGCAGCGCATGAGAACTGTTGAAGGAAATTTCTGTGTTTATCTTTTCTCTTCAGAAATCAAATGAGATGTGTGAAATTTAGCAAGAGAATGTTAAGGCTTCATTGTAAATTCAGTGTATTTTTAGAGATGTGCTATCTGCTTTAAATACTTTCTAATTTGGATCTGAGCAAACAAAATCTGCTAGCTGAGATAAATACCTATGTAGGATGGAGAAGATTTTGGCTGGGATATATGCAATCATCCATATTAAAAACCTTTAATAAAGCACTGAAAATCTTTGTGGTGCTTTATCAACACATAATAAAATATAATCTTTAGGACCTGAATTTTCACTTAGGTTTCACAGATCAGAAGAAAAATATTTCTCCCTTGGAAAGCTGTGAATTTGGACACGGATCCTCCCTACTGTGACCATCTTCCTCCGCAGAACCCAGTGTGGTAGGGAAGTCCCCAGCCAGGGCTGAGGCAGGCTGCTCGCTGCAGCATCCAGGTAGAGTTGGCATGGGCATCTCTGCACCTGCAGCAAAGGCTGCTCCCCAAAAAACCTAAAAAGTGGTTCAGGTGCCTCGCCGTGAATGCCTGGAGCTATCTATCCTATTGCCCATAGGGTGTCCTCCTGAGCTGCCTCTCCAGCAGAGTACAGGGTTCCTGGAGGTACCACATCATGTCTGGCTATTCTGTGCAGATAATTTCAGTACCGTCGGGCACCTGAACAGGCTCTTGCAGCTTAGGCAGCTGAACCTGAGGTCCAAGTGGGGTCCCAAGACCCCACTGCCTACATAGGAGTGAGTATTTAAATGTCTTCAAATATCTAGGTCTCGATGTCTAAAATCTGGTGGTGGCACTAAAATCATTATGCGGCACCGTACCGTGAATGGTAAGGGTATTCTGACAGCTATTTTTAAATCCATTGTAAAAAAAGTCTCACCAAATTTGCATATTCTTAAGCTAGTTTTGTTAAACTCTAAAGCTCTCTTCTTGGCTTTACTGTCACCATTTTAGCTTATGTTAAAGGCTGTACATACAGAAAAAAAAAAAAAAAGATTCATTAGAACACATTAAACACTAACGTGCTCTAACAATGCTTCCTTTCTCTTGGGCTAGCAAAGTGCTAAGCATTTTTGGGAGTGCTAGCACGCCACTGCAGGAGGACGGTTTCTCTGAGGCTTCCAGACTTGTTTTACAGGTAGGGGAGAGAAAAGAGCCATCAATATGTGCTCCCATCCGTTCAGCCAACTCAGTCTGCTGTGTGAAGGGGCAAACGATGACCCTCCTTTTCCCTTCTCCTCCCGGCAGAGCCTGCCCTCCCTGCGCAGCACCCCACTTTCTAAATCACAGCCCTGGTGGGGTGGGGATCCCCAGGTCTTGATCTCTGATCTCAGGGTCATTCCCACTCTTCTCTTCTGTGACTGCCCAGGCGAAAACAGCTCTCCAAAAGCTGCCTGCTCTCAGCTGCATACCGTAGCTGAGAGAAGTGGAGTCAGCTTCCTTAAGACCTCCCCTTCTGGTTCAATGAATCTTGCCCTGCTGCAAGTCACCTCATATGCCTCCCTCAGGCACCTAGCTTCTAAAGAGGTCAGAGTCCAGCCTTCGCTCCCGGACTAGCCCTTTCTTTGGGCTGGCTGGAAGCAGCTTTTTGCTCAGTGAATGGCTTTAAATCATCTCCCTCAGCCCTTGGATTTCATTGTGGTCAGCATGTGTCTAGAATGAAGAATTGCAGCATCCCAGTTATAAGTATCCAAGGCTTTTATTAGCTATGATTCTAAGAGCCTAATTCCATGGTTTAATCATTAGATAGGTCTTCCTGCTAGAGATCAAACTTCAAAGTCAGTCTTAGGTCAAGTTAACATTGTTTAATAAACGTTCCCCCATACCAAACCATGTACTGTCAAAAGGTTAGTGATCGCCCACCACACCGACTGCCTTTTCCACCTCTGGAATCAATTGGCTTCAGATAAAATCATAGTTGAGAAATGTTTTTTCCATTAGTTATGAAAAAAACCTCACCTACTAGAAGTTACAAGTCATCAGCAGGATGTAACAAATAAGTGAATGATGCTTGTCTCAGTTGTGAATGAAAATCATCTCATTCATCTCAGAAAGCTCTGTGGCAGTAACACTGAGACTATGAGTCTTGCAAAAAGTACCTTTACGTTAACTGATTTTACATAATTATAATTGCCTTCCCCTATATCTTTGGGAGGAATACCAGAACTCGATAGTGGTAATGTTTAATGCAAACTTTTTCATATATGTGAGTTTGGGGCACACGGAGGATCGATGTTTTGGGTACAAGAACCATACAGAAGCTGAGCGTTTCTCTCATTTTCTGAAATGTACAAGTTAAGGATAAAACAATGTTTCTGTGGGACAATACAAACAGGAAAGTTTCAGCCACCTGATATACAGAGACCAGATTTTCAAGAGATATTTGAAGTGATCAAGGAGTGTTGAAAAAACTCTGTCCTTACAGAGTGCAGTCTTGGACTCTTGGCAGCCAATATTCCTCACAATAGGAGGGAGGTTTGCCAAGGAATTTTGGATCAGGTCTCTACACTTATTCTAGTCTTTGAAATGTGTTTTGCAACCCATGGAGGAAAAAATAGGGAGAAATTAAAACTGTGAGTCAGAAACGTCCCTAGAAGGTGTAAATTAAAGGGTTAGAAGACATCTCACTTTTAAATATTATTCACATTCAATAGAGAAGAGCAGCCCCTTGATGTTGCACTGACTTTCTGATTTAGAGCTTAGTAATTAAAAGCAGCTATTTTTAAAACTGATGTTTGTTAATCCAAGATGCTGTTACTTTGCATTTCATTCCAGCCAGCACTTTTATAAGTTTGCTCATAAAAAGCACCCCAAAAGGACCAGTTTTAAACCGAAAATCCTGTGAATATTTATCTACTGGATTTAAGACTTGATGAATTTAAGGAGCTTAGGAAAATGCCAGCAAAAGTCCACCAAGTTTCTAGCACCGCAACTGATGCGATATAAATTGGAAACAAATTTCTTTCAGAAGAGAGGGCTTGCATGGGAAATTGTAACTCTCATTGGGGCTCCAAAGGAAGAGGGAAAAAGGTTGTGATTCTGCCTTTTTGGATCCCTCCATGGCTGATCATCCCAGGGGAGGGAAATGGGTGCTCTGCATCGACTGGAGGATGAAAATCTCTGGGCCCTGGATTTTTATCTGATTAGATAAATATAAATGGTCATTGAGGTTAGATTTGAAACTCCACGGTGTTTCTTTGTCACCCAAAGACAGCAGTGCCAGCTAGGTGTTTCAGATCAGCTGTGGGGAAAAGCAGCCTGAATAGCGTTAAGATAGATTAGCTGCCATTAGCTGCTCATTAGCTGGGCAGAAAAGACCCTGGAGTTAAAAATTAAAGTTGGGTATGTGAGATTTTGAGTGCTGGATTATGGGATTTTAAAAGAAGACTTGACCCCTGTCTGCTGTTAATGTTTTTAATTTATATATTTATTCCTAATTTAATTTTTTTCTGCTTTACTCCACTTATTTGTAAGTTCCATTTTCTTCTATTCTTCTTCCTGTAGAACTGAGCTTTACTATTTTTAATCCTTTCTCTACTAGAAAGAAGGTTGAAAATGAGAGTATGTCTTTACTTCTAGTAATATTCAAGTCACCAGGTACCTAGTTAATGGGTCTTGCTCAAATGTTCACGGTTACACCTATGTCTAGATCTGGAGTCTGAAGAAAATTTCCATCTCCTCTGTATGCATCAACAAAGGGGTGTTGTAGATCTATTTTCGCTGAGTGTGGAGCACAGTCTAATTTCTAACCAAAGCTCTTAGGAAAATAGTAAGTTTCCTTACATGGAATGGGTCTAGGAGATGTACATGACCCCAGGCTTTCCTTGGTAGCACAGCCGTATTTGCAGTTTTTTCTTCCTGAGTTTGCTATAGACAGATGAGAAGTTCCGGAGTGTGAGACATCAAGGCCTGCATTGTTCCACCTGTGTGAACCTGGAGACTGTGCCTAAGATGGCTTGGGAGCAGGTCTCTCAACCCCATTTAATTTACCAATGCAGAGTCCAAACTAACGTGTTTTGTAAATTCAGATTTTTCCAGGGAGAAACCTCTGTGACCAGAGGATGCCAGGCCGGAATTTAAATGACATTACTCTGCAAGTATGCTTGGCAAATGAAAGATGAAGGTAGGACCATCATTATATTTGGTCTGAGAACTTCAGCAAGCAAACAGGACTTCATACAGACAAATTATTGTAGTTTGAATATTTCCATTCTTGTGAATTTGTATTTTGTCAATCTTTGACAAATATCTTAGCTCGTTTGTCAAAAAAAAAAAAGAAGTGTAAGTTCAGAAGCATGTCAACACCTTCTGTTTTGTCATCAACTGTGATAAGGTTAACCTTGAATATTTTTGAATTTATTTGGTAAAGAAGAAAAATGACATCTGTTTTGTAACCTCACATCTTCCTACACTTTCTGACAGCATGCTGCATTTTCACTGAACTGTAAGATATGCTCGTGAAAGCTGAGCTAATCAGAGGTGGCTATCCAAAGTTCAGTCAATAAATAGCTTGGCTTTCTAGCTTGCAACAATATAAAGGCAGATCAATAAGAACTATGAAGATTATTTCTCCGTTTCCTTCTGCTTCATATTAAGCTAGCCATGAAGGACAGACTGTTTCCCTTCTATCAGTTTTTTGTCCTTAGCTATTATGCTGCACCCATTCAGTGGACAGAGAGAAGTGTATGTGAATACTAGGCTCTGAATATTTGTATTTAAGTAATACATTCCTAAACAATGCCTCTTTATAGCCTTTGCATATTCTCTACCAAATCAGAATGCTTAATTAAAAAATTATGTAACTTTAGTCTTCCGGATGTCTGTGGATTTTTTCTTACTGTTCTTACAGAACTGGCTCTGTTATGAATATGTAGACCAAATCCCTGTCTTGAAAAATTCCTATCAATACCAAGAGCAAGCTTTTGTTCTGAAAAACAAGTGCACAGTTTCCACCTTAACAACATAAAGCATAGCTTCAGTAATGTCAGCCCACACGGAGCTTGTGAAACGTCCGTTATGTCAGATTACTTTCTGGAGAAAGGTTTAGTGAATGGTTGTACTGAAAGAGTGAGGAAGTGTCCAGTTTGAATTGAATATCAATGTGAAGATTAAGCATTGACCAATGTGAAGTAAAGGATATTTCTGAGACAAAATGGAAAAAGCAAAAGTCGGTAAAAAGAAACACAGCTACATACTTAATATAAGCTGTAGGGAGAAAAGGCAAGGAGAAGGATCCAAGAGAACCAAGACAGTTTTAAGAGTTTACACAAAGGCCAATTATCAGCAAAACCAGCATCTATTGATGTTGGGGTTTTTAAGCATTGATTTAAGTGAGTGTATATTTTAGATCTGTATCTCATCTGCAATTAGGGTTATTTGTGACGAGACATTTAATGCAATTTTCAGCAGAGCAGTAAGATACAGACCAGAATCTGGAAGAAAATACTTAATATTCATAAAGAGTTAAAGATATTTTAATTGTCAGGATGGCTGAAATTCCAGGAAAGAGTCTAGGGAAATAAGCCAAAATAATCTTGGAACAATTCTCTCTGAATATTCACTGATAACAGAGAAGGTCTGAGAACAGGAAAAGTTCAGAAAGTATCTCCAAAAAATAAATTTGGAGAACAAAACAGAAAGCTTAAACTCAATACCCAGGAAGAACAAGTCAAAAGTGTCATGAAATGGTGGGGGTTTTTTGGTCTTGGTTATCTGCCCTCAGTGCCAAAGAATTCTGTCATTGCAGCTAAACTCAATGCTAGATAAAAATTTAGGGTAGTGGGTAATACAGCGCCACAATCCAACACTTCTGTAAATAACTTCCACCTCAGAGTAGGAACAAATGTCAATTTGGAGCACTCTAAAAAGAGCATCACAAACTCTGCACCTTTGAAAACTGGGGGTACTGCCTGAAATCTGTGAAATGAATCTCAACGCATGAAACTGCAGAGGAGCGAGATGGGAAATGAAAAAACCCCACAGAGTAGGAACCATTCAGCAGAATAGCTCTACTGCGGAAGCTGAACTAGCTCGTATAGTTGATCATGAACTGCATGCATGCCGATGTTGTGATGCTATTTCAACAAAAAAACCCTGAATTTTTGTATGTTGTCACCTGAGCATCATACCTAAGACATAGGAAGCAGGGTTTTGGGTTTGTTTTCCGGCTCATGTGGTGCCTACAATCAGCAGCCAGGGCCCAGTGTCCAGTTCTAGATACCACAGGGTGCAGACAGAATTACAAGGAGTAAAAAAAAAAAACAACCCAGGGAGAATCAGTTTCAAACATCTGAAGTGCAAAAGATGAAGGAACTGGACCTTTTTGAGAAAGAAGAGAGAGAAAAGACTATCCAAGCATGTAAAAGTTTTTCTATAAGGGTGAAAATCATCAAATGTTCTGCGTGCTTTTTAGGACTACGACAAGAAATATTCATCCCTGGTGTTCAGCAGAGATATGAAGCAGATATTAAGAAACAGTCTGGGTTTGGTCAGTGCGGGTTTGAGATTTTCCAAGAATGGAGGCAGCTCAGCCCCTCTGGGCTGCTTGTTCCAGAGCTTAACCACTGGGATTGACCCAGGCTGCAGCACGGCCTCTTGCTCTGTCACTATGTGCTGCTAAGTCGATCCCCATCCCCTCTGTAATCACCCCCATAGGTAGTTGTAGACAGGAATTTAATCTCCTTTGCTTTTTAAGGCTGAACAAGCCAGTTACTTCTCCTCTCCTATGTCTTGTGCTCCAGCCCCCAGATATCTTTGTGACGTGCTCCAGCATCACCATGTATTTCTTTTACTGGGGAGTCCCAAACTGGACATAGCTCTGCAGATGTGGTCTCACAAGTGCCAAAAAGAGAGGAAGAAGCACTGTGCTCAGCCTCTTCTCTGTCCTGTAATGTAGGTATGCGAATAGTTCCCATTGCCATAAAAGCGTGTTGCTGACTCAGGTTAAACTTGTCTGTCAGGAATCCCACGTCCCATCCTGCAGAGCTGCTCCACAGCCAGTCAGCCCCAATGCGTGTGCGGACTTATCCCATCTGAGGTGCAGGACTCCATGGTTGTCTTTCCTGAGCATCACAAGGTTGCTGCCAGCCCACGGCTGCAGCTTGCTGAGGGTCCTCAGTTTAATAGTCCCATCTTTCAGTCTTTCAGCTGCTTCTCCCCAAATTTTGTATCACCCACCAGTTTGCAAAGAGCACACTCCATCCCCTCCTCCAGATGACCAATAAAGACATTAAACAGTATGACCCCTGGGGATTACTACTTGTATATGGCTGCCAGAAATTCCAGCTACTGACCACTACTATGTTAGTCCAAAAGCCCAGCCAGTTTTTTATCCAACTTGCAGTAAATCCTCACAGTCTGTATTTCACCACTTTGCCTACAAGTTTACTATGGAAGATCCTGTCAAGGTAAAAGCTAAAGTAAAGGTATACAACATCCACTGCTCTCCCCTCATCCACAGAGCCTATAATTTTTGTTGCAGAAAGCAATCACATTGGTCATTCTCCATTTGCTCATGGTAAATCTCTACTAGCTGTTCCCAAAGACTTTATGTCCTTCATGTACCTGGAAAGGGGTTCTGTGAGGACTTCCACCATAATGTTCCCACTCACTTATGTGAGACTGACCAGGCTATAGCTGTTCTTTCATTACTCTTTTGAAAGTGGGCATAAGATTCCTCTTTCACCAGTCACAGGAAACCTCTCCTGAACACCAAGAGAAGTTCTGTGTGACATTAGCCTTCTCCTTCAGCTCCATCCCTGAATTCAGTTCTCCTCTATCATGGAAGGAATATGTACATTGTCCTCCGCTACTTCACTTTTCTGAATGCTGCTACTAAGAACTGAGACTAAGATGTCTGAGATGAAACCTTGCTAACTGAAACGAAGAAGGCCTTGAGAATCAAAGTCTCTTCGAAGTGCTTTTCCACAAGGTTGCCTGCTCCTAGGCAGGAGTAAGCCAACGTATTCCTTGGTATTCTTTTTGTTGCCAAAGTACCTATAGAAGGTCATCTTCTTGCCCTTCACATCTATCCAGTGTCAAATCCAGCTGTGCTTGGCTTTCCAAACTTTCTCCCTGGAATAACTCTGAATGGTAGTTGTGCATTGCCTCTGGGTAGACTGTCCCTGCCTCCATGTGTTCATTTTCTTGATCACTAACACAGTCCTTTCTTACCCTTTGAGAAGGCTGCCTATGAAGATCAACCAGCTCTTCTGAGTTCCTTTGCCTTTCAGGGCAGTATTCCCTGCGGTCACGAGACTTCTTCCAGATACTCAGCTTTGCTTAATTGCTGTTCTTGATCACGGTCTGTAGTAGACATCCACCACAATGTCCCCTCTGTTGCCTACTCATAAGCTCTGGACAAACCTGTTATCTATTTCATAGCAGTCCTCTGTGCATTTGATGAATTCTTCTGCACAGTGTGCAATGTCTCCTCCTTGTCCACCCAGGCTATCCTTCCTAAAGGGCTTGCAGTCGTCGGTTACAGTGCTCCAATCATAAAAAACAATCCATCCCTCCAATGACACCATAGCTCTGGGGCTGCTTGTGAGCGCCCAGCACCTCCTTCCCCATGCTGTGTACGTTTGCGTTCCCATTTTTCCTCCTTCTGTCATCATAATTCAATTTCAATATGTGAAAGGAAAGATACTCATAAACCCCGAGTGTAGACTTGGAACCAAAACTCTTCACATGGGGCTGTCTCAGAGTAGGCAAATGTAGAAGTACAAGCTTCTACACGCTCATGCCAAGCCAGATCAGGCCTAGATGCAGTATGTGTTCATCAAACCCTAAGCTTGTAAGTCCATGTCCACATGGGTGAAGTGCTGTACCAATATGTCTATGTCACCTCTACACCCTACACAGCTAGCAGTTTGTCACGTACAGGGTTCCCAAACCTTCTGAGATCACTAAATCTAAATAGTTAGTCTAAATGTACAACTAAACTGTGCCACTTTGTATGCAACAGAGCGGACATTGTGGTGGATGTCTACTACAGCCCAGGCAACTGTTCCAGCAGGAATGGGCAAGTCCTTACCCAGTCTGGGTGACTGCAACCTGGCTGGATGGAAACCACTGTTGACACTTGCTTGGAAGTTTCTTTGCAATGAATCATTATGTTACACAGGCCTGTCTTTGGCCATGCTGAGACAGGAAAGCAATTCAAGCTTTAGCAAGAAACGTGAAAAAGGCATTCTAGAAACTCCGTAATATCTACCTTCAGTGAAGCCAGGAAAACATTTTCTAAGATTCTCCCTGCTGGTCTTCATTGTAATGCAAAATCCCCAAACCAACCCTTCCCAAATATCCATCCCCACTAGTTTAACATCTACTTGCCACTAATGAGTTTGACTTGCTCCTGTCTGCAGAAGGAAGAGTTACAATCTGCAAAGTATGGTATGCAGCTTGATGAGTAATATTAAATGCACCCTTTTCTATGGTGTAGCCAAATTGTTAAAAATAGAAACAGACCAAAGCCTTCCTAAGGAAGGATTTCTCTTTCTCCCACCATCAGATGAAGCTCTTCAGACCCATAATTTAACTGTTTGCCTCATTGTAGAGGTGCTAAAAAATTTGTCAAAAGACTTCAGCTAGTTAGTCTGCAATTTAGCTTGAAAAGTTTGTTTCTTCCCATTCTTTCTAGTTTTTGAATAAAGAGATAAGGGATAACGCCCGCTTGCCACGGTAGGTACATGAGCTATAATTTGCAATGAAATATCATGAACTGTGCCATACTACAGAAGCTTTAATTAGAGTAATTTAAACACATTGTAACTTACCAGTGATTTTGCATTCAGTATATTTTAAACAGCTGAGCCCTGAAAAAAATGCGGTGATTTGCTCACCACCACATATCAATGGGCTTCTGCAGCTGTGGAATCACACTCAAATCGAGCTTGCACAGGCAGCCAAATTATTCTTCAGGAACTGGAGAAAATCAGAGAATGATGTCCCTAGAGACAGACCATCAAAGAAAAATTAACTGTTACATCTCCTATGTGATTTTTGGCTATTCATACCTGGATGGTGGGGTTGTTGTTTTCTTTTTTTTTTTTTAAATAAAAAAGGGTTCCTAAACATTTTGCCTGTTTTTCTGTTTAACCTCACACATTCGTTATTCTCCACTGGGGCAAGAGGTGGCTGGCCAGTCTACACATAGGGCCATGAAAGTGACACTCTAGCTAGCCAAAGCAGAGAAATACGCTCCAAGAGAAATATGCTGTTAAGAGTGCTGTGAGCATGGACTCACAGTAGAAAGGAAAAGATACCAGATACTACTGGCAGTTTCAGAACAGCTGTTTGTTAAAGGATAATCTCACAAGACTGTAATTAAGAAGTGAGCATGCTTTTGAGCGAAGGAATGACGGCTAGAAAAAAAATTTTCCTAACTCTTTCTTGGCGATTACATTAGCATTGTATATATCCCCTGTGTATTCTATTATGTAGGCCCTTGCCACTTCCAGAAGCTAGATATTATAAAAGATTTTTTCATTCCTCGCACAGCTGCTTAAATCAAGACCAGCTACTGGTAGGAGACATCTAATTTGATTTCGCTTTTACACATGCTGCACAAGCGCTTAGTGGGAAATTACGCAGGAGATTCAGCATCAACATCACCATCCCTCCTCCGTGTCTCCATAAGGCACTTTACAGAGGCTAGTTTGTGTTCTGCATCTGGTGCGGGTTTAAGTCCAGCCTCATGCCCAAACACACACGCTCTACACACAGAAATCCGTAAGTGCAGACCTGCTCTGTGTCTGCTATTAGAGAGGCAATCAAACCTATCACCGATACACAGCAAAAAGAGAGACTGGTGAGTCAAGCTAACTGCCCATCTGCCATTAGGTGTTTCTGCGTGCCCAACACGAGGACCAAGATGTGTAGTTGGGGTTCACTTAAGCAAAAGTTCTGACCTCCTCATAGCCAGGGCCCATCAGAGGCTGATTTGAACAGAAAAGTGGCAGCTCAGGCGTTCAACGTGGAAAAACCTAAAGATTTCCTTTAAGGAGAGACCAGCCTGTAAATAGAAGATTTTTATACTTCAAAGTTTAGAAAGGTTAACATCCTTGAGATTAAATGTTCACCACAATATCTATAAATGGTAGAGAAAGGTATCAAATCTGCAAAGGGCATGCAATTTCTACACAAAAGGAAGGTATTTCTCTGAAAACACTCTCTCCAGGCAAGGATTGTTCTGATAATATTTTCAAAAGGCAGCACAACAGAACAGCTAATCATTATAGGCTTCTGGAGGACACCCTACATAGTTAATTCAAACCTAAAACACAGAGGAGTAGAAGCACTGTATTCCAGCACTGTTGCTTTTTTTTTTTTTTCCAAAACTACCTTCCTGAAAATGTAATTGAGTCAGCTGTTCAAGTGACAGCATTCGCAACGGGGAAAGGATGAGTCTTCAGTGAGTGATTAAATTCTGGAGCAACCCATTTAGATAACCATAAAAATATTTTATTGCAGATCTAGTCCAAATCCAGGAATATGTTTGTGTGATAGGAGAAAAGAAGAGTAAAGAAAAAATAATACAAGCCTTTAAAATACATTTTTCCTTTCTTGGGAGCATTTGAAAATTGTAGACTGTTTCTGAGACAGAAACTTGTCACAGGACGGCCTATGACTGCCCACCAGGCTGTGCCTTCACACTTCTTGAAACCGTGCGTGCCTTCTGCCCACACAGCAGGCACCAAATTTCATTAGCGTGCTCCGACAGGAGACCAATTAGCAGGGCTGTGACTGCTCTAGGGACACAGATGAACCCTTGCTTAGTTCAAATACTCATTTTATCCACAAAACTAATAAAACAATAATAACCAAACTTCACAAAGCAATAATACTAAACAAAACATCTACTTGAATGACTGCTGATAGCACTCACAGCCCACCACACAGCTGCACCTCACTTGCGCAATGAGCCATTACAGCTACAGCCCACGTATGGCTCCAGGGAGGTCAGGGTCCCACACACAGCCCCAACAGGGAACCAGGGAAGGATGCCCCGTTTGGCTCAGATCAGTGGTATGGATAAGGTCACGCCAATCACAGTCCAAATGGCAGTAGCACAGCTAACTTCATCTCAGGTTCAGCAATGAGGGTTTCCACCCATGAGGATCATCTACCACGAGATTTACTTCACCATGTTGGGTATATATCACCAGTCCCTGTGCTGAACATTACATGGGTCATAGAATCACAGAATGGTCCAGGTTGGAAGGGACATTAAAGATCATCTAGTTCCAACCCCCCTGCCACGGGCAGGGACACCTCCCACTAGACCAGGCTGCTCAAAGCCCCATCCAGCCTGGCCTTGAACACTTCCAGGGATGGGGCATCCACAAACTCCTGGAGTCATCCAGTTGCTTTTGAGTGTTTCATCCGGTCATTGCCCCTTGTCTCTGGCAAGGAGCAGGGTGCCAAGGGATGGTGGCACAGTGCACGTGAGGTGTCCTTTGCACCAATATTGCAAGCAGAGGGAAAGCTGGCTAAGAAGTCAGGGTAAAGAGAAAACAACCCAGCCCTGGCCTCTATAAGCCATCTGGGCCCACTACTACAGATAAATGCCTTCAATAACTGTATTTACTTTGGAAAAGGAAATAGCTTTGATTTCAGGTTTCACTGTGTAAGAAGATTTCAGGATCTTCCTGTGTTATTGGTCAATCTGTCTTTCATTTGACGCATAACAAAGCTTGAATGAAATGTTTTTCATAAGATACTTGTCAGCACCGTATAAAGATGGCGTTAGTTATTGTGACCTAATACAATGTAATCTATTTTTTATGATTACAAAAATATGGATGCCCTAATATGCTAGAGAGAGAGTGATCAAAAGGGATAACGGTACAAGACTTGATATCTCCTGCAATGTGATTGGCATTCCTCCTTTGAAGCATGATTAGAGAAAACAATACTTGGTAGTAATACCAGAAAGTTGTGCAACGCCATTATTTACTGCCTTAGCTTCCCTGTCTTCTCGAAGCACAGCCTAATCTTACAAGAACTGCTAGCTAAACACTCACTGTTCTGCCTAATCACATTGCTTGCTTAGGGGTACATATTTAATACTAGTCAATTTACTAATTTCAAAATGCTGAAAAAGCCATAACTCAAATCAATTGGATCCCTCCCTTTAGAAGCAACACACTAAAGAATCTGCTTTCTCTGCAAAGCTTTATCACACACCTTCTCAGCTTGAATTCACCTCTAAATGCCACCAAGAGTGTCTTCTCAGCGAATTTCAAAGCACATGCAGGACAAAAGAAAAAAAGGGAGCATAGTGAAGGAGGAGCTTTTATACAAGTAGGTCACAACCAGCCCTAGGCGTTTATTCATTAACACTTACCTGAGAGTGTCCAAGAGCCTCAGGTGCTCTATGTAAGAAAACAGGCTGAAGCAATAAATCTTTTGAGAAAATATTTGGTGTTTCAACTGTATCAATGTTTGTCCTGCTGCCTTTCCAATCTATCAGATAAGCAGCAACTTGTATCAGCTCAACCTCAGTCTTTTTCTCCCGAATGACCACTTTATTCACCACAGGTGCATCACATTCATGAGAAAGGCTCGGTCAGGTGAATTGGATTTGCTATAAAAACCCATCCCAGGAACTCAACTTAGCCTATAGGTTTTGGTTGAAAGTTCTAAGTGTGTGTAGCCTGGTAGGTGTTGCTGCCTGAAGTGCTCATCTTGATGGACTTCTATGTAAGCTGTTAGTACTGTTATTAGCAGGTAGGTAAATAAGTAGCTAGTTAAATTTTACTTCATAACTGTTTTCCTGGCTGTAGCCTTGCTCTCTAAAGAGCTGTAGTTGGCTATGCAAATGTGCTGTGCATGGAGAAATGGCAACCTACATCCCCTGCAAATGTGTTTGAAAAATGGTTAAGGGTAATAGGACTTTGTGGGTTGGGAGAGAGGAGACAGAGAATGGTGTGGTCTGAGCTAATTTGACATTAGTGAGGGTAAAATGCCGCTTTTGTATGCGGAAAACCTAATTGCTCAGCATGTTTGTCTTGTGGCTTTTTATTATGGTTCTGTATTGTACCTTATGACCCTGTTTTTACTTCTAAAGGAATCTCCCTTTGAAATATGTTCCCTGAGGTATAAAATGTAATGTAGTGCTGTCCATTAGTACTGGCTTATATGGCAGGAGGTAGCAGTCAGCTATGAATCTAGGTTATGAATTGTTTATATCTTTCCTATTTTAAATCTCTGTTCTCAATATTTTTGTCTGTGTCTACTTGTGACACTAAAGTGATTAGGGAACTCAAGAGGAGCAGAACCCAGGTCTGTTTGAACTGAATCTGTATCCCCTCCCTTAAAGGGAGCGGGGGGAGAGGATCGTAAAAATAACTTTCTTTTCCCTTTTATTTTATTTTTTTATTTAACTAATGTCTGTCCTTGGACAAAATTGGTCCTGAACACCAAGTTACTGGTTAATGTATGTTTGTAGAAACCTGACCCTCTAAGATATAGCTATTTAGTATGCTGGGCTATCCTGTTGTTGTCTTTAATAGGCCTTCAAAGACATGCAGTTTGAATAATAACCTAAATCCAAGATTGTTACAAACTGATTATAGGCCTAATAAACTACAGCCACTGGGAATAGTTAATGACAAAAGTGTCCCACTTACTTGTAACTTTTGTGTATTGTTTTTGTTTATGCTTTAGCATTTGCTGTTGTGATGCTTTTCAAAAAAGCAGGACAGTAAAGTTTTTCTCAGCCTTAAGGTTGTCCTTTAGGTTTTTGATTTTGATAACCACTTCAAGATGAACTGTTTTTACTGGAACAATGCCAAGTCAGTAGCTTTGAAGTGTAAATCTCCTGTTTTGATGGCCCAAGAGGTGTAGATGAGCACTGGTAATGCAGGTTTACCTTGCCCTGAGAGTACTGGGTAACGTGCCTGAGGGAGGGCAGCCTGGAGCTGAGGGCATTTTATCACCTCTGGAGAGATGTCTTGTGGTTTTACAGTGTGGCTGAGGGACTGGGGACAGCTGCTGGGGTAAGATGTAATGAGAAGAGGAGGTTCCTTTGTCCTTGTCTCTTACTGGCCTCTGGCTGCCTGTTCTGTCTTGCTGCCCAACAGCCTGTCTGGGGCTGCTGTTCCTTTTCACCTGTGTAACAACTGTCTTAAATCCAATTTGCCTATTTTCCACTTGGCTACGTAGTAAGTCTGCTGTGACTTTCCTTAGGCTCTCTAACTGCTTTAATAAGAGCATGGCCTTGGGAGATGTCTTAATCTCAGAAGCCAAAAGGGGGATATTGGGAGGGGAAAAATAGTTCCTTAAGTTGCTTGCTCTGATCTGCAGAGTTGGATTGGTGGGTCCTCTGCAGACTGCTAACAGGGATAAGTGCTTGCTGCTCTCTTAGATAGTCTTTCCTTTCTTTTGGGATCCTTTTATTGCTGAAAGGAACATATGGACGTGCAGTGTAAAAGGTTTCTGCAGTTAAGGAATGAGTGAGCTGATTTATATTCTAATGTTGATACATATCAACAGTCTGTATAAGTAAAATGTATGTTTAGGTTATATAAATATATGTGTATACATACACAGAGCATGTGTATTTGTAGATATGTATACAAACTGTAACTTAAGACTCTTGCTGCCATATTTTTAATTCTGAAAAACAGCCGTCTCTCAATCCAGAACCCTCTTTTCAGGGCTTCTTTATTAATTGTTAGTTTTGTGGTGTTCATTATTCCTCATACTGATGTTGCACGTAATGGCGTCAGACTGCCTTAAGATGTTAAACAGACTATAGAAAGATAAATTTTCTGTAAGACTTAATTCAAAGAGATTTGTATTCTTGCAGCTCTCTTCCATGTTTCCAAATACGATCTCATGAATTTAAATAGATCAACTACAGTTGATGTCTCTTCTTGATCTATGTGAATTGCTTCTGAAGCTACTGATCATATGCTTTTGTCTCCTTCATGCTGGTGGTGCAGCTGCTTGTTCATTCAAGGCCCAATTTCTGAGGTTCTGGGATTATTCCATGCCTCTAAAGTGTCTCTAAAACTGCTACTTCTTACAAGTAATCAATGCTAGTTCATTCTTGGCAAGGATATAACCCACACCAGAATTTTGATGGAAAGGTTCGATTACTCTTTCTCTTAAACTTGATTGTCAGGAGCAAAAGGAAGAAAGGAGATGGGACAGTTTCCATAACTCTCAATGATATTGTGCCTTACTCTGTAATTAATAGTGTTTATAGCTTTACGTAGTCTCTCTTGTGCCTCCTTCCTCCTATAGAAAGGTGAATTACTGCTTCCTAAGAATCCATAATAAAGACAAAATAACTCCTGTAAATAACTTTTTTATAGTTCATTTGAGCAGTTAATTAAGAGTGTAGTATTGTTTCTCTTTTCAGTGACTGAGCAAAACTAAAAGCAGTTTCTAAAGAAAGCATAAGTCTATACACATGCTGAATGTGTAATATATAACAATTGCTTATCTTGTACCATTAGGTAATATTTTCTTTTCCTGTGGACGCTTCTGAATAATAGCCTTGCTGGAACTTCTACAGAAACAGTCTTGCCATTTCAAAAGTTTCCATTTCTTTGTTCCCTAGAGTATCTCATCTAGCAAGTGCTGTAAATTTCCTTCTCTGCTCCTGACATCCTCTTGTGTGTCGCAGGGCATATATGTAGCATCACATTCGAGGTGGAAATGGCTGACCCACAAAAAACCCTCCTCTTCTCTGGGTATCTGACCAGCCTTCAAGTGCACAAGAGAACTTTGGCCATAGCAAATGAAAATATCTCCAAGAGGTTTGTGCCACGTTAATTTGTTTGAATATGAGGGTAGTAAGTACCTACAATAATTCTGACATGCTGCACAAACCACAGCATGTAAGAACTGTTTGCATAATGTATACTCAGAACTGTTATTCATCCCCAAGAGGATCCCAGCAAATTAAGATTTCATTCGTGAAAAAAGTTATCTTATCTTTCTGGATTGTCTTTTCTTTGAAGACTCAACAATGATCACAAAATATATCAAAGCAGTTAATTTTCTCATGTTTTACTCAAGTGTTGGCAAGCCTGTGCCTTAACGGCTTCTTAGAGGATGCTTAAGAAGTGGTGTCTGTGTCCCAAACTGTAGCAAGCAGAAGGCTCTCAACACCTTATGGTTGATAATTACATGCAAGTTTAGCTAATAGGCTGCAGTGAGAGGTCAGTTTTTAGCTGTCACATTTGGGAATTCATTGTCAAAGATTCATTGTCACCTGGGAAGTACCCATGCTTATTAAAAAAAAAATAAATATTGGGGGATGGAGAGGAGGAAAGCTCTGCATTTACTGCTTTCTGCTGCTTCTGAAGGTCAATAAGTTGCATTTCTAAATACAGAACTGAGCTTTGTCCAAAATCATGCCTGTAATTTCGCTGTGTCATCCTATAACTCGTAACTCTGGGTGTGTTGTGTGCTGTAGTAAAACATTGCATAGTTCCAGACTAAATTTGTGCAGCAAACTTGAATTGCCTCGTGGCAGCTTGCCAGGAGGCAGGCAGAGGTAACCTTCCCCCCTGTCCTGCCGTGAGCTCCTTTCCTAATGCATCCCAAGAAAGCTGGAGCAGATGCTGCGGGTAGTTACTTTGCTGTATACACCAAGGGATCCTTCCCTCCCAACACATCCTGCTAACAGAGAAACCAGGAAAAAAAAAAATCAATACTGAGGCTTCAGTTTTTGAGATTTACAGTCCAAGTACAGCTTTCATGGTGATAACTGGGAGTAGCTTGCTCTTAGTTCTTTTGTTGTTGTTGAAGGAAATGTCTTCTTTTTCTTTTGTCCCCCAGACAAAAGGGCATCAGCACCACAAGGGGAGTTTTACAGAAGCATGTTACAGTATGCACTCCCTGGCCTAAAAGCAGTAGTTCTTGACTCTCTCCATTGGTCGTATTGCAGTAATACAGGTGGAAATATGTTCCAAAGAAGAAAAACAACCAATCAAACAAAAAAAATCCAAAACCTAACCAGAAAAAAGCACAAAGGAAACTTGGAAACCTTAATGGGTATCATCTTGCTAGAGTGAATAGAAAAGGGCGCTTCAGGGATAACTCTGTTTTCTTTAGACCACATAACTATTCTTCAAATTGAGAAGAAAATTACTTTCTTGATAACAGTCAAGAATCACAAAGGCTTTTTGCTGAGTTCAATTCCCTCTGCTATATGTTCACAGGACACAAAGACAATGTATAAATTGGATGGTAGTTGACAGTTCATACTTGCACGATGGTATAATAGTAATGTATTGTGTAATTTCACTGTAGTCCAGTGAGTTGTCACTATTTCTGGCTTTAACACAAAATGCAGATTGGCAATGCAGGATTATTGTGCTTTACAGGGCTATGTCTATAATAGCATGTGCTTCTTTGGAGAATGCAAAAAAAACCCTAGACCCTCTGCTGGTGCTGCAGTGTTAGATACAGTCTTTGTGTCTAAATGTGGTGAGCATATGAATGTGAAATGTAAGAGGAGATTTGCCAACTGCTGATATCTTTCTTATTTCTCTGCCTCCATATGTCTTTCCACTGGCTGCCTCTTACGTCACAGTTTCCATCCCCCTGCTCAGATGCTTTTATATCATCTTTGGAAGAAGGAGCTGTGTTCCTCTAACAGAAGGCATGCATAATGTGAGCTACTTATTGAAATAGAAGCATTTTCTTGGACCATACATATACTTTGATTTTGCTGAGCTCTCCTTTGAGCATACAGGTAGAGATGCTGGGAGGAAAAAAAAGCATTACCTTTCACCTCTGAATAGATCTGCCGTCCCTCAGTGCAGGGTGAACTGCAACAGGAATGGGACTCTGCAGAAACCTTTGTTTACACGGCAGAAAAGTCATCCACGTTGACTAAGCAGTTCATTCTGCTTACATACACCAATACACAGGATCATGTTTATTAGACAAGGCTAAAAAATTCCCAAGGAGGTGTGTGCAATACTGATTCTTAAACATTATTGAAAAGTATGCAAGTTTGCAGCCAGATATGTATTGTTACATTGCTCCAAGTGAAGAATGGAAAATGTGGTTTCAACTGCTTCATTAAAGAAGCAAAAGATAGTTAATAGGAGTCGCTTTGCAAAGAAATATTTAAGCTACTGATTTAAAACTCTTGTTTAAATACCAAAAATGTAATTTTCTCACATAACTTGAATTCTGTGTCACTAAAATACTTTTCCAGCTAATACTTTTTCCTGGCTATACAATATGTACAAAGCAGACCTTATTATATATAATGTGTGGTGTCAAAACCAGTGACTCCTGCCATGTCTTTTGGACAGTTAGAAGTCTAGGAACTAAGTTTAAGGTTAAAATAAACTTATTTTCTTATTCTTTAAATAAAGAGCATTTTTTTAATGGTACTTGTAAAATAGGCACAGTTTTGTTTCCCTAAAATAATCTTCAGTCCCCATACAAGTAAAAAGAAATAAGATGAGGTGATATTTTTTTTATGCGTTTGAGATGCTTTCTCTGGTCCATCAGGTATGTTCCTCTGGAGAGGAGCGTCCTGACCCTCAGCAGCTCTGTGCCTGCTTCCAGCCTGGCTTGCGTCCCTTGCTGTGGCTGAAGGGAGCCTGGATGCTGCGTGGTGGTCGATGTTCTCCTGCAGCACTTGCTGCATGGCTGACAGGTGCCCTGGCTGCGCTGTGTTCTGCCACGGACACTGCTAGCTGAAAGAATGTGCTAGCCTGAGTCCCTTTGCACTTCTTGCTCAAATTGTGTTTAATTGGCTGATTAGTGAGGCTCTAGGCAGGCATGAGCTAAGGACCTGACAGTAAGTGGTTTGGATGCGTGTGCAGGGTCTGGAAATATGCATAGATTAAAACTTGTAATAAAGGCTTAGCTCTTCAGACATGGTATTCTCTCTCTCCAAGGTTGGGTACTCAGTCACTTGAGATGGAGACTTCCAGATATTCCTGTGTGCTTGCAGATAATTTATTTTGAAGGAGCAAATAATCTATATTTGCTTTTCCAAGTGGATATGAGGTACTTAAGAACCATTAGTTTACTGAGTAAATCCTTTAGATAGCAGACAATCGCTCTGGCTGGATATTACTGGAGGCCATCATAAGCAGAGGCTGAGGTGATGTAATGCACTGTATTTCTGATTAAAGATTATCTCCTTAATTGATAGCTGGAAAGCAGACACTTAAAGTATTCTGACTTGTGAAATATTGCTGAGATAATGGGATCTGTAGAAGTGCAACAAGAAATTCTCTGTGATAGAGTAAGGGGGCAATATCTGGACTGTGCTGTGTCAAATCCACGGTGTAAAGCTGATGGTGTTAAGCCCTGTCTTGGCACACAAAAAATGCTTTGAAATAAAGACAGAAGCACTTGGGGAGGAGGTTTTCATCCTGCCTAGTGCTGGCTCAGTTCATGGGTGCTTCACAAGTGCTGGTGCCAAAGGGACATGGGAGTGCCAGGTCTGGATGAGCTGATGGCTGGGGGTGTCCAGGTGTGGATGGCCAGGCTGAAACTTCTGCCTGAGTGAGGAGGAAACCTTGCTCACAAGAACAGGGGTTTCCCAAATCAGTTTTGGGTTTAGCCTTCCCACTTCTCTGTTTAGTGAGGGTTTTTAAGTGCCACCTTTGTGAAGGAGTGACAAAGTTGGGACGTCCCTGCAGAGCATGCTGGCAAGCTGATTGTGTGTAACCTCTTTCTTTTTAATTATTACTTCAATCCTGGTATTGTAGTTTCTCATGTATCAGAATTGATTGAATCTTAGCTTTTTAAAGAATGATGTTTGTCTGCATAAATGATATGCCTACCAAAAACCAAAGTAATCTCAAGTGTATGCTAACTGATTATCTTATGCAAATTATCTTAAGCTTATCATTGATAACACTCTTGCTTCATTCTAGGGAGTATAGATGCACTTCGAAATGCAGACTAATGTGGCTAAATGAATTCACCTTAACTGAGTTTTGCTTTACTCAGGGAGTGGGGGCAGCAGGGATTACAATCTAAACCAGCTGAGAAGGTACAGAATATCTGCCTTTGTTAAAAGATCAGTACAGCATTAAAGATAATAGCTCTTTAATAGCTGCTGAGAGATATTGATAAAGAAAAGCAATGACTGGGATGTGTTTTATGGGTGTATCAGGTTTTGCTGCAGTGGGAATCTGGCACAATCATTGCTGTATGATTTTAGTCAGTATAAAGAAACTTCTACAAAAACCTCTTTAACACAGTGTGTAATCACTATAACTCACAGGGGAGCACTATTATTCAAGGGAGGATGGTTTATCTTGCATATCTAACGCTTTTTTTTCTAATTATAGTGTTTTAAACAATGGCTAATAAAGCAAGCTACACACTATCGTTTAAAACCTAATAACTGCATTCCACTTGAGGAGTGGTGTTGGCTTTCCTTCTCCACCAGGTAGTGGTGGTCTTTGTAAGACACTGTCCTCACTATTACAAGCATACTGCATGCTAAAATGCTGAAACTCTGCCCACGTACAGATATGTTAATGGTGGATCATTAAATACAAGTCAAGCCTTTCTTATCTTTCATCTGTACTCTGGGAACAATTCATTCAGTGTGGTCTGACAATATGTTGAATCGTAATTAGACACTAAGGAAAAAGTATCTTTGTAAAATATGTGTTGCCTCTATGAAGGGTGGGTGCATCTGCCTCTAATGTCTCTCCACTAAACATAAGTATTGTTCAGTCCATAGCTCCCCTTTCTCTTATTTTCACCCTCTACACCTTTCCTTTGGCTTCACCTCTGTAGGTAAACAAACCCTGCAAATTTACAGACTTCGTAAGGAATTAGTGGCTTTCTCTTAAATAATAGCTTGGAATGCCCTAGTCACTTGTTACTTGGCCTACTAGTCAGACAAAAATAGATATCATCAAATACAGCACCATATTTGAGAGGTGTAAGTTGCCTCTTTTTGCCAATTTCATACTGGGAAAATAGAGCTAATGAATGAAAATGTCAAGAACCTCTTGAACCTCAGTGCCTCTTGATTAATAGACAACGCTACACACACACAGAAGGCAACTGATAAATTTTCTTTGCTCTCAATTGGCTGTGTTTAGACTCTTAAAAAAACCTGTACGTACAGATCTGGGAACATTGATGGTTTTGATCACTCAGTCTCTACTCTGTTATTTAACTGTGGCTCTGTACTCCCTCCCACCTTCACCCTTCCTCCTCCCCCTGTACTAAACCTCTAGCAAAAGGTAAGGTGAGATGGGATAGAATATGCCTCAGTAAAATGAGCTCTCTAGCTAAAGTCATATTCTACAGATGACTTGTTTATTGTAGTTGAACTTGGTTCCTCAGTTCTTCCTGCTATGGTTTGGTGTCAACTGCAACAAAATTTCACACTTCTGAAGGTGCAATAAACCAGTAAGAAGGAGAAACTTAGGCACAGTAATTTCTATGTGTTTTCTCCTGATCTAACTTAATTTAGATTTAATTGATAGGCAATAAAATGAACAGATTTTGTGGCATACTGTGATGACTTAGAGGATGATGCAACTTCATATGGAAATATTGTTTCTAAGAGTATTTATGGCAGGTTCCTTGACCTGCCGTTTCCTCTTCTCCTACTTAATAGTGGGGGAGCTGAATGCTGAAAAGGCATCTTAACAAGAAAATTATCCAAGTATCTGCCTGAAATGTCCACTCTGCAAAGCATGTGGTTATTTCTGGGGGAAATAAGGCCTGATGACCACTCAAATATATCATAAGATTGAGGAAAGTAACTTGTCCAGCTGTTCTAGAAGATTATAGTTATACAAGTTGTATGTTTTAGGCACAGATTGCCAGAGGGCAACGTTGTTTAGAGAAAGACTTGTTTTCCTGCCACTCCCAGGTCTGATTGCTCCAAATGTGTTTTTCTTCATGTACATCAGATTATTTCAGTAAACTGATAGCTCTATGGGGAAGAGTGATGGGGGCAGCACTGAGGCCCCAGGCAGCCATTTAGTTGAAGCATCTACACTTGACCAGGACCTTGGCAAATCTTCCCTTTGTCTCCCAGCAGTCCGAGCAGCGTCTCTGGACTGGGATGCAAACTCTGCCCATCAGCCTGTTGAGCTGCATCTGCATCCTGCTCTCCTGTGACTGTGTAGCGAGGGGAAGGACTTTGGGCAGAAAGCAAGGCCCATAAAGAGACTTCTATTTTAGGCTTCCCGGACCTGTGCCAGCAAAAATGCATGCCATGATCTGTCACACAGCTCAGGAGTTTCTGACCTACCTGGTGAAGCAGAACTGTGTAAAAGTGGTTGTCATGGCTCGGGGAGGCTGTTTTGCATGAGGCAGGGTGGCCATAGCAGACTTCAACGCCATCCTTCAGAGGTACTGAGGCAGTGTTACCCAGTCAGCAGTTTCCTGTGGCACTTCCCTGGAGGGCAAAAACTGTTTCTGGGTAGAGGCAAACATTGCCTGCCTTCCAGGGTTTCTGTATGGTATTGTAGTTTAACACTGGCAAAGTAATCAGTTGGGCAAAGGGGAGTTGTTTCACACTAAAAAATTAAAGCTTAGAGCAGCAGAGTTTAATTATGTGTTGTCATCCACACTGAGCATTTGATTCCTGTAAGATTGAGGAGGTGAGAAACAGCAGAGGGGTAGACTGAGCTCTTTGGCTAAATGCTGTCTACATCTGCATGGGACAGGTCAAGTTTCCTTGTTTCACAGAATCATAGAATGGTTTGGGTTGGAAGGGACCTTAAGGATCACCTAGTTCCAACCCCCCTGCCATGGGCAGGGACACCTCCTGCTAGATCAGGTTGCTCAAAGCCTCATCCAGCCTGGCCTTGAACCCCTCCAGGGATGGGGCATCCACAGCCTCCCTGGGCAACCAGTTCCAGTGCCTCACCACCCTCACAGTAAAGAATTTCTTCCTAATATCTAATCTAAATCTACCCTCTTTCAGTTTGAAACCGTTATCCCTCATCCTATCACTCCACTCCCTGATAAAGAGTCCCTCCCTATTTTGATCAAGGGTGATGCTAGTTAGGCACAGTTAGTAGTTGTTGCCAGACTTTGGCATGGGACTGAGGGTGGGAGGAACTTATGCATTTGCTGTTTCAGAGCCGCTGGTTGGGATGCAGGTGTCTGCACAAGTTCTGTCAAAAGGCTGAAAATGGAATTAACGACTTATTTGAAGAAAGCACTGTCCTCTTCTTAAATGTTTTGGATGTGCTTGGGTGGTCTTCCAGAATTTTTGTGGGGCTTTTAAAAGCACATTTTGGGGTTCTTTAAATGCTACAGTGGCAGGGACCTTTCTTCTTTGCATAAATTGCAGTCTTCAGCTCTTAGCTGCCTGCCTTGTGCTGTGGCTTGTTGCAGGTGGACAAGTATTTGTTGTTATCACCTGGGCTAAATGGGTTGGCAGGGCTTAGCAACAGTGGGAGAGGGAGTCTGGGGGAAGCTCAGAGCCCTCTGGGATGCTGCTAGCACTCAGGATTTCCACCTGTGCCATTTTTTCTTTTTACACAGGTGCTGAAGTGCTTGAAGGACCAGGATGCTACCACTTCATCAGTCTCCAAGGGGTTCAGGTTGTACTAAGTAAAAGCAGAAAAATCCTGAGCCCTTAATTCTTGATGTGATGACAGCCATGGAACGGTTGTAAAGATTCTGTGGACTTGCAAATAGCGTAGGGATGGCTGGGCAACAGTTGCAGCTCTAATTCTTTTTAGGGGATGGCAACAGAAAGGTTTGCACTAGATGTGCACACGTGAAGCAAGGTTTAAGAGGAAAACAGCGTAGGGAAAGAACTCGGTAATATTGGCAAGGCTGATGTTGTGTATTGAAAAACATAGTAACGCCCATCACCTTGTAAAGGATGCTGAAGCTTCTTTCTATACGCTCCTATACTCTGCCTGAGCTGTCATGTTTCTCTTTGCTACATTGGAGACAGTCTGCAAAATCCCCACAGAAGGCTACTGTGCAGGCGCAAATGCAAGAGAGCTGACATGCTTGTGTTAGCGTAGGGGAAAAAACAACAACAAATGTCCACCGCTATGGCAGCTTGTTACCTGTTTTAACAAGTTGTTACAGGTTTTGACAAATCTTCACACAGCAACTTAGGCTGAGTGCAAAAAAGGGTTTGTCTAAATCCCTGCACTACGCCTCAGCTGTGTGTCGCTAGTGAGACAAATACCTCGGCGGGGTTTATGAAGTTTTACTGGCATGAATCCTGCTGTCACTCCAAGTGCATTAAATGTTATTTCTGATTGATCTATGTGCATCTAAATACTTGTTTATGGAGGAATTAGATGCTGCATTCTCTGAATCTGATTGAACTATTTTCATATGTACTTACTAAGGTTTTGTATAGCCTTGAGGCTTTGCTTATGTGATGACTTCTGAAAGAGGAAAAGGGTTTTGCTCTCTCAAGTAGCTTGACTGTGAGGAAGGCAGAGGAGTATAATAGTGTTTCAGCAGCTCCTATCCCATTACAGGTACTTTAATGCACGTGTTCTACAGCAGTTACGTGGTTGGAAGGGACTCTCTGGGAGACCTCAATACTGTTCTTTTCTTCCAGTTACCCGTTTGGACAGAGAAGACATGACAGCAATGGCAGAGCTTCCTTTTCTCAAAGCTGATGTCAGAGAGATATTTGAAAGTAAGTTTCATGCTGTTTCGGGATGAAGTACTAGGCTAGATTCTGCCTTTCATTAAGGATCATCCAGTGGCTGATCAGGGACTCGGCATATCCCTGATTAAATGCTCTTCCAGAAGGACAAAAATCTTCCATTGGAGCCCAGGCACAAATATCATGGGTAATAGCTGATTTTATAATTAGTTTATGCCCACAGTGCTTCATCTCCAGAGGTAGGATCCGTCTATTTCCATAAGCATTTGGTCTCTTGCATTTTAAAAAAAACCTTCATTAGTCTCTTTTTAAGGCATTGGATTTGACATACAGTCAACAAAATTCTTAGAGTGTAACTGAATACAAAAAAATGGAGATATCTGATTAGTGAAATTGCATATGAAATATATGCAAGCATTTAAATCTCCTTTTTAAAACTAGCCTTTTCTGTGGAACAACTCCTCCACATCTGGATTCTTGAAAGAAAGTATAATAGTCTTCATATGTATTCAGGGTGAGTTTCTTAAGCTTCTAATCTTTATTCTGCTGCAAAAATGTGGGGTTTTTTTCATATAGGGAGACAGCTGTACTACCTATGTCTTGAATTGCCAAATATTAAAATATTTAGAGTGTGTATGAATTTTTTAGGCTTTGCCTATTTAATTTTTACTTTATCATGGATGTAGGTTTTGTGGGGGTGGAAAGGGGTCTGGTTTTCCTGCGAATTTTGAACAAACATTTTGGTTGTCTTGGAGAGCAGATTTATGAAAAATATAGCTGCCTACAATTTTATAGCTATAGGGGAAAAACTCATTGTTGCCATGTCTTAGAAGAACTTGAAGTTAAGACAGGTTGTAATCTGAGGATTGAAGGATTTTTCCCCATACAGATGAATTTCAATTGGTCTCTAGAATCTATTTGCTTGTATGTCTTCCTTAAAAAGTGGCACTTCAGTACAGCTGGATCTATTGCATCAGAAGACCTGCACTGACTGATGAAGAAATGTTCATGGTTCTTTGGGATTCTGTGTATTTTGCCTCTGAAAGAAGTACAAAAATCTCTTTGGTCTTCCAGTGCCTTTTCTGCTTGTATGTAGACAGTATGGATGAGAAAAGCATCTCTTCTGTAACTTTACTGCAGAGGAGTCAGAAATGAGATGGGATCAATGTGAGATGTTAAGGTAAAGGTGGACATGGCAGGGGTTTGGGGTAGAAAAAACAGTAATGTGTACTTGGGAGGAAAAAAGTTAGTGTGTGCTGGTCTGATCAGATAGGAACGTGTTGCTGTTACAGGAAATCAAAGCTTCCCTGGCAAACATGATTCTGAATGTATTCAACTCCTGAGTCTTTGGCTCAGGTTATTGTCTCAATCCGGTTCTCTAACTACCTTTAGGTAATGTACCTGCAGTCCCTTGATAAGGCCTATGTCTCCATATTGCTGTGTGCTATGAAATGGCATACTCATACTTTAAAGTATGTGAGACAGGGCAAGGGCAGAAGTCAAGCACACAGTGCTCTAGAGGCAGTGGTTTAATCCTGAGGTGGCGTCTCCAGCAAATTTTAGATGGAGTTGTTTGACCTGGTTGGAAGTCCCTGTAGTGAGTCAAACCTCAGAGATGAGCCCAGAGTGAACTATTGTAAGCAGTTCTTTTTTTGATAGCTGTTGGACTTTTTTCCTTGTTTTCCAGTTCCTTTAAAAAATGACTTCAAGCCCCGAAGAAAGAGGAGAAGGATCTTGGAGAATCCCCATCGTGGGAGAAGAAAGCTTTGGTGTCATAGGATGAAGGTGGTAAAACGAGAGTTGGGTAGGAGTAGGCAGGAAGACATGGTCCAGGAGCAGATTCAGACCGATGAAACTCCAGAGGCAGCTCAGCAACTGTTGTCACCGGTACAGCTGGAACAAGGAGGAGACCATCTCTCAGCTGCGCAGCCAATGCCCTCTGCTCAGCAGCCCCAGGGAGGGGACAATGCCCATGTGCAGCTGCAGAGGCAGACAGCACGAGGACACATGGCCCCAAGTATGGGACCACAACAAATGGAGCAGGGGTGGGAGGCCCCAGAGGTGACTGTGCAGGTGCGGCCTCAGAAGCTGAGCCAGGGGTGGGAGTCCCCGGAGGTGACTGTGCAGGTACGGCCTCTGAAGCCAAACCCCAGATGGGAGGCCCCAGCAGTGACCGTGCAGGTGCAGATACAGCAGCATGGCCGAGGGCCAGCTCTCCCACAAGTAACTGTGCAAGTCCAGCCGCAGGAGCGGGGACAAGCAATGGCTGGTGTCAAGGTCACTGTTCAGTTACAGCTGGGTCATGACCCAGAGGAGGTAACCTGCTTCCAGGACCAAAGTGAGGAAGTGTTAGGGAATGGAGAGCAGCTGAGCCCAAAACAAAATTGGGGAGAGCCAATGGCAAGATCTGAAGGTGAGAGAGAACTGGCTGTGGTGGAGCTGGTGCCACAGGAGGCTCCGAGCCAAAAGCAGGATCAAGAAGTGACAAAACCCCAGAAGGACCAGAGCCAAGAAGAGGAAAGAGTGGAAGTGATGGAGCTACAGGAAATGCAGGTTAAAGACAAAGCAGACCTGGATGGGATGGTGACAAAGGAGCAGCTGCAGGACCAAAGCCAAGAGCAGGCACAGCTAAAATCAGACCTGCCCCCACAAAAAGAAGCTCAGAGAGCTACAGAGATGAGGCAGGAGCAAGGTGATGTCCAAGAAGCACTCAAGGAGATGGTGGAAGACCAGAAGGAAGACCTGGGGCAAGAAGTGCCTAAGAAACGCCCACGAGAGACTCCAAATTATTTTGTCTCTATTCCGATAACAGATGATCAGGTATTTTGAAGTAGCTGTTCAATCAAAACTGAAAAAAACCCTTAAATAAGAAGCTAGGGATAAGTTTAAAGTTACCTTGGTTTCAAAGCTTGTTAAGAAGCCCGGAGTGATCAAATTCTGGTCCCTTACCTGAAGTGTGTGTATTGGGTCTGGCTGGGATGGAGTTAACTTCCCCATAGCAGTCGTCACAGTGCTGTGCTTTGGATTTGTAGCTCGAACACTGTAGATAACACACCAGTGTTTTGACTACTGCCGGGAAAAAAGGTCACTGTGAGGATTGACTTTGTCCTTTCTATAAGGTCTGAGTGTATGTGTCTCTCCTCAGTAATATCTTATGTTCTGTAATCTTCTCCCAGGAGAAAGCCGTGGCTTTCACCATCTTGCATTGTCCTATCCTACATTGTTTTACAGTCACATTTAGTGTAACAGAAACTAGTATTGATTTGTTTGTCGTCTTCCCCATTGAAGTTCACAATTGAGGATTAGAATTTCCTTCTCTTCCACAGAAGAGAAAATGGGAATAGATTTATTCTCTCTACTCCATCTCTTACCCAACAAACTCATTCCTTGTGTCTTAGGTAGGCAATTAATCCCTAGAAGCCCTGAGTGGAGTCTGCATGCTCATACTTCATCCAGGTGTTATATTCTCTGTGATTTCCACACTTGCAGCAGTGTTGAAAAAGCATCAGAATCTTTCACCTCCATACTGTTAAATCAAAACACAGCAAACAGCAGAAGTTCAAATAGAAATATTTTCTTCTAGAGGTCCTAAAGCATTCCAATTACCACAGTAAATGTTTCTTCTGAAATATGTCAAGATAGGCTTGCAGGGCTTGGATATTGCAGGCACTGTTTTATAATCCATGGAAATAAATTCCAAAGATGATACAAAAGACAGATTTCACACTATTTTCTTTAACTAGTTATGCATGACTAGTTTGAAACCCCCTAACTTCCGCATAACCCTATGTCCCTTTGTATAGGGCAGGGGGAAGGAGGGAAAATATTGGCTCACCTTGAGCTGCTTTTTCCCATTCTGCTGGCATGAGTTTTGAAGCCCACACTAAATTTCCTAAAAGAAGGGGACACAGTGACAGTGTCCGGTTCCCAAAGCTGTGCTGTCAGTACATTTACCAGGAACAGGTTTTTTGCCCTTCAGCTTCCCCTACAGATAACTGACTTGTTAATGGCAATGTTTCATTAGTGGCTTCTCAGGGTATGCAAAAGCAGACAGAGCCCTGATGCTTTGTTCCAGCACATGCTGCACCCCTCTTGTCTGGGGCTCTCTTCTTGTTGCTGAATAGCAGCATCGTGAGGTGGAACATGCCCCACGCAGTGGACCTCGACGTAGGGGCAACAGGTGATTCTGTGCTCAAGTGGACTATGGAGAAAAGAGAGAGAAAAGCTTTGGGGTGCAAAGACAAGAAAGTGACTGTTCCATCCAGCAGAGGCAGGCAGGAGGAAAGTCTTAACTTGAATCGGTAACTGCTGTGTCCCAGCTAGCATGGGCAGAACTGAGAAACAGCATAAATTGTGTGAATTATTAATGATATATATTCCTCCTGGGATCTCTTATTACAAAGCAAATGCACAAGGCAAAACCTGAATGTTAGCTTGCATGAACGTAGTGAAAATGTAACCCTTGGCTACAAGCTTCTGTGATTAGTTTATGGTGCTTTTACCAATGAACCAAATAGATATTGTTCATTGCAATATATAACTTGATTCCTTTTTTTCTAGCTTAGGTTTCCATGCACTATCTGACATGACTGTATTTACACTGCTGAAAAGCAATAATTAAGTAGGATGACTCTATCTGTTGTACATCTCTCCTTTTTTTTTTTTTCCAGCATGATAAGGAACTGCAGTACAGTAGCTTACTTTGGCAGGCTTTTGAGTTTTTGTTTTTACCTTAGTTAAGTGTAGAAACTCCTACGTATGCGTTAAAGGGAGATGTCAAAGGTGCCTTCCTCTTGGTAGGCAATTATTTGCTCTGGCTTTGTCTTGGGTGGAATAATCTCTGAAGGTTATCTGGAGGATGGCCCGATATAACTTTCAGTGATTCCTACATATGACTGGCTTTTGAGGGGTGAACAGAAGTGCAGAGCACATCAGGAAGATAAATGCCAGGAAGGGAAAATAACTGTGTAAGCTGCAAGACAATGTTGGCAGAGGAACAAATGGGTATAAAGTGGGCAAAGAATAAATCTAGGCTGGAAAGTAGAAAGTTTCCAGCCATCTAAGGAATGAGATCATGGAACAGCTTGAGGGGACATGAATGCCTAGCTTATTCTGCTATTTTAATGAGACTGGAGTGTCCTAATATATGGCTTGTGATCACATCTTGTGCAGCTCTATGAATGTTCTTCTCTTCTTTCTCCTTTCCTTCTCTCTCAATTCCGCTCTTCCAGATTTCCCTGCTCTCACACCAGCTCGGGTAATCTGGCAGCTCTGATGTCTCAGTCTGGATGCTCTGCCCAAGATGTTCCCAGTTTATGCTTCTCTTAAGTGCTACCTTTAGGGGTGAGAGTGACCCGAGACAGCCCTGGGTCCCTGGGTGAGCCTCTGAAGGAAACACTGAAGGGTACAGTACTGTAGGCCTGGTATATGTGAAGGGTGAGTAAATAAATATGTGCACATATACTTATAATTTGTCAACAATTTCAGGTGCTTTTATGTCTAAAGCAGAGGTTCATGACCCCCCCTGAATATACAACATGGTTGCCTGTTATACTGTAGGCCTTGTAGTCCCTTACAGAAGGGTTTTAAAGATGCTGTTAGTCTTTTGGGTAGAATTAATTTCCCTTAAAATTTAAGAGAGCTCTCCAGATGATGGGACCTAAGGCTGTCTCCATTTTCCTCCCTTTCAACAGGGCAAAGGAAAAACCCTCTTGCAGTCTTGATGGGTGCAGCAGCCCTTCTCCCTCTGTGTCTAAGAGGGCTCCAGGAGGCTGATGTCCAGCCTCCAGCAATGAGCTTGGCCTGGGGTGGATCTGGGAATGTTGTGGTCTCAAGCTTTCAATACTCCATGACAAGTGCTTCTTTCCTGTCCCCCACCCAAAAAAAGTAGCCATTCTACCAAAAACGTAGCACTTATAGAAAAGTGCTACAGACTCATGCACAAAAAAAAAGGTGTAGAGATAAGGTAGACTGTTCCCATGGCAGAAGCAGCAGAAAGTTCTGAAGGTGCATTTGTGAATCTGACCAAAAAAAACTGTAAGAAAAGACATTAAAATTGCTCTGCAATAGTTAGATATCTACATGAAGGAATTTCACTCAAACCTGACTTCCCAGCTGTCTGATCCTCCAATTGAGGAGGCAAAAGGATCTTTCTTATTCCAAGAGTATTCTTAGAAAGATTGGGCAAGGGAGAACATGAGGCTGTTCTGTGGAATTGCTGTCAATACTTAGTCTATCGAAGCAAAGATTTTAGTTCATGTGGTCAGACAACTTGATGGCTTGACTCCTGCTCCATGTTTTCATGATCTAAGCAAGTGCGCTGTAAATACCAGGCCATAATAAATTGTACCTCAGTTGCAGTGGGAATTACCTTAATGTAATAGTCATTTCTTTTTCCACTGTGACAAATGTACCATAAGAATCTGAATTCAGGGAGCTTACTGTTTGTGTCTTCAAATGGATTCTCTTAATTGTGTGTGGCTTTATCCTGACATTTATCAAAACTTGTTATACTAATCTCTTCTGCTGTGCAGGTTGTAGGACTATTTACTGGACTGCACAAAGACTGCCAAGGCTTTATGTAGAAAGATTGCAAAACAAAAACATATTGACCCAGCTGTTTCAACCTATGTAAAAATAAAGTGGAGCTCTAACATGTGTGAGCACCTAGGCATGTAAGCCAGAATTTGCTCAGTGAAATAATCTGAAAATCTATAAATGACTTGGCTGTAACAAAGGCTTCCACCAGGTGCTTAGTCTCTGTGTGATTGAATTCTTCTCCCTCCTGCCTTGTTCCCGTGACTAGCTTATAAACCTTAACAGATCATTTTGAAAAAAAAAAAATCTTTCTTTGGAGTCAGTGTGTAAAGGCACAAATAGACCCAGAAGAGCCAGAAACTGGCCATGCAGTTCTAGAAAATACCAATTCGGGAAACAGCACGTTTACCCAGTTGATCTACTTTGTTTGCTGTTACAGTTTCCTTTTGGGAAAAGACATCAGTTTAGTCTGTGATCAAACTTGTAATCAGAAAATGGCATAAGATTAATTATGGAAATGCTTTTCAATTTCCACAGTCTATTAACAACTGACAACTGCATGAAGATCCCATTAATATTTACACAGTGCTCTGAGCTTTATTCTAACATGCTTAGGGTCGGATTCAGACCTACTTAAAGATCTAGGGGTGCTCGTTCACATGAGAGCTATGAGTTTAACTTGTAGGCTTTAAAAAGGAAAACAGATCAATCAATTCCTGAAAAATTAACTTTGAAATCAAAACTGAAAGTTGTTATACGATAGATCTGGGCGATTTTGTTTTGCAGATTCCTAACTTAAACTTGAGTTGCATTTTTGTGTGTGTAAGGCTTCAGCATTCTGAATTCTTCCAGTAATACCTGAGCACTCTAAAATGAAAACTTATTTTCCTGTCTCCTGTTTACTGCACTGTAGATTTTGGACAGAATTGAAGATGTCCAAGAGCTCATATTTGCTAAAGAACCTGACCTGTTGAGAGCTCTTCTTCCCGTTCAAACTATGCACCTTACTATAATAGTAGCTCACCTGGGAACAGAAGAAGAAGTAAAAAAGTAAGAATCCTCCTAAATTCAAGTACAGTTAATTTTTTCTGTAAATGTGCTAGCCTTACTGCTGCTGCTGTGAATAATTATGTTTTAGTAGAGCCTACACATAATCTCTTAGAATTTTTTTGATCGTTTTCTGGCTTGTTCTCAATACCTGTGAGGAAAGATCTTTGCAAAAGCTAGATGTGATGCTGCAGAGGCTGAAATTTTGTGTGTCTGCCATGGGGTGAAGAGAAAAAGCAGCATGGCTGCAAATAGTATTACTACTGTGTTACTGTATTACTACCACAAACTAACTCAACGGATGTAAAGTTCCCTGAGCTGCTGCCTTTTGAGAAACCACAGCTTTTCAGATCAGCTGTGTTTGTATCAGCTGGAAAATGTTAGCTGGTAGGACATCTTATTAAGAAGAAAACAAAACAAAACATCTGCCTAGCTCCTTTCCAAGCTGCTCTCTTGTCTAAGTCAAGCTGTGGGCTGTCACTGGGGCCCTGTGAATTAAGATGGGGATATTGAAAGGTGGCTAAGGAAAGCAACCTTGTGGTCAGGAAGGCTGGAGTGCTGGAAAGGTCCAGCAAATAGAGCCAGTATGCTGCAGGGTTTGTCTCTAAGCCTTGTCCTAGTGTACCACACAGGGAAACTTGAGACCTCTTGGCATGAGGGGTCAGGGAGGGAAGGCCTTTAGGTGTCTGGGAAGGCATCGCGTGGTAGAGGTGGGAACCTGGTGAGACCAGCCCTTTGTCTGGAGGTCTTGGTGCACAACAGGAAGGGAATGAAAAACAGTAAAACCTCAACACCATATGAGTGTGACACAGGATCTGCTTGTGCATAAAGCAGAATGCCTAGCTGGAAAGATGTCAAAAGAACCCATAGAAGTTAAAAAAAAAAAAAAAAAACAAACACCCTTCTGCCCATACAGGCAGCAACAGTTAAACAGGATCAAGATGCACATGGCAGGTTTGTATGTGCCTTATTTTAAAATTACCTGCTTTACTGTACATTCCAGAGGCTTTTTCAGAGAGCCTGAGGGCGGGGGAAAAAAAACAAGAGGAACATTATATGGGCTAAGGAGCCTGGATGTACAATAATTCAGTAATAAAAACCTGTGCTAGGGCTGCTGACTGGGCAGACTGGCATCCAAGAGGATAGGAAGCTAGTGGTGAGCAGCATTCAAAATGGGAATCAATTGGTTAGGGAGGTGAGTGGAGCTAAGTGATGTTAATGAACTTAAGAGTGGATGTGTGGATCTTTCTTGCCAAATGCTTTTCATCTTTTACTTTCTACCTACCTCCAGAGCTCTACTAAAAGAGGCTGTATTTCAGTGGCTGCTGCTCTGTGCTGTCACAGGGAAGACTGCCTTAAGGTGTTAGACCAAGTATTTCTTACTTCCTAAGCTAACAGCACTGCTGAAACAGGTGGCCCAGCCCCTTGCCGAGGGAGGGAGACACTTTCAGATCTCATGGCAGAAGTCGTTCTAGCAACATTTAATGGTAGCTTAGATATTACAGACTTAAACGAAGGTCTAGGTTAGCCCTGCTTGTTTTTTAAGGTGTCAGAAGCTCTGCAAGTAACTCATTTGCTTTCCACTCTTGGTCCTGCCCTCACCAAATCTTTGTCTGCAGTGTCCCCAGGAGTCTCAGAAAGAAGCAGCTCCTATGTCATTATAGCTGAAATAACTCCAATAGAGTAGTGAGGATTGCTCATAATGTTGACTGTTGGCTGAAGTGGCCTTTGTATGCAGGAAACGTGCTTTCCAAAGGGGATTAGCTTGTGTTATGTGGGCTGTAGTGGCTGATTTCTGGTTGGATAATGTTACATGATTCCGTGACTTTTAAACAATGAAATGAATGTAGTCAAAACTCTTCCTAGGTGTAATGATAAAGCAAATGTGACTACAGGAGCCACAGCAACCCGTGGACTGCTGTCCTGTATTCTTAGTTATGCAGCATTTCCTTAGAAGTATGGAGCATTAGTAGAAGGTTTCTGCTCAAACTCCATGTGAAGACTGACAGGATCCCTCTTCCTGAGACCCCAGGGTAAAGAGGGGTACCTCTAAATCTTCAGTGGGAATTAAGTTGCTGAAAGACTTGGAGTCTACACTTAAGACATATTAGTTATATCTTTCCTGTGTCTTTAAGCAAAATGGTTGAATTTTAATTATTATGTCATTGGGTAATTCACTTTTTTGGAGTTATTTCAGTGCACAGCAAGGCGCATGTCTAACCTTTGTTGAAATGTGAGATGATGCCCATGTTGGGAGCTCTAATTTGATATTTTGTTAGCCGTCCTGGAATAGGAGAATATAATGGAGACAAATGTTAAATGTGCTTCAGGTGGGAGAATGAATTTATTTTGGTTTAAGAATAAAACTAGTGAACCAGTCAAAACCAGCAAGTATAATGTTTTAAACTACATGACACAAATATAAGTTCAGCTTTATCCTTTTTGACTCTTTAGCAGCAATATATTCACATACTGTTTTTGGCGTGTTAACGACTTGAACATTCACTTTGCTAGCAAAACTCACTTCTACTATATAAGCCAAGGTTGAAGTTATTGAAGGATATAATGTATTTAAAATATCTATACGTCTTCTAACCGTTACAAAAGCACTAGCACTGAAATATAGCATGCTTCTTACACCTTTCATAGTGCTGTAGAGTGGTCAAAACCAAGTATGTTGTCTGGTATTAAAAATATAAAAGTATTTCCACATGTAATAATGAACCTTCTTTCAGAATATATATATGTTATTATTTTTCAAGGGCTGTTTGGGCACTGAAGCAAAGCAAGACTAAAGTGGAAGCCATCTTGCAGGGTAAAGACCTTAATATGACATTTCATGGGATTGGACAGTTTAACAATCAAGTGATATACGTGAAAATGTTGGAGGAAGACCAGAAAATGCTGAGCAGAATTGCAGGTAAGAACCAAATTTGACTCTACAACTTGTGGTAAACCAGTTTGTAGAGTCTGTCAGCTCTTGT
This sequence comes from Chroicocephalus ridibundus, assembly GCF_963924245.1. Classification (NCBI taxonomy): domain Eukaryota; kingdom Metazoa; phylum Chordata; class Aves; order Charadriiformes; family Laridae; genus Chroicocephalus; species Chroicocephalus ridibundus. Next base: position 115,035,283 of record NC_086285.1, on the reverse strand, counting down.
AAGTACTGGCCTGAGCAGCTGTGCATGGCCATGGTGTGGTGCCTTTCCTTTTGTGTCGTCTTTTTCTTAATTGTTAGATATGAAGCTGACAACTGGGATCCTGCAGAGCATGAGAGCTAAAATGAGTTCTGTGTACTAATTTGGGACAGGTGGGATTCACACCAGTTGACATGTCAAGATCACACAGCCAGGCTATCCTAGCCTGCCCTGCGGTCAGGATCTCACAGGCCTGCGGTGTACATAGGCCTGTGAGATCCTTCAAAGTGACACCTCGAAATTGGGAGACCGTTCATTCTGATAAACTGGAAACCTTGTAAGTGTCAGCCCCAGTTTAGTTTACAAGCACTTCCCTTAAACTGGAGCACGCATGAGATCATGAGTACCTCAGGGACAGGAGGCAACAATAGCTGTGTTTTTCTGCATGTATGTGTGTAGCACCAGAAAATCCGTCTCTTGCTTCCATAACAGAAGATGGAACAGAAATATAAGAGTAGCTTGTGTCTTCTGCTCTACCTTCCCAAAGCACTGATGGGTTCATGAGGCTGTTACAAATCTTTGACCTGCCTTACCTGCATCTGAGTACAATTTCAGAAAGGCTCAGTATTCTCCCCTTCCCCCGACCCTGTTCTGTTTTTAGGAGCTGCTTTAGCCTGCAATGCAGAACCTCATCTGTGTCTTGGGCTTCCACTTCCGACAGAGCAGAAATAATCAATATACATTTTTTTCCTTGCTATTTTCATAGTAAGCAAAAAGAAGCATAGTTCAACTAATGCTTCTTAAAAAGGCATGCAGTACAAAGACACTATGTAATCTTCAAAGGATATAACTTTTCAGAGTAGTCTGGTTTTTTTTGGTTAAAGCTGCTTCCTACCTTGTCCAGTTCTTAGCTTTGATATAATAGTCCTGCTCTCTTCTCCTCCTGTTTTTTTTCCCTCTTAAGTAGTCAGTGTTGCAACTATAGACAGAAGATGCCTCTTAATATGAACAACTTCTTTGCCTCAGCTAAATAAAATTAGCCACTTCACTGTCCATTACTTCTTGCTTGACTCTGGCCATCATTTCTCTTATTGTTCCATCCATGGCAAAGATAATGTTGACTTAAAAGAGCTCTATTTTTGTAGAAAGGATTGTTGTCCCTACTTACTGGGATTAGAGCCTCAATGAACTTCCCCATGCTCAAATTTGTTTCTTCTAAAGTTTTTTGTTTAACATAAAATAATCTTGACTGGAAGATGACTAAGTAGAAGGTATATGATGCAATTTCCTTTAAGATCAGATTTGGTATATGCCTGCCCGCAACAGGTATATGCTTCAATGCCACTGAAAGAAGGGGCTGCTTGACTGTTTTGATGCCCTCCCCACCCTTATCTCTCTCCTCATTCACTTCTGGAAGATGCAGAAGCGAATACCTTCTTTCTCTTGTGTGACTACTGCTGTTTTTCCCTCTACTCATTGTTTTGCTTAACTGAGAATTCTATTCACAATGAGTCATGGCATACAAGATCAACCTTTATCGTGCTATTTTAGCACCAGCAGAAATGTTTAATTTTGGTTCTGCAGAATGCGTGCTATGATGCTCTCTTATTTTTCTTTTTTAACGATATTGGAGCTGCATTAACTCTAAAAGCTGTTACAGTAGTGGGTGGCAGATCCTTCACGTTCTCTGCCTGGACAACCTGCGTCTTCAGGGTTCTGGAAACCTGGTGTCTAGCTTCTGATCTGAATCCCTTTCTTAATGAGATGGAGGAGAAAAATTTTGATTGCAAACCCCAGGAATATTCTGTCAGTACTTGCGTGTTTTTTAATGCAATATGATTGTTCACTGATTGCCTGAAATACTTCCTTGACTGTGAGACAAGCTGCCAGTTTTCAAGCTGTTAACTCTGTCACCAATGGCTCTGCTATTCAGAGATGTAACTTTCAGTGTTGTTCTCCTTTCTGCATAATCTCTGACCATTTCTAGGACATGATGAGTCTGGGGATTATGCAAATATGTATAAAAATCTATGCTTTTAATGACATTTCTGAAGAAATATTTTTCTATGTTTTCTTGCCCCCCTCTCCCTCAGCACAGCAATTGAATTAATTGTTACACAATGAATGAATAGGGATTTTTTTTCTTACCTTTTAGTCAATATTTTTGGCTGCTCATGGGGTAGGTGTGGAGTTCCAAATGCTGCCTCTTCAAGCAGCATGATGGGTGAATGATTTGACTGGCAAAGGTCAAGCTACTTCTGCTAGCTGCCTCTGCTTCGTCACGCCCTTATTGATGATTTGTCAACAACAGTTTAACTGCTCAGCCTGCTTTTATAAAGTTTTTTTGAACCTCTGAAGTGTTCCTGGCACTAGAAAATATAAAGAATAGGTGGCTGGCTTTCATTCCTACATCATGGACTTTGGTTTCCAAGTGGAGAGTTATCCTGTCTCTTGATCAATTAACTGCAGTCAATTGGTAGATACTAGGAATTACTGGGCTTGCTGCTAGTGGCCTCATCTGCTTTGAAAAAGAGGGACTCTTAAGATGTCTTGGAATTTTCTTAGGATATTTATCAAGTGAGCTAGGGAAGATAGTGTCTGAAAAACTGAGTGCCATCCTGACACGGGTGGGACATCAGCTACAAACCTCATTCCTAAACTGAGTTCTTGAAGGTGACTCCTAGCCTTGACCTTTCTTCCATCAGCAGCCTTCCTCATGAAAGTCTGCTCATGGCAGTAAGACCTTCACCTTGCAGTAATAACGCCTTCCTGCTGTTTGGTAGGGCTGGTGCTGGGTGGTGAATATGAGGAGATGCTAATTTGGGGGTTTTGATATGTTGAACTCTAGCTTGCTTCTTTTTGTGCATCTAGATGTTGTTATTTTGCCCATATGAGATGTGAGGAAGGGCTTTTTCCTAGAAGAAGCTTAGACACTTTGCTGCTGCATGTATTCTTTGGGGCTTGCTGTGTTTTGACCTACTGGTGTGGGAGCAAGAAGATTCAATAATATGTAGAAACCCTTCATGTTCATATGCTTTGTTTCACAAAGTACTAGAGGCACTTTAGGGGTTATTTGGTACTTAACTATAATCATGTACTACTGTTTTTAGATGCCCTAAAGTATCTGATGTCCATACTGGACCTCCAGCCAGGCTGTACCCTTCTGCAGTGGCAGCTGGAGGCCAGGTGGGCATCCTGTAGGGCATCTAAAAGGGCACTAGATGCTTGTTCAGGCAACTGGATCCTTTTCTTTATACATTTTCCAGCTGGAAAACATAAAGCAGTTGCCCTGGCAAAGTGACCAGACAGCCCCAGCTGCTGTTCCCTCACAAATATTCTGAGATGAAACATTTTAATATATTAATTAGCTAAACTCCAAGCCAGAGAATTGGCCTTGATACAAATGCATATGACAAATTAATAAACACACATGTAGTTAAACTTTCTGATAGATGGAAACACAAAATGGAAGTAGGGTGATTTCAAGCAATGCACTCATTAAATACGTGCTCTGCTGCCTTTAACACAAACTTCAACGCTGATCCTGCTTCTCCCAGTGCCTAAGCAATTAAGTAGTAACAAAGATAGGTAGTAAGGAGGGGCATCTGGCAGGAAGAGCCACACAAATGTTGCAGGTTTCCAGGGCAGGTGTTGATTTTTCGCTCTTTTGTCCGCTTTGTACAACCAAGGTATAAAGACCTCTGGCAACAATAAAAAATGCTGGGGAGAGGTCCTAAGTACTCCAGTATTAGCCAAGGCTTTCAGTGTTATTTTGGAATTATTTTTTACTGTTTGAGCACAACTGCTGGAGAGCAACACTTCATCTTCTGTACTTGCCAGAGCTGCAGGGGTCTGCCTAATGCAAGCTTCACCTCGTTACTCTTGTGAGACTCTGCATCCCCCAATTCAAAGTTCATGAAAACCATGGATAGAGCAACTTGGCTTGAGTTGTCATTACAATCTTTAGCTGAAAGACCTTGAATATAAATTCTGGAGTTGCTCACAGACACTTCTTTGGATGCAGAATAAAACCTTATTACTTCATAATTATACGGCCAAAGTTTTTAAACCAGCACCACCATAAACACCTCATATCACACAATCTGGGGAAGGAGTTCTATGTTTGTGTGACTTTTCCTTCCGTATTGCCCCAAGTGCTTCAGAGCTGTACTAGCTTTGGGAATCTTGCCACTTTTTGCTGGAAGCGCTTCTCGCATTGGTTTTTGCAGTAATTGGGGACAATCTGTCCCATCACACTCCCCGGCTATGGCCACTGGGGGCTGTGTCTTGTTCCTAGCAGGGCTGCCATAGGCATGTGCCTTCCTGAACTCACCGTTGTGACAGGTGGTCTGTGAATTCACAAGGAATTGCATTGCAAACATAGAAGTTTGGATCTAGTTTCAGGTTTGCAACATGTGGCTGTATGTCATGCACAACTTTGTTTCTGCTTATTTTTCATTTGTCTGTGTTGCCTGGGATGGTATGACAACTAGCTATCTGCTGCGTGTTTTAACTGTGTGTCTTGCTCAAGAAAGACATACTGGCTTTTTTGCCTAACCTTCCTGTAAATATTTTTTTCCCTAACTCCCAACTGGGGGGATTTTTTTACTTATTTTATCTTTTTTACCAGAAGCTGTGGAAGAATGCTTTATTGAAATGAATCTCGACATTTCAGGGAGCAAGGATTTCAAGCCACATCTTACTTTCTTAAAGCTCTCCAAAGCACCAAGGTTGAAAAGAAGGGTAAGTAACCGGGTCTAAAATATTTTGTATTGGGATCTGTTCTAGTGATTATTTTCCTTCCAGTGGAATTCTTGGGGACTATGTACTTAAGCAATAATCATTGCAACTAGAGAAAAATATAATTTCCATTATTTAACAAAGCTTGTATGTAGGCTGGCCAACACAGTTGTGTTTGCTCATATGCGATGGGAAGAGATGAGGCCTCTTGCTCATATTGTGTATGGCTCTATTGTAGAGTACAGAGTGCTTTCCTTCTGCTGTAGCCAGTCAAATCTGCACAAAAACACAATGTCAAGCTGTTTCCATAGGGCAGGATGGCTTATGAGCAATATTTATCTGAGAACAAGATTAATGTCATGTTGGAAGACAGACTGGTGCCTTGATTTATGCTAGAAATATGTGATGTGCTTTTCTAACCTTTACTGCAGCATTGTATGGGGTTTTATCACATACAATTAAAGTAAAAAACAACTCTGATTAGATTGCTTATTTCCCAGTGGAATATTGTCCTGCTTGTTTCCAGGAATAGTACTTGTATTTATGAGGTCAATATATTGCAAACCTGAAACACTAAAGGAGCATGCACAAAGAAAACAGAAAATGCTATAATAGCTGAAGAAAATGACCTTGTATTTGTGCACTTCAAGTACTTCATATTGACTTGATATTTGCCTTCTGTATACATGGTACAATCAAAGTTGGATAGTACTAATAGTTCTGTGCTTGGAGGCTTTTTTTTATTATTCTGCCTATGGGGAATTTCATGAGTACAGGCATCAGCAATGTCTAATATAAAAAAAAAAAAAATGCAACAGGCATGTAGGAATTATTGTTGACTTTCGTCCAGAGTATTTTCATAATTCCTTTTACTATCAGGTTTAAAGTAAAAAAAATAAAAATAGTTTCTTGCATGTTCTCCTCCTTTGATCTCTAGCACTAAATATAGCTTATGTTCCTGCATAGTATGATTCACGTATGCAATCTACTTGCTTGTAAGTATATAAAATGTATGTGTATAGAACTTTGAATGTTTGACTATCAAGTGGGGAGCCCAGAACTGGACCCAGTACTCCAGGTGTGGCCTCACTGGTGTTGAGCAGAGGGGAAGGATCACCTCCCTTGACCCGCTGGCAACACTCCTAATGCAGACCAGGAAACCACTGACCTTCTCTGTTCCAAGGGCATGTTGTTGGCTCATGTTCAACTTGGTGTCCACCAGGTCCCTTTCTTCAAAGCTGTTTTGCAGTTTGCCCTCAGCCTGCATGGGGTGGTTCATCCTCAGTGGCAGGACTTCTCACTTCCCCTTGTTGAACATCATGAGGTTCCTGTCGGTCCATTCCTCTGGCCTGTCAAGATCACTCTGGATGGCAGCATGACCCTCTGGTAAATGAGCTGCTCCTCTCAGTTTTGTCATCAGTGAAGCTGCTGAGGGTGTACTCTGCCCCATCATCCAGACTGTTAATGAAGATGTTGAACAGTATTGAAGCCAGTATTGACCACTGGGGTACACCTCTGGTTGTCGGCTACCAACTAGACTTTGTGCTGCTGAGAAACCACTCTCTGGACCTGGCTGTTCAGCCAGTTTCCAATCCACCTCATTGTCTGTTCATCCAGACCATACTTCATCAGCTTCTCTGAGGATCTTATGGGAGACGGTGTCAAATGCCTTTCTGAAGTCTAGGTAGAAAATATTCACTGACCTCCCCTTGTCTACCAAGTGTTCCTCATTCTTGTCCAAATTTGTTTGCACCTTAAAACTGTTGCTCCTAAAATACTATTCTACACATCTGGTCCACGAAGCCACAGTGGAGCAGGACTGTATGTTAAGTTAGCTATTGGGGGTATGTGGACTCTGTATGTCACACACAAATCTCCCTGAGGTTACTAAGGCTCAGCCTTAGACATAGGGTTTAACCTCAAAAATCAAACTGGAAGGTTAGTGTGTATGTATTTTGAGATCTGACACGCCAGCTGAAAATACTGACAACTTATTTCATCTTTCAAAATCAAAATGTAATGGGAAAAGAAAGGAGGAAAACTCTGACTACTGCTATAATATCCCATTCCCAAAGACTGCAGGAGAGAAATTAACCTTCCTAAATGCTAGAAGATGCCAAAGTCTGAATAAGACAAAATATTACTTCAGTTATTATGATGCCATCTACTGGCGGTAATTACTTTCTTTATACCATAAATAACTGTTTCCTTGTAGTAAGGATGCACTTTAAGTACTTCATGCAACTTAAGTGCTGCTTATATGAAGCTTAGAAATAATTACTAACACACTGTTTATATTTGACATCTCAAGAATACTTTGTTAACAAGACAGGTACGTGATGACACTGGTGGAGTAGCTGCAGACCTTTTTCTTATTTGTGGGGGAAGGAGGAGGTGGTTCTCCTCAAAACAGCTACTACCACCACAAACTCTGCTCTCAGGAAACTGTGCATTGTTGACTTCAGTTGTGTGTCTAAAGGTCCCAAGAGGCTGAGGAGAGCTTGGTTTGTGTGCCATTTATCTTGAATAGCTACTGAAGGAGCAGTATGTGCTGTTTGTTGATCGGGTTCAAAATGTGTAGCGTGGCCCTGGCATAAATATAAAACACTGGCTCTTCAGGTTTTCTGACCTCTCCCTTTCCAATGAGCCAAAAGGGAACAGTTCGCTTCTTAAGAGAGTGCCCTTCAGTATCTGTGGTAAGAGCCTTCCCCAGCACGCAGACAAAGAAGCGCTTTTGTCAGTGCGGGCTGTGAGCCTCCAGGGCCAGGCGCTGCCTGTGCCGGAGGGAAACTGTGGATCGAGTGCCTCCATGCTAAAGTGGAAAACGTCCATTCTTGCTTTTCATGCTGCTTTAAGTAGGCTTGCTTGGTGCAAGTCGGCAGATAGCTGCGGTCCACCCTGGGTGGTGAGAGAGCAGCAGTGATGCAGAGTCACGTACTTCTATTAAAATATTTTGAGTTTTTTAATGAAAGGGCAGCAGTAATCCTGCCCTCTTCTGGCTACTTGATAAGTTATCTTCAGTGACATGACCTTACTCAAGTTTCCATCATCCTTCCAAATTAGGCAGAAAACAGCCCGTGCACACTGTACCTCTGCATTTAAGCTGAACTTGCAGCTGGTGGCATAAAGGTGACACATAGCACTTGGCTACCAAACAGCCTGGCTCCGACTGACATATGGGTATCTCTGGGGCACAGGAAAAGGTGTGCAGTTTGTTTGATTAAACTTTGAAGTGCTTTGGTCATCAGGATTTGATGTGTTTGAGCCTGAAGCTATTTATATCTGGCTTTGTCCAGGTGACACTGGCTGTTCTGGCCATCCTCCCACATTCCCCACGCCACGAACCATGCATGTCCATTCACACAGAAGCCTGCTAAAAAGGCTGTCCTTACAAGGAAGGAAGCTTGTAAAGAGTCCTTTTTTGTTGTTTTTGTTGTTTTTTTGTTGTTTTTTTTAAACTGTGTGCTCCTGTGCATTTGGAGGCAGGGCTGAACAAACCGACTGAGACTTCTTTGAGGGAATGTGCTGCAAGGGGCTCCTTGGAGCCTTGTTAGCTGGCTTGCTTGTTAGGTTAAGGGAAGGCAGAGACTATTCCCTGTTGCTTAATGATTCATCTGTCCTTCACTTCATCTCCATGTGTGCCCCTGGCATATGTGGTTTGTTACAGGCTAAATGCTTCGTGGGAGCCCTTTATTTAAATTGGCAGCCTGTTGCTGGCCAAATTAAAGCAGTGGGGACTGTGGAACTGTTGGATTGCTCGCCCATCCCTGGTGACACCCGTACAGGGCAGCCAGTGCTGCTGTGATTGAACTTGTCATGGGGAGAACTGCAAAGACAAGGGGCTGTTGACTTTAAATCTTGACAGTCCGAAATTGCAATGGTTTCTGAACAAGTGCTTTGATTATGGTAGTGGAAATTACTTTTTTTTTTCAGTCTGAAAAAGAACATGTCAACATCTGAAAGCACATCTATGGGAGCAAACACTTCCCTTTATATGCCGTGACTGTTTGTAGCATTTGGCCGTTGGGATATTAGCAGTGCTTGGTAGCTATCTAAGAGCTGCTGGGGGTTTCTTTTTCTTTTCTTCTGGCTTGCTGAAATGAGCTTGCCTTCACGATAAGTCACTGAGTTAAATTTCTTTTGAATACTTCTTTGCTCACGGGGAAGAAGGCGCATGAGCTCTATTTCTAACCTGTCTCTAGCACATTATTTAATTACTGTTGTGGAATGCGTACACCAAGGAGAAGGATTAATTTTTCAGTCTGTAAAGGTATCAATGGGATGAAACTGACTAAAGTTAAACTTTAGGTGAAATAAAGAAAATCCTCCTAAAGGCAATTCAGGAGACTAGGGAGTAGCTTCTCACTGGATGTGGTGACCGTGAACTTGTTTGAAATATCTAAAATTAGATGTATGTACTTGAATAATAGTGGATTAAATTGATCCATTTCTGTATCTTTGGTATGTTTGTGCTTGTGGAGGGTGGGGTAGGTGGGGGATTCAGAAAACTTCCTATAACTCTCATTACTAACGGCTGGGGTTTTTTTCTCAGGATCAACTCAAATGCTACCAAATAAAGTCGATATTACTATCCTAATGGGAGGGGTGGGGGTGTATTTTCTATGTTAAATTTTGTTAAGATAATACTTGATACATCTTGTACCTTTATAAAGAACACAATTTTTTTTGTGTGTGTGTATATGTATAAAGTACATATATAGTGTCACATTGCTCTTTCAATATTTAGGGCTTCAGAAAAATTTGTTCGGATCTGTATAAAGAATATGAAGACAGTTATTTTGGCACAGAGGTCTTCAGTCAAATCGATCTCTGTGCCATGCGCAAGAAGAAGCAGGAATCTGGTTACTATTATTGCGAGTGTTCAATTAATGTGGGCTCCCGTGGTATGGAAGAGAGTAAAAAGCAAGAAATGCAGACGGAAGGTGTGGGAGAAACAAGCAGTGAAGACCCTCCAAATAGTGCTGCGAAGGCTGAAATAGAAGGAACTGCTACAAGCTGTAAGCTTGCCTCGTGTTTAGTAGTAGCTGATGATAAACTGTCTGAAAATATTGCTGAGGCTTCAATTGCAAGTAAAGAAAAAGAAATTGATGAGGTGAAGGGACAGCCTGAAGCTACAGATGGGACTTTTCCTGCAGCTGGAGAGATCTGCTCAAAGTCAGTACTTGGTCTGTTGCCAGCAGGATCAGATGCGTTGAAGAGCGTGGAAAGGGAACAAGAAAAAGCAAGGGTAACAGATGGCAGCTTGCAGAAAACTGCAGCAACAGAATATGCACCTGATCAGCCAAAAAATTCAGGATAAAGCTGTTGCAGTCCTTGGTGAACTGGACCCATGCTTGGTGGTGGTGAAGGCAGGCAACCACAGTGGTGTACTGAGCTGCGCTAGGCTGAGGTGGAGGGTGTGGGGATGGTGAATTAGTTTTTGGTAGAAAACAGTCCTTTTAAGAGACTGACAAAACAAAGTAGAACAAAGTCTGGGAGGGGAAACTTCACTGTATATTGTAGCAGTGAGATGCCTAGGTCTAAACAAGAACCTACACTAGAGGTGTGTGTGAGCATATGTACTATAAGGACAAATGTGAGCTTTGGTTTTACGGGATCAGGCCCTTCAGAAGCCATGCGTTGATCCCAAAGTTATTGCCAGATATTTCTTGTGTCCAAATGCACACTTCTACCTTCGTTGTGTTTCTTCCTGCCCTGCTTCCCCCCCTGCTCTGGGCCTACAGCCCTGCCTTTGCTCCTTCCTTTGCCTGCCTGCCTTCTCCCTGGGTGCTGCCTAAAGACACCTCTTCTTGCCTAATCCCTACAGCTGCTCCGAGTTAAGGCTCCAAACCGTGATTGCAACACAATCATTCATTGCATGTCCATAAATGGCAGATTATTTTAGTTGTTAATGCACTTTGAAATACGTGCTTTTCTTTGGCTAGTGGCTACTTAATGAGAAAATTATCTTGCTGGACTTACGGAAATAGTATTTTTGGAATAAAATGAGGTGTAACACTAAATAATTTTCTTTAGATAAAGAAAAGGAGAAGAAGAATCCTTAATGAGTTGTTTTTGTGAAATGCCTTGAGAAGGAAACAAGGCACACAGCCTTTTTCTAAACCAAAGTTATGTTTATATGCATGTTTACACAAGAGTGCGTGGGTTAGTAAAGGACCGCATTCATTTCTGGCCAGAAGGGATGAAGGGTTTTGAACCATCGTTGGGGCTGGAGTTTCCTTGCTCTGCAGGCTGCCGATGGAGGAAGCCAAGGAGCCTCTCAGCCGGGTCTGCCCTACCTGCGGGACGGGGGAAGGATTTTCCCTGCGGAGCCTCAGGGAAGAGGGAAACCAGTAGATGGCACTACTGGAAAAACAGCTGCGACTGGAAAGGGAAGCGGCTGCCTGCAGGGCTTCAACGCTCGCAGCAGCCTTAGGCATCTATAAAGGGGGCAATAAATGCGAAGGCAGGCGATCGGGACCTTGGAAAATGTCTTACTTTCCTTTTCTGCTCTAATTGCTCCTTGAAAAGCGATATTTAGTCTTCTAAAAGCTCCCTCTTGGCTTGAAAAATATGTGTGAGTTTCAAAAAAAAAGTGTGTGATCAAGTCGCTTTCCCCCTGCAAAAAAAAAAGCAGTAGCGTTAAGCATATGGTGTTTTGCTTCCCTACGTGGTGGGTGGGAATACACCTGTGGGCAGAGGGGCTTGGATGCGCTCTGTTAAATTAACATCAGGCTCTTTTAAACCTGCTCAGCTTGTTACCAGACTCTTAAAAAAAAAAAAAACAAAAACAAAAACAAAAAAAAAAACAAAACCCAAACCCTGTATTTGTGCCCTTTTCGCAGAGAGTGGGGGGGAAACAAAACCCACCAGCCGGTGGCTGTGTGGGAGGAAAGGGAAGGCTCTGCATTTAATGAACCGGCTTTGTACTCGCCACCGGGGCCTGTGTCAGATCCCTTGTGCTGCTGTGCTTGGCAGAGCGTTTATTTTCTGTGTCACTCCACTGAAGGTTGTGGACTTTCAAAAGGCTGTCCCCAAATGGTCTTCGAAATGCAAATTCGAGCGTAGTTAGTCCCAGCTTCTCTGGGGTCTTCAAAATGCAGCTAAATTGCTCAATGCTAGAGGAAGACTCCAAGGTTAATTTGGGGGAGTAGTTAAGAGTGAGACTTCCGTAGAGCATTTCTGTATCAGCACATTCTGGATGAATTTATTTTCCAGAAAAGTTTGCTTTCAATATACACTGAGGAAACAGTGTTTCTTAATGATTTCTTAATTCAGTAAAAGATCAGCAATGTCATTTGTCTTATGAATTTAAGTGGATTCAATGGCCTCGCACCAAGTACACTTTACAACAAGCTGTACTACTTCTTATTGAAAATGTTAATTATCTTTTTATAGACAGATGGCACTGGAGTGTAGCAAATGTGTGGTGAACCTGCACTCATAAATGTTCGGATTTTTAATGTGTACAGGTTCCAATTTAAGTTTAATTCTGGTTTAGGTTTATTGTGATGATTGTAGGGTAATTAATTTCTCTTATCTTGGGACTATAATACACTTGTGTTGGTACATTAAGTTAAAATAAATACTTAAGTTGTGTCACTGTGATGTATTTATTGTATTATTGACACCTTAGAATAGTGCTTAAAACCAAATATCTACTGAATACAGTATTTAACTCTTCAGTCTCTAATGACAACCAAGTCAAAATAAACTTCTATAATGCTGTTCAAATCATAGCAGCATATTTTTCAGCCTTATGATTGAGAATATAAAGTAAGTCTTGAATTTTGTTGGTGCTCTGCTTTAGCTATGGGGATGCATGCTTTTGTTCCCTGGTGTTTTTTATTCAAATTAATTGAAATGTATTTGATTGTTAGACACTTCTGATGTGAGCAGAGCAGGTGGGAGACAGTTTCTGAAAAGAAAATAACTTTGTACTGCCAAAGCAGATTAATTGTCCCTCTTTACGACTACTGTAGGGAAATTACACTGTGAAATCTAGGTCCAGAAGTGAATTTGATTCATACTTTGATCCCTGCATTTACTGTTCCTTTTCTATGATTTTTTTCCCCTTTATGGTCTCTAACTTGCCTATTTTTTTCCCTTTGAGTAATTTGCTTTATAAGCACTAGGAGTTTATGTGGAAGACAAATGCAATCTGTTAATTTCTTCTAATTGAGTTTAGTTTGATGTAACTTGAGTTATTGAAACAATGGTACAAAACTGGGGTGGGAGAGAACTTGAATTAAATATTACCCACTGGCTGTGATTTTTATATTTTTTTTTTTCTCTCTTTTGGAAAGAAGTAAATGCTGAATTGCACTGCAATGATGATTGTTTTCCAAGTAAGTTGAGAAGAGGCTTTGACAACAGCACCTCCCTGCTTCTTGGCTGGTTTTAATTGGATGTTTGTTAAGCTAGCTACTCTAATAAACAGGATGCAAAAGCTAAAGGAAGGAGTGTTTTGTCACTACCTTATCCTGAATATTCTGTTTTTGGTCACTGTTAGGCGCTAAATATCACCTGGGCCTTTGCCATCTGAACAGCTGGGACAATTCTTGCTTCTGGACACTACATTTTTTAGGGGTTAAGTGCAACTGAGCAAAAGCCCTGTTTCTGTGGGTTAAGTTACGATAACTAAAAATCATATTGGTTAGTCCAGCTGGCTTTCCCTTCTCATGGTCCTGTGCTTTCTACATACGCAGAAGAGAGCAGATACACCTACACTTCACGTCAGGAAGATACCAGGCTCTTCTGTTGGCACAGCAGAGCCATCAGAAAGGTGGTAGCTTCAGGCTGGAGCCCTAAGATCATCTGGCTGCAGGCATCTTAAATGCCTGGTTCTTCAACTAGCAACAGGCAGTTTTAGGGGTGAGTAGCCATTTGACCTTATTGGGGCATTTCATGTCCTTGTGTGTATTCTGCCTTGGTAGTATATCATACAATAAAAGCCCTATATTGTTTCTCTGTGTGCAGGTCGAAGTGAATAATCCCTCAATCCAACACCTTTGCTAAAACTTGCTCTTGTTTTTCAGCACCCCTGATATTTAAAAAAAAAAAACAAACAAACAAAACAAAAAAAAAAACCACAACAAAATCAACAAAACAAATAATTTTTAAAAAACGTCCCATGAGAAAAATCCCCTACCTGGCCTTGAAGCGGTTTCTTGTACAGTCCCACGCTCTTGCATCGTCACCCTGACCCCCAGCTGAAGGACTGCAGCTGCTAAGCCAAGAGAGGGTCTTGCTTATGGCACCCTGGAGTTTTGATGGGGTGGATCAGATCAGAACTGTGGATTTTTCTCCGTTAGGAAATCTTCCATTTCTTTCTCATCATATAGTCATGAAACTAAAAGCAGCTGCAGGACTGAAAGACGCTGTATTGGATAAGTACCCCCATTCAAAAAGCCCTCATTTTGGGAATATTTAAACTCTGGCAAATATTCTCTTTGTGGAAGTGACTATCCAGAGTCAGAGCCAGAAGGATGCATCTGGGGGCCCATAAATCCTAAGCAACTTAGTGTAATTGTATTGTACGGTTTCCTTCTCAAAACCACTCCCAGATGGGCTTAAATCCAGGCACTGTGTAGGCTTAACACCTCTGAAGCTGGCTTCCTACCATGGGTTTTAGTCACTGACCTGTGCAGCAGAAATATGGAGCAAGTCTCATAAAGAGAGGCTAAAAAGCCTACATATTTAGCTCAAAGCACACTTTTCACACTCACAGGAGAGAAATTAAGTACTTTCTAAAAAATAAGATATTTTAGGTATTGAATGTCCACCCAGGACTTTTTCTTTTCCATTCTAAAAATTGACTTTCAATCTTAAAGTTAGAAAACTGCTTTTAAGATCCGCTGAAAACATTGACAACTGCTTTCTGAAATGTTATTTAAAACTTTTTTTTCCCCAAGTTTCAAGAGGTGGGAATTTAAGGTTTTTACTTTTTTACTTTAAGCCATTGCTTAACTGACTAGTATTTTTGTGCATAGAAACCAGGTGGTAGTGCATCTGAAGGTGATACTTAAAATTGGGTCTCCCTAGCTCCTTTATACCCAGGAGATATACTTAGTTAAATCTGCCTCTCAAAAACTGAAAATGCACTTCTTTTTCCCATTGTCAGGAGCAGATTCATAGAATCTGCAAAGTTACTTCATTACCCCATCACTGGACCTTCCTTTAACACTGCCTTTTCCCTTTGCTGTTTATTTTCTCCTGTTTTATTCATTTCTCCTGTTTTATTCTCCCTCCACTCCATTTATCTAGTTTGGCATGGGGTCCCACTCTTCTACCTCTTCCACGATGCTTCTGTACCTGACTGTGTTTCCCAGCAGGAACCCTTTGCTCCCTTTTTCTGGGTGGCGAACACCCTGCAGCAAGGGTGGTGCTTGCTGCACCGTGTTCTTTTTACCCCTGGGATGCTTTCATGGCTCAGCCGGTTGCTGCAGAGCAGGATGCCCAGTGTCACCCCTTCAAGCTGGTAAAAGCTCTGGGCTAGTTCACTTTGGCAGCTGTCAGTCTGCTGCTTATAAGCCCATTTTGCTCTGGTTTGCAGAGCCCCTGTTGTAATGGGGGTACTGAGCCATCACAAAGTCTCTGAGCTGCCGTAATCCTACTCGGAATAACTGAGCAAATGTGGTGCTGACTTACCGCAAATGGAAAGTGGAGCCGGCACAAAATGGGATTGCAGCAAATGTAGCAGTAAGCCTGCATCAGGGCCTCGCAGAGCAGCGCTTAAACAACCAGCATCTACGCAGGACGGTGCAAGATCAGACAGAACGGTCACAAGTTGCGCCTGTAGTCTTCAGTTTATGCAGATGACAAAGAGAAGCGGCAGCAAAATGCAGGATTTGGTGTCACAGAGTGTCCTGTCTCAGGCTGGCTCCAAACTTGGGCATGTAAACATAACAGCCAGTACTAATGTGGTGTGTGTAACAGGGGTGGAGGGGGAAGAAATGGTTCTGCCATGTTCCCCTTCCTGAGGGTGCCGAGCTCCTCTGCAGGGCGAGCTGAGCGATGCTGAGGCTGCTCCTGCCGCCAGTATCCCTGCTCCTCACCAAAGGACCGTCTCTGCGCTGCAGCCTGCAATTGCAGGAAACGCTCCAGCAGTCTCTGGAGGCACAACGTCCACGCAGGACACAAGGATGCCCCAGCCACAGTGGCACGGGGCCCAAAAGCAGTAACTTAGCACTAAGGATCTCTCTGCCATGGGAATCGCTCCTGTCTTAACTTGGGCCCTTTCCCATGTGCCTGACGTGTGATGTGGCGCTGGTGGGGAAAGCCCCTTTTCCCTTTTGAGGTACCACTGCATGCATGGGCTGGGGCTGAGCTCCTTGGCATTGCCTTCTGTTACTATTTGGGTTTCCTTTTTTTTTTTTTTTTGATGGCTTGTGCGAGGTTCAGTCTAACCTCCCATTTCAAGCAGCTCTGATTACCACGCTTATGCCTTTAAATCACTGCTGTGATGAGATCAGCTATTTCCTCATTACCTTCTCCATCTAGGACACCTGTTTTACCCTGAGTGCATATGTTTCTCCATGTGTTGCACCAGAATTCTGGTTTTCAGCATTTGGCTCAGTTCTTTGGGCTATGTAGAAGTAATGTATTTTAGTTGTGCATAAACATGATGACTTATAAATGCTGTGTTGCTGCAGTATGCAGATTTGAGCACGTGTAACATAATTGCTTACACTCTGTACTGTAACAAAATTATTCATTGAAACAAAATCTGATTAAGTTGTAGCCCTTGACAGATGAGAAACAGAGCAATTCTCAGGACTCTTCTTGAGAGACCAAGACCTGCTAACACTTCTGTATTTTAAGATGGTAAAACCAGTGCATTAATCACTGTTTCAGAGTCATGAAGACTAAATACTCCCTCTGTTCATCAACGACAGACTTTTTAAGAGAAGGCTGCATGCTGGATATTGCTCCCATTTACTATGTGTAATACAAATAATCTATCACATTATGTGGTAGGAAAGAAAGCAAAAAAGATTAGGCAATCCAGCACTGTAGTATGGAACATGTTTATCATCATGGGTTTGAAACGGATATATTACCGACTGATGCCACCCAGGCCACTTGAAGCTCCTGCTGACAAAAGCCTTCTCCATCTCCTACATTGCTACGTGCATTCAATTTTTGTGTTAAAGAAGAAATGTTTTAGGAACATCTAAAGATATTTAGGGATAATCTTTATTTTCCCTGCAACTTATAAGCATTCCAACTGCTCAGAGGAATCCACGACTCATTTTTAAATAATTTTAATAATTTACACTTTAATTTCCTAATTAGTCCTAGGCTGGCATTAAATAAAATACTTGTGTTCACTTTCTTTATCAGTTTTGCTGAAAAACATAGTTCTATCCTTTTTATGGTGGCAGAGTTACCTACAGTATATTTGCCTAAATTCCCAGTGAGATTTACCTACAACAGTAGAGTAAAACACAATATTCTACAGAATGTTTTGGATAAATACCTAATACAGCTTGCTGGAAAACTTTGCTGTTGAGAAATCTGATGCCTATATGAGAATTAATTCAACCTGATGGTTAATCGTTAGGCAGCATAAAATGTTTATTTGAGCAGAGGACTGGACCAATTTGCCAGTGAAATGAAAGATATAGCAAACATTATCTTAATATTGCTTTACAAATGTAATTACTTTGAATGTGTCAGCTTCCTTTGACTTCAGGCCCCTTGGCTCCCCTGCATTCATCAGGCAGCTACACAGGATGGATGCGTGTGCCAAGGCGGGAGGAGATGCCCACTGTAGCCCTGGTTGTCCTGGGGTGGTCCAGCTTCTCAGGGAGAGGACAGATGCGTGGGAAGGAAGCAAGGGAGTGAGGTATCAGCTTGTTTTAGACATTGCACTAGATTCTCCCGTTCAAGGGAAGGTTCCCTGCCTCCATTAGGCTAGGATGATGCTAGCAGAGCCGCACAGAGCTCTTATGGAGGCTGTGATGAGGTACAGTGAAGTCACTGCCAGCTATAGATGGGAATGGCCAAGTGCTGCTGCTGGTGCTGCTGCTGTGCATCTGCAACATTTACAACCCAAAACTGCAAGGACAAGTGCAATAGAAACTTCGGTGACTTATTGCTTTCCTTTGCCTGCCATCTTCCATAGTGCCTTCTTGGTGACACAGTGGTGATGTAACCTGCAATTTTGTTGACTTGTTTTGCTCTTTGAGTGACTCCTGGGGCTCATTAGGTGCCGTGCTGGCAGCTGACTTACAGACTGGTGATGGCTAGAAGCTGCTGACCTTCCATGGCTCAACATGTGCCCTTCTCCCTCTCCTCCCAGATTGTCAGTGACAAGCATGGGCCAGCCAGAGGGCTATCAAGACATCGTGCTGCTGCAGTACTGGGAGCTCACTGATCCTACAGCTGTGCTACAGCTTTTATTCGGGTTTTTCCTACAGCTCTTATTCAGGTTTTCCCCACCGTGTGCCAGAGGAGAGGCAGTAGATCCTTGCAAAGAACATTCCTAGGAAGGCACCCCCGCCTTTCCTCCACGTTAGTCCCAAGCAGTTCCTTAAAAAAGCACAACTGCTTCACTATGGTGATGATACACCAAAACTTTAGTTTAAGGCTGTAAAAGAAACAACTTCCTTCCACAGCTTGCTTGTATTAGTGTCTGCTCAGATGGTGAGAGGTGCGCCTTAGCACCCGTCCTTGTTTCAGTGCTGCTGCCCTAGACGCTGTACCCCTTGCAAAGGCAGACACAAGGGCGAGATCTGTCCTGTTTGCATTTTCAAGCACCGAGGCAGCCTGTAGTGTTAAGTTAGCAGTGCCAGCTGCCAGATTTAAGTTTCCAAAACCCAAAGAGCTGCTACTATCATCACCTGATGCTGTGTTCTCACAGTAAACTAATAAGCAGTGTCAGATTTTAGCTGTTCTCATTTTAAGTCCCTCATTTGAAACGGAATGGCATCAGCTGCCTAGTATCACTTGAGTCCTTAGATATTCTGCAGGCAGGTCTTCAGAAAGTCTTATGCTTTTGTGAAGGTATTCCCTGTGATATTGTGTGCGATGCGTCTGAAAGATAGTGAAAAAGATTAGCACTTCAGTGTCTCGCATGCAGAAAGGGGCTCTGTTAAAGATGAGGGATGGATCTCCTGTCGGAGGACAAGCGTTCAAGGCTCTGTTCCACAGTAGACTGCCTGCGTGGTTTGGAAACATCACTTAGAGGCAGGTATTTGCGTGCTGTCATCACTGCATACCGGTGTTTCTGTTCTTCTCCCTTTTAAAAAAATAAATCTGGTCTTTGCGCACTTCATCTGTGGCTGTGTCTCTGTGCCTTGTTTTTACAAGGAGAACAGTCACGCTCTGTACCCAAGGCATGTTACAGACAAATACATTAAGGACTGTGAGGTGATCTGATGCTATTTTAATAGGGTGTCTATAAGCATTTTAAACAATAAGTTCTATTAGGTTCTGAGGCCAAACTGCGTTTCTTTGAAATGAATTTTGATTGTAAAGTCAGTGAGGTAAAAACACGCTACATCCCTCAGAGAGACCTAAAGTACGCTTCAGGAATGAGGGAGGCAGGCTATTTCACGGTGTTGCAAAAGTATCATATTAGCTTATTGGAGATTTATCCTGAGGGAGCTGCCTCTGGTGACTCTTGTGCGGCAGACCTCAGAGACGCTGGTTTGCCAGGCTTTTGCAGGAAGTATTTTGTGAGATCCTACCACAAGCTTCCACGCTGCTCCGAGGCGTGAAGGGAGCTGCATTGCGCCCTGTATCGAGCACCTCTGCAAAGTCATTGCCAGCTCCAACTCTTGCCAGAACTGGTGGTCCTGTTATGAAGTCCTGTTCCTTTACAAATGGCTAATTTAGTTTATGGCAACAAAATAGGGCCTGCGTGGTGTGGCCTCAGCCTGCTCCCAGGCAGGTTGGGTACCAAATCTTACGAGTGGTGATGAACAAAGAGCAATCCTGGGTTACGTGGTGGTATTGCACCGTCTTACCTTATGTGACACTGGGTATTGCAATGTCTTATCTGTTAGAATGCACAGAAAATATATATAAAAAAAAAGCCAACAACCAAACTGTGATTCATTTCAACGTATTTAAATATTTCAGTAAATATTGTGATGGTTCTTCCCACTGTTTCGCAATAACTGTACTTTGGCCTTGCAGGTTATGTTTTCTTCAAAGTTGGAGTTCATTTAAACCTATATGAAAATGATATATTAATCACTTGGATGCTGAACATTCACTTTTTACTTGCCATTTTTGACTTTAGCCATGAAGTTTAGCGTGGTACCGGCTGCTTCTCTACAGCCAAACAATCTCTCCCTGTTTCTGCCTTCCAGTATGAGAGTATCAGTTACATGTCCTCACCAGAACCAAACTTGTCATGGGGAGAAAGGGGGAAGGAAAAAGGAGAATTCCAAAATAAAATCGATAACAGTATACTCTTCCATGGGAGATTTTTTTCCTGTGGCTGTGAGACCGTATTTATCTTCTCAGATCGTGCCCGCAGCTGCCGGGCATCTCGTCCACTGTTTGTGGGCCCAAACTGAAAAATAGGATTTAAGCAGCCTGGATAAAGCATTGCATTATTGCTATTGACAGTCTTGGAGAGTTGATAGGGAAAGCATTTCTTCATGAGGAAAGTTTGGTGTATTTGCTCTAGAAGAAAAAAAGACCAAAAGCATCTATACTTATATTAGTTATTAACATAGTAATTGTCAGCCAGCACTGGGCGCTCGTATTTTGCATGGGTTTGGTGTAGCAAGGTCTGGTTTCTGGCTAGGTTATAGCCAGAGGCTGGTTGTTGCTTTCTTTTCTTTCTCCCCCTCTCTTTCCCTCTTTTCACATGCAGAGAGAAATCTGAGGGACTGAAATACGTTAATGAGGCAAAGCATTAATTGGTGATCTACTTAAATTATTAGTAATTCTCATTTCTTACCATAAATGCAGTCCTGTTTTATTGCATCCACATGAACATGTTCTTGCTCAGAAAGAAAAACCGCTAAGTGCTGTCAAAGGCTATTCCTCCTGCTGAAATCCAATAAGCTTTATCATGCCATCTCCATTACTTTTAATAAAAAATATTGTTTAATTGAAGTCACATTGCTACTTCTGTGTAAACTGTTTTGGCTGTTATGGAAATCCACAGTCTATCTCAGACTGCAGACTTACAACTGTATTAACAGTTACCTAATTTGATGTTTGTGCGTTCACTGTTACTCACTGTTGGACAGCATCAGCCCTTGAAAAGGCTGTTAAAAATGTATCTAAACAATACAGGCTAATAAATCTACCCTCTAGAGTAGATTTAGTAGAGCTCTAGTCTTTCGTAGTAGATCAGCTGATATGTCAACAGCTGGGGAGTTCAGTAAATCAGTTCAGCCAAATGAGCCAGGTTAACGCAAGGATTTTAAATACTTTGCTAGCCAGTGAAAACTGAGCCAGAACTGGGTTACAGTATGATCGTGTCAGCAGCTTCTCCAGGGTCCTGAGGATTTTGTAATAAAGAGCAGCATGACTGAAGTACAATTAGGGCATTTGCCCATGTCCTCAGACCGGTCCAAGCAGCATCTATGCTCATAACAAACGGACGCAGCCTTCTATCCAGTGATGGGAATATTCTGAGGGTTCAGGCAGAAATTAACTTTTCCTCTGGAAATTTTATATAAATATCATAGCACTTCTCTATGCTAAAAAAAAAACCCAAAACAAAGCATGCATTTCTGGACCAAAATCTGATTTTTCCATAGCAAAGATTTATGCCTAGGTATTGTAGCTTAACATATCTTCAGGAATACCACTTTTTAAATAAGGAGACTAACAATTCCTTCGTAATAAACATTTTGTGTGGGAGCACATCTCTTTCCACAACACGCAGGCAGGCAGATACTGGTGAGCAGAGGCAGCTTCTTGGCTCTTAACAAAGACCGTGGAGGAAGCACTTGGTGGCAGGACACTGGAGATGAAGGTTAAAAGCAAGAAACTAGATGGGAGAAAAACACATAAGCAAGTGACAGGATGAGCAAACGATGGCCAAGAGGCAGCCTGGCTGTCCTGAGAAGCGGTCAGGGCCAGCTGGAAGAGACTCAAGAAGAGGTCAACGCACAAACTTCAGCACTCCCATCACCTGCTGGTACCACCAGGAAAGGTTCAGCTCCTTCCCAGCTACGGCATTTCTCTCCAAGGCTAATGGTACTGACAACAGTCATGGCTGGGGCACAGGGGGTGAATTTCTCAGCCGTTTTTCCAACATCGGCCTCTTAAACTAACTTGCCCATCTTGAATTTTAAACAAAAGTTTCTGGCTCCAACTCCACCACCACCTAAGTGGCTGAACAAATAGTTTTAATTAATAAATTTGCAAAAATAATGAGAGATTTTTGGATAACTTGCAAACGGAGAGAAGCAGCTTTCTCTGCTTATTAATCTATATGTTACAAATCACTTCTGGCTGCTGTTATATAAAATCCAGCTTGACTGATGAAAGTGCATGTTTCACACCTTTTTTGGCAACACAGGAACAAGCTATAATTTTACTTAATAAACCCAAACTCTGTTGTAATTTTGCTATTCAGAAAGCTTTGCAGTAAATTAATCATCAGAGGAATTACTGGTCTGCTTTATTTTAAATCAATCTAAGGGGTACCCAGAGGCTTTTTTAAAGTTGAGGGTTTTTTTCAGAGCACACTGTAGATTTGGATGACTAAAGAAATATTTACTAAGAATATTTTAAAAAGCATTTGTTTCCCCCTCTCAGAATAAAACAAACCCCTGCCACATCTTCACGAGGACCCCATGCCCCAGTAAGTAGCACCCGTCACTCGCCTCTTCCCTTGCAACTCCATGAAGGGCTTTCGTGTGGAAGATAACAAACAGGGTGTCTTCGGCTGGGTCAATAACTAGCATCTCCATCAACACCAGGTAACGCTGCTCAGATGCATCTCATAAATCTTGCTGGAAGTCACAGGAGAAGGAGCAGAAGCCCAGAACCATCACCCACGGGGAACTGAAAGTCCTGTGCAAACACTGGCCCACTTGCCACTTGATGTGGCACCTAATTGACCCCATGCCAGTCCAGGCAGATTTACAACATACTCTGGCCAGCTGTGTGCTAGCAGTTTGATAGCAAAAAATGCCATGCTGTTGTTCGTGTTGTCAATTTACTGTTTGCCAGTGACAGGAGGAAAGATATTGCCACCTGGATGCCTCCGTTGCTCTAGAGAACGAGCACTTTCTGCTTCTCCAGCTTCAGGACTCTGACATGGCAAATGTTCTTCTTTTTTCTTCTTTTCTTTTAAATTGGCTTTATTTAATACAGGATTTTGCTGGATTACTAAATGCACTTGCATTTAGTGATCGTTATATTCCATTTTGCAAGGTATTGTAATGTAAGTAGTTAAATATGTAACTAAGCATTTTAAAACATGAAATCACAAGAAAAAATTAATCGTAATGGAAACACTCTTGCCTACATATTGTATTTGTTTAGTGTCGATTTCTCTTCCTGTAGTAGTGAAATGCTACATCCGTATTTAAAATCCACAGTATTGACACAATCTTCTGAGCATATAAAACTGTTTTGGCAAAATGAAAGAGTGCCTGCCGTGCTGCAGCTACGAAAATGAAACAGCTCATCAATTTACCAAAAACGTGCTTACAGACAAGGCATTCTCCAGCCTTCAGGAAACCTGATGCTTTTCTCAGACAGCAAGAAATCCTTACCACACCAAAGTCAGTAAGAAACCTTCACTGACTTCAATAGGGCCAATTGCTATGAGATTGACAGGGCTATCATTATGCTTTAAAATTAAGCTTACGTACATGCATTCACGCATAGGAAGCGTACCAGCAGAAAGGCTTAATGCAAACGGTTATAAAGAAAGTGAAAAATCCAGAAAGAATATGCTGCAGTTTGAGATTAATGTGTTACTCACAAAAAATCTAATTTTAATAGAAGGTCAAACCTTTAAAATATTTTTTTCCTTAGCATGTCAAAATCTCACATTTCTTCAGCTGTCACAGAGCACTGTTAGAAAAGAAGACAGAATCTGCTGATTGAATTAAAGTGTGGTTTCTCAGAGACTGAACCAGTATTTATTTTGAAATTACTCCTAAACGATTAATTACCCACTTAAAAGCATAAGCAAACCTTTGGCCTCACGGCTTCTCTATAATCTTTCACAGTATAAAATGAAAGGTTTCTGATATCTGTAATTACTTACCAAAATAAAGGACTTTTTTTTGTGTGGCAGTTTTGTTTGCAAATGTTTTATTTAAAAAAAAAAAATCTTTTAATGCTATTAGTCAATACATGTGTAATAATACTCAATAAAGTATCACGTAGTAGTAGGTATTTTGGATTCAGGAATGTAATGGTTTTAACTAAATCATCAGAGCTCTGTCTCACTCCAGTCTCTTCTAAATTGTCTTTTTTTTTTTTTTTCCAGAATTTAAACAAACTCATTCTTTGTCAAGGTACGTCATCCTTAAGGCCTTGCAAACTTTTTAGTGATTGAACCAAAACAAAGAGAGAGCTCGGCTTTCTTGATCTGAAGACCACGTTGCTCTTGAGCTTAAAAAGGTGCCTGCAGTTCTCAAGCAGTTAGTGGCAAATCAGCAAGAAAGAAATCAGAGGAGAAGAAGGGGCACTTGGAAATCAAAACAGTAAAGTGCACAGTTATACTGTCCGAAATTGTATTAATCTGATCCAAAGAACTTACTGGACTGTGGATATTTAATACAATTTGGCTTGCATGGAACATACAATCACAATCGGACAGAAAGGATTTTCTTTTTCTTCCTGAATTCATCTACAGGATTTACGGAATTCAATTTTCAAGGGTAACATACTGCAGCTCTTTGGATATTGATCGGTTTCCTAAGTCCACAAGGAGATGGAGAAGGGGGGGAAGGTGTGGAGGGTTGCAAGGTGTCCTCGTGCCTTCTCGGTCTTGTTTAGATGCCAGTACTCTCCAGTTCCCCATCCTCCAGCCCTAATGCAGCATGCGACCTAGAAATCATAAAGAGTTTCTCTTTATTTGTGTACTGTCTTTGAGTTTGCTGGGATTGCTCCCCTGTTTGTTCTCTGCTGGTAGCCTTGAGAGGGTCCGTCTTCTCGGGTGGTTCCTCCTCACAGTCCTGGATTTTACTGGCTGGGGTGTTGGCAACTGACTCCAAGGAGGTGCCTGCCTCCTCCAGGTGGCTGTAGCCCTTATTGCTGCTGGAAGGCTCAGACTGGGAACTCTGGGAGTCCATCTTGGTGATGGCAGGGGGGGTAGAGGGTGGTGACCCCCCAAGGTCCAGAGATTTGGAGTAACTAGAAGATGCCTTTACCAAGAGGCTGGAGTCCAGGCCCCCGCTGACAGTTGGTGACCGAGGTGGCTCAGGGAAAAGGGGACACCTGGCATCGGGCAAACAGCTGGTGCTCTGCCGCCTGAGAACCAGCTTGTGCCTCCTCGTCCCATAGACTCCCTCGATGCGGTTGCTGCTGAGGTCGGTCAGGCTGAGTTCAAACTCCCCCCGTGGGATCTCCCGGGCTCCCCGCTCACCAGGGGGTCTCCGCCAGGCTCCCCCTCCACTGCTTGGCGCCAAGGGCAGGAGGGTGAAAGTGCTGAGCGAAGAGCCGACAATGGAGCTGGCTGTGCTGCGCCGGCCCCAGCTCTCTGGTGGGCTGCAGGGTGGGCTGGTGACGGTGCGGCCAGCAAGGGCGGCATGTTCCCGGTAGATGCTGTACACAGCCTCGGCCAGGCTGGGCGGCTGCGGTGGGGTGCAGAAAGAGGAACGCCGTGGCGAGGACGCCAGGTCTGGTGGAGAAAGGGACACTCCCAGTCCTGGTGGCCAGGAGCTCCTGGCCAGCATGGCCGCAGCACCCAAGCCTTCACCACCAGGCTTTAGGTCCAGGCCCCGGGACTGCACATAGTTGACAAAGCCGTTGAGAGGGGCTGAGGCCGGAGTGCTGCCATCTTTGGCCCGCAGGCTGTGGGCATCGATGACGGTGGAGTAGAGGTCCCGCAGGTTGATGATCTTGGTCTTCTTGTCACGGTTCTCGTGCAATACCGCATTGGCGCAGATGAAGAGGAAGATGCCGATACCCATGATGAGGGGGCCCAGCACCTTCAGCTTGTCTGAATGCAAGTAGCTCGAGAAAAGACGGAAAAGGAAGCCCACTGAGGCCTGGGGGGACGAGGAAGTGGGGGGAGACTGTGGGGATCCCTGGGTGGTAGCAGTGGTGGAGGTGTTGGCTCTGGGGGATGACTCTGGATGGATCCCTGCATGTGCCCCTTCCTGGGTCCGGGAGCGGTTCTTGGGGGTGCCACCCTGTGGTGCCAGCTGTCGGCCCCCACTGAAGCTGCCTTCTCTGTACACCTGGTTGGGCTTTGGCCAGTAGCCCACCACGGCCAAGGCAATGCCCACCAGCAGTACCAGGATGCCACAGAGGGCAATGAGCCCCGAGAGAGAGCACAGCTTGAGCTTGCCTTTCACCACCACCACGTCGTTCTTGCGCTTCTTTTTGGTCTTGCGTTTGCGTTTGGGGACTTGGCTTTGGGGTCGCAAGGGGTCCTGTTTCCTAGCCGAGATCCTCAGGAGGCCTCCAGTGGCGATCATGGCTAGCTACCCAGAGCACTGCCCCCTATGGCCGCTCCAGCTCCTGCAGTGAAAAGGAGAAGAGAAGAGGATGAGGACCAGGGGCAGACCTGCAGCAAAAGAGGTGTGTGTTTGCTGTTCCTCATTCAAATCCTGCTAATTAAAACCATCGACAAATGGGACAGGGGTTGACACCAACAGGACAATCTCCTCTGCTTGTACAGCTCCTGTGCGTGAGAAAGAGACAGGCAGACTGACAAGACAGACAATTAAGCAACGCTAGGTAGCAAAGCAGCTGTGTGCCCCACTACGCTCTTGTTAAACAGCTAATTAATTTCTTTACACTCTAGGTAACTGATAGAGGGAGTGGTATCTGCTGGTGTAAACAACAATAAAAAAAATGATCTTGCTGGTCTCAAAAGGAGCTTGCAAAGCGCTGTAGCTCAGAGGATGCTGACGGCCTCCCTACCCTGAGCCCCACTCCCTAATGGGGTCTGGGGTTATGCTGCACGCTGTGGTTAATGATGTCACGTGGGATTTGAGAGGATGGGGGAAATAAATGCAGGAAGGCAGTATATTTGATCTATAGATACCATTTGTTTCATTAGACTACTTACACATTACTGGGGGGAGGGTTAAACTTATTACTTGCCTTTCTTAAATGAGTGGGAAAGGAATTACTGTGAAACGCACAAGGGAAACATTTGAACACTGGAAAGCAGTGCCCTGTGAAAGTTTCTTCCCAGCCATTTGCACTTGATCTGCAATATTACAGAAATTCACCTCCCGCCTGCGGTCCAGAGTCATCCCTGGTTTGGGAACACGTGTGATGCTCCAGGTAACCGTTATGTAACAGCAGCAAATTCCAGCTCCCCCCCGCCCCCACCTTCCCCTCCCCCAGAAAGGGGAGATGGTGGCTGGCAGGTAAGAGATGGCATGCCAAATCTTATTAAAGGAGGAGCAAACCTTTGCGAGTCACCTGGGGAAATGGCAATGACTGCTTGTAGGGAAACTGGCAGGGGACTGAACACTGAGCGTTTATGGCTTTTGTTTTACTGGATCATCAGAAGGCATCTCACTGTTCCAGTGATCTGAGCTACAAAATGCAGCGTGTAGGAACAATTCCTGCACTGTTGCAATTCTTTTTGGAAGATATTCCTTCATGCTACCGAGGAGCAGGATCCCCTCCCCCCTTTCTCTTTTTGAGTGTCCGATTATTTTTCCTTTGAGGGAGCAAAATATGACAGCAGCAAGTAGAACACAATTCGCAAAGTTCAATGCATTGCACTGAAAGGTGATTAAGTAAGCACCCAAAAAAAAATAAAATCTTGCTCCCCTTCCCCCGTTCAGCTTTTAAGTCTCATTTATTTTCTCTCCTATTCCCGGATTACCACCTATGTGGTAATTTTGTGTCCCATTTACTCCTTTAGTATTTTTCCCAGAAAAAGAAGGGTGTTCTCAGCGAGGACACTGTTAAATTACTCCGAGGTACGGCACGCTCAAAACAAAGAGCAGAGACTTGTCTCCTCTTTCCTCCCGCTGAACTACTTATTTTTTTTTTTAAAAAAAAAAAAAGGCAAAAAAAAAAAAGCATTCTTTGTTGATGCACAAGTGTAATTATGGGGGCATGCTTTGCCTTCATTACCGGTTCGTTGATCTCAGTCTTTCTGCTGCCCCAGCAGCCCGTCTCCTCTACCACGGCGAAAAGAGATGGCAAATTCATCCCCGAGCAGCCTCCCCGCTTCGGCATCGCCTGGCACTCCGCTTTCGGCGCCGGAGAGCGCCGTGCTCGGCACGGGGAAGGAGGGCACCGCCGGACCCACCGGACCCACACGACAGCCCGGGACCCGCAGGGGACGGAGCCACACGCCGCACCAACCCACCCCAGCCCTCCGCCGGCTCCTTCGGCGACCCCTCCAGCGCTACCCCCGACCCGGCTCGGTAAAGCCCAAATACAGTTTTACCAGCGTTGGCGGGAGCCGGGTTAACCCCTTCCCACCCCGCGGGACGGGGCTCGCCGGGCTCCGGCTGCTGGGGCAGGGCAGGGGCCGCCACGCGCCGTTGCACCGGGGTCCCGGCAGCCGACGCCGGGGTGTCTCGGGGGTGCCCCGTGGGCAGGGCCGGCCCCGCAGCTCCGCGCCGTCGGGGCAGGACGCTGAGCCCCGCCGGGCGGCAGCCTCGGCCTCCCCGCCCCCCCCGTCGGGGCGTCGGTCGGGGGTCGCTCAAGATGGCAGCGGCGGGGGGACGCGGTCACTTACCGAGGAGGACCGGGGGAGAAGTCCGCGCGGGAAGCGGCCGAGCCGCCGCGGGGAAGAAACTTTCCGGCCCGAGCGGGCATCGCCGCCCGCCCCGCCGCCGCCGCCGCCGCCGCCTCTCCGCCCCGCCGCCCCTTACGGCCCCGGGCGGGCGGGCGGCGGGGCTGGGCCGAGCGCCGAGCGCCCCCTCGGCCCCGCCGCCGCCGGCCGCCTCAGGGAGCTCCTCGGGAGCGCCGTCCCCTTGCCATGCCGCATCCTTCCCGCCGCGGGGCCGCCGCCGGCCCGGCGGAGCCGCTGCCTTGTGCCGCCGCCGCTGCGGGCGGTGCGCGGCTGGCGCGGCTGCCGGCCGGACCCGGGCGCCGTTGCTAGGAGACGGGAGCGGTGACACAGGGAAATTGCGGCAGGGATGGCCGCCGCCGCCTCCCCCCGCCCCCGCCACCTGCGCACCTGCGGTCGCCCCGCCCCGCCGGCCCCGCCCTCGGAGGCCCCGCCCACAACCGCCACGCCCCGGCCTCGCCTGCTCTTCCCCCCCCCTCCCCAAATCCGACGAGTGGGGGTGGTCGTGGGTGAGGTGCAGCCCCTTATCTCCCATCCGCCTCCCGACGACATGGGCCCACCTGGGGGCATCCTATCGAAGTCCCGTCTCTCACCTCCTTGGTCCTTCCTGGGTTTCACCGGGTTTCCCGTAACAGGATGCGCAAAGACCCTCTGTCTCCTCTCCACCAGCAGTGTCTCAGCAACCTCAGGCTCAGCCACCCCACTTCAGGGTTTTTACCACCCAATTTTGAGAAAAACCTAGGGAGGAAGCCAAGAAGCAGGTGAAAAGACAAAGAAAGAGGATGAAAGAAGGAAGTGTCAGCTGAGATACATTGGTGGTGTCACCCAGGATCTCTCATTTTCAGCAGGGACCAGGAAAAGGTGTTCCTTCCTGAGCTGCTTGGTGAAAACTCTGATTAAATTGAAGCTATCACCTAAGTGAGACATAATCTGGTGCGTCCCATCACACTGCTTCTCTTCTTCGTGAGAGGAGGTTACTGCTGATTGCTTCAGTAGAGCCTTGTTACGGGTCCACTGTGAGCTAGAAAAGCAAATCTCAGGCAGGTAAACACAAAAAACTCATCCCGTGGCTCGGGTTTGCTCCTAATGTATGCTGCGTGGTTTTCCGGGGTGGAGAGACCAAACCTGCCTTTTTGACTTGTGGCATTCCTCTTGAAACTGGGGTGTGACCTAGCCTGGGCCAAACCAGCACTCTTCTACCTCTGCTTGACCTCTTGTGTGGGAAGACTATGCTGTGTGTAAAACCGCCTGCCAGAAACCGAGGGGCAATAAAGGGAGCCTTTTTGGTCTCAAACTGTTTTTAAAAATAAAGGATCCAACACGGGTTGGAGGATTGTCAGCAAGATTATGCATATTCAGTTAAATTGTATATATATTCCAGCCTCAACGATTCTGCGGTTCTGTGAATGTTTCACCCAGACTGTGCTATTACGTGTCTTTCACCTCAACCATCAGCGCCCGGTTTGAGAACAAACAAATCCTAAAGCAGCACATATGCATTTGAATGTCATTTGCAGTTTGTCTCAGCAAAATCACTCGGGGCACATCTCTTTTAGTACATATGTAACTTTTGGTTATGCAACAGGCTTCAAATTTAAGATTTATTATTTAAGAGCTTCTTTTAAAAGTGTGCTTTGAACGGTCTCGACGAACCCGAGTCTTCTGACATTCAGTAATTTGCTTTGTGTTCAGCCCAGACTATCAGAGAAAACCAAACATATCACATCTGTTTCCACTGGAGACCTGTATCACATCAATAATGCAGCATCACCAGGCTCTTCCTGAAAGGCTCCTGTGTTAGAGAGAGAGGGAGAACGAGAGCGATTTTTTAAAGGGCAAAGAGCTCTCTTCCCTATCTGAGTCATATTTTCTATTTCTGTCAAACTAAACCATTCTATCTAGCTATCTTTCTATACAACGGCCTTTCCATATTTTCATTGCTAAAGTTTTGAGTGATTAGGCTATCATCGCATTCACAGTTTTCGAATTACTCTCAGCAAAATGTGTTGTAGGTGTGGCCAAATCCTGGAAAATAAGATGTTCTTGGATGAGAAGCTGCGGAAGGTGTTGTTCCGCAGAAGCTGAGCGAGGCAGTCCTCATTTGCTCTACCTGGTAAGGACCAGTTGTACAACGGCAGGCTGAATCCCCTCAGAGCAAGTTTCCTTGCCGAGTTGCGTATCCCTGCCTATCCTACAGATTCTTCTTGGTTAATAAATGTATTGAGGGCTTTAATGAAACTTTTGATTTATTTTTGATTGATATGGATTTTTGTGTTCCCAGAAGTGGAATACTTGCAAAAGGCAGCTGTCCCGTTGGTCTGGTGTACTGGTTGCCCGAGTTAATTTGTAACTGTCCGTGTTTGCGTTGACTACCGAGCACTGCCGGCAGCCTCAGCTCCTGCCGTATTTGTGTAAGTTTTTATGTGATGTGTGTGTTTATCATCAAACTGTGGTGAACCTAAATAATTATTAGGAATTGCAAAGAGGTTATTGGACCTGGGTTTTCTTTCTCCTTTCTCCTTTCTCCTTTCTCCTTTCTCCTTTCTCCTTTCTCCTTTCTCCTTCTTTTCTCCTTCCTGCTTTCCCATCCCCTTTTCTTTTTCCCCTTTCCCTTTCCCTTTCCCTTTCCCTTTCCCTTTCCCTTTCCCTTTCCCTTTCCCTTTCCCTTTCCCTTTCCCCTCTCCTCTCCTCTCCTCTCCTCTCCTCTCCTCTCCTCTCCTCTCCTCTCCATTTATCTATATAAAAAATCCTAATTTTTAAACATATCCTTGCTTTCGTTAGGTTGTTTGAGCATAAGATGGTAACCTTCATGTGGTCCTTCTCGGGACATGCTTCAGTACAGCAATGCCATCAATTTTAGTATATCCACTTGAATAGGTTCCACCCCAGGCTGGCTGGGTATGTCAGCTCTAATCCAGGAGATGCGTAGCCAAGTTAATATATCTCAGCCCTCAGCAGGCCCAAGGTTCCAAAAACAATTCAAAGGGCAACCTGAAGTACTCAGTGTACTTATCTGAAATACCGTAGCATCCATGAGTTCCAGCCATGGACCTGCAGTTCCCGGTGTAGAGACCCTACAAAACAAAACCAGAGAGAAGGCCCTTACTCGGTACACTTGCAGCCTGAGCACAAGATTAAAGGGATAAATATGAAAAGGATTGTTAGAGGAGTAGTATTAAAAGCATAAGAGAGAGACATTTTACACAGGCTTCTTGTTTTTCCCCGTGATTTATCTTTACGATTTCTCAGACATAGAAGAAGGGTCATTGCCATCTCAACCTATATCCTGCTAGCAGAGAGGCTTCCAGTCATAACAGTGGCTCTAGCCTGAAAGCCCATTTTAATTGTAGCTTATTTAGCTAATTTTAATTAGCTAATTTATTACATTAATAAAAATCAAAGCCACGGTACATTTTGTAGATATCCTTCACAGTATATTGTGCCATGCCAAGGTTTCCTGAGTCTTTATTGCTGGAAGTCATAGCTTCATCTTATTCAGTAGCTAGGAAAGTTGTAAGAGCATCAGTCCCAGTCTGGCCACAGGTCTCAGAGTAAGTGTTTGATTTGTCTTATCTTAGCCCCATACACTTTGCTTGTTTGTTTGTTTGTTTCCCATGGCAGTGGAGATTCTGATGTGATTAATGGTGGAGACTCTGGTATGATTAATGATGATTTGATAACCAATGCAGAGAAAAAGAGCAGCACTGTGAATAAACTGTGAGAAATCATCCTCACTGAGAAAATAGATGTATGAAATCCTTACAGGCCTACATGAAACACAGTGAATCCACATTGTGTATTAGATTCGTCCAGCTTATTTGATACATGGTAGAATCAGAGGCAACTTCTCATTATGTAGCAAGCCTGAGTCTAGATAATCCACTGAGAGCGAAAGGCAATTTGCATGTCTGCCCTTCTTTCAAGATTAGTTATAGCAGAGATACACATCGCTGGGAATATTTGCCAGGGTGAAGGAAATACACAGCCATGAAATATGGTGATTGAAAGGTAAAGGGAATTAATACTTTAAGGTGAACAAGCTTTTTCACACACAGAAAAGAAGGAACTACTGGTTTATCTCACTTCAGCTCTTACTGACATGCCCTGTGAATAGATTTTTATTTTTGAGGCATTCATGACACTTTATAAATATACGTATTTTTAATTGGCTTGTTGCAAAAGGCTTGAAACTAGAGGAGACTGAACGTAAAATGCTCCTGGGTCAGTTGTGACATATTGTGGGAAGTCTGTGATGGTCGCACCCTCAGGTTATGAACCGTGCTCAGAGGCAGATGTCACTCAGTTGCTTTTAAATGTTCTGTGCATGACTACTCAGCTGGCTTAAAAAGAAGTAGGAACCATTCAGCCATGTTATTTGCCTTCACTTTTGATTTGTTGATACAAGACAACTGCAAATAACTGCAAAAAACTGTCTGTTATTTGTGAACACAAAACCCCATAAAGGCCAATCAAGAACACTTCCGAAACTCTTTGCCTGGAAGGTAAGACCAGTGTAGCATTTCCCCCGTATTATTGCAAGTAATTTTTTTTTTTTTAATGTTGTTCCCCCTCCACTTACCCTGTTGCTCTACAATGTAAGCTCTTTGAGGTGGAGGCCGTCCCAAAGCAACTTGACCCTAGCTGCAATGAGGTATCCATGCACAACTGTTTCGTAATTAGCACCTTCTTATTGTTTAAACATTTTTGTTGTCTATTTGAAGGTCTACAGCAAATGACGTGAATGTATATTTTATAAGACAAGTTCATAAAATAGCTTATTTTAACTTCAAGCTTCAGAAGTAGTATTTTGAGTCAGTGGGAAAGCACTTGTCTATGAGAAATAATGATAAAGTATATTGGACAGGGGCTTGGAAAATGTTTTTATTGTAAGTGATATTAAAAGTACAGTATTTGCATGCCAAAGTACTTGTTGTAGGAGGGGAACATTAGAATGCACCAATAACATATGGCTCCCGCTGTCTTTTTTTTTTTTTCTAGGGCAGTAGGTGCTAGAGAGATTTTTAGCCTTGGTAATTTAAAATTGTGGATGTTCAAAAATAAGCTTGATACCAGCATTTTTGCAACTCTGTGCAAGGGTTTTTCAACAAGGAGAGAGACGCTCATGCCTTCTATCTGCATTGCTCATTGCAAGTCCTGACATCAGAGAGTTCTGGCGAAATGAAAGCAGCTCAATCGAGAAGTGCTCAGGGAGGAATGGCGGGCAGTTTGCCTCCTCCACATGGGCACAGGACATCCATGAAGTGAGCTGGACCACCCCGTCCATGAGCTGGGTTAGTCAACCACAAGGAGCAACCGTCACACAGAGCCCGACTGGTTAGCAGATGTTGTGCAATTTTAATGATATCAATCTTTCTCCCAGTTTCTTGGGGATGCACCTGCTGCTTCCCCGCATAGCCTCAGGGCTGTCTTTCCATTATACAAAAATACACAACGCCTGCGTTAGATGGGGAGATTCCTGACTGCTGTAGTGAGACACTGGAACAATGCAATCAAGCATAATCACACTTAGAATTAATAATAAGATGATTTGCAGCAATCTGCATGAAAGCACAATCTACCAGTCAGGAGAATAAAACAATGACTGCATCCTTCTTTTTTAAGAGCAGGATTTTCTCAGACCAGCACTCACTGCATACTTACATACTCGTGCAATTTGATAGGTGTCTTTGCCCTACATTATTAAAGGATTAACTTAGCATTTAATAAATGGAAACTATTACAATATCTTTTTTATATGCTGTCAAGAGAGATTAACCCAAATTTTTGACCTGTTTTGGGTTGTGGGTTTTTTTTTTTTTGGTCATTTCCCTTCCCCCATGACCTGCAATCACAGTTTTTTGCTCTACACTGGACATCTGATCATCACTGTGGAAAGACAACAAGCTAACGTGGAGTACTCAACCAATAGAAATAGTTTTTATGGACTGTTAACACCATTTGTCACAACTCTGATGAATTCTGAAGGTCCTTAAAGCTCCATGCTTCATTGCTAACACTTTCAGAGTGATACAAGATCTGCTCAAAACTGAAGGTCAAATTCACCCAAGATTTAATGGTACATCTTGGGAACATAAAGGAACCCAGAAAACATATTAAGACTCTGATGGAGGAATCCTTGGGTTGCCAAAAGAAGAGAGTCCTCTTTCTGCCAAATCTTCCACAGCTTCTCTGTAGAGAAGGGTTGTTGGGGTAAAGTCGAGAGCACATCTTAAATGTGCTAGGTGCTGTTCCTAACCAGCATAGATGTGAATAACCTGTGGATCTCTTGCCTGTGATAGGAGCTAAACCCTTTTCAGGCTTAGGGTGGCACAAAAGTGACTTGTAGAGGTACTTGACCTCTGCCATGCTCTGGACACAAGTGCCAGGGTCATGTGCTGGTATATTTTCTCTTCAGTCACACTTAAGTTGTGTTTTAAATTATTTAAATTGACAAAGATAGCAAAGGATATTTTCATAACTTAATGTTAACAGCAGCGAACTTTGCCCTAAAGTTGTAGAATGGTGATTTAACGGTGATCAGTAGGTGCTAAATCCTAAAAGCACACAGGAAAAAAAAAATCCTATTCAGAACTAGAACTTGAACTCTGTAGGTAAAAGACACTTGGGGAGTCAGATCACAGGCCATTGTTTATTAAATATAATTCATAGCACTTTACATGGAGGACTTGATCATTATTCTTTTGATATTCATGACACATATTGTACCTCTGCTTTGATTTTGAATGTTACTGTTGCAACATTCACTTATGTTGGTCAAATGCCTGGTATTACACTAATCATTCTCAATCAGTTTTGTAATTTAAAGGTATCAAATTATATAATTCAAATAAAGCACAACTCCAAATAAAGCACCACTTGCTAAATTTCTTTTCTGCATTGATACAAATGAACGGAACTTACAGAATGAAGTAGATCTACAGGAAACATCCTGGTTTTGCCAAAGCCAGGGAATATTCACAGCAGAAAGCCAATAGGTATATTCTTTTCTTTACTATAGGAAACATTATCATGAAAGAGTGAAACAGAACACATGAAAAAGAATTAGCAACGTCACGTGTGCTTGCTGTTCCTTTTGCTTTCATTACCAAAAAATGCTCTTTCCTTAAATTTAAAGAGAAAAAATAAGGGAGCCTTTTAATGTGCAGGCTATAAGGATGTTGCTTGCTCTGATCTTTTCAACACTCCCAATGGGGTAGGTTATGACCTAGTTAATCTATATATCTGAACAAAAGTCAATTAACTTGCTATAGAGTTTCACCAGAGACACTGAAAGGAAAATTTGGCCTGCAGGTGCTGTGGGATTACGTACATGAATAAAGCAACCAGGCTTTGTCCCCAAATGTCAAGCACAAGCACTAACTCTACTGTTCATGTAGCAAGGTAAGAGATTTGGGAGCCTCTACAGGGTTGGGTGTTCCTGAAAAACACAGATATTCCATGCAGGAGGAAAATGCATGCCTTATCTTGTGATGCAGAACATAGCTGATTTTCAGTCTGTGTTTGTATCTTTAGTTATTTTTAGAGAGTTATTTTGCCGAGTTTTGTTTATAGATATTAACGGTGCAGAGAAGGTAATTGTGCCCCAAAGCACTCAAAAAAGACAGTACCTGGGATAATTTTTGGTTTTCCTGAAGTTTAATTGTGAGTAGATTGGGCTATGGAACAGAAGGATGGGAAGGGCCTTTTCATGCTCTTTTTTTCTCTTTGCTTGTTTGAATATTTTGGGTGTGAAATGAAGCTTGTCATGTATGCTGGTTAAAAAACCTCAACTCCTCCATTTATTATGCATTCCTTTTTCAGTGAATGCTTATTACTCATGCATAGCCAGGAGTATGAGGATCACAGATGCATTAAGAGCTGTTTATTTAACTTTAAAATAACCAATCAGAGCCTAAGAAAATATTAAACAGATACTTCCAAGTAATACCAACAGGTATAAATCAGGCCATGGCTAAACAAGTAACTGTCTCTATCACAGCTTATGATGAGGACCCAACCACAGGCAGAGCACTTACACTCTTGGTTACTTTTGCTGCTCCTTAGTGTCCTCACCACAAAAGTCTGTGTCAGTTCCTGTCTCAAATATAACATATTGCATCACAAGTGGGTGGAATTTATCTCACCTAACTTTGGAAGGCTATAACATGCCCACATCACTTCTAGAGCATGACAGATCTGGTCTTCTGTAGGAGTGGCAGTTTGAAAGAAGCGGATTTCTGCAATTACCTGTTTCCTCCTATTGATTATAGCAGAATTCTGAACTCTAGATTTTGATGTTACATATTTTTCCATTGCAGACTTCTCCCTCTGCTTACCTGTACTATTTACATCACTCCCTCTGGTGCACTTTTGCATAGCATCGTGAGAGTTCAGCAAAGTACTGGATCTCAGGATCACATTCCCCAGATTTCTATTCTGCATCTCCTAATGCTCTCTACGTCACAATATCTTCCTATACACACACTTCAGTGTCTCCACTGATCCTTAAGGGAATTCTGCACCTGTCTTGTAGATTAGCTATCTTTTCTCTCTGTATTCAGAAATTTAAATTATTCCTGATTAGAAATTCAACTGATGGGTGTGCTGAAGTGTAGACAAAAATTTTTGAGGGAGATGAATGGGTAGGACAAACACTTCAGAAGAATGGCAGGTTGTTGCATTTCACTGAGCAACATTTTTGACAACAGCAAATAACTCCTGAGTGGCAGGATCACGTTGTAGTGGTGACTTAAATAACAAGAAGCAGTTGCAGAACATTTGGGTGTGGAAAGACATGTTCTTGAATTTGTATGATGAGCTTGCTCCAGCCCTTCAGTACAGATGCCAGAATGAGAGGTGCTTTGGTAATAAGGAAAAGTGCTTTGACTGCACTCTGAAAGCCTGCTACCCTAATCTGCTGTTGCTCATTAGTCAGTATGCCTCAGGTTGGGAAAGCCATGGAGGAGGTCATAGATAACCATGTATGTAAGACCACTAAGCATATCCTTATTCACAAGGTTGTGATCCTGGGAGTGTTTCATAAAGGAATTTGAAGCAGTGATTTTTCTGAACTGAGGTAGGGGCAATACCAAATGTTAGGTGTCACCTATGGACACCTACTCCAGTTCTGGCATTTCTCACTTTAACCCATTTATTCATCCACTCAGAGTCCTCATTCCATCATTAGGCACATGTCACTGAGTCACCAGAGTTAGCTTGCTAACTATAAGACAGCAAAAAGAAGGCGAATAACGTCCATTTTAACAATAAAGGTGCAGACAGTGTTATTCTTTCCTGATTGGCACAATAAACATATTGGGAACTGAAATGTCTACCAAGATTCTGAAATGTTTATAGTATTCTGGCTAACTGACAAGGTAAAAAGGAAAAAAAAATACCCTGAAAAATCTGGTGTGACCAGATGAAGAGAGTATTATTGGACTTGCCCAGAAGGAGACAAGCCACGCTCCCCTCATCTGAAAGGCAGCATAACACACAGATCATGAACTCTGGGTGACTAAACTTCAGGTAATGGATCTAAACCCAAAGACTGCTGAATGTGAGCTTAAATCTTAACTGTCTTACCTTTAGGTTTTGGTATTTGCATGACTCTATGTATGGCCTTTCTCAGCGTGAATGTAGACATCAGTTTTATTTAACTGCATCTTGAAAGGGAAAGAATCTGTTGCTTTGCCTAAAGGAGAACTCATTACTTGGGACTTCATGGTGACAGGGTCTCCACCTTAGCACCATTACCTGTCTCCCACAGTCAGGCTGGTTCCTGAGGCTCCCATGACTGCACCTTCCTTAGAGCTACCCCATAGCATAGAGGGCCATGCTAGGTTGCAGCAAGTACAAGTATTTTGTCTCTGTATATCAAGAAACCACACTCTTCCTCATTCTGGTTATAGAGATAAAACCCTGACTCCCTTTTTGGTCCCTCTGTGGTTGATGCTTCTCTGTCTCAAATACAACACAGTGGAGAGGCTGTTTTTCTTCCATTCTCAGTTTTTGAAGAGTTTCTTGGTACTAATGATGGGAAAAGTCTTGCTAATATCAGACATGCCATATGGGATCAGGTAGAAAACTGATCCACTGAATTCATATTGTCTGTCTCATAATAGCCTGAAGAAACCTCAGAGTAAAACTGTGCTATCTTGTTTTCCCCTCCAAATATTAAAAAGGTAGAGAATCAACAATCTGAAAACAAGTGAAATAACAAATATCTCAAACAAGGTGAATTACTTTTTTGTTAGAGTACTAATATTAACTTAATTTTTGCAATAAAAGATCGTTTTGAAATTGTCAAAATGCCATGCTTGTCTAAACTTGTTAAATAAATAAAACAATTTTTTTTAACCATTTATTGCCTAATAGTTTTGATTTTGGAGAACTTATTGCCTTAATTGAATAACTAACTATACGTCCTACACTCAAAATGCTTGTGCAGCTGATCAGGACTTACCCCATCTCACACGCAGGCCTGTGAGTGACTAAGGTAAAGATTCGCAGGAATTGCCTGAGGAAACTGAAGGGTCGTAAAAGAGACTGATGCTATAATCTGAAGTCTAGGTGGAGTCCCCATTTAATTGAGATATAGAATAATGGAGCAAGGCTGATTTGGATAGGTTTTACTAATGGATTCTGGAAATGGGAATATACTAGTTCATTAAACCTAGTTGTATTGCAAGCAAATTAAGCTGATTTGGGTTCTTTATCAGTAGGAGTAAAGACAAATGTCTTTCCTCTGTGTTCTTTGAGACAAAAGGGATGCAAAAATGTTATCTGAGCAAAGAAAACACATGAGAGAGCATTAAACTTTGTGGTGACAAGATACTGTGATGGATTTCTGTCCTCCAGTTTTGTGCAGATATTTTATAGTTAGTGATAAAATAAATGGGATGCTTGGCATTTACAGAAAGGTGATCTGTGAACCAGTGGAATAGATAAGAGATTTCTTCTATCAGCTTTTCACTAACTGATGTGAAAAATCAGGGAATGGATTTTGTTCCTAGTCATACCTGTGTAAATCTTCAGTAATACTGGTCTCAGTGAATGATGAAATTGATGTAACAGAAGGTGGCCTTTGCGTTTCAGACAAGTGAATCTCAAAATTTGTATGCTATTAGTTTTACTCCTTGTAACACCTGCTTTAGTAATTTATTTTACCTAGAGGACAGCTTAAAATGTTGTATGTCAATCCACGCACCACTCTGAACTCACACCTGGAATGAATGAAATTTAAATGTGAAACAAAACGAACTGAGGTTATTCTAAGTGGACAATTGTCATATTGATGAATAATAGATGAAATGAACCTCTTTGTGGGCTGTAATCACCCAACAGAGTAGAAACTTTGAAACCAAATTTCTAGAAGCTCCAGCTGAAATTTATGGCTCCCCTCTAACCAACCCTGTGAATTGCATAAAGCCTTTTCTCCCCCTTGACACTGGTAGGCCACATCCATCTGTAGAAACCCCGGGGTAATCCATGCTGTTACAAGACCCACAGTATCACATGATCCTGGTATGCTATGGTCATCCTAAACCTGCCACTCTAGTGTGGAGGTAAAGTTCATGTTAACACGGGCAGCGCTGCTCTGTTGAAGTGTTGTCAGCGAAGTTGCAGGCAGTTTGTGACGTGGGAAGTGACTAGTTGCTAGCTTGTTCATCCACTGCCAATCCACTCATTTCAGAGCACCAGCCATGAAGATTTCATATATAGATATAACGAGGATATCATGGAACTGGCAATTTCTAATTCCACTCTCACACTTGTCTAGAGCTGTTGCTGTTAGCTCCCACTCAGAGACAAATGTCCAACACTTCATATGTGTTTGACATGAAAAGAACTGCAGACATGAAGCAGAAACCTGGTTGGGCTTGCAAACTAATTTGCAGCAATTTCTCAACCACACAAACTAGAGAAAACAATAATCAGAGATACGTAGCGAAAAGAAAGCGTCTGTAAAGATGTTCTACAACACTTTGTAAGACATAGGTGGGATTTTTCTTGTAAACCAACGAGGGAAAACTAGAGGTGAGGGAAAACTAGAGGTAAGTGAAAATTTTGTTTAATCTTTCATGAGAAGTATCAAAATGCTTTCTTAAAACACTGTCTTGAAAAACAGAGATCATTTCCATAATTTTTCCAATACTTTTCTCTAAGTGCTTATTCAAGATATAATACCAATGTATATTTTGTCATTATATAGTTTGGCTTCATAGAATCATAGAATGGTTTGGGTTGGAAGGGGCCTTTAAAGATCACTTCGTCCAACCCCCAATGCTTCCTTAAAGCACGGGTTTACAAGATGTTTGACAAGCCCATTGGACCACCATTAGACAGAGAGAAAGACTGAGGTTTTGAAGCGGACTAAAGTGATCAGTTTAGAAAGTTGCTAAAGCTGCCATTGGCAAATATTTTATTTCTGCAAAGCACTTACCAGTATAAATAGCCTCTGTTGAAGAAAATGTAACTGCTCCCTACATTGTTTTTAAGCATAAGGAAGAGTCAAGCTTCTTTTGAATTTATTAACCAAACCAGTTGTTTGCAGCCTACAACTTAAACATCAAGCACCCATAACCATTTAAATCAAGGTGATTTTTATGGGTAATCAGCGTTTTTATGCATATTTGTTTGTACGGGCCAAGCAGAAGGACTAGAAGGTGCTACAGAGAAGAAAATGAACAACCAGAGCCAAGGGACACAGTCTGAATAAACATCGAGACTGTGACCCCGAGATGAATTCAACCTACAGCAGAGCCTTAGGATTAATGTCAGCTGGAAAATGGTCTGGAAATAAGGCCAAAGTGCTAGTTTCCCTCTTTCAAATATCTGTTTCAGGCTTTTCAATGTAATAGCTTGGGGTCAGAGAAGTACCTGTTTGCTTATTTAAGCAGGGGACTTTTTGTTATGAGGAAAGGAAAACCTAAGAAGTAATATAGAGCCT
Organism: Chroicocephalus ridibundus; assembly: GCF_963924245.1. Taxonomy (NCBI): domain Eukaryota; kingdom Metazoa; phylum Chordata; class Aves; order Charadriiformes; family Laridae; genus Chroicocephalus; species Chroicocephalus ridibundus. The sequence goes on along the minus strand of NC_086285.1, from coordinate 114,993,737 downwards.
TTATGCAAAGGTAGTACCCTCCTGAAGATGCTGTAATAATGTGAGATTTTGTTATTGAATTTGGACCATCTAAAATTAGGAGCTTGATATTTACCTTACATATTTCCTGTGGTTTGTTTGTATCAACAGAACTGTGCAAAACTCATTCATCTTCAGGTGACTGGAAGGTAATTACTGCCCCAGCTCTGAAATTATCCTTCCAACTTTTGCCTTGCTGTGGCTATTTGCTTGAACAGACACACTCCAAACACAACAGAGAAATTAACACATTATATTATTGCAAACATCTGCTGCACCCATTTCTTAAAAGCATAGTTGAGTCAAAAATATGTAGCTCACATCACAGCTAAATATCCATTTTTTTTGAACAATTTATTCAAGGTCAGAGCTTGAATAAAAGGTTAACTCCCAAGGCAAGACTTTTTAAATCCTAATAACTCTTGTTGACACTGGTATTTTAATAAGACAGAATCTTAGTTGTGGAAACTAATAAACATGTGGGCAATAACGGCCCTGCTGTCAAATGTCAAATGTGACACCAGTTGATGTATGTGGGGGATACTGGTGAAAGGACAATATGCCAATCTGAAAATCTATTTGCCTTTCAATCTATTTATATTATTCAGTTTGGCTGTTGTCTCGAGTCATGACAAACGTATTTTTTTAGCGGTTGAATAACTATTCTATGGGACTATTGCTTTATACCAAATTATGACTCAAATTTTGTGCTTGGCTGAAAATGAGCAATTAATCTTGGTGGTCATTTGTCACAGGCTCTGTAACTCTGGAGAAACAAATCTCCATATTCAAAGGTGCACAGAGTCTGCTCATATATGTTAGCTGTTTCCACTTATATTTTTTGACAAGTATGCCAGTCTTTTTTTGTTGTTTTTCTTCTTTCATATGGTAAAGAGCACTGGGAATCCATTGGCTGTAGGGTGAGGTGAGTCATGAACTCTGTGCTTTCAGTACTTACTGTAATAATGAAAAAAACCCTAACACCTATTTTTTTCTTTCCATGGTGTTACAAAGTGCTTGAAATTGTGGTGAGAAAGAATAATGGAAGTGGGCACTTGCAGTTAAAAGAACAGTTCTTTGAACGTGCAAACTTTGATTTACTGTAAATAATTGTTCCAACATTAAGCTGTCTTTGAAGATCTGATTCAAATGCTATTCCCAATTTGGAAAATATTTTGAGGAGCTTGTTATTTTCACCCAGCAAGGAACTGAAAACAAGGGCGAAAAAGAGTTGGGGATCTTAGAAGAAATCTTGACCATAACTTTCTTTTGTCCTCCTGCACAAACACTTTTCAGAAGCACATAGGGGAAAGCTGCAGTTTAGAGAATAAAGATTTAACTGGGATTCTGCTGAAGGGAAGTGGAAACAACTGCATTTGATTCTACCCTCACATACTTTAGTTGCACTCATAGCTGCATTGTATTGAATATGAATTTACCTTGGTGTAAATGAGAGAAGGCTTAGACCCAAAGCTTGGATGTTTTGGCAACCAGCAGCAGACTAAGTTGCTAGAAAAACCAGATGCTGAAATACTGGGAGCTTAGAGTCTATTATGTTTGAATGGACCTCTTCGTTGTCAAAAGCGAGAATCCTCGAAGGCTGTTCTTCATTTCTTTTCTTGCTTTAGGCTCATTTTTTTCACATTGAATAATACCTGAATTTGTAAGTAATACACTCTCTCGAGCGGAACTCCTTACCTGCACTTAACGTGGGCCCTGTTTCCAGTGAGGCCGGACCAGTGTCCTCCAGAGATCCCTCACAGCTTCAGTTATCCCATAATCCTGTGGGTTTTGGCCTCTTCTTTACATGAGGAAAATGGCAGAGTTTGATGTCAATTCTGATGTAAACAGTAGAATTAGTTTTACTGCATGGGGGAAGGAACAAACTGCGGTTCTTTTTTTTATTATGATTAATATGCATTGGGATGTGGAAGGTTTTGTGTGCCTTTTGCACTTTTTGGCTGCTATATTTTAAAACTTTTGAATTTTCGCTTGGTTAGTGGTGATATTAATATTGTCAGCCAATATGTAACCATACCTAAATTATTATTTTTACTGCTTCAGTACTAAATTTGGCCTAACCCATTTAAGTCATTTTTAGAGACAGATTTGCATTTGAGCTGATTATGTGAATGCCAAGTTTCAGCCTACAATGACTGAAAAGAGCTGAATAGTGAAATAGTGAGTGACACTGTTTATAAAGGAAACAGCTCCTGACCCTCCATGACAGCTCTGTGAATATGATGATACAATCATTGGAGGATGTTCAATCTTGCTCACAGTTATTACTATGTAGGTTCCTAAATTTGTTGCCTTCCTCCATCATCAGAACATGTTGTGCAACTCACATTTTTACATTGCTGAATTTTACTTCTATTTCCTCTGAGTGATATCTTGTGAAGGGCCACAATATTTGTAACAAGGGCCACAATATTTGTAATATCACTTGCATTTATTTTCATAGGGCTACACTCTGCCTTTGGGCATAGCCTTCAGAGATGCTGCAATATGTTGTGCCATAGCAAGGATAACCCCAGGAAACAACGTGTTTCAGACACAAGCACATTTTTCCTTGTTTTTCCCTTTATCTGGCTGATAAATTGGTATTAGCCTATGTAGCAATGAGTTTGGCTCGTCTTCAATCGATTCACCTGTGCTTATCAGTGCATGTATGTGTGTATGTGTATACATAGTGAGTGTGTGGGCCAAGCATCAGTGCTTTACAATGGGTGCATTATTGGAGTTTTAGTCCCCCCGTTTGTTTTGTTTTTTTTCATTTCTTAATCTCTCTCCTGTTCTACGTGTTGTCAATCGCTCCTATGGAAGCGTGGCTGAGCTCTGAAAAAGCTCAGAGGCTCAAGTTCAGGTTCACAGTACCCCTGTCCCTCTTTAAGTGTTTCTCTTACACCAAGGTTTTAATTTACAGGGAATAACACACAATTTCTTTTTCAGGAAGTCTGATGAAGAGCTCTAATCCTGGCATACTTAGTCCAAAGGACAAAGTGTGAATGTCACCAATGTGTTTCATGAACTACATAGTCGATAATTTTTCTTGAAGCCCATCAATAAGATATTATTTTGGGCGATATCTTTATTATTTCTCTAAACTGGATCTTGAATTTTAAACATAGATGCTTACTTACCCATTCATATGTGCATGGCTGAACAGATTTAAAACATAATATTGAAAGACTTCACATAAAATACACATGCATTCATCCATAACTCTGGGTGTGTAGCATTTATTCATGTTTGTCTGCAGAAGGGAGTAAGGAGCTAAAGAGAAGGAAGGACCTCTGTTCCCTCTACAGTGTTGATTATAGATCTGGTACTAAACATTAAAAAAAATAAAAGGGGGAAAAAAAAAGCTTTGGAGGAAAAAAACTAGCCTTGCCCATGAGTTTGACCCATCATTTTATGTCCCCTTGGTTTTGAGACTCACAACACAACATGGATTTATTTTTTGAGGAAAAAAGTGTGTATATATATATACACACATATACACTTTTTTCCTCAAATATATATGTATATAATTTTGGAATACCTTTGCATGTATGATCTTTATTAATGGATGCTTTTTCTGTGTGTCTAAATTCACAGTCTTTAATGCAATTCTCTGATTTATTGGGGTCATACCAATTTTCTAGCAAAGAAATCTTGACCCGTCAGTTATTGACATCTGTGGTTGAATGGGATGGGACAGCCTTAAGAGTACTTGACCAATTCGTTCTGCTGTAGCTTTTACAACGCCTTTGGTTTAGTCTTGTTAGACATTTTGCGCCTCAGATTTTATACACTGTTTGAAGTGTCTCTTTATGCATTATTCATGTTCCCATCAGCACAATATTGAATTTTGGCATCCTTCCAAGGATTGGTAACATTCAGTTCCAAAATGAGACTGAAAAGAAAAGGGGGTAGAAAAAAATGATATTTCTCATTTTTCTTCAAATTTATCTGACCGTTGACCTACTTTATTTTCTTAAATTGCATGAGAGATAAAAGTGGATTGATGAAATAATATCTACAGATATCTGAGTGTAAGTAATACAATCTTAAGGAGACTGGACAAATTCACCATTGGGAGTACGCCAGCCAGGGGTAGTATAGACTTAACTGGAATTTTCTTATGGCAGAAACTGAACAGGTAAATTTGTATTAGTAAAAAGCTTCTATGATCTTGCAAACACTAAGGCTTGGAAAGTGCTGCAAGGAGCAGATGAAATTTGAGAGGGTGGTGTTTTGGCAGTGGCACAGGCCTTGCAAGCACAGCTTTAGTAGTGTCCTTCAGGAACTTCTGCAATAAGCCCTGTATGTAGTAAATTCTGATGTTAACAGTAAGCTACTCCTTATCTTCAAGGAGAAACCATGAAGGAATGTTAATACCAATGCCTTCCTTCCATGAGGGTAACATTCACTCAGCTCAGAGTTTGCCTCCTTTACTAGTAGAGAATAACTCCTCCTGCAGCTTTGGCAGATATGATGTCACAAAGCATAGAATCACAGAATCATAGAATTGTTTAGATTGGAAAAGACCTTTAAGTGCTGTTAACCTAACACTGCCAAGTCCACCACTAAACCATGTCCTTAAGCACCACATCTACATGTCTTTCAAATACCTCCAGAGTTGGTGATTCAACCATTTCCCTGGGCAGCCTCTTCCAAGGCTCGACAACTCCTTCGGTGAAGAAATTTTTCCTGATATCAAATCTAAACCTCCCCTGGTGCAACTGGAGATCATTTCCTCTTGTCCTATCGCTTGTCGCTTGGGAGAAGAAACCAACCCCCACCTTGCTACAACCTCCTTTCAGGTAGTTGTAGAGAGCCATAAGGTCTCCCCTCAGCCTCCTTTTCTCCAGGCTAAACACCACTCCTCATAAGACTTGGGCTTGAGACCCCTCACCAGCTTTGTTGCCCTTCTCTGGACACGCTCCAGCACCTCAATGTCTGTCTTGCAGTGAGGGGCCCAAAACTGGACACAGTATTCAAGGTGCGACCTCACCAGTGCTGAGTACAGGGGGATGATCACTTCCCTAGTCCTGCTGGCCACACTATTTCTAATACAAGCCAGGATGTTGTTGGCCTTCTTGGACACTTGGGCACACTGCTGGCTTATATTCAGCCGTCTGTCGACCAGCACCCCAGGTTCTTTTCTACCAGACAACTTTCCAGCCACTCGTCTCCAAGCCTGTAGTGCTGCATGAGGTTCTTGTGACCCAGGTGCAAGACCCAGCACTTGGCCTTGTTGAAACTCATACCATTGCCCTTGGCCCATTGATCCAGGCTGTCCAGCTCCCTCTGCAAAGCCTTTCTACCCTCAAGCAGGTCAACACTCTTGCCCAACTTGGTGTCATCTGCAAACTTACCAAGGGTGCACTTGATCCCCTTGTCCAGATCATTGATAAAGATATTAAACAGAACTGGCCCCAATACTGAGCCTTGAGGAGCACCACTTGTGACCAGCTGCCAACTTGATTTATCTCCATTTTCCACCACTCTTTGGGCCTGGCCATCCAGACAGCTTTTTACGCAGAGAAGAGTACCTCTGTCCAAGCCATGAGCAGCCAGTTTCTCCAGGAGAATGCTGTGGGAATAGTAGAGAAACAGTGGGAAACAGTGTCAAAGGCTTTACTAAAGTCTACGTAGAAAACATCCACAGCTTTTCCCTCATCGAGGAAGCGGGTCACCTTGTCATACAAGGAGATCAGATTAGCCAAGCAGGACCTGCCTTTCATAAACCCACGCTGACTGGGCCTGATCACCTGATTGTCCTATATGTGCCGTGTGGTGGCACTCAAGATAATCTGTTTCCCCGGCACTGAGGTCAGACTGGTAGGCCTGTAGTTCCCTGGATCCTCCTTCTGGCCCTTCTTGTAGATAGGCATCACATTTGCTAACCTCCAGTCAACTGGGACCTCCCTCGTTTGCCAGGACTGCTGATAAATGATAGAAAGTGGCTTGGTGAGCACTTCCGCCAGCTTCCTCAGTACCCTTGGATAGATCCCATCTGGTCCCGTAGACTTGTGTATGTCTAAGTGGTGTAGCAGGTCATTAACTATTTCCCCTTGAATTGTGGGGGCTTCATTCTGCTCCCCATCCCTGTCTTCCAGCTCAGCAGGCGGGGTACCCAGAGAACAATTGGTCTTACTATTAAAGACTGAGGCTTTAAGTACCTCAGCCTTCTCCTCATCCTTTGTCACTATGTTTTCCCCCGCATCCAATAAAGGATGGACATTCTCCTTAACCCTCCTTTTGTTTTCATGTAATGTTTTTATAGAAACATTTTTTTATTTTCTTTTATGGCAGTAGCCAGATTAAATTTTAGTTGGCCTTTGGCCCTTCCAGTTTTCTCCCTGCATGACCTCACGACATGCTTGTAGTCTTCTTGAGTTGCTTGCCCTTTCTTCCAAGGGTCATAAACTCTTTTTTTTCCCCTGAGTTCCATCCAAAGCTCTCTGTTCAGCCACGCTCGTCTTCTTCCCCACTGTCTCATCTTTCGGCACCTGGGGATGGTCTACTCCTGCACCTTTAGGATTTCCTTCTTGAAGAATGTCCAGCCTTCCTGGACTCCTCTGCCCTCAGGACTGCATCCTGAAGGACTGCATGGTATGCTTCTAGCTTGTGTTAACTCTAAAATGAGAGCCTGTCCACTGATTTGACAGTATTCATCAAAAAGTCAGTGGAAGGTAACTGATCTTGTTAAAGTAGGTACAAAGTACCTTCATGCTATTGTTCAGATCTGTTTTGATTACCTGCTATGGAGAAGAAACTGTGCCTTTTCATGAACTTTAGCAAAACAACAACATGAAATATTTGTTTGGACTTCAGTGGAGTGAGAAGCCAACTAACTGTGCACTCAAACCAAGGACTATATGTGCAAAAGCAAAAATTATCAGCAATGCTGATGACTGCCATGTTTGCTCTCTAAATCTGGCTCTTGCTCAATGGGACAGCCAGAACACAACTACTCAGAGCAATGAAGGGAAGCATGATCAGTGTTCACCTCCAACCGGAGGTGATAACACTGTCCAGAAAGTGCCAAAACTAATAATACTGAGCAACAGTGAACGGGGTATTATTTTTTTTCCTGTTATTTAGGAGGATTTCCAAAAGTTGATATATAGGTATGGGTAATGAATGGAAATAGCTATCATTACACTGAGATAGAAACATAATTTCACCCCTTGGAATTCAATCCAAAATAGGAAATACATTGTGGAATTTATTTTTTTTTTTATACATTTCACATTATAAAAGTTATAACTCTTCCTCAGAAGAGTCTGAGGTTAGCTGATCTCAGAAATGGGCTGCTCGAGAAGATATCCAGCTGACCCTGTACTGCCTTCCAATGCATATTTTTCCTGTTTGTCCACTACCAGCAAGCTTTTGTAGAGAAAAATCACCATCAGATATCATCAGAACTGGTGACTGTTACATTTATGTCAATAAACTAGAATAACTCACATTTTAGTTAGTCAGAATTAACACTGAAATGGATTGCAGAAAGAACCAACACAATTACAAATCGTTTTTTCACAACAATGCTTACTGAAGGTAATTATTCTTGCTTCCAGAGAAGGAAATTCTTGGCATTTACATTTTCAGACACCTTCTTCTGTATCAAAGAGACTGTGTAGAACATAGGATGAAAATCTACGTCTTGTCCTCATTAAGGATTACTTTCTCCCTTGCACTGATTGCTGTCCAAGAAAAGACCAAGAAAAGACCAAGAAAAGATTCAGGTTCCTCTCTATGGCCAAGCGTGCATTGTTCAGGAACAACTCCTTAGGCACTTAGACAGATGAATGACTCTGAATACTCCATATGATCATTCTCTCATTCACCACTAAGTGTATGTGTAAGTGCGTTGCTAAGCAAGGCCTTCACTCTATGTGGTATCCTTGATTTGGCTGCCATTACCACCATTTTCTGGAGATTTTTTTAGTCTGTCTTTTTAACCTTCAAAATTTGCTTTTTCTCCAGGTTTTTAGGGAAGACTGGGTTGAGAGATGAACAGCCTTCAGCTTATTTTTCCTCATGATAACTGTTGAATATTTATGTGCTGAATTGTGATGAGCTGTCCTTTCTGTATTGCATATTACTGGGTATTTTAATTCATGAGATGGGATTCAGAGCAGAGAGGTGCTTCTGGAAGTCTTTATAGCTCTAAATAAATAAATTAAACAGGCAAGTTTTTGTCTTTTCATCTGCCTCTTCAGCAAGGGTGTTTCTTTCTCTACTATTTATTTTGTTGTTCTTCTGTGGGGTCTGGCTACCTCAATGATAGACACCATGTGAATCAAAATAGATACAATCACAGTCTTGGTATTCTCTCTTTTGAGAGAAGAATAAAACAGAATTGAGAAACTACTGTCCTTTTTCATTTGTTTGTGAGTCTGGAAGACAAATAGTTTCACCAGAATTATTTGGACAATATTTCTCAGCTGTCCTCAAAACACCTGCTAAGAAGTTCTCCCTCTTTTGCTTCTGCCCATCATGCATTTGTCCCGTCATGTGTGTATAAGAAAGTCTCTTAAAAATGTATCGTGGCAACAAGACTTTTACCTTCTGATTTTTATCTTCCCCCATTCCCAAGCTGTTGTGATTTTCACTAACCTCAAATATTTGCTTTTTGTAAAAACAAGGAAAGTTGCAGAGATATTTAGAAAATACGGTCAGTTTAACCTTTCCACTATAAATGCAACATGCAACAAAGTCTTTAAATATCAGCTTAAAAGTCATGAACCTTTCAGCTTTGTTTGATGTCTAAGGGTCTGATTCTGCAAAGAAATGTAAACCTGGCACAGGATTAGAATCATGATAATGCCCTTGAGTTGAGCAAATGATTTGGTCAAATACTGGCCAAAATTTCTTATTAAATAACTAAAAAGTCAATGTAACATTTATTACATGCTTTAAAAGCTGTGGTGAAAAATGCATGACTTCTTTGCCTTTTTTTTTTTTCTCTTTTTATGATTGTGTGTTGTAAACTCCCTTTTTCTCTTCCTTCCCTTTTTTCTTTTTTTTATTTTGCTTCTGAAAAGGGGAAGGCAAGAACATGAAAAGTAATTATTTAATTTTGGATGCCTTAAAAAATGGGCATTATTTTCTTTATTAAAACATCTTTTTAATAAAAGCATAGTGTCTGAACCATTACAGCTACCCAGACTTGTCAGGATTAATCCTTAAGATACGTAAGAACAGAAGGAAAATTAGTTTGTGACTGAGGCATAGGTCTATCTAAGCTCATTGTGTTGTCTTGAGGATATCATACTGTTTACCTTTACATGCCTACATGCTGAGGGATGCCTAGACTTCTCAGAACTACAGGGGTTGTGTGATATGCAGCACATTAATGTTTGAAAAGATCTTCTAAGCTCCTGAGATGGAAAGATCTACAGCAGTGAGAAGTCTTAGTATTTCTTAAGGTTATGTGCAAATGAACACAGGAAAAAAATCTGGTAGATTAGAAAACAACTAGAAATTAAGGTGTGTTCCCTGAGTTGTTTAACCATGGATTTGCTTCTCTCTCTTTTTTTTTTTTTCAACAATTGAAAAACGATAAAAAGCCCATTCTACCACAGGCAACTTCAATTCCAAAGGATCTTTATTCATGTCTTTTTGTAAGTACAAAGTCAGGGAATGTTATGCTCTGGGAGCACAGACTCACAGTGCTTTGCACTAGCAAAAGCCCTGATGCAGTAGTTACATCCTTTTACATCATGGGTAGGCTCACATTACCAAGGCATTACGTGGAGAATAGCAGACTCTGGGAATTGTCATGTACTAGCTGTTCTTTGGAAATTGTAGTTCCACTATAAACACTAAAATCCAATGGTACATATATTTTGAGAGGTCTGGTTATCCATTCAGCTTAATTCCTCTTCCAGAAAGTAAGGGTTTTTTTTCAATATTTTCTACATCTAAGTTATCTACAGAAAGAGGGGCACAATCTAGTTTCAAAACTTGACTGTCAGTGCACTGGGAAACTCTCAATATTTCTTTCTTCATTTTTTTGGCTGAGGATGTAGAATGGGATGCAATATGACCAATAAATAGTTTCACTTAAGTAGAGGTGGATCACTAGCTGGAGTTGTTATAGCCTGGACTTTAATAAACAGTGCACTGCTTCATCAAGAACAGTATCTGGAAGACAATTAAGTATTATCTAATGTCAATGTGAGCTCAACTTGGAGGAAGAGCTTATAGCCAGAGTCATTCGCTTTGGGTAGTAAAAAACAGTACCATTTAAGTATTTAAAGACACCTTGTTGAAAACAGCATACAATAATATCAGAAAGACAAGTCATTTTGGAAGTTTTAGGGAAGTGAATGACTAAGTGTGTCCGGGATGGCAGAGTAAGGTAGCATGATGTCTCCAGCTATATGACTGCTTTCTTTCTTGAACAGTCCTTAATTTTATTTAAGTGATCTAGAAAAATAGGTTTAAAGAGATCCTGTATGTATAGTGAAACATTAAGGCCCACATTTCTTCAAGAAAGGTGGCTGAGGAGCCAAAAGTGCAGTATATGTAGGATAAGCTCCTCCTGGTTTTGTGCCAGTCTACGGTTTTGTTGAGTTCAAAGGCATTTGGATTAAAAATAATTTGGTACCTTTATTTGTCATAAGCTACTTGATCGAAAGATTTTTAATGAGCTGCTAAGAGCTGAGACACTGCAGACTTATTTTTTTATATGGATCTGTCACAAAGAAATCTAAAATACTGCACCAAATGAAGAGAAACAAAAAGACTGTTTTCTCTGCCTCATCCCCTGGGAAGAGTGAGTCTCTATATGGCTCTTTATTCCTGTTCCTCTCCTTTACCAGCATTTGTTTTTCGAGAGGATGTTCTGTGTTTTACCCTTACTTTCTAACATTTGATAGTCAGTCTAAATGAAATAAAAAAGCAATGGGTTTTATAATAGCATCATTTGGTAGAAGCTGGAAGCAAAACAGAACTGTGCAAAATACAGCTCCTTCAAGACCAAAATGTGTGAAGTCTGCTGAAAATTAACATTAAAAGTGTCTGAGCAGGAGAGAAACAAGAGTGCTCCTGGGATCAATTCTGAACTGCATGTGGCCACCCTGAAGAGGTGAAGGTTCAAGAAACTTTAGAGAAGGGGAATCAAATGAATATTTGTGCTTAATTTATGCTGCTGTTAAGAACCAACTGAAGTGCTGGGGAACATCTATATTTTAGCTACAGAAACAAAGGATGTAGAAGGAATGGCTAAATCAGCCCATTGGTTGCCCAGCCTGGTGCGGAGAGGATCTGAGCTCTGAATTGTAACAGTAGTTATCAGTGAGTCAGTAACATATAACAAATTAACCTGAAATGTATTGAGATAAAACATATTCCCGAGGATCCTTTAATTCAGTTGCATAAGAAGGCTATCTGATCTCCTCTTTCTTAATTACTACCTGATGCCACAAATGTGTGTGTGTGTATAATTACACACATATAATATAGATTGTATGGAATCTATTTGGCAACAGTTTATATATATCATTCAGATCCAATTGTTCTTCTCTTTCAGCAAGTAATAACAAACCATTGTTGTTGCTTCATACGACCATTAGATTGTGTTAAAGCTGGACATAAGAAAATGGAGTAAGTGCAATGTCATTTCCCTGCTTTTACGAGCTTAATATATGCTCAGGTCTGAGGATATGCTTACAGTTTCAAGTCTCCATGCTTGGCACCTGAAAACTGTGTGGGTTCTGTCCTTTTGGATTTTGGCTGTGTGCATTAATTGTACTCTGTATTAAAATTTGTACTTTGGGCTCAGTTGTCTGCCCTTTTGTCATATAGTATGTGTTAATTGAGAAAAGCGAAGAGATCTGTTGGTAAAACCTGCCCTTTTCTAATCAGGAGGTGCGAACAGACACAGAGAGTTTTTTTGCATCAGCTCTTCAGACATCTTAGTTGGTCCCCTATTTACTCTTAGTGAAAAAATGGCAGGGCTCTCTTTTGGGTCTGCTTGAACGTTCAGGTGAGTACTGACAATTGCTTGATTAAAAAAAATGAAACCTTACTGCGCTTCTGAGAGAAGACATAGCATGGCATGGTCCCTATCTGAATGTACTTGCTGTTTACATTATAAACATGATAAATCAAGCCAGAGCAGCAAACAGAAGGGACAAAAGCATGACTGAGGAACACAAAGGCCACAGCTGCTTGGCTGATTGCCCCTGTGGGATGCCCGCCATGCCTTGGCTCTGGGGTTGTCACCCTCAGGACCCCCTTGACTGCGGCGCCGTGCCCTTACCCCTGCTCCTTGTCATGGGGTTGAACCACTGCAACCCAAATGTGGGCTGCAGGTGTTTGGTCTGAGGGCTATGCCTTTCTTGGAGGTGCCCAGGGGCACATAGGAAGGTGTGGGGTGCAATTGCGTACCCAGACTCTTCCCTTTTTGGGGACAATGTCAGTCAGAGCTCCTGGGGGGCTACAGGGGCTCCGCGTGGGGTCTGTCAGGTCATGGCCTGGCAGCCACGGCCTGTCGCACCACCCCAGCCAGGAGGAGGGCAGCCAGGGGGGCACCAGGGCAGCCCCAGTCCTGGGCATCGGGCACTTCCCTGGGGACGGGGACAGGCTGAGGCTGGGCCAGGACGCAAGTCAGGAGCCGGGGCTGGGGCCTGGCGCAGGCAGGGCCATGTGAGGCAGGGGTAGCTCAGGCCAGGCCTCATGGCGGGCCCTCACACAAAAGCCAGGGTTGGCCCTCGCCAGGGCCTCTCCCTCTCCTCACAGGAGCTCTCCTGGTGGGCGGCCTGGAGCTGAGCAATTCCCAGGCTGGCCGGGAGCCCACACGCCATACCCCAAGGCAGGGGAATGATGCGCCCAGGGCCCTGACAGCCTTTGCCAGTGCATGGCAGATCTTGTCTGAATACCTGCCAATAACTGAAATCTGCCTGGGAAAACACATTTAAGGAGGCCTAACGCTAGAGACATCATCCTCAGCCCTCTCTGTCACAAAGGTAAAGAGAGAGCTCATTGCAGGCAGGAACTGGCATCGGGCCTGCAGGGTACCCTGGGGACCTGCCTCAAACAGGCTGCAGTTTATTCAGGGGCCCAGAGGCAAGTTGTTCAGGCATTGTTGTGGTTCTCCATGTTTAAACAAATATAGTACTTACTTGCAGCAGAGACTGACAAGGGCGAACGTCTGGGAAATGCCAAGTGTGAGACTGTTCACACTTGGGGTTGCCCTGGGTGTGGCTCCCTGGGATGTGGGCTCCCAGCCACAGGTGGTTTGCTTTTGTCTGTGCTCAGTAAAGAGGAAGGAGGGGAGGCAGGGCTGGAGGGTGAATCAGATGCCTGAAATTAGATGCTGTGAAACCTCTTCTTGTGTAACAACACCTACCTCAAAGGATATCTCAAAAGTCAGGCTAAAGTCACAAGAAAAGCAATAATAGTGTTAAGCTCTTATGTAGGCTCTCTGGGCTTTACATCTGCAAGAAAATGCTCCACATTGCTCACACCCTGCCTCCTATCTCCCCAGAGCAGCTGGTGCATAAAGCTCCTGGTACCAAGTATGTGCAGCACTGGTTCCTTAGTCATCAGGGAGAACAAGGCTGACAGCAGAGGTTGGTGCCTGCAGAGAGAAAACAGTTACCAGCTGATGCTTCAAACAGCAGCTGCAGCATCCTCAGATTTACCAACTCCCACTCAAAGACCTTGCCTGAAACTGTTCAACTTGCAGCAGGCAGCACAGGTGCGTCCATGGAGAAGCCTACTCCAGACAGAGAAACAGCTGGCCACGTGTTTGAGAAGGTCCCCACTGAGACCAACGAGGAAGGAGGTGAGAGCTCTACAGGGGGGTGGAAAGGGAACAGAGTCCTTTCAGTGTCAATAATGTCCATAAACCCTTTGAGGGGGAAGGGGCAAAGCAGCGAGAAATGCTGCTTTTGAGAATAGGAGAGGTTGAAGAACAGAT